>NC_066362.1:117005256-118205256 GCF_013377495.2 Cygnus atratus
CTAATATTAAGCAGATACATCTCTAGTAAGTGCAGAACTTTTAGACAACACAGAGGAAAGAGAACAATGAATTCTAATGCAAGCAACAGGTAATCAAACTTATAAGTCATGTAAATAATATTATTGACATAAAGTTTTTAAAGATCTTGTTATAGTGCTCTTCTACTTTTGAATAACACTGTGCATGAGACGTTCCTGTATTATCTCAGTTTTTGTTGCAATGTATATGGAGTTAACTAGGCATGTATGTACATGTCTGTTCTCTAATTCTTCAACATTAGACTAAAATAACATGCAGTAATAACTAAGCAAGAAATTTACAAAGTTTTGAGGAAGAAAACAATATTCTATCAAGCTCTATAACCAATCTGGTAAAACTGAATTATATCATTACGGTATCTTCCTCCACAAGACCTTGTTAGGCTCACAAGGTAAGTCTCAGAATACAGTCTTAGAAAATAGACATTTGGGCTGAAATTAAAAGATAAGGTCCATCTTAAAGTTCCAGCACACACATACACAAAGTTCCCTTATACACTTTAATAACCATGGATTTTTACTGACAGTATTTTTTTTCTGCAAGTAACTGTGTGGGATTGATTGCTACATGTTAATTTTGAAAGATCATACAGAAGCAAAATATGGGTAATGATTATATCATAATGACAGTGTAATGACAAAAATGACTACAACATTCAGCTTTCCATGAAATACGTACATTCCTACTACAAACACAGTCATAATGTTTTACACTAAAGAAGCAACAGTAAGACGTACAAATGCTTGGTAAAGAATTTTTTCTGGAAGGGTAGGAAGTTGAGCAGTATGCAACTGCACTCTTTGATTTATGATCATTTTCTTTATCCTGAGATATTTGATTTAATGCATATATTTTAAACAACAAAATGCAACAGGTAGGTTTAACCCACTACATGTTTGACTTGCATGTCATCAACTTTAGGAAACAGAAAACGTGTGTTGGCAACTGAGAGACTTCAAATGGCGACTTGCTTATTACGCCTTCCTAGCATGCTGTACTAGTAAACTGGAATTGCATACCTGAGTGGAGTTAGATAGTTGGTTTTTCCACGGCTCCTCTGCGCTGCTGGTCAGGTTTGTGCGGTTATGAGGTAGAGAGAGTGCGTTTCGCTGCAGGTAAGGCACGTTTCCATTACTTCCACTTTCTGTTATGTGATTATTGCCTATCAAAATAGTGTCTGTACTACCCAGCGTTCTTGCTGTGCTGCAGGGAATGGGGCCTGCTGGAAAGGGTCCATTAGCCATAGGCTGCCCGGGGCAGGCCGGACGGATTCCACGCTGAGCGACATTAGGCACTCTGGTTAGAGCAACCTGCGGCTGCTGACCAGAGACAGAGTTTGTAGGCAGTGATGAATCAGCTGTTGGCCCGTTAGGAATTCCAGTAGATCGTACCTGTGCAACTCCTGTTTGTCTCATCTAACGGAAGATGAACAAAGCACAAGAACATTAGTTACAGAATTTAAGAAGTAAGGATCATACAAGGCTTGTGTATTTTATTGCATATGGCTTCAGCTTTATATTGATTTTGACATCTTCCCAGTTGCTTTTGAGAAGTAAGATGACTCATGCTCACAAATGCGCTGAATGAATTTTAAGGTAAAGCTATCGGCACACTTTTCTTCTAGGCTCTTCAGTTTGAGTGTTAGCATTTTACTGCTAAAGTTGGACACTAAGAGAGAAAGAAGTGAACAATGAGAGCAGGAGAGATATGCTGTAATATGGCTTACTACAAGTAAGTATTTTTCAACTCAGACTGCTTTTAGATGCATCCACTCACTTTAGTTTGAAAGTGTGGCTTGAAAAGTTTTACATTCTCTGGTAGCCCTATAATAAAACACAACTAAAACCATTAAGTTTCAACCAGTAAGCCACAATTAAACTTTATACAAAAAAAAATAAGATGACTTAATGTAATGTAGTAAAGGGCATGAGAACTCTGTACAATAAAAATTCTTAAGAATCCAAGAAACACAACAGACACCATCATCAATAAAAGTTTTCTAGAACAGAAAAATATTTTTGTTCTCACCTGCTGGTGTTGCTGCATCAAGACAAACTGACTCTCCAGCTGTTCCAGCATAAGTTTCTGTGCTGGATTTAAATTATTTCTGTTTGCACGCAGCTGTTCCAAGTGCTGAAAAAAACCCCAAACCAACAGTACAGTTCAGAATCATTACAGTTGTGTGCAAGTTTTAATAACTTTCTTGCATACATTACTAAACATTTTCAATGAAGGCAAGATTTGCAAAGCTGAAAACATGATCAAGATTTCTAATGCAGACTAAGACATATTTCCTTATACTATTCTGTAACGAAACCTTATTAGCAGTCACTAAAACTACAGAGACTTTCAAAATGATTTGAGTATATAATATTATCACTTCATAAAATTAAGTGAACTGGTATTGTAAAAGAAAACTACTTTAAAGCATGATTATATGGAATTCTTATTATCATTATGTTTTTAGCTATCTTTGTATCGTCATGTTCTTTTATTAGTGTCGTTCAGTACAAAGTCAATTCAACCTATAGTCACACATTAAAACTTCTCCAGAAAATATGAAGAACTCAGAAAACTATATAACAATTACAGAAACCGGTATCTTAAGATACAATACTGAACTCATTTACAACTGAAATTTAAGTATTTATTACTACAAGCACTCATTTTTGTGTTCCTTTGAAACCTTTATTCTACCAATAAGACTGCTTTAAAGAAGTATGACAAATGCTGAAGCTGTGGAACACAAAAGAGCTATCTGAGAAGGAAAGAGATATGTGTGTGGAACGGAGGTCAAAAGTTGCACTACGCAAAATGTGACATACAGATATTTCTCTTGTTTTTAAGTACTGAATTATTTTATATCATTTTAAGTCCCTTCAAAAAAAATAAGAATAAAAGGGAAAAAAGGAAAAAAATCAAAATGACCAAATCAGGTTTGCTTCAGTTGGTTTCAGGTCTGCATATATAATTTTTCTACATCCTTCTAATTTCCTTTGCTTTGATTATGTTGTATTAGTAATACATACATGGAAGTAATGTATTAAATGAAATATGGTTCATTCTACTTTGATGAAACATATTTGCAAAATGTGTTTCTAAAAAATCCAGGGTTGTATGAAAAAATGGTTAAAGACAAGTTTATGCGGAACTCCCTGGATTAACAGTAGCTTCCAAACTCCCTGGATTAACAGTCCCTCTGTGAGGCACTGCAATGAATAAGACCAATGCAATTATATAAGCGATTGTGAGATGAAAACAGGGTCTCCATGGGAGTATATGTACTGTGCATATAAACAGAAGCCGAAAACTGTGTTCTGCAGTTGTTATTTTGCTTTTTTAGAAGACATCTAAACAGGGCAGCAGGCATCAGAAAGACTGGCCTAGTCCCAGTGCCAGTAAAGGCAAGTCTGCGCTCCCCTCCAGTGCTATGGGTACAGAGGCTTTGCAGACAGCGGTGCTCTTACTGCCCATCAGCTCTGTGAAACCAACACCCATCCCTCCTCCACTGGCATGTTGCAGCCCTGGAGGCTACTCTGCAGCCACAGAGCCCTTTCCCCACCTGCTTTTGTTAGCTGGGCCATTTCGGACATGCTACGTGCTGTACCCAGCCTCTGAGGTGCCACTTTCAAAAGGCTGATTTAAAACACATAATAAACTTTTTATTCACTTTCCCCTTGCATCATATCCTCCTGGCTTTCCTATTTGTGTGTGCTGGAACCTTGTCAAACTATTGCTAGCAAATCCATTATCCCATACTTAGGGAAGCCTACTTATGCCGCTTAATGATGATGAAGTTGGATCTGGAAAAGGCAAAACTGTAACAACGCCTGAAAAGGTGAAAAAGTAGTAGAACATCAAATAAGCAGACAGAAATAATGAGAACGCATGAAGAGAGAGAAATGCAGAAGATAGGGAAGACCAAAGCAGTGAGGGGTGAAAGATGGAGGGAAGGGAAGGAAAAATTATGCAGCATTGTACAGCCAGCATTGTTCAGATAAAGAAACAGCTGAAGATCTATATTGGGTGTTAAGGGGAATACTGCTCAGTCAATCAGAATGCCTTCTGTCTCTGCACTGTATTCCCTTTTATTTTTCCCTGTATCCAAAGCAGTATCTGTGATACATGGGTGAGAGTTTCCAGCTATGCCTGATTTTCAAAATCAGAAATTCCTGCTGAAGCTCACTGCAAGCCCTAATGAACTGAAGAAACAACAAAGCATCGTGACAAAAAAGACCTTAAGCAACATTTCCAAAATAAAAATTTCATAGAAATATGTTAAATTTGATTTGAATAATCACATTTTATAGAATGTGCAAGTTTGTTTATGCAGTTTGATACATGAAGCTACCTGACAGGAAAAAGAGGATGCTACGATGCTTTTACACCTCCTTCAATATCTCCCACACTACACCAAGAAGCAAAATTCACTTGGCTCACAAGTGTCACAATTTGCATATCTATCTTTAAAACATCCTAAGAAAAACGCATTACTGTATGTTCCTACTTACATTATAAAACTCAAACAATGTAAACCTTCAGTTTCTACTGAAGATGATTTCATTATATAGCTAATCTTTCAGATTCCATAGGGAATCCATAAATACTAACCCAATGTGTATTCTTTCTCACTGATTATCAGAAATGTGAAACTCAAAGTATTTATTTTCTCAAAAGAAGGAAAGAAAACAAACAAAAAAATCAAAGCTTCTGACCCTTTAACATATTTACCTGTAATTTCTGTGGTGTCAAGCACCAAGAATGAATTTGTTGTTGTACAGGAGGATGTGACACTGTATGGCCACTGCTCCAAACATCTGAAGTATTCTGAGAGAAAACATTACGTTAAAATGCTTGACTTTCAAATGGTTAACATCATTTTTTTCATATCTAGATTTTATCTTATGAAAAAACTAGTCATTGTTTCAAGAATAGCAATATACACAGAGAATATACTAAAGAACACCAAACCTCATTCTACCATTCCCATACAGTACCACAGCAGTTAAAAGGAAAAAGTAAATGATTCCTAATACCATGAGAAACAATCAAATCAAATTATGCAATTAACTTAAAGGTACACTAGCGTTAAAACTGAATACTTTTATCTACTATAACACTATTACATGATGATGAAACACTTGAATTCTAAATATAAGCAAAGGCAATAGACAGGATGACATGGTTGTCTCCCTCTCTATCATCAGACTACGACTTTATTTTTTCACTTATACAACTATGATTGTAGTATAGTGCCAGCAATCTGCATTGCCCTTTCACACTTCCTATCTGAACTGTAACCTCCTTATTAAACATATCACTGAAAAATGTTCTTTAAAATTTTTAAAAAACATTCCCCACCTTGATGCCAAAGGATTGAAATTTACAGCACAAATTCTGTGCATGCTGCATCACTTTAGTGCATATTTCCATAGAATTTTGGTAGGGGGCTCTTTAGTTCATCAGAATATATACCTTTGTTGGACTAGATGTTCTTTTCCTCTTGGCAGGACTGGTCAGGTCATCTACTTGGCTAGAAGGAATCATGTGTAGTGGCAAGGATTGCTGTGAAATTGGTGTTTGAGTGAGGCCTAGTACAGGTTCAGTATTTGGATGATGAGGTTTACAAGCCTAAGAATCACAGAAGGAAGACAAAAATATGGTTCTATATATTCGTAGTTGTTTCCTTTAAACTACATATTTTAACAGCCCACATATTTTAAAAGGGCTGAGCAGATATTCTGAAGCCGATCTCAAAAACTGAAAAATCAGTTTCCATATGGTCATCAATGGAGGAATGTGTACCTTTCAAGGGATTATTAAACCACTGCAGCATTTCTATTTAAGATGAAATCTTTTAAAATCATGAAAATCCACAAAGGTTCTAAATTGGTACCCCCATCTTTCTCCCATATTAGAGGGAGCTACTTCTTGATCTAGTATACCTTTGCAAATAAATCAAAGGCTTTTCATTACTAAAAGCCAGTCCTGCACTCCATAAAATAAGCTTGACCACTACAGATTGTAAAGAACCCTTAAAGCTGGGCACCTGCAGAACATAACCCAACTTCTCACCTGCTGTGCTGTGTTCATGGCACCCTGCCTGGAGGTAAGCTCTGCGGGGATTGGTAGGCTCCATGCCTCCTCAATACTAGGAAGTAATTTAGTTTTATTCTGTAGACTACCTTGTGGAAGGTTACACAACTGAGCCTAGGAAAAATTATGTAAAAAGCAAATTTAACACAAGCCTACTTTAGTAAGAGCAAGTCCATGAAATCTTCCTATATGCTGTAGCTAATTATGTCTTAAAAGAGAGGATAGATTTAAAATTTGGGGTTTTAGAAAGGTGCTAAGTATAAAGAGGGTAACCAGAATATAAACCTTTGTGAGAATCAGAACAAAGATGAGCTCTGGATTCAGAGGTCTCATAATTCTTTTTTTCTGAAATTGCAAACAAGAGTGAAAGATAGTGTGTGTGTGTTCTCTCTCTACGTTATGAGAACTTAAAAATGTAGACAATACAAAGAAAAAGTGAAGTGATGTAAAACAGTATGCATTAATTAAATGTGCGAAATAGAGTTTATAAGGAATTAAATTTCACTTAAAAATGAAGAAATAAAATATTACAGGCTATGATATGCTTACAATACATATGAAAACAGGTTATACACACCACAAACAACTGCAAGTTAGATTTGTGTGCTACTCCACCCCTCCCCTCTGATATGTATTTGGAAGAGTATTTCCCGCTTCTTAAAACTTTAGCTTTACCTGTAAATACTTTATCCGTGCTGCAAGTGCAGAGGTATTACTACAATTTTTGCTCCTAGTTGCATTTAAGTAGCATTTAATGGCATCCTGAGGCTGGTTGCAGGACTCATAGAGTGTGCCTAGGTCCATCCAGGCTGCAGCATGGCCATGGTCCAATTGTACAGCACAGATATAGGCCTGTAAAGCATCCATAGGCTGATTTTGCTGTTGATACAGCACACTGAATAGAAAGATTAGTGAAGTTGAGAATTAATAACAAAGTCAAAATACAATGAAATATACATATCCACCCCACAGCCCTTAATAAACTTTGCTGTTATATAAAGCACAGCAATAAGCATAAACAACATATTTACAAAATCTTAACATGCAAAGCTCATACACAAAGCATATTCATTATTTTTAAAAATTGAGAAAGCAAATATAAACATAATATTTAAACATCAAATCAGACAAATCTGATGACAATGGTAGAAATAAAAAAGCTTTATGGTCCACTTGAGAGCAAAAAGGAGTTAAAAAGCTGGTTTTCTTCATTTATATGTATGCATTAGCATTGAATTTCACTGTATTACCCTGTTTCATTCTTACCCTATAGAACACCATGTATCTGCACTTGCTTCTGATTTATCAATAGATTGCCTATAAGATATAAAGGCATCCTGAACTTTCCCAATACTTGAATAGCACCTGGGAGAAGAAAAAAAGAACTTTGGTAATATTTAAAGAAGTTAATCAGTGAGGATGGCTTACCAAGACTGGTCTGATAAATGTTAAATCATGCAAATACATACTCATCTAGATGAATCCAAACATTTGCTGTTTCTGAGCGCTGGGCACAAGCAGACTCAAATTTCTTTGTCAACATATATTACAAACTGTTTATTTGAGAAGTACACCAGAGATGTTTAAACCCTAGCTTACTGCATTCATAAGGAAAGCAGAAGTCACATTACAGTTTGAAGAGCTGCATTTGTTTTGCTTACAGTATCTCAGTGGTCAATAGGAAAAATATTTATGTACAGACAGCATTTTAAAGAAACAATTATGCTACTTATTTCATGAAACTTATCGTAATAAAATATCATCTTCTACACGGAGTGTTTCATGATCATTAAGAGATAATGGCTAATTCAATCAAGATGGTCCTTGACTGCCTTGTACATTTCTTTTATGCATTTCTCATATTTCAGTAAGATTTCAAGTAATGAACAACATACCAGTTTTACCACATACAGAGACCAAGACATTCTCTAAAAAAAACCTTGCTTGTCTGGATTTTTTTTGTGTTTTTTTACTTGAATATTAGGCATATACTACAACTTCACAGGTATTCTGGCATTATAAGCAGAAATATCAGGTCTTGAAAGAGAACTACCATTATACCACAGGGAATATACCTACCTTTTTAAAATGAAAACCTTCAAATAAATAAAATATTAAAAATGCATATGCGTTTACTAGGTTTGTTTACAATAGCTCTGTTCCTTATGTTGTTTGTAGTAAGTTTCCTTCTTGGAAAAAGAACTCACAGCTTTCAAAGCAGATAAATAACAAGAGAAAATTTATTCTAGTAAAAATAATATCGAAGCAAACCAGTACAGGTGAAGATCTATCAAACATGCTACACTTCTGTATATTCTGTATATTCTTAAGGCTCACTAGAAAATACTCTAATACCTAGTGGTGCTTGGTCTAAAAAGACCCATTAAATCTCAACACAATGTTTCAGAAGATCATTTTAATCACAGTCTAACCCAAGTTCCAATAGGCATGTTGAAATCTGTCTGATTAACAGATACACAAAGACTCCAAGTAGGATAACAGTAACATTAAGCATCCAACAAACCTTTAAAAAGGGTGGCGTGGTGTTGTGTTTTTTTTTTTTTTTTTTTTTTTTTTGGGGTGGGGGGGGATTAGAGAGGGGTGGAGACGGAGATGTGGTGGTGGTATATTTTTTGCAAGTTATCTAGGAAGCTAGCCTTAAATCAACATGCTACCCAGTTTGGTGGAAGGCCAGAAGCGGAAGAAATAACACAAGAGAATACACAGGGAGAGAGAAAAAGAGGAAGAGCAAATGCAGACAGACAAGCCCTGTAACCTTATTACTCTCCTTTTCTCCTGCCAGCATATGGATTGGAAGAATGAAGCACAGAAACATTTCAGTGTAGTCCTCCCTGTAGAGTGTAAGGGACACTTCGACTAGGTTTTCTCTTCACCCTTTTCCTCCATTCCTCACCCTCATTTGTATGGTCCTAGGTTTCACCCCAACCACATTAAAGCCTAGGCACAGCAAGAGCACAGCAGCTGCCCACAATACTCCACAGAGCCCTGGCTGTGCCCTGCTTCTGTGTAAGAAATCAACTAGCTCTAGCCGCATGGAATGGGACTTCAGAGGAATAAAGAAAAAGCAGGTTTTTATGCCAGCAGATGAGAAGATGAACCAGACAATCCCTGGCTAGTTTTCTCCTTTCTCCCCACTCCTACTCCAACCCTCTGCCCTTCACACTCACTGTGCCCCTGTGCTCCTCCCTTGGCCTGCAGACTGCTGGTTTAAAAGCCCTGTCCTAAAGGACCAGCTGCAGGAATGTAACTAGGATGACAAAAACAGTGTGTTCTAGTTGTGTTTGACAAGAACCTCCAAGAAACTGAGCTGGAAAATACTGAGGTTAGTATATTAATTTTCTTTCTGTGTAATTTCTATTTAATGTATTTCTCAACAGAACTGACCCATTCACACGTGGACTTATACTGTCCTCAATGCTTTCAAAGCTTATAGAAAGGAAGTTGGATTGCTATTCTCCTAAACCCAGATATTCCAAGAGTTACTGCTGGCATGTTTATAAAGCACCCCATTTTCTTTAAAAGAAGACTAAGAAGAGTCATCAAATTGATAAAATTTACATCTTGGAGTGAGTTAATTTTCAAGTGAAAAATGCTGTGCACAAGTAGAGATGAACACAACACATAAGTAGAAATTAAAATGGATCCACCTGAGCTATCCTGGCCTAATATTCAGTTGTAATCTATTCTGTTTGCAGTTGAATGTATACCTGAAAAAAGTATTTGTATTTTAGTGCTGAAATTGATTGAGACTAGAAGTGAGGTTTTGACAAAAAATAATCAGGGAATAATCAGAAAAGTAAAAAGAAGCAGGGGAGACTGACATTAGTGTAAATGTGTAAACTGAGTAACAACTACAAGAAAAGCAAGACCACTTAGGTAATACAACTCATTTCAACTTCTAATCTATATTCATCCCAAATATGTCTGCACCTTGTCTTTCTACACACTTTCCAGAAAATTAGACTTCAGTAGATACATACATCTTTTCCCTTCATTTTTCCTCCAAAGCTGCTAAGGACAACATAAAAGATAACTCCTAATAATCAGTATCCTCAAAGAAGCTACAAATACAGTTAGAGTGTCTATAAAGTCATCTCTCACCTTCCAAGGAAATACCAGGATTGACCAGAATTTGGATCCGCTTCTAGAGATTTCTGGAGATATTGTATAGCATAACTTTCCTTGGTTGCCTTGTCTCCAAGCTGATCCACGGTGTGATGCATCCAGCCTACAGAAAGAATCCATAAATGGCAGAAGTGAAATTCTCCAAGACTATTTAATGCTTTGGCACAGCAGGATATTGACAGCTTTAGTTCCTCTTTAAAAATAGGAATATGAAACAATGCTATTGCTTACATACACTATTTTGAATGAAACTTTTAAAATTTACTTTTTATGTTCTATACTAAAATTACAAGATGAAAGGACCTAGAGTGAAAATTACTTTCAGGTGGTTTTAAAACATTTTTGTTTAAAGCATTTTCTACAAGGTTAGAAGCATAACTATTAACCACTCAATCTTCTTCTATAAAAAGTTAACTTGAAAATGTTAACTCTTTTCTTCTCTGAACAGAGGCACCTTTACTGTCATTGTGAAAAATGTTACAGGGAAAATGGTGGTATAACTATTATCTGTATATTATAATCAGTTTACCCTTTCCTTCTAAATGCTGATATTCATCCTAATATTTGTACCATTCCCCAACAGAACACTGGTAAGAAATGCCATATCTCCACTTAAATTTTTCATACATTGTCATTTGATCTTCATCACTACAACATTCTTTCCTTTTACCTTGGCAAACAGAATCACCTCTCATCTACATACCAAATTCTGCCAAAAAGATCATTTTATTTTCTCACCTGACCACACGATATCTTTCCATATCCTTCCCTTTTTTAGTTACATTAGATTAATTATTTATCTCCGCTTTAATAGCCTTCTGCAATCCATGCCCCCAAAACATCTTTTACATGCTATTAAAGTACATCTCTGCTCTAGCAATGATGTAAGACTTGGTTACCATTTCAAATAAAGCTCCTTTATCATCTACTTAAGCTTCTTCCTATCTGCCTCTATCACAGACTCACAGAATCATCTAGGTTGGAAGAGACCTCCAAGATCACCGAGTCCAACCTCTGTCCTAACACCAACAAGACCTCCACTAAACCATATCACTAAGGACTACATCTAAATGTCTTTTAAAGACCTCCAGAGATGGCGACTCAACCACTTCCCTGGGCAGCCCATTCCAATGCCTAACAACCCTTTCAGTAAAGTTCTTCCTAATATCCAACCTAAACCTCCCCTGGCGCAACTTTAGCCCATTCCCCCTCGTCCTGTCACCAGGCACGTGGGAGAAGAATCCCCTTTAAGCAGTCACAAAGTTATCCTACTGCTGTTAGTATCATGAGTACAAGGAAGTCCTTTGTAACAGGCTGCTGACTTGCTGAAGTCTCTGCCTACCACACCGGTCAATAATGTCTTGCTGTTTGCTTAATCTCCCTGCATTTGTATTAATAACCCATTGCTTTTTGCCAAACATTTGTAAACTCTCAGATATGACAACAGACTGTCCCTTTGTTTTTACAGTATCCTGCTCAAAAATGACCCCTTGTGAAACGCTGTATCAGTTTATGCAAACCTTGGATATTTTTTTTCAATTCCATGAGCTTATAGTTTATCAACAGTCACAGTGACACTTTTGCAAACAGAAGGCAAACTTCCAGGCTTTAAAAATAGGCAATCTAGGCGAAAATTCTATCTACTGAACAACATTTGCTCGAGGTGTTTTAAGAAGTTTCCAAGTCTCCACATGGAAACTGTGGTCAGAAGGTTAAGTTTGAATATTTCATGGACTGCGAGAAATACCAGGTTAGAAGTCAAGCGGTTACAGTGCTGACAAGAGTACTTTATCTTGTCTAAAGATAGATCAAGTCAAAACACTGCCCATCAGGGAAAAAAAAAAAAAAAAAAAAGCAGACTTTTTTGCAGAGATACATAACATACAAAACATTCTTTCATGGACTTCATAAACAAACCACAATTTTTATGCAAATCCCAGGTCAGTGAAGTTCTTAAGCACATAGCAAACATTCGTGCTCTAAGAAAAAGGTTTATGTGAGGGTGGTTATCTGAATGCACCTGCACAATTGTATAGTAAAGATAAAATGTATCGGGTGAAGTGGTAGGCAAAGCCCCAGTGAGATAAAGGTAATAAATAGTTCAGAAAGTCTAAACATGGTTAAAACAGACATTAAACATTTTCCCAAATCTTCCGAAGTGTTGTCTGGTGATGCCTATTTTATGCTTAATCTGAACCTGGCCGGACTGAGAGATAACATGCTGTATCTTCAGATCTTTACTGAGGTTCACTGATAAGAAACAAGAATCTACTTCTAGGAGACAGAAACGAGAACTACCAAAGCCTATCTAGTTTCACTGCTGAACCAAGTGTTGCTTCCTGATTTTATCTGCCTACCCGAGGGGAGGTGAAAAAAGCAGAAGGCAGGAGAGGGAGAACAAAGTTTTCTACTAGAACAGCACAGGTAAAGGAAACTGGATCTCTCTTTTCCTCATGCATAAAATGGAAGAATGTATAGAAAGATGGCAATCTAAAAACCTTGATGAACTGTCTAGTTTCTCCTTTGCAAGACCTAACTCAAATTGTCAACTAGAATACTGAATGCTCTTCTACTTCTGGGATCTTTTCAGCATTATAATCAAAAATGCTGATTTTGTCCATGTTCCAGGCTCATTTTCAGGACTTTACAATGCAATTTGTAACAAATAACCATGTTTCCTCTGCAAGAACACGTTCCAGCCTGGCTCATGCTTCAGTTGGTTTTATGCCTATCAATCACTCTCATGCTGAACTTACGGCAATTGCTTTTCCCCTGAAAAACATCATCTCAGACTCTGAAGAGATGAGCCTCTTCCCTATTTTAGTATCTCACAATGGCTCATCCAATTATACAGACACCTCCTAGGAATGCCCCCAGATAAAAGTCCTTGGGAGAGTGCTTTGGGAAAAAGCAGATGCTTACATTGTTCCTACACTCCTCCTTATGCAACTGTTAATTACAATTGGAGAAAGAATACTGGGACAGATTTGATCTTCAGTCTCATCTGGTACGGCTGTCCTTATTTAATGTAATTTTAGGCAAAGTGGTGAAACGAATTATTGTCTGGAAAGCAAATGAATTGTGGTTAAAAAGAAGAAACAAACTGTTCTTATCCAACTGCACAGATCTTCCTGTTAGATCTATCGGAACTAATTAGCACGCATCAGCTCAAACACATACGTATTTCTCTGAGAATCACAAGCTTCTCTTCCACAATGACCTGTTTTGGAGAACAGCAACAGGAGCAAAGTTTTTAATAATTCTCCCAAACAACATATGAACTTCCCTAGATTTCAAATCTTGCTCAATAAACATTAACTAGCTAAGGAAAATAAACAAAAGGTATTTTCATGCCAAAATAATTTTTCTGTTTGCGTTAAAAAAAAGTTCAATCTAGAAATACAAATACATTCTGATTGTTTTTTGCCAGTAGCATTCTGGCAGATGGCAGATTTTCTATTATTTTTTCTAAGCAGCACTGTACCACCCGGACCATGCTTCCTTGTGAGGTGTTTTATTATCAGTTGCTAGAACCTAGATCCGTGATAAACACCACACTCTGATAAACAGGACTATTAGCAGCAAAGAGGAAAAGAAACGGTATTGTTCCTTGAATGTTCTGGTTAAAAACACTCTGTCCCTTCCTCCACACAGAAGCTACCCCCACTATCACAACCAGGTGCCCTATGCTGATTGAACAGGGGAAGTGAATCCAGTTTTTAGACAGCACTGTTCTGACTGACAGCACAGAGACCTGTGGTATGATTTCGTGAATACAACCATGCCTTTGCTTCTAGTCTAGCAATGTGTCAAACAGAGTTGAAAAAGCACTGGTCAGCTGTTTTGGGCAGTCTATCTCCTGTTGATTTTATGTGTAGCTGTTCTGGATGAAACTGCTGACAATTTATACTAGGTGGGATAGTACCAAGTTAAAGAAAAAAATTTTCAAAAATAAAAAATTAAAGGGGATACTGGAACGTAAGGAACGCTGTCATGTGACAAGAAGATCAGCATCAAGACTCCAGCAGTTTCATTTGTTATTTCACATAGAAAAATCAAAAGCTAAACAAATTAGCCCACTCCAAATACATACACAACCGGCATTACAAAAAAAAAAAAAAAAAAAAGTATTGTGGCCGTAACTTAGTACCAGGTACTAATTTGAATTAAAAAACCACTGTGTGAAGGGAAAAAAATTAAAAAATTAAAAAAAAAAAAAGAGATGGGCATAAGCAGGCTAAATTAATATTTGGAATAATAAATTAGATGAGGAACATGGAGAAAGTGAATGAAGAATTTGCACTGGATTGAATAATTTTAACAAAATATTCTGGAAATACTTTTAGAAGGCATATAGGACAAATGTAATTTATTCTACCCACCCATTACAAGTTTTTGTCTACAAATGATTTATCAGCTTTCTATAAATATGGGAGATGACAAATTTTAAAAGGTAGTGTTTTTTCACTTTTTTGGTAGCTTCTGTTATGGAATCTGATGATAACATTTTAGTTAGAAGAGCATGTATTTTATTAACCACTAATAATTATGAAGAAAGAAACAGTAAAATTCTCATTTGCAGTGTTCTTCTATTCTGCAGCAGAAAAGAGTATTTTGGTTTACTGCCCTTAACCTGGCTGTTCAAGGGATGTTCCCCGAGGAAGAATTCAGAATTCAAAGAATACAGAATTCTAACTACTGTACTCTTGGCTCTGAAAGATCACCCCCTCATTGCCCAAACCTGTGGCACAGATACTGCAGCAAGTCTAAGAGCTTTTTAATTTTGTAAGTTTAATTAAAATATTTCCCTTCTCTCTTATTTTCTTAATTATCTACTGTTATGCTTTCTATTTTGGGTGAAAAACTCACGTATGATACTCAGTGTTTAAGACTCACTTTGGAAATGGAGCCTTAAAACACCATTGCTGAATGCAAAGATAGAAAAAAGAAACACAGGAAAATAAAAGTTGATTTTACATACCTAACTGCTGTAAGACAGTTGCTTTTACTTGTGCAGGAAGGTTTTCGATCTGCAAAAGTTGTTCATAAGCTTCCTTTGCAGAGTGATACTTTCTCTGCAAAAGGAAAAAAGTAAATTGATTAATCATAAAGCTTACAATAGATCACCAATAGCAATGATTTCACAGCACTGACAGCACACAAACACATTGACAAAAAAAATCTAGAACTTTTTTCTTGCATACAGTGCATATGAAAGCTTTCCTGAGTGACGTATATGTATGTTAAGAGAATAACTTCCGTAAAGTATAGTGTTTAATATAAATTAAATATTTAAAATATTCAAGGGAAATTTGTAAATTATTAAATTTGGTCAGCTCCTCACACATGCATTATGCTTCTTATACTAAAACGAACATACTGCTTTTTAAGGGGAATGCTTGATTGTGAGTCTACATCTGAAAAAAGAACCTACACAAATTACTCCCAGGAAATTCATAACAGAAATGAAGATCATCAGTAACTGGTGGCTGGTATAATTTTGCATCTCCCTTCTCTGTGCTATATTTGAACTGCCTTTCCAATCTATTTGTTGTACGGTAAGAGTCCCACCATATGTAGAATTAAAACATATCCACAGATTATGCCTCGAGAATGACAGTATGCACTCTTATTATTTGCCATATAGCTTGGACGTGCTTAAAGCATGGAAACATTCAATTCTCAACTCCCTATATGAACAGGTCTTGAAACAGAAAACACATTTCCTAGGTTAGAATCATGGTCTTTATTAACTTCTGGAACAGTATAAGCTGCTTTGTGCACATTAAAGGTTAAGAATTCTTGATTTTTTTATTTTTTATCTTTTGGTAAGTGTCCTCATCTGCTTATCTTCATGTTACCTTAACAATAATTTATTTAAAGTGAACTTATTCTAAATGCTTAATTCTTCTGTTCCTCCTCTCCCATAGAAGTCTAGAAGGTACAAATGTCAAAGTCTGTTAGAACTGGTAATTTACTTATTTTTTAAGTTTCTAAAAATTCTACACTATATATGTATTATTTTTTTAAATAAAAATATACTTTCAGATAATTCAACATTAGACCTCACTCTGGCAAACAAATGAAGAGCATATTAAAATAAACAGGGCCAACTAAATGCAAATCATTGTGACTTAGTTACTTTTTTTTAGATGCAAAGAGAACACAGTACTGACTATTGGTGTTTTAAAAGGGACAACTGATAAGAAAATAGACAACCTTGTTGATTTTAAAACCTTAATCTAGTCAGGAAGAAAAATTAAAGCAGCAATTACATACTTTCAAATGGAACAAGGGGAAGTTGGTAGAAAAGGTTTTTAATTGGTGTTCATGAAATGCAGACAACTGGTAAGAAAACAAATAATATAAATAAATAAAATATCCATGGCTAGCAAAATAAAAACAATCAGGAAAAAATTTTAAATTTAGCATTGGGAACAAAATTTGTAGTTAATGACTATGAAAGATAGGCAAATGAACAGAAGTTCACCGTATAGCATGACAGCAGGGGCAGCAATCTGGATGTAAAACAGAGTATCTAGTAAAACTAGGATCTGCACTTGGAAAAAAGATTTTTGCATACTTGGAAGGATGTAGAAAGTTCTAATACAATAGGGCATGTTTTCCAGGTCTAGAATATTTTTTACTTTTGTTATTTGTTGTATTATTTACCATTTAGAAATCTGTTTACATATATACCTTCAAACATTACTGAAAACTGTCATAATTTGCTTTTATTCAGATATTTTAATTCCAAAGATCAGAGTACGCGTCCTTGATATTTGGCTGCATCACAGATGGTCTTAGAAATAGGGGTTGGGAGATCAGCATCATCATCACCATTTTTCTTTAGGAACTGTAGGAGCTAGTACCCTGAATAGCTGGAGGAACTCACTGCCAGAGATCAAGCTGTAGAAACTAGCATTAAACACCAAGAAAAACCATGGCTAGTTCTTATCAGCACCAGGCTATTCTCTTGTTCACAATGAATCAACTTTCTGATCGAGCATTAGAGAGGAGCTAATTTTCAAATATATGACAGGGTTCGCAGAATTGTAGCACTATGTCCTCTAGAAGAAACCAAACATCCAGCCTCACTCCAAAAACACCTCTTCGCTGTGCCAAAGGTAATATTCAGAATCAAGTCAAGACCCCTCATGGTACAAAGTTTCTCAAATTCCAGAAAAGAAGACACCCCTCAAGGAGAACTTTGAGGCAAACCAAGTCTAACAGCAGTATGCACTGAAACTTTTTGGCTCTGACTTGCATTACAAGTCCCCGTTGCATACAAATGCCAGACAGAAAGCTTAGCTTAAGTATTTGTAACATTGGTCACACTACTATAAGGCACCTGGCATGGCGACCTGCGATTTTCTACTTTCTGTTTTATTCTGCCAGATCAAAAGAACTAGCGTGTGGGGGATGCTTTGTTATATAAACTTGTCAGATGTGCTCCAATGCTCAAAACGAAATCTGGCTGGTGGCCAAATAAAAAGTCTTTCTAATGCGTTACAGAGCCACAACAGCCCAGGAAGTTTCTTAATGGTTGTTTGGGATGGGGGATTTGGGTCATTTTAGCTTTCCAAATTCATATATTCTACTGCACCAAAAGAGTTCAGAAGAAAATACCTCGTTCAAACCTACAACTTTCATTTATAAATAAACACCTACTGAAAGGCATTTTTCACCGTGCCATCAAAAGACAGCACTTACTTTATCAAGCTACTTTTCAATAGACTGAAAATGTAGAATTTGTCATCCATTTTATTTACAACAGTTTTTGTTTCCATGTCACACCTCTTCCTCAGTCATATTATACCTATAAACATGATAAGAGAGTATACAATCTACAATCATATGACTAGTCAGTCAAATTACAAATATACAATAGCTGTTTCAGTAGCTGCTTGGTTTTAATTTATTTATATCCTGGAAGCTCAGTGAGTGTTTGGTAATTTCCCAAAAGATCCATCTAAAAAACTCTGCGGTGGGATTCGACACAGAATTAATAACACAGCTTTATGTGCTATTGTCCTCGGATCTCACATGCTTCTGTCACATATGTCTAGTTAAATTTGAAAATTTCATGTCAAATATATTTAAAAGGCACCTGGGTATCTGCTTAGACTTTACCATGTGTGAATGCAAGAACAATATAAATATATGAAATGAGAAACTATGCATTTTTTTACATTTATATGCAACATATCTATTTAAAAATAAAATAAAAAACATACATTACCATGTTAGCCAAAGTTACGTTTTGTTTTTCTGCACTCCACTTAGGAGACTAGTGAATGTATGTTTAATAAAATAGCTATTTCACTTTAGCATGAGTCCTCATGCATGGTATTTTCAACTTAACAGAAGTAAATAAAGCTTATTCTGTGACTGAAGACTTGAGCCTAACTTCAATTCACAAAAGCATCTATAATCAGCTGAAGTCCACAGACTGATTATATCATGTAGTTAGAAACTTCATAACTCATTATAAAAAAGAGCTTAAAGCTTACCTGAATTTCATATAAGTGGGCGATGTGAAACTGAACTGTAAGAGGGAGAAATCAAAATTATTAGTCATAATGAATGACATTAACAATTACATTTTTTTTCAATTGAGAGAGAAACATGTTTTAAATTTACCAATGCAAAACCAAGGCTAACTACATTTTGAAAATACAACAGTATGTAAACATTGATATTTCACATTTAATAAAACAGAACTGACAGAAAACAAATGTGTATTCTAGCAAAGCATCAAGACTGCAAACATAGTGCAGAAAGGCAGTCCGTGGATTTTATTTGTATTCTGAAATGCAGAGTCCATTAACCTTTCAGTAAAGTTAGCAATAAAATCTCTTTAAGCAAAGATGCACAATGACATAATATAGGTAATGTTTGCTGTACATAACCAAGTTAGAAATAAATAAGAAAATATCTGTGCTTGAGCTAAGCTCAACTGATTTCAATTGCACAGAATTTTCTCTCAGAGCTACAGAACAGTGTAACACAGAGGTTACAGGTAATCTGGGGCTCCAGGTTTTCTCTCTGGGTCACAAGGGAGGGAAAAAGATCCCTCTATACACTGTGCTGTCCTTCACCATAAAAGAAGGTACCGTACTGCATTTCAGAAACCAGATCATAATGAAATGCATCATCTAAAATTGTAATCAATTTTTAATAAACTTTTTGTGTTCTTTGCTAAAGGGCACGTAACACCCCCATTTACATTCACCGTATCATCAAACTTCATTCTGCACTGATGAAAGAGAAACCTCTGCTTTTGTTTTATGGAGTTCATTACCTAAAAAATAATCTTCCTTCTTTTCCCCCCCTCATGCAAATCTACAAAAGAAAGCCGTACCATGCAGGGGAAAAAAATTAAAGGTGTCGCATTAGCGACAGCCTAAATAAAAAGATATGCTGGGTACTTAAACGCTTCTGCTAGGAAGACAGTCACTGTACTGCTGTTACTCACACAGCCCATTTTAGAAATAGAAGGGACGGGATTAGGGCAATCTCAAGCATTTATGTGACAGTACCTGATACCTTTCCACTAAGTGGTACTGAAGAACCTGACAAAAGTACCTCTCGTTCCTCTTCTCTCTCTTCCTCTGTGCTTGCCAGGCACTGTGCCCAACACCACGGGACAAAGCAGCCCTTATGTGGGGCCGTACCTCTACATAAACCTGGGGGCACAGGAGGAATGTGGGGGAAGGCTGAGGAAAGCCTTACAAATATTCAGAGATACAGTGAAAACTGATTAAGTCGGTGAGAAATAGTAAGAAAGAGCATGAAATACAGTAAGGAATGATATGGCTGGTAGAAAACAATAAAAACCTACTGACCTACTAAGAATTCCACAAATAATTTTACAAAATTATCTGTGCCTGCTCCTGATAAGTGACATACTTTGCAGAGGACTTTGTAGCACAGCTGGCGCTTGATACCGAAGCAGCCAGCAGTTTCACCCGTGTGAACAAAACCTCTTTCATTACCCTTGCTGACAGAATATTCAGAATTCCATCCAGCTTTGAATTAAGAAATAGAAAAATGCTTTTAAATATTTTATCTAATGCTTCTAAGCTTACTCTTAGGAGGCAACTTAAACTCAACACCAAGTGCAGCATGAAGGTACCTTAAAAACTGTCTGGCTTTTAATTCTTACAGACTCCAAAGCACGGAAGAACATACATTTATTCCTGCATACAATTCCATGAATTAGGGATAAATATCTCCAGTATGCTCTGTAACAGCCTACAGAACATACAACAGTATGATAGATCATACCACACTAAAAGATTTAACATGTTCCAGCACCGACTGATATATAGTGGCACCTAATAAACCAAATAAATTACAATTTTCTGATTTTTGTTCAACAGCATAAAACTAATGTTGAACATGAGATTTATAAATTTTAATGGCATTAAAGTGATTGCTGAAAAAAGACATTATCAAGATGTCACAAAGTTTGAATGACAACTATTGAATATGAGCCATGGCACACACACTACATTTATAAATAGAGAAATGAACTAACAGTCAAATAGTAAGTTGCCTCCAGAACTCAAGGCATCAGACCAGTTAATATGGTAAAAGTCTCAATTTTTACTTATTCCATTTACTACAACAATCACAATTTGACTGGAGTATCTGTCTCCATTCACAACAGCAAGTATTGTAGTCTTCCTCTCTGTTTTCTGAGTCTTTTGATTTTGATTTTTTTCACTAACAACTGATGCAGTTGTGAGCATATATGACTTTTTTTTTTAAAATCTGCAACAAAATAAATGGAAATACTTAAAAGTTACTTACTTTCAGCGTTAGACAAAGTGCAGGGATTGCAGTCAATCAAAGCTAACTGAAAATGCTGAAAAAAACAAGGATGATTTGATTTTCAAACAACGTAATTCTAGTACTTTCACAAATTACTAAGAATAAATCAAACTCATACTTGAAAATAAATACCATATTTTACCACATGGCTTAAAGAAAACAATTTTCAATTTCTGTTCAACAGTGTTTACTAGAGGAAAGTAAAATTTTTGTTCTAAACATGTAGCAATGCTTCTAGCAATGCAAGTTTGCAAAAGACATCTTCACAAAATAATTAGAACAGACAGCATCTGGAAGAATGATTGCATCAAATGAATGGTCAAAATTGGAAAATCAAGTTTTCCTCAGAATGCACAACTAAGAATGAAGTTACACTACTAGCTCATAGCCTCATGAAGATCAACATCCAAGCTACAAATTTGTTTATCTAGAAAAAGAGTATTTTTATGCAAATGAGTGATTTTGAGTTTGTTTTTCTTTTTCTTTTTTTAAACATTTTCTTTTGTTAAGCCACACTTAAAATGAGTACCTCTACATTAAAACATGAATTCAACAGCAGTTAGTAAGTTCTTATGCCCTCTCCCCACCAGGTTAACTCCAGTTAAACACTAAAGCTTGTTTATTTTTAATCATTTTTCCTCAAGAGCTATGAAAAATTTTGGAAACACCTTTGTGTTCTAACATTCTGAGACAAGCATTTCACTCTTCTGGAAAGAAGAGAACGCAAAAGAAGAGAAAAAGGTTATCTGCAAGAAAGCCTGGATGTGACCAATTTCACAAGTGTTGTACCAACTCAATGATCACTATTTACAGTTCGAAAAGTAATCAAGTGTGTTAAAATGAATAGACTAGGCATACAAACTCAAGTGGCCATGCCCTTTTCCACAAACTTCACAGAAAATTCCATATGCAGCAGAGAATTTGGATGAATGCATCCATTCACCAGGGAGTAAGGCCTAGGAATACAGGAACCTAAGAGACAGCATGTAACATACTACAGTTGATACAGTTATCTACAAAGTACAATATCAGATGGCTTGAATGCACAAAATGTTACTGATACTTCAGGATATTTTAACCACCTAGCACAAAATTGACACCCACTGTTCAGGATGCCATATGAGGAGGCATCAGGAGCTTATTAGTGTAGCTGGGAAAAAAAAAAATTATTCCTTGATAATAGATGTGTATGCAACTTGCTTTCCATATTGTTGTACTCCAAGCATCTAGATAGCTTTCCTCCTGCTCCTAATAATACCTTGTGCATAATGTCTATCTCAAAGATAGACACATCTCAAAGATTTTCAAGAGTTTAACAGAACACCAAATTTATAAACATTTTAACAGAAAAAAAATATTAGAAAATTAATGTATTATCCATAGCACAGTATAAGAAAAGAACACCCTCATCAGCAGAGGCGTGCAGTAGCACAGCTTACCTCCTCACTGACTTATATCAACATCATTTGTAATATATAGCAGCTTTTAGAAAATGAAACAAACTCAAGTTGATTAACCCAAATTTACAATTTTTAATGTAAACTTCAGCAACATCATTCCCAAAACAGGGTACAGAAAACAATGAACTCACGTATACATTATGTGTAAAATAACTTTTTAACCTTAGCACAAACATTAAGTAATAGCTTATTAATACTAAATACCAGCTTATTTCTCTGCTTTGCCTGATCCTTTTTCTAGTATTCAGCAGTCACAGAGAACTTAAAATCTCCTCTCACATTGCAATGCTGCTTGTGTGCCTCTGAGACATCCTTTAGTCTGTTACCATAGTGATTCTACTAAGCAGGCAAGTTAAAAAAAAAAGACTAAATAAAAATAAGATGTTCTGCATTATATTGCATTATTCCTAACCAAAAAAAAAAAAAAAAAAAAGGAGGGGAAAGCAAAAAGGAACAGACCTGTGTACTTTGGCCTGTACATTGAGTATACTGATTGAATTGATTCAAAATCCATTTTGCACAGATGCGTAAGCTTACACTGTCATTAACAATTAATATGAAAAGATAAAGCAGAAAGGACCAGATTTGTTCTCACCTAGCAATGCTATTATAAAAATCCGCAGATGTAAAGAGAAGTGATTGACAATTGTTCTGCAGCAGCTTTGCAGAAAGGTTATTGCAGTGAGGCTCACCGAGAGAAAGCAGGCAACCATACAAGAAAATCTAACCATTTTAATATTTAAATATGCCAGAAATATCAGTGCTGTACAGTAAAAAGCAGGAGTACACTCATCAATGCCTTCTAAAAATTTAAATTCCTACTCATGCCACACTGTCTTTCCAATTTCAAAATCCACATTATGAAAATTTTCTTAATGTAGCAGATTTCTGCTAGAACTGTTTACAAAGCCACAAAGAATAAGGAAATGGATAATCTGAAGCAGGTAACTACAGAAAAACAAACCACTTGCCCTAAACAATTCTTGCAAAGCAACACACAGACAGCCCAGAACCTTTCAAACCAAGAACCTTTGAAATGCACAGACACGAGCAAACCTGCACCTCTTGCTAGATAAATAATCCATAGCTCTGCGGTAAGTATTCAAAAACAGACAAAAAAGCATGCACTCCGACACATAAAAACTTATCAGCCAGAAGCAGGTCCACTAATTACAATTACCAGCACCAAAAATTAAAAGAATAGTGATAATTTCCAACTTCCATCTCTGCAACAAACAGAAGCAGCTAGCAAACATCTGCACCTCTCTCAAATATTGCAGTACTGAAGCTGGCTACTGCTGTGTGAAATAGTTATTATGCAGGAGAGGCCGCTGCAGTTCAGAGACGACATACAATACCTCAAGGCAGACAGCAGTCTATAGAAATTCAAATCCTGAGTAAGAGGATTTACCTAGAAGGCAGTGTTCTGAATGTTAAAAAGTAACAGTCTCTCTTCAAGGGCTGCAGACGAAGTCACAATATACCTTGATTTGTAGCCATCTGTAATTGCACAATTATCTACAGCCTGCTCTGTCTCCTCTCCAGTCCTTGACTTGCCTCTGATTGTGGAAACAATTGCGAAGGTAACCTTTTCAAGGACCAGAAGCACAGCGGATTGCACATAAACATAACTGATGAAAGCATTAGGTCTAGTAAGAAAACAGAAGTAAACTGACACGAATTTAAGCAGCTTATTATGTTTTCACTACTAGAATTAAACACCAGTTCTCTTAGTACCCTAACTCTTCACAGTTTTATAGGCAAGTGCCCCTACCCTTGTTGTTTTTTCATCAATAAATGACCAATGCAGGAAGACCTGTTTTCCTCTTTTCACAAGATTTTTAATAATATTTCTGTCTACATCAAAGTCTGAGACTTCAGGTCAGTGATTGTAAACCGTCCTGCTCTCTAGGAGGGCATTAAGAAGCGCTCAGTAATTCTCAGCTCTGCATTTATTTAGCAAGCATGCTAAATAAACGAGCCATCGTTTGAAACCTGACAATTCTCCCAGACTTACCATGAGGGAAAGCTCCATCATGACTCAGTATAACTCTGTCAAGAGATGGCTTTTACTGCCTATGTGACCTAGGTGTGCTGCCTGTGCTCCTCAGAGCAGCCTTTGTTCAGATAAGTAGGGCACAGAAAGCCTTGCATAAGCCATGGCAGAGCGCCAGGCCTCCATTTGCCAGGCCTGGCCGGGGCCTGGGGAGAAGAGGGTCAGTAGAGGACGAGCTGCAGATGCAGCTCCTCTGCGTGCTCCCTGCTCTGCTCTCTGGGTCTTGCGAGTTCAGAAGGAGCTCGTCTTGAAGGGGAAGGCTTGAATACAACAGGCACACAGTCACTTTTGTCCAATCTTCGCTGCATTTTTCACAGAGCTAGAGCTCGAAAGCCTAGAAACACAACCGACTGTGCTCACAAAGAGAAGGCCCACAGACCAAGCAAGTGTACCGGCACCTACACTCATCAGCTTCAATGCTTAACTTTGGAGCCAGCTATTTCTCTTCACGTGGTTTGTTCTCTTCCCCCCCCCCCACATGACGGAAGATTCCATATAGCATGTAAATTCAGTTTTAGCATTTACTCCTCTTTGTAATCATGACATTTCTAAAATGCGCCTACAGTCCTGTTACAGAAAAACTGCAAAATGCCTTAAAAACCCAAGCAAAACTAAGTACGAGAGAACAAAACAAAGCCCTCTGTAGGCCACACATTGTGATCCACCATCACAATCAGTTGTGCTAATAACTCCACTGCAGCTGGATTACAATGACCTGCTGTGTTAAAAACTTCTGTATTTTTACTTCTGGTATATTTTTCTCCATCATACACATACACAAACTCCAAAGGCATAGAGAGTAACATAATTCCCAATTGCTGTTTCCAACCACTTAATTTAATAAAATAAAATAAAATCTTTTGCCTAATTTCACCCTGCTTTTGACAAAATGTTTTAGGTACACTGCTTGAATACCTGGATATCCACCTTATGATAGCCAAAGTCCTTTATTTGTTTTGCTTTTTACCTGTAAATGTTCCTGATCAGCTTCTGCTACAGTTACAGAGATAAAAGTAGACCTCAGAAATTTAAACTTTTCTTATCTATATGCATTTTGACTGTTTCATTTTTCTTTAATAATTGAAAGTGAATACATACAGCTTCAGATTAACGTGTGAGCTAAAAAAAAAAAAAGTTAATCTAGGCATATGTGAAAAATAAGGCTGTAAAATAGCACTTAAAGGTTTAAAACAGTTTTCAATTTCATAAATAAACTTTCATTTATTATTGAGAAAAAGACATAACGATATGTCTGTAACAGCTACATGTTGACATGAAATACCTCCCAATAGCTAAAAATCTTTTTAAAGATATATATAGACATAAAGATTAATAAAGTGATGGTATAAATAGGTACTGAGTATAAATAGGTTCTTTGAGCTGTTCGTCTGTCTCAATTTTTTTAATATTTCATGCATATTCATGTAACTCATGCATACTTCCCAATAAATTCTAATTCTTTAGCAGCCTTTTCCTTACCTAATATATGCAGTATGTCTCTAAGTTGCAAACAAATAAGAATCTTTAGGAAATAATTATATATACAAAAAATCTATTTGAATTGATCGTTTACGGGCAAGATCAAAGAATCAGCCTGCAGCAGAATACTAGAATAGCTGTTTTATCCATAAATATAGAGGCAAAATTTCTCAAGAGTGATAGACAGGATCTGCATTTCTACTAAAAGGCAGATATTTGAGAACATGAAAAATTTAATTTTCATTATTTTGTGGGTTTTGTCACTGGGCACAGGATGCACCTGCAGTACACTTTACAAATATATATATATAAAAATAAAAAAAACTCCACAACATACCTTCATTTGTAAATAACCTGCTCATGTTCAGAGTCCCTCCTGACCACCCATTACAAAACAAAACTCATAAAACCAGAACCACAGAAGCCCTCCATCCCATTTACCATACCCTCAATGTTATCATTCTAATAAATACAAAAAACTACACTTTTTTTTTCTGAAGTAGTCTGTCAGCAAACAAAGGAAATGAACTGAATTTTACAGATAAAAGTCTTTCCGGATTGTCATTGTAACTCCCCACCAAAAGCATAATGTGATACTTTAACAGAGTAGAACAGAATGAGCACCAGATGGATGACTGGTTTCCCATAGCTGCAGTTTCCAATGTAACCCAACTATTCAACTAAATAATATCACAACTTTTTTTCCTCAGCTCTCTTTTATGTAGACACTAGTCCTACAGAACATACCTAGTTACACCTGTGTGCTCTACCCACCTCTGTGTTCAGCTTGCCAGCTAGACAAGAAGCATCAGGCTTCCTGACGCAAAGCGTGGATGGGACAGCTTTATTTTCTGCATCCCGACACACCAGTCCCATACCCAGCCACATAAGGTACCTCTTTTGCTGACGATGCCAACCAGATCACCTCATCCTTAGCTTGCAGAGCTCAGACAAATGGTTCTGGGGCAACATGTTCCACAGGCATGTTCCAGAAACTTCTCTTTGAAACCTTTTTCATTCAAGCATATTTGCTAGAAATTGGTTAAGATTCAAAAAGTACTCAGGGGAAGAACTGAGACACACGTAAGACAGGATGAGTACATACCATTACAAAAAAGAAGGCTAAAATTAAAAGAATATATTGAATGAAGAGGAAGACTAGGAGAAAAGCAGGTGACATGCCAGAAATAACACGGCGTGTGCTCAAAAGCTCGAACACTTTTTCCAACTACACGAACCGTACTAATAAAGAGGTATACTATATATTCCTGGCCATCTTGCTTTATTCTCCTTTCAGCTTACCATGGCACCACCATAGCTAAGACAGTCGAAAACAGTATTCCTGGTGGGCTGGGACATGCAGGAATTTGTGAAAAGGTTAGGAATGTGAGATAAACCTTAACTGTATGCTTCTGTTACAGTCATCAATATTAAAATCTCTCCTGCCTCCCTACGCCCACAAGACAACAGCAGTTGAATTTGGAATTATTTTATTTTTCTGTTGAATGAGACAAATTGAGCATTCACATATCACTTCTGAAGGTAACACTGTCCTGTGAGGTTACACAAAGACTACTTTCCTTTCAACCAGAAGGGCAGCTTTTTTTCCCTTAATGTAATCCTAAAGACCAAGTAATTTTCAACAGCCCTAGTGTTCTTGCCAAAGTTTATGGCAATGGGGTAACACAGCAGTCAAGGGTTCTCAGAGTAATTTGCAAGTCTTAACTGCAGCAATATTAAAAACATGCAAAAGCAGTAATTGATTTTTGAAAAAAACACTGAGAGTTGATTTTATGCTTGTTAAACAGCACTCTAGTAATTATCTTGATCATCAACATCTTAAAATAGTAAAAATTAATTTTGTGCTTAAATTGCTTACATAAAATATAGATGATTTATGTTAATGGCCTAAAATTGTGAAAAACATGGAATATATGACCTTCATACTCCCATCCTTCCCCCTTTGCCTGGAGACTCTTACTGACAATGACTCATCTGTTGGCAGTGGTTTATTCTTGGCAATTACAGACTTAGCATGAATGTTTAAATACCATCAAAAATATTATGATATTTCAAAGTACATTAATGCAACGTTGGTACAATTTGTGAAATTCAGAACCGTCACAGAAGAATACCAGATGAAAACTTCTCTACTTTCTGTCTCTGTATCATACAGGAAGCTCAAACCTAACTATGGATTCTGTTAGACCTCTACAGACCCAGGAAACGGCCTGTGTTCAAGGCGAGTCCCTAGCAGCCTAGATCCTAAAAACCAGAGCCATCCTTGTGAAATCCTGAATCCTTTCAATAAGAGCTACCAAAAAAAAAAAAAAAAAAGTCAACTGTGTTGTTTCATTACTTTGGGTTACTCATCTTTTGTGTTGTGAAAAGACGAGACGCTCAGTCTCAGAGAAAGAGGCAGACATTCTGTGAAAACATTCTTTCGCACTCTTTCATCAACTCTTTCTGATTTTATTTTCCTCGTGCTTGTGCATAACCACTGCCACTTCATTTTGTTCTCTTCACTAAGGAAGTATTTTCTGACTTGCTACTCACAGAGCTCTGGCTTAAATCTTAACTCGGGGATCAGCCTGACTGGCTTTTCAAGGAGCTACTGTCCTGCTTATTACACTTATTCTATGCCTCAATTTATATATTTTGATGTACAACAAAAGCAATCCATCTCAGGACACTAGATTAAATCCACAGCTGAACTAAACTGAAAACAGCTGAAACTGTTCAAGACCAACCAGATTGCCCCACTGGGTCCTTTCTTTCTTGCTCCTCACTGTTTGCTATTGATGCCTTGCTAAAGATAACAATTTTCACAGCCAAGGAAGCAAAACAGAAATTCAACCTTAGGTGTTTCAGTTGGTAATTCCAGAGTAGTGTTTTGTGTGTTTGTGCATCAGAAGTTATGCATGCAGCTCCCCACTCCCTGCCATTCCCACCTCCTCCCATCTACCAGAGTCCCAGTAACTGTGCAACCCCAAATCGAGGTGGTTCAGACTCTCATCCACCTCAGACTGCACATGGAAAGACACTGGGCTCAGCGCAGCAGAAGGTGCAGAGCAATGCAATCAGACAGGGAGGTGGAAAATGAGACGTCCTTTTAGCAACAGCCTGCAGTCTTATTCACTTAAGGAAACTATCCTCAGTGCAAATCCACCCTCATGTTTATTTCTTAATCCCCTTGAAGATCTTCGCTCTGCTACAGGGTAAGCTGTTTTTGTTGTGTCTATTTGTTTTCCTAAGTGATTTAATCATACTGCATATAAAAACAATGGAATCATGGTCATTTTGCATTGCAAAAAGTTAATTCCTTTACTATTTTTAAAACAGTTCTCCGGTGCTTTTCTCCTCACCCTGGTTGGTATAGTGAAAACTAAAGGTTTGCTATACTCAAAATCCTAATCATCTACAAACTTTTATTCTGCAAAGTGGTTAAAATCACAGTAGATGATTTAGAATGAATTCTCATCACATCTATTTGAATACTTGATTCAGTGATAAAATTATATACTTCATGGTACAGCAGGAAGTGGTTGTCTAACTGATCAATTTCTTCTGTTAAAAATTAAAATGTAGAATCTCCTTCCACTACTTCATTAAAAGTTAACTACTTCCTTGCTTATTTACTCTTCTATTTTGTCCCTATCCGATGTCTAAAAACAAAAACAAAATACACTTTTCAGCACTTTTTCCTTTTATTCCCTATATATCAAAACAGCCAATGCAAAATTCATGCCAAAGTATAGGGATATATGACCATCCAAACTCATACATAATCCCGCTCCCCATACAATGGCCAACTTACACCCCCCCTTGACTTCTTTTGCCATTCACTGCAGTGAATCTTTCATATTACTGGACAACATCAACCTCTCTATTTACAATTCCCAACTTCATCTGTCTCTGTTGGTGAAAGCTTGGACTCTGGATGAAAGAGGAAAAGCATGATGAGAGAAGTGCTTCCCATTATTACAAAGAGCAAAAGGAAAATGTGAGAGTAACACTCCACTCTTTCAAATCGTTGACAATGTGTTTCTGATAGCCTCACAAATACAAGCTGCAGGAAAACAATCTGCCAGGAAAAGGAAGCCATTCTACAAGACTCTTGGAAACAAACAAAAAAAATGTTTTTTATAGGTTTTAGAGGAGATTAATATGCAGAAATGTATTTATAAATTACAGCTAATTACAAATGACAAAAATTCTCAACAATGCAGGTGTATTTCCCAGTGTAATGTGAAACTCCTTTAAGAGAAAATATCCTTTTTCCAGGACATGTATAGCTAAATTTAGATTCTGTGACAGAAAAAAACAAGGGGATAAAAGTGGGAAACGGAAGTAGGGGGAAAAAAAGAGCAAAAATGTTGAATGGAAGGAGATCAAAGTTACAGATTACAATCAGTGACCAAAAAAAAGAATACAAGCAGTAAAATGAAATTTAAAAACGAGTAGAGAAGAAACAAAGTACTATATTAACACAAAGCATTTCTAACTGATTAGTCAGAAATCGCTGCCCTACAAGCTGACTCTCAAATCATGAAATAAAAGAATAATCAACCGACACACCCTTCCATGTTCCCCATCACATCTCATGGCCACGGGCACACCCTACTTGGCCATATGGCACAGCAGCCCCAATTTTTGCACACCTTTTCCCTCTCACAGAGTCCTCCTTGCAAGGGTCTCATTTACCCTCTTCCCTTCACACTGCTAGAAGGGCAGAAACAATATAAAAAATTGATATGAGAACAGTATTTTGCATGAAAGCTTTCTATTTTCAATGATTTTTATGAAATAGTGCAGCTAGGAAAAAAAAAGAGAAAGAGCATCTAGAAACCAAACTGCTAATTCCTTTATTCTTTTTCCTCCAACTTTACATTCTATTTGAGCCTTCCCCTAAGACTTGGTATTTTAATGAAAGCCCTACAACCAATTTTTGTTCCCATTCCACTTAAACTGCTAGAGTATCAGTGCTCATCTGTAACTTTGTTGGGTTTTTCTGAGTATGTTTAGCACTTAACAAACATCACATTTTATCTTTACTCTGTCTTTAGAGTAAGATACTTCATACTGAAACACTTCTATTTCTAAAGCAAGAAGCATATAACAGCTATATATTTGTGCATTCCTTTCAGTTTTTAGATGCAACACAACTTATAACAAACGTTAAATTCAATCTGAAAGGACTTAAACCTACCTTTAAACTGGACTCATAGTCTGTGTTCACTTTGAACATAAGTCCAAGTCGCAAATGAATTTCCTTGGCTCGACAAAAGCTGGGATCAACATAAAGCGCCTCCTGAAATGCTTTAATTGCCCTAAAAGACAAACAGATAAAAAGTATTAATTTCTACTGAAGTATTCCTTTTATAATAGTTATTTGTATGACTAGTAGAAAGTAAATCAGAAAGTACTGTTACTGAAGAACATATTAATGTAATGGATTAAATGTTTTTGCTGCATCATTTTTGCTTCTTCAAAGACTGGATAATTTTGTACTTTAGATATCCTAATCGATTTGAAAGTCTCATCTTCTCTGCTCATTTGGAGAAACTAACTTGCTGCCTGAAACACTGCAACAAAAGTGCTATTTCAGAAAGGATGATTCAGGAATAAGCAACAAAATTAACGCAACTGTAGAACAACAGTGTACGCAGTGGTCAGTCCTGTCACAACCAACTGCTAGGCTGCTTTTGACTCCAGATAGCGTGGACTCCTGAGAGCAGGGGCAGAACGGGAGGCCTAGAAGATCTCACACACCTCCTCTCACTGCCCGGACTTGCTCCACTTTCAACTTTGTTACTCCCTTTCTTAGCACCAAGGCCGCCTAGGGACTCGGTAATACCTATTACTCCTTTACTTTCCAGTCACTCTGCTACCTCCACGACTACACAGATATGAAAGTCTGCCACATCCTCCCACCGTTAACTTGCTTTTCTTATTTCCGTGACATCTGAAAATGGCTCTGATTCTATTTCCTTATCTTTAAATCCTCTCTGTACATGCTCCTGTTCGTGGTGGCACTGCACCAGAAAAAACAAAACCACTACGGACCAGTTACATTTTGGGGAAGAACAAACGTGACTCTAAGCAGGACTGACACGGCCTGTTTTGCCTCTCAGGCCAACTGTGTAGAATTAGGACAGCTGAAACGAAGCTAAAAGGTAACAGATTTAAATTCACCAAGAAATTCAGAAAGAAGCTAAGACTCATTGCATTACCTCTCCTGAAATCGAGTGACTGTTTGAAAGAGAAGACCCTCACACACATCACAGCCCACTCAGTGACAGGCATCAGGGAGCAGTGGTGCTTCGGGCAGGACCCAAGTGCCCACGGCAGGACACCCGGCCTCGCCTCCAGGGCCCCAGGGTGGCACTGAGCAGGCAGGTGACAGGTGAGGCCGTAGGAAAATATGGAAAAGCCTACATTTTCGCCGTGGAACTGAAGCTTACAGCCCTTCAGAAAGGTTTTCCTCTCCTGGTACCCTACTTCCCTGCTCACACAAGCAAGTAAAGCACAAAAGGGACACAACTTGCACTAGCTAAGCATCCTCTCACATCTTGTTTAAACTTTCCAGGAATACTGTGGGTGGTGGTGAATTACACACCTCAGGAACTACTCCGAAACTGTAACAAACAGGGTGCCATGTCTCCTAACAGTATGCCCACTATTGTCTATAAGAAAACCCTTCAAACAGTGTAACGATCTCCAAATTTTGGCTTACACACGCTTGTAGATTCTACTACCATTTTAAGTTATGCTTTTGTTACATACAGAAGTACAGATTTTATCATTGTATACCTGCATTTCTTATCTTAACTCTAATACAGTATGCAGTATGTTGGGCAGTGGCATTTAAAAATCCATTATTTGTGTCCTGTTCAAAGACAGTAATATATACTAAGTTCTAAAAACGAAGAACATCACTAAGCATGGTCCCCATCGAAGAAAGGTCAAAAATCAAGAATTAAAGCCACTGCAGTTCTATACCACATGTGAGACTGACCACGCTCATATACGCTTTGTGAGCTTCAAATTTTGTGCATTTTAGCTAGCTTGCCTGGTCAGAAAATATTTTCCTATTTCCCTATGTCATGTCTTGTCTCACTCACAAATAACAATGAAACATGGATTACTAAAAAATAAAACTCTAAAAGACATAATTTTAGATCTTACTGAACAGAAAATAGTGTTCATTTTCACAGCTGAACAACAGAGTTAAATGAAGCCACAGTACAGCAACTGGCTTTTAAGGACAGTTTCCAAGTTCAGTTTGAATATACAGCATCATTCATTCAAAAGACCAAGAATCTTGCCTACCCCATCTTTCAGAGGAGTACTGCACTCAAAACAAAGTGAAGTTGCAACCAGTGGACAGTAAGACAACTGTATCACATTTAGCACTTGAACCTGCTAGTCCCAGACAGCCCCTGAGGTTTGCAAGGTGTAGTTACCTTCATACAGATGACAAGGCAACAGCGTTCACCCTTGCCTAAGATGCTCATGGTGTCAGGTTCAACATCAGTAGAAATTATAAGTATTTGCGATAACCTTATAACCCGACAAAATTTTTATCAAGCCAAACCCAAAACATAGAAAAAGGAAGAAAATGAACAGAACAAGACATCACTCCCTTAAACATGATCAGTGCAAGAAGCAATGGCACCTTTCTGAAACTGCTTTGATGGACTTTTGGATAAACTTAATCAGTACAACGAAAATCTCTACAACCTTTAAGATGTTATTTCAGTTACCATGCTAACCGTCAGATAGCGGCGTTCTAGGTGAACATTTCAGCTCTACTTGATCACTCCTAAATGGATGGTTTGAGGAGGAAAATGCAGAGATGCTTTGCAATGGAATGGATGGATGGACTCATAGCAATTGGTGAAAGACTCTATTTAGAAATGTTCTTTCAGTTTCTAGTACTTGATGGATTTACTTTTAAGCATGAATCATACTTAAAATGCTAGTAAACTCCTGTGCCAGTGTCTTGCTTCCATCTTGAAAAAAACCTCTGTATCCCTGAATGCCATAATAAAAACTAAAAGAGAATTCCAATAAATAACACATTTATAATTAAGCACAATTATTTCAGTAAATTAAGGCATAAATGTTAAAAGAATATGGCAAATATATCCCAAAGTAGCTTTTCTAACTAAAAATCAGGTATTAAGATATATTTTCTTTTTCTTTCAAAATATAATTTATACATAAACATTATTTATTTCTATTACTTAATTTTGGTGTTCATTCCATATCAATCAAGCAATTTGTAGCTTTTCCAAGATGATTACCACCAATAACAAATACAAATTACTTCCATTATTTCTACAAAAAATTGAATCCTCAAAATTTTACAAATAAAGTAATCTGAAAGGCAACATTTTTAACAATTTCTACCAATAGTAGGTGCTCGTGTCTAATTTGACAACAATGGCCTTAACTAGTAAAATTTTCATAGAATAAAACACTCAAAACTGAGACGACATTTTCCTATTAACATTAATTATTACAGTAATTATTTGTATACGAACTCTGACTTAATTATATTAACTCTTAAAGACAAGCAGTTCTACACTATAGATGAATTAATACTGATCTAATTTTGCCTATGAGAAAAATTTAAGCTAAATAGCAATGGATCCGTAATTACAGGAGACATCAAGAACAAGGACCAAAGGAAATCCTCTGGTTTTATTCTGGGGCTTCCTCAGCCACTCTGCCATGCTCAGAGCTCTGGACTCAGCCCCTTACTACACCAATAGCAGAACACCTGCAATGTCACTCTCATACATCCCAGTTCTAAGTGCTCATCAATATCCAAAGGAAATGACAATGGATCTGGGTACACGGTGCAACAGGGAACGAAGAGGACATGAGAGTAAGTGGAAAGTAGGAGCAAGTGCAGTAGTAGAAGATGAGATGATGGCACACAGCCTTGCTCAAATAGGTTGTTAGCCTCCACCGCTAATTAACTGGCCTTCATGCACGGACACAGCTTTTCATTTTAATCCTTTAGCAGACTAAACATACATTAGTCCAAAGGATAAATCACAGAAATGAACAGCTGGGAGCTCTCATACTGTAGAAATAAATGACAGTAGTCTAAATTCAGCAAGAAACAACTTCAGGTTTGTTCTCTAAAGGATATTGATCAACTGCCTGGCAAGAAAAAAACTTTGCTTAAGTCTACTGGAATTTATTTAAATTTAGAGTCTTCAACAAGAATGGGAAGGTATCCATTAACAGGCAGGAAAGGTTGGCTAGCTAACACTAGACGAAATGGGAAAGCAGGACTGGAAAACAGACTGCAGAGGATGAAGTGCACCTCTGGGCTTACGTTTGTACAGCACTGCTACAATAATTGAGAAAGTATAAAAGTGACATGAATCTATCATCTCCGAATCTAGACTTTCAAAATCAATACTGCAGCTATCTTTCCACCCACTCATCTATACAACAATGCCTACTATTATGCAAGTAAGCAGGCTGAATAATAATTAATAGAATATTATATTAAACATTTAGTGAACTCTCATAAGATGTATTGGAAGCCTTTACTCGGACAGACTGTGAATAAAAACCCATTTGAACTGGACAAAAGTATATAATAAACAGCATCAATTTAACTATTCAGAAGTTAGCATTCATGAGTTTCTAACAAAGTGCATTAAAATCATAAAAAGCCTACAAGAGAAAAGAACATAACATGTTGGGAAAACTACTTGGTGCAGCTGGAGTAAAAACTTTCTTTTTATTATTCTTTATTCTCTTTCAATTTTCTGACCACCTGCTCCAAGCATAACTAATGAAAATGCCGTGAGGATATGATGGACAAATTCCTATTTGAAACTCATCGGCATAGTTTGAACATAAACAAAACTTACAGATACAGAAATAGTCATTACTGCATTTTCATGAAATACTTTAACAGTCTTCAGATACAGTAACTCCTCTGTCCATTGTGCCGTAACAGTTGAATACTGAAACATTTTGAGCAGCAGGCTCCAAACATTTTTCCGTAGCAGCAGCTGAGACTACCCTTTTATTTTCCTGTTACCAACAGATACTATGCTTTTTCGTAAGTCCAAGAAATAGGTTTGATAGACAATGACAAAAAGAGAACAAAAGACAAATCAATTACTACTTCGCTCATGGTTAACTGCCACTAGTATTTGTAGTCTACATGTACATTCCCATTTTACGTATATAAAAATAGATATGTAGACCCAGCCACCTGAAAACTAAGAACTATTTGACAATGCAGTATCTACACAGTGCTTGTTTAAACTCTGCTCTCCTTATTAACTACAGACTAAAAACGCCTGACCATCTAAGAGGACTCTGATAGAAGAGGAAAATAAATATAAATGTGTATGTTGAAGATCGCAGGTTATTGGCGGGCAAGCTGTTTTTCTGCTCTCAAATGACGTCCGTCGTGGACTTCCCTGTAGCAGGTGTTTCCAAAGCAGGAACTCCGCAGGCTGCAAATTACCAGGGCAATGTCACTGTCAATTAGGTGAACCTCAGCACTTCTCAGGCAAACTGCAGCCACTGAACTATTTCATCAAATGCTGTGCCTTCCACGGTGGCACCAACTATTGCTATACCTGGAGGCAGGCAGAGCAGAGACTGCATTTGATGAAGTAGTCGAGTGGTTGCTGTTTGCAGGAAAGGGTGAAGTGCTCCCACTCAAGTGAAGGAGGTCCCCAGCAGGTGGTTCGCATTCCCACACACACCACTCTGTGGGGAAGAGCCTGGTTCCTTGGACCTGCCAACGACTGGCACAAACAGCTTGAGAATCATCCCAAGGATCTGGTCCTGCTGGAAAAACAGTAATAATTCCCCTCATGTGTAAATCTTACTGTGTTAATAACAGCTTACTGCTGAAAAAAGACAACTGTATCAAGAGAGAAAGCAAAGAAGGGCCAAAAAGGGACCTTAGCAGCACAGGACAGAACTCTCCCACTGTCACAGATGGGCAATGACCAACATAAAACAACAGTTTCTTGGTTAAATGATCATGAATGCAAGACTGAAGGCTGGCCAACAAGACTGCTGAAAAAAAGTTTACATTCCACTGTCGACCTGAATACACGAAAAACACTTTAATCAGCTGCTTTTCAAGATGACTGTGAGAACAGCAAACCTTCACTTTCTTTAAAATAAGATACAACAGAATGACAGCCAGGAAACCTGGAGCGAAGCAAGAAAGATAACAGACTCCTTCAGCACAAGTAAGTAATTAAATATGTCTGACACTAAGGCCCCTCTCAGAGGTTGATGGTAAGTTTTCCACGTGTTCCACGAAGTGGGTACCTGTAAAAGAATGCTCCTGTCCCACTGAAGTCTTTGAAGGATTTCTGTAAGAAAAATGATTCTCAAGTGTCTGGAGGCCAGCAGAGTTGGGACACAGTACCACAGATACCAACTGAGAGCCACATGCTACTACTGCCTGCTTGGCCTTGGGAGGATTGTGGAATTCAGCAGCAGCAGCAGAGAAGGGATGTGGAGAGCCTGCTCAGTGCTTGTACCTTGGAGATGGAGGTGCTGCCTTCTCCCAGTAGGGGTTTCATATCCTTACTCCCTCTTGCCCATTGAATGTCTTTACTTGAATTAGGTAAGAATAATGAAAGGTGTAGGGGACTGCAGCTAACTTCTTCATGTCAATATTCAATTCTGAATCCGAGTTGCAGAGGCAATAAAAAAAAAAACTTTTTTGCACTGAGCTCCTATCCCATTTCCAATGAGTCAAACTTAAGCTAATGGAAGAAATGCCAACGTACAGGACACCCCGGCTTACAAAGGTGTGAGGATACTTTAGAAGAGCCAGAATCAGAGATGGTGGTTCAGCTGATGATCTAGATATTGCACAGATGACCTCATTGCTTTTGCTTTGATAAGGACGGCTGCAGAGAGGCCACAGCTCCTGCCAGAGACGGCAGATTTCCCTAAGGCAGTCTGCATCTTTAGCCATGATGGAGGAGAAGGAAAGGGTCTGGACCATCACTCACATTCGTCTTTGGTATTCTTTCAGGGCTGGGTCCTGCAAAGGTGTCTATGCTGAAGCACAAGGTTTTATGTAATACTAAACTTCTAAGCTGCTAAAGAATCCTTGGACTGAGGAGCCAAAGGATATGTTAAATAATGCGAGAAGGGTGACTGTGATCTCCATCTCCTGTAAGGTGTTTTAAGGAGCACCCTCTCTCTCACACATGCTGTCCAGCAATTTGTAGGGTAACAGTTATTGAAAACACTGTGGACTGCCTTCAGAGCACCACAGTTAGTGCATGGGGATCCAAGGGGAGCAGGAGAACCAGTTTCAGGACACAGCTGCAGAGCTTGGACTCCATCTGCTTCTCTTGGGGGGGCTCAAATCTGCAGATCGTACACCAGGCAGGTTCAGATTCCTTACTGAAGTGATAGAGCAAAACTGGCACTCAAGCCACTACATGGACTGTAGCTATTGCACTGAGCTGAAGGATAGTCTTTGACAAACAACTAAAATTTTTTAATTGTTCCATCTAGAAGACAACTAAGGAGGACATGAAACTATTCAAGTTATGACAGTATCTCAGCTATCTCAATTCTGGTGTTTTGCCCTACTTGAGAAACAGGGAAAACCAGCCATCCACTTCTCTCACAACTCGATGACAAATGGTGTAGAAAGATTATCAAAATCTAAAATCTATACAACTTTCTTTGGAGCTAATCCCTTATGTCATATCTTACTAAAAAAATTGCATAAAATATCTTTGATCGCGCTATCACAATATTTACATATACTTACATGTATATAAGTACTTTCAGTTCTTACATAAATTGTCAAACAAAACAACCGATATAAAATGATGTGTCAGATAAGATTTAGTACTTAACACTGTAACGCTTCTTTAGCATGTACAGAAGCGTGCAATATTGAATACAGAGAATTGCATGTGTCTTGGAGTCAGTCCAACACTTCTTTTTATGAATACTGGAAAACTCAAAAAATAACGTGAAAATACGAACAACAATTCTAAAACTGACCTTATTCTCATTTGCTCTGATATTATCCCAATTTGTATGACAGATGATTCATTAACCCTTACTTTTGGGAAGACTATGTACATGCCTCTCCTCAAAAACCTATGACTATCTAAGGTTGTATGAATAAAATAAAATATTCATGAATGAAGCACAGTAGGTTAAACAACCTTAAACAATCTTGGGGCCTCCTCTACCTGTATGAAATACACAGATTTGTGTACTTTATGAATGGAAATAGATGGAATAATTGCAGCAGAAAACAAGACAGTTTGACTAGTGTTTCACTCTGAAAGAAGGAAGATTCTCCTTGCAATCTGCAGTGGAGACTTGTGGAAGACTAAGCGTACAAAGAACATCCCTACTGCAAGCGACTTGCAATCAGCTCCAGGCTAATTATGATTTTGTCACACCCTAAATACTCACAACCATGCAACCCACTCCTGTCCCCAAAACATAGTAAAAAAAAAAAAAAATCAAGGGGATTTAAAAAATCACATACAGAAGTATAAGATTTTATCTGCATTAGACTTTTTTCCTTTAAAAATTCTACCCAATATTCTCATATGCACAACTTCTTTAGTACCACACTACATTTACCTTTGTGGTATGAATGAGAGACAGATTTGATTACTTTAAACTACATTAACAAACAGCTCTATATGCAGTTAAAACATCATAATTTAAGACATCAATATATACTCATGTTCTGAACAAGGTTACTCAAAAGCATGTAAGAAAAATCTGAATTAATTCAAGGCAGCAAACTATCAATACTTAGGCCTCACAATGACCTGACTTTGTGGCTCCCTCCACTGAACGGTGCCAAAAAAACTGATCCACTAATGGCAACGTTGAAAAGGTGGCCTCTTAATAATTAACTACTCTAAATCTAACTTTTCGTGTAATTTGACTCATTTTCTATCATTTTCACAGTGCAAACTGTAACACGTTAAATGATGAAGCCAAGCCTGCATCAGAACAAGAACATTCTGAAACTTAGCAAAATTCAAGAAAGATGATCACAATCTTGAAAGATTCTCAGTTTTTCTGAAAACTTTTTTGCTCTTCTCTCATATTAGAATGGAATGTAATTGCATGCCACGTACAATACATGGCATACATTGCACCACTATTAATAAAGGAAGCATTTAAGTTGTAAGAGGGAAAAAAAATATCAAGCTTCTGAGATCATGATTTAACCAACTTATGTTAATTTCAAAAATAAAAGCTTACTTCCTGCCTGAGGAAAGCATGAATCTTTTGTCTTACAGATACACAGAAACTTTTGATAAATTTATTTGGGGGGGGTGGGAGTAGGAGGTGGGCAAAAATCTCATTTTGTTGTTCCAAGCTATCGGTCAGTAGTCACTTATTACTTCCTTAGCTTCAGGCATGCTTAGTCCAATAAGATGATAATTTTTTGTGTAATCAACTAAATAGTAAAATCACATTCATTTTATTACGAGCTTCTGTACTAAGTGTTACTAGAGAAATATATACCACAAAGAAATCAGCATGGAAGAGAGAGAAAAAAAAAAAGGTAAACTAATCAATTTTATGAAAAAAGCTCTGATCTAAACACTGCATTTATCTGACTTTATTCCGATGATAACAACAATATGTGTGTAAGAATAAACCAGACCTTTCTTATTACTGACCAGGAAAGTTTGAGGATCTGTCAAGAGAACCTCAATAATCAAGTCTATTCCATTTCTCATTCTTCTCTCATCGCCAGTGAGGCAAAACAAAAACAAAATCACCCAGAAAACCATCAAACCACGCCTTTCCCCACCCCCAGCACAAAAGCAAGCCCTTCCCACCCCCAAAACCCTGCCAGAATTTACAGCTCTTTATAACTGAGTTTTTATGACAGTTTTAAACATTCAGGACAAAGTGTACTGCTGCTCACGTCCAAAACCTGTCACTGTATATAGTTATAGAAAAATTACTGAATAACAAGCTAAATGAAAACAAACCTACTTTGCCACTTCTTTTCCCAGAGAAACAGAAAATTTCTTCACAACATATGCTGCAGACCACAGACACTGAGAATTCACAAAAACCTGTTGAGTCATACCGCTACATTCTCCTTGCTGAATTGCGTTATAGGAAGCTAAAACTCTTTCTCTGTAATTGCCTTCCTATTCAAGCAACTGCTGTGGCTGCCACAAGTAAATCAGATATGAGATACAGGACAATATACCTTCAAGTATCGTATTTATGCTACAAAATTTAAACCATTATACACTAACATTAAAGTTGAAATATTCACCTACCAATAAACACTACAAAATACACTGTTACTGTTAGTTTATTCCAACTTACCATTGAAAGGCATTGTAATGGAAGTAGACCAAACCAAGGCCATATAAAAAGGCAGCATTCTGTAAAGAAAAGAAACAATGTTTAAAACCAGATACACCAACCATAATCTATACCACTGAGTTGCAAGTATTTTGTTCATCGTTTGACATTCAATTTCCATTATGAGATAGGCATATTTTAATTTCACCTTGAACAGGAAGAACAAAAAAGAAGGAATAAGAAGATAGCTACAGATTTTTTTTAAAAAATGCAATTCTTTGTAAAATTTAGTACTAAACTCTGAATTTAAATGCAGAAACTATTTTTTGAGGAACAGTAACTACCGTAATATTCAACTACTTTTACATCAGAGACACTGATGTGCTTTGTTCCATTTGTACGACAGCAGGAAAGCAAACAACGGTCCTTGGCAATTTAATACAATAAAAATGTTTTATAACCTAAGACCATGTCATAGTTATAACGATTTATATCCACATAAAAGTAAACAAAGCTATGCACACTAATTTCAGTGTCTAAAGTAGAACATTAATTATATGAATCTGAAAATATGCTGTAAAAACTGTAATTTTTCTGAATACTAAAAATATAGGCCATCAGCTTCAAACCTAAGACAATCAGATTTCTTCATCATCAATCTAATTTCTATCTTTGATTACCCTATTTTCCAGTAAAAGGAAAAAAATGTACCATTCTCCTTCTGACAACTCATCTCCCCCCCATATTCTTTTCACGAAGGAAAGTGTTGCTTCCAAAGTGACATTACCAGGGGGGTTAATGAATGATTAACTACCTAATTTTCCAAATAAATATTACATATTTCCTAAATTATATAAAAATTAACCAACATTTTCTTTTGAAAAATGTTATGCCACAGTAAAATTGTTCTCTGTTTAGCAGCTATTCCATTATTTACAGAAGAAAACACATATATGCTGCCTACAACACAATTTTAGGTTTTTCTTGTGTGTAACGCTGTTCTCGAGAGACTGTGAATACATCCCAAAGGAAACAGAGCTCTAATACATGAACCAGAGATGGCGTTTCCATTCTCAAAGATTCTTCTTCAGGATAACCCCTACTGCACTTGCACTCACTTCTTCAACAACTCTCATTTCTATGGAACCTAACAAAAGGAATTCTAGATATGCCTTAAACCCAACTGAAATATATGAGACGTAAGCAAATTTCTCCTAGAAAGCAATTGGTAACCAGAACATAATTTGAAGAGCAAGCACTCATCAGAAACAGAACCTAGTATTACAATTTCATTATACCTCATTTGCATCTTCTAAATGCAAATTAAAAACAGGGGAAATGCCAAAGATCCTTTCATGAATACAGTTGGATCATAGCTTTAGCAATGGACAGGTTCCAAGAAAATGCTGTGGTATGACCAGCTACTATGACAATCAGAGCACTGTACAAAGGGAGTGGAAAGAGAAGTACACAGACAATAAAAAGATGACAGTCGTAATACTACCATAAAATCACGTTCCTGTTCAAGTGAACAAAACCACAACATGGACATCATAAAGATATGAGATCTTCAACTCTGTACGCCACGTAATTGCTGTTACTCAAATCTGTTCTGGCAACAGCAGACTAAGAATGAAGACAAGCTCAAAAACTGAACATACATAATGTCTTGGACTACAGTGTTTTCAATGAAGAAGTGAGACAACAATGGGGAGAGATTACACACGTGCAACATGGAAGCCTGCAAAATACAGCGTACACCTAGCTGCCTTTACTCTGTTCTGGCCATGCTTATTTAGAGAACTGAAGTGAACAAAGTTGTTCAATGTTACCTCGGAGATTCAACAACTGTGATCCAAGACTAGATCACCATAGAGACTGAGAATAATACTAAAAAAAATCCTTCATCACCACACCGCAAAATTCAGGCAAAAATATACCAGACAACTAAAACCTCTTCAATCTTTAAGAGTTTAATTCCTCTTCTGATACCTATTAGAATTCACAGTCAAAATTTGAATATTCAGAAGATTAATCTAGCTGTTATTTTGGTCCTAAAGGTTAATAATACTCAACAATCAAGGCTTATGACAAGACCAAAATGCAGGTGATTTGTCCATGTGTAATTAGTATATCAAATTTACATGAAGCTTTCAGGTTGCCCCCATTGCAGTAAAACACAAGTCCGCTATTACAGCTCCATCCTTTGTTCTGTGGCTGGCCTTCTAATTTTTCTCATTCAGCTTTGCAATGCACTTGGGACTGACCTTAAAAACATGTTAGGATACCACTGTCTTCTCAATAAAAAACAGGGCAAGACTTAAGACTTTTTAATACTTTACTGCAAATGTAAAGATGCAAATTCTGGAATGTCAGTATGGACTGTATTCATCTGTTTTGAAACACTACAGCTCTAACTGCACGTAACACCATTAGTACTGCTTGTTGATTATTCATTAGATTTGTCTAAATGATTAAAAAATATCTTTTAATCTGGACTTGAAGCTGGATGGGGCTTTCACGAGGACTGGGAGATAATACAGTGGTTCCGTGCATGCAGTACTTTCCATCAGTAATTCAAGGTGAGTTACATGTGAAGTTCACTATTTCAGCAACTAACTTTTCTGCCTGTACTGCAGAATACCAGCAACTTCAACATGCAGCCAAGTTCTTACTGGCAACAGCCCATATGAAAAGCTATAACAGCTTAACACTTATCAGGACCAAGCAGGATCATGAAGCTGCATTACAAGACGGATTTTCATCTACAAAATGTCCTTTATCCTGACATCTCAGATTCTGGGACTCCAAGTCACACACCCCGCCTTAAGAAACCTGTTTTCAATTGCCACTGTTACTTGCTTTTGAACACAGGTATATCATGAATAGTATCTACCCCATGTTTTTCAGTAACGATATCTTGTTATTCAATCCTTGTTATTCAAGATCCTACTATAAATAGCTGCTGATGGAGAATACAAGCCTACAAGCCAACTTTTTTTCCCCCCTCTAAGTATATATATTTATTTCAGTATGAAGTAGAAAACAAAATTATCTTATTACACTCTTTTCCATGAAGTTCCTCAAAACCTTCACAATTTCTAAGATGTCAGACTAAAATTCATTCTTTGGCTATTAACTTCTACACATAATATTTATGTTATCAGATCTTCTCAGTAAAATCTACATCATCTTGAAAAAAAGCTACAAACCGAAACAGACTACCTCAGTTGAATGTGTATTTTTTTTCATTCTACAGCTATGCTATTAAAAAGCATACAAATTAGAAATGCATTTTCCATGTTGGTGTCATTTGCATTTTCTACAACCCGTTGAAAGTGTTAAAATGTTTCATACCAACCACTAGATGGCTCAAATATCTCTTTCCATTTGACAAGCTTACGCAATTACAAAAGACTGTCAAGTTCATATTGTGTATTCTGCTACTTACATGCACTATTTTATGCTGAGCAAAATTTCAATTATATTTGACAAAATGTATAGACTACATTAATTTAGTGATGGGTAACTCAGAAGACAACAATGTATCTTTTGTACCATTTTACGTAACAAGAGATGAATAAATGTGTTGATGACTTTTTAGTCTTGTTTCTTTTTAGCAATCAGGAAAGGAATATCCTACCCATCTCACAAACCTCCTGTACTGACCGAAATAACTGCTTCATAGCCCCTCTGAAGCAGCAGACGGAAACACATCTACAACAATCCATGTGCTCTGCTCTCCGGGCCAAATTCACAATAAAGCCTTTTTCTCCATCTTCAAGCACATAGCTAGTACCTCCAGCAGAAGGATGGCTGAATCAGAACACCGTAGTAACACTCAATCTAAAAATATAGGCTCAGAAAAATATACCCATCCTGTGTAACAAGTTACTCACATTCGGACTTTAAAACTGCCATATTAGATTGAGTCTAGAAATGTATAGCTGCCATATCTGGGTGAAGATATTTGCAACAGTAACGGACTTAATCTGCCACCAGAAGTTGAGACCCAGTTAATCAACTCCAAAATTGTATTTTCTAAATACAAGAATATACAAAGAAGTTATGTTTGTAAGAGAACAGCGACGCATCTAGAAAGAGAACAGAAAAAGAGGCTAAAGAGTCAAAGCAGCCTACGGGCAGCCTCCAGTCAGGACCTTCCAGCTGACAAATGAAGAGGAAGGCTTTTGCCACAGTCTCATAGCACTGCAGATTTAGAAACAGCCCCTGTCCAGCAGTACCCCTCATCTTTGCCAATACTATCATTTGTAGGGTACTACAGTCAACTGGATGCCAGAACTGATCCAAGTTATTAATATCTGGATAAAACAGGATTATTTTTAACTGGATCAGTTTCCCAGTCAGGTTCACTGGGCAGCGCCCCCCCCAAATAAATGTATTACCACAAGTGAAGAAGCGGAAGACAAGTGACATGTAAAAGCTCTCTGAACCTACACTGGTACCAACAAAATGCATATCGAACCCACACTGAATTTCCATACAGAAAGAGTGAAATCCTAGATAAAAGATTTATGCAGTAAACCTACATTAAAAAAAAAAAAAGCAATGCTTCCTTATTACCTCCTAAGCAGCATACAAATATTTGAAATGAGAGGATTCAAGTTCTGTGGTTCAGTAGAAGATGGATAAAAATATGAAATAACATCACAGCTGGCCTACCGGCCTTCTCCGTGCAAATCCTTGACCACTAATATATGTAGGTAAATACACCATTTCTCCTTTATGACTGTAAGGGGCAGGGCCAAACGTAGTTAAAATAATCCTGTGATCTTATTAGAAAGTTGGTAATGTTTAGACAGAATAAATATTACCTAGCATATCCTACCATACTATGAGATAAATAAAAAGCATAACTGGAGCAAGAAACTCCCCACACAGTTGGTGGCAGTATGAAGGAAGAGTATTGAAAGAGATGAAGGTCAGTACCCTTCACAAGACCAGTCACTACTTTCCATTTGCTTACTATTGCCAGGAATCGAAGCCTTTGATGACACATTAAAATTGCCTCCAGCAGGACTCCGAAGGCGACTTCAAATCCCGCTCGAACCTGGCCCACAGCACCTCAGAAAGCCTAACTGGGAGAACAAGGGGGCTGGACAGTTTGGGTTATGTCCAGGGGCCACAGGGTGTGCCAGCCACGTGTTCAAAGCAAAGCAATTTTTATGTTCAAATGCGAGAATGCTTATTTATTTACTAAAAATAAATAAATAAAGATGAAGTTTTGACACTCTTGTCCCTAATATTTCCTCCTGACACTACTCAGTGTATAGTAACAGTTCCCTGGAGAGCACGTACTGCATAAAAATTCCACTCAGGCTCTCACGCATGAACAGCTATGGCCCTTTGGGAGCTGACAAGCTCTAGCAGTTGCAAAGTATTTGGGAGGAAGAGGGGAGGGTTCAAATGATTTCTTTTTTCATGTTTGTACAAATATAAATGAGAGCTACCTATTTACAGGTTCTCCATATTCCCAGCATCTGCAAAAGCACTAAGATCCTTGCAAGTAGTGCATTACAAATGAATAGCATTAGCTTCCGCTTATTCAAGGTCTTCAAGAAATTTTTTAGTACCTTGAAAACCATTAGATTTATACAGGATCTTTAAAATACACCTGTATAAAATATATCTGGCAAGCCCCTGCTTCCTGAGCAATGATCGCAACAGTCTAAAATTGTTAATGGGCACGAGCCTGCTCAACTCAGCAGCAACATGAAAGTGATTAATATATAAACGTCATTATTCCTGTGACAAATATATTCTGGTATTTGTAACAAATTAATTCATTTAACATCTTGGTGAACAACTACAAAGGAATTTTCATGTCATCTCTAAGAAGTTTATCTTTTCAAAATAAGTACTGCCAAAATACACCCAATACCTGTAGAAGTGGCCAATGTATCTTTCCTAATCCATTAAAAATACTTTTTTTTCTTCCCAAATATTAAAGACAGGGCAACCACAGAGGGTTTTCAAAAACTAAATAAAAGATTGCCACTGATTTACATAAAAGTGAGCTTTAAGTAACCTTAAATCAAGAGTTACACATCGTATGAGAAACTCAACTGCCAAGTTACTTATGTAAAACTTGAGCCTAACAAGTATTTTAAGGAGACCATCAGCACGCCTCAAGGGTTACTGTCTTTTTTTTTTTTTTTTTTGTCCATTCCTTAGCATCTCTGGCTGCACACTCCACCAGTTAAAGAAATGGTCCACACACAAGAAGTATGACAGATTAAACACTTCACTCACGGGTAATGAAACCACAGTTTCATGAATCAGTAAGTTCAGCTGCCAATCTTTGTTTTGGGAACCATGACCAACAACTGGTAGCCGAACAGTTCTTCCACAGAAAAGCATTTCTGATTCTTAAGAAGAAGAAAAAAAAACAAGCAAACGAACAAACAAACAAAAACATAAAATAGAATTTTAAATGTTCTTTTTTTTTTTTCTACTAAGTGGTATCTGTCTTAGAACATATCTCAACAGTACCCTGGGCTGCATTGGGCAAAGTATTGCCAGCAGGTGGAGGGAGGCGACCCTTCCCCTCTGCTTAGCCCTGGTGAGACCACCCCTGGAGTGCTGGGTCCAGTCCTGGCCCCCCCCAGTACAAGACAGACATGGTCATACTGGAGAGAGTGCAACGCAGGGCCACCACAAAGATGATGGAGGGACTGGAGCACCTCTCCTGTGGGGACAGGCTGAGAGAGCTGGGGCTGTTCAGCCTGAGGAAGAGGAGGCTCAGGGGCATCTCATCCATGTCCCAAAGTACCTAAAAGGAAGGGTGCAAGAGGACGGAGCCAGGCCCTTTTCAGTGGTGCCCAGTGCCAGGACAAGAGGCAGTGGGCACAAAGTGGAGCCCAGGAGGCTCCCTCTGAGCACCGGGCAGCCCTTCTGTGCTGTGCGGGTGAGGAGCCCTGGCACAGGCTGCCCAGAGAGCTGCGGGGTCTCCTCCTTGGGGATCTCCAAAAGCCGCCTGGGCACGGCCCTGGGCAGCCTGCTCTGGGTGGCCCTGCTTGGGCAGGGCTTGGAGCAGGTGGCCTCCAGGGGTCCCTTCCCACCTCAAATATTTGGTGATTCTGAAAGTAAAACTTCTTCGTGTATTACTGCAACACCTTTTTTTGAAGATGACATCTTAACAGTATTTTTGAAATGTTTTATTCCCTTTTATATGGTACTAGATCATCACTATTTCTACCCATCTTCCTCAAAACATTTCAAACAGAACAACTACCATGGAATTTTATGTTCTTCCTTTGCCATTTTTTCCACCCTTTTCCAGCAAAGGTAGGAGTCCCACTGAGCTTACAAGTAGCACCATTATTTCCCTGTCAGTTTCTCACTGCTGGAGAATCACTACTGTGTTGGGAGAAAAACGTGAAAATCATTAATTATACAGCTGCTCTACCTGAGGCACTCCACATAAAATGGGAGTGGACAACCTGAATTTAATGAGGCAAGAATGACTACAAAGTGATACAAATATATGCAAGGAAACCGGTAAAAAACCAGCAAAGGAAAACAGCCACAAAATTGTCCATGGTTGTTCGCTTGAATCTTCAGTCACACTGCGCCGAGCAGCAAGCAGAACCAAGCTGAACACAGAACGCTTTAATGGAAAATTTTTAATTTGAATTTTTTACCAAATTCACTAAGAATACGGTTGCTACTTGTATGTTCTTCTTTCCAGCTGAATAACTCTTGAACCTATCTATTAGCTGCCTTCGAATGAATTTCACTGAAAGCAGGATAACCCAAAGGTGAAAGGCTTGAGGAATGTCACGGAGAATAGTTGTTGGACAGAGAAAAGAGCCTCCAAAGCAAGGTCCACTTTTAGAAAGCAGTCAGAATTCAATCAGTTTCCCTTCTTTGGGCAGACATACTTAACCCATCAGCACAAATTTAGAGCAAGCGTGTGCTTATCTTGCCCAGCAAAGATGTCAAAGGGGACAACATGTCATTTGGGATGCTTCACCGGGACAAACAGAGGAATTCCAACTCACGTGTGCTTACAAAGGGATGTGGGAAAAGGAAGGACAGGAGGTGCTAAAGGACAACAGACACAAGCCTGTCGTTACCCAGGCTTCGTTAGCTCTAGTTAAAAACAGTTTGTTCTATAAACTGCAAACTGAACAAAATCCCACACTTGGAACAAAATTCTGAGTATCAGCTTTACGAATAAAATCTCACTACTCGTTTCAACTTTGACTTTTTTTTTTTTTTACATTAGTCACTGACATTTAAAAATGGAAAATTTAAGTGGATAGCATGTTTTGGATAGATATTTTATGTATTAATATATCAAATAGTAAAATAAGAATGTGTAATTTTTAAGATTTAATTATTTTAAGCAATGAAATGCAAGATCATTGATTAATGGTTGCTAGTTAGGTATCAATCAATTATTACTGAAAATGATTTTCTAATTAAGACTGTAGATGGTTTAGTAGTAATCGCTAATTGGTGTTCTAATTGGTGATTTGCCGTTTTATTTGTTAGAATGTACAAATACTTAAAATAGGATCCAACAGACGAGCCAGCAGGCCCACATGACAGGCAGCTGGGGGAGCAGACAAGATGGCCAGCAGCCAAGAGCGAGGCAAAGCAGCTGGGCAGCCCACCAACCATTCCCACAGAATACTTCAATTCCATCAAATCATCATTTCTCGACAGAAAACCGTACATCAGTAAATTTTCAGCCCACTCGGTGAATATATATGCTAGTGAGTTTAAGAGCCTTCAATTTCTAAAGACAAAACAAACAACAAAAAAATACAAACAAGCCAAATGATAGGACACTTCCTTCACTCTCCATTATCTCCTTTGCTAATTCTTTGCCGCACTACTTAGCTCTTTCTTCATTTATTCCAGAACTCAGCCTTCTTTCCCTCACTAATCCCTCTTCCTACTGTTATATCACCGCTGCTGTGTCTGATACTGCTTAAATTACTTCCAATCATTTATCTTCTGGAAAATCAACTCTGAAAAGCTGCTAACAGGAACATCACAACCGTCTTGAAGAAGGAGTCCACTAGTCTTTCTTAATTCTGACTTTACCTTCTCTTACGAGGATAAGTTACGGGAAACCTCTCAAAGTTGTTAGCTTTAAAATCTTTTCTTCTGGGGCAGTTTATTGCTGAACTTGATTACTTACATAGTTACCCAATAGCCTGAAGGAAAAGGGAAGAAAGGACAGAAGAAGAGGGCCAATTAACCAATTTTATATTATGGGGATTTTCTCCTCCTCTGTATTAATTTGACATCCTTTTACATGACTCTAGGGAGCTCTTATTTAAAGATACCTTGCTAAGTTGAGTTCCACAAATTAATTTTACACTATAATAGCTTCTCCTCATTTTGAGCGGATACCCCCTTACTCTTGTACTAAAAGTCTGCAGAATCCCTTTCTAACCCCTATACATCATGCATGTTGATTCATCCTCCTTCCTGTCTCCTCTGCAAATAGTTCTCGGATACGCTTTTATCATTTATCTGAAATTTCATTCTGCTGTTCTCTGTTTGAGAGGAGGATGATTAGATTCTAGCAAAATGTCAAGATGAACTATACTTACCTTTTATATAATAGCATGCTTTCCAATATAGTCTTCTATATTATTCTTTATTAAATAGAATATTTTATTTAGTCTCTAACTTTTTCCTCATACTCTTTACTTCTTCTGATACTCAGGTCAGCTTCTTGAACATCATCAGTGATGTATACGTGAGTTAGTGTATATAAATAGTTTTAAATACTCCTTCCATTTAAAAATTTCAGCATACAGCATGAAATTCCACCTGCTATCGTAATTCTCTGTAACCAAAGCTTTTGTTTCGGTTTGGTGTTGGTACTTCTGAAATTCCAGCACTCAATATCTAAAATTTACTTTCTATTTTGGAATACTGATATTCACTTTCACTTCAAAGTCATAAAAAATGTTTAATACCAGTCCCAAACTCCTCCATAAGACACTGTCTGATGTACGTCAATAATTAGAGTTAATCAAGATCAAAGGATATTTTCCCCCTTAAAGACACAATAGACAACAATTTTCTATTACTTCAGAGAACATGGAGGACTGCTTAAATCTATATTCTGTATGCCACTTTTCATCTTTTTTTTGAAAAAGTGATTCCTCTCCAACATATGCTGCATCTGCTGACCTTCTAACTCCAAGTAACATCCTCAAGAAAGACTTAATTTATTTACACGTTCTCTTAAGGTCCAATTATCTACTACAATGGAATTTCCATAAACAAAATCATTCTCTAATTGCAGGTATCAAAAATGAAGTAAATTAGTACCCACAGAAAGACAAAGATACTTCTATTGTATGAAGAGAATGATGTGGACAGCTTCATTAATCTATGCAATCAAGGTTTGTGGTTAGTAGATCTCAACATGGACAGGCATAAATATCCAATCTGGAAGTTATCAATGCACTTTAAAGACTGTACATTTCTTAACCTAGGAAGAAACCTCTCTCAAATATACAGGAAAATGAATACTACAACGTGAAGATTATGTGAATTAATTAAGGGTTTAGTACTGGTCTGCTAGGAAGAACACCCACCATCAATGCTGTACTGATGTTATAGTGATTTACAAGAAGGGCACCAGAGAAGACCCAGAAGCCAGCAACTTGTTAGTCCAACCTCAGTACCTGGAAAGGTTATAGAAAAGATTATCCCGGGTGCCACTGAAAGGCATTTAAAGAACAAAGCTATTATCAGGAATAGCCAACATGGGCTCATGAAGGCAAAGTCCTGCCTTAATAATTTGAACTCCTTCTAAAATAAGCTCACCCACATAGTGGATGAAGGGAAGTTGGTGGACATGATCTTCCCAAATTTTAGTAAGGCCTTTGATACAATCCCTCACAGCACCCTCCAGACAAATTGTCCAGCTGTGAGTTGAACAGGTTCACGCTATGTCGGGTGATGAACCGGGCCAGGGGAGGGTCCGAGCAAACACAAGGAAAAACATCTTTACTGTGAAGGTGGTCAAACACTGGAACAGGCTTCCTAGAGAGATAGCTGACGCCCCGTTCCTGTCACTCTTCAAGAGACATTTGGACAATGCCCTCAGTAACGTGCTTCAACTTTTATTTAGGCCTGAAGTGTTCATGCAGTTGGATTAGATGATCTCTGAAGGCCCCTTCCAACTGAACTGTCCTATTCTATCAAATAAACTTAACTCCTTGGAGACAGACAAAGCGCACTGGAAGGCTTGTTCTCACAGACAGTAAATATCACAGACAGGGACCCTAAACAAGTCTTTTCCAGATCAGTTTTTGCCATGAAGAAAGGAAGAATTAGAGCTCATTTTCTGGAATGTCTAGCTTGTGTTTGATGCCTTATGGACACTTTTAAGACAACAAGTCTTGTGGAACGTGTTAGTTTTAACATGCTTTCAGCATTATATTTGATCCTTTTCTTAAACGAAAACATCCACAGAAATTCTGCTTTAGGAAGTCCATGCCATATTTTGTTGCTTAACATGGTAATTAAATACCTTATTCTGCATCAGTGGGTAGATAGATTGCACTCCTCAACTTCTCTTATGATTTCACAGAATGCTAGCTATACCACTCAATCATTTTTAAACCTGTTAGTGCCTTCACTAAGATTGGCCTCCAATAAATAGATTTATCATGTCTAAAATTCAGATCCTGTTCAGTAACGCAAAGGGCATCCTCAGCCTAACAAACTGTTTCAGCATCCCTTGCCCAACCAAGCCCTTTCAATTAGAAAACTCTGCCTATGTGACACGCATGGGGTAAAGGGAATAAGGTAGAAAGTCCTAATTGACTTACTTACATTTAAATGAAGTGGGAGTTACTACACCAAGAATTTTGTTTAACTTCTCTTTAGGAGTTCGTTAGTATTTTGTGTAACTCAACTCCATTCAGAGTTCTGTGCCTTAAATTCTTGTACACGGTCACTCACCATTCCTAAACATGAAGCCTACCAACCTGACTCAGAAGTACCATGCTTCTGGGTTTGATAGCCCAGTCCAGCAAATTGCTGCTCATCTCACACTTGACCGACACAGCACAGAGACAGGAGATTTTGTTCAACTTAGGACAAAGTAATCCTTTGTCAACATGGCAGATCATATTCTTCCCAATAATTACAACATTGTCAGCTACTTTGTTTTAGCTGATAGATGAGTTACCATGAGGAGTGCGCTTCAAGACAGTGCTCCAATACCTCAGTGATTCACTGTGTTCCAGCCAAAGAACAAGGGAAAGTCATATCCCTGGCACCTGCCCCCTGAGCCTGACTGAAACAAAAATATCTCAAGATACATCTCCTAGTTTGTAGGTACATGCTGTAAGACTGGAGGAAAAAAACAACCCTAGAATCCCAGGAAAAGATAAAATGAATGTTTAGACAGATTAGTGGACAGGGAACATGGAAAGATGTCACGCAAATTTGAAGTTACATGTCTATGTTAAATACCACAATTATCAAAAGCATTGAAAAGCATTTAAAAAATCCAAAACATCAACCGTGTTTCTTTAGAGACATTTTTATTTTGCATTATTCTTCCAAGGCTGCTCTTGATAGTCATTCTCAGTTCAGAACTATTTGTCATCCAGGTTTATCTTGATCTCAGAAATTACATTCAGCATCTGTTTTGCTTCAGCCTTCTCTTTGCACAAAGCCCAGCTCAGAGATATTCTCCAGCAAGAAGTACCTGTATGTCCTCTCTCTATAAAATCCAGTGTTATAGCCATCGTGATCCAGGAAGAGACTCCTAAGGAATGCTTTTGACATCAATGCACAAGGACGAAACTTTAGAAAGAAAAAGGCTGACATTTCTCTGAAATATATATTGTCTGAAAATAGTGAAATGGAAGTGCCTTCAAAAGCTTTTCTTCCAAGCTTATTCACAAACTTCAGACAGACAGAGGGCTCTGTTTGCCTAAATTTTGAGATCAGAAACAGAACTGAGACAGAGTTATAATGCTCCATTATGAACTAGATGGATGATTTCATTTATGTTATTATATTTTTATGTATTTCTGAGAAAGGACAGGATAAAGTGTGCTGAAATTTTTGTATAGCTCCACAGAGTAATTCTGTTCTAAACACCATCCAGTGATAGCATTTCCCCAGAAATTCATCCTTGCTCTCCAAAATGTGAAGAATATGTCACCAAATGGAAACCTAACTCTAAGTAGGTGATCTTGTGGGGTGAGGGGGCGGCTTTCAAAAAAAAAATCCAGCAGTAACATTTAACTTTTAAAATGTTGCTGAGTTACTGCTAAGAGTAACTTCATTCATTTTCTATTATTTTAAGCCTTCCCTTCCCAAGAATACCCTCCCAACCTCCAGTGATTTGTGGTTCAGAGGTTTCTAAAGCCAGACAAAATGTCTTCATATTTAATTGCTCTTAATGGATTTTTCTTCCCTGAATTTGTCCAGCTGCTTTTTGAAATCATTAAAACGCTGCAAGTCTGCAGCATTCCGTAAAACTGATGAAACTTTCTATAAAACCAGTGATATGAGAACTTCCAGAAGATGCAGTAATAATGTATTTCCTGCAGCAGATCAGTTGAAAACAGAACAGAAAACATCACCATCAGCACCAGTCCTGTTTGAAGAGATTCCCCTTTTGTTGCAACCACCATAGAATTCCTTCCCTTAGTTCTACTGAAAATAGTAATTGGGAACGATGATCAGTTTATGTTCCTCTTTCTTTTCCAAAAATAAAGATCAAGTTAACTGCAAAAATCACTGCACCCCCCTTTTGTTTTGTGCAGACAATGGACAGACAAGACCCAAAAACACCACTTTATTGGATGCTGTTTGATCCATCTCGCCTTCTCCACTGTTTACCAGGATAGGAACCAAGTTTTTCAGCTTGCTTAGTTTCAAAGAGAGTTCACAATGTTCCGATTACATCATTAATATAGCTAGCAATGGATCTGTTTCTGATCGCAAGAACCAGAGCCCAACAGATAAATTTATGAAATAGATCCCAATTCCACTGTCTGGGAGAGAAGGAGAAGAAAACAGCCAACAAAAACCTCAAACCCTCTAAAAAACACGTTCCGCAGCATCGGTGTAGCAATTATGTCTGTTAATACAGTTTTACCGCTGACCATGAGAATTCAGAAAGAAGCAGCTAGAATAATTCCCTACGCGATAGGCCTACGCAGAAAGAAAAAACACTAACTAAAAATCTACCAAGAAGGAAAGACTGAATGAGGGAACCAGGGACATTTATTTTGGCTGGTATTACCAGATAAAATTTAATTGAGGAACCTTCTAGTCTTGCAGCAAAAAGACAGGGCTGGGGAAGAAGAAAACAGTGAAATATCCCAAACTGACAGCTATTTCTCCCATACCAGGGATGCTGGACCTCTCAATCTTATTCCTCTGGCAAATGAGATGAAAAAAATAACACAGTGACCAATCTGTTGTACAAAACGATACCGCACAGAGACTTAGGAATTAAAGGTAAATCATTTGAATACAGCAGCCCAGAAATGTGGTATGGGTGACAGGCTAATGCTTTCCCAGGTTCTTCTGAATACCAGCAAACCCCTATCTGCTTACTACAACTTTGCAAGCTTCGTTAAGAACAGATGATCAAGTTGTCTAGATAGCTGCAGACATTCTCAGCATACAGTTTAAAATACTTTTGCTTGAAAATATCTAGACTCCAAGGTCTTGTTTTGCTTTCTGTTACTATGTTCTAGCATTTGAATCTCCCCATGAACTTTTCAATACCTGGCCCTCCCTTCAAGGAGAGCACTCAGAAGATGAAGACTCAGCGGTTTCCGCACTGATCTCACTTGAGACACTCCATGAAGGCAATCAGACACGAGACAGTAATTCTTGCTGAACCTTCATGCAAGTAAACACCAGAGGCAGAACTGATTTCTATTTCTTCTCTAAATATTAATCCCTGTAAAGCCACTTCACAAAGCAGAGCATGGTTGCAATCAAGCACAATTCTAAAACCATTTCAGATGACGTGCCTTTTCTTCAAAGGATGGGCTTATTAGCCTCACCTATGCTACTCACAGACTCTTTAAGGAAGAGACCCCAAGCTCTGCGTCTCCCCATCCTCCCACCTGTTACCTTCTCCATCTATTTGCACTAGATTCCCCTGTACTTCCATCACTCCTCCCTCACCCCCAAAGAAGAGAGAATACTGGGTCTGTATCCCTGGGAAAAGAAGGAAACCGAGGGGCAGAAATGTCACCAAGGTAATGTTGCAGCAGAACACTTCCAGTAGCTGTATAAGAAAAATCAGAACTGAAATGTAAGTCCTGGAGAGAGCAAATTAAGAAACAACAAATTTGCAAAATAAAACAGCTGTTTTTAAAACTAAGGAAATATTTCACCTCTTAGAGAAAAATGAATAAAAATTTTAAAGGTTAATTTCCAAAGAAAACAAATGCCATTCATTACCGAGACATTGTATCTACTTAGAGCTTATGATCAAACATGAATCTACAAAACACAAATAAGAAGTGTGGCGTGTTTTGTTTTTACCTTTTCTACACAACTTAAAAGCAATCACATGGAAAATGAAGGAATTGTACCATTTCTGTGGTTTCTGCAAGCGACAGGATACTTTTGAAATGGCAAGCATCACAGCCATTGTCAATACAGTTAACAGTCAAATAATTTCCTCGCCTACGGAAGATTTGTCCTCCATTCAAGTCAGAACTGTTCTACTCTGCTAAATATGCCTCTCTCCAAGCAATCTAAATTGATGAGTTTCTTCACTGCCACACTACAGTATGTCTTGTATTTTAGCATCCTACATTCTCATCACAGGGACTGGAGAAAGGAAGCATGCTATTATTCTAACTATCAGTAGATGAAGGATGACAGTTTTTTTATGCACAAAAGAAAGTTCTGTGATAGGAAAATTCAACATATGCATGAAAAGCTTTACTGAGAGGACTTTTCCATCAACCCTGATGGTACGTACATCATTTCCACCCAGAATATTAGCACTTCTAGACACAGATCACACATACAGAGGGATAACTAACTGCATTTCTAATGAATTTCCATAGTGAAGCATCAACATTAGAAAAATGTTATGAATATCATTTGGAAACAGATACCGTGTCGCGGGGTAGGAGGAGCAGGGTTTACTCTGAGATACCATTTTGTCTTCTCCCTCCCCTGACTCAAGCAAAGTTTCTCACTCCTCTTTCACCATTAACATTCAAAGAAAGTTACAGACTTGCTGGAGTTTCGTCAGTTCTCATAAATCCATTGATTAAAAGCTATGAGTTACTTAATAAATGAATAGATTAAAAGGTATGAGTTACTTAATAAATGAGTACGCACTGCAAAAATTCAGAACTTCAGATTTTGAATGAATTTATTTTATTATTTTGTGCAACTGCAAAATATTTCAAAGGAAGAGCAACATACATGATCCATGAAAGGACTAATATTTGTTGTGATCCAAACAGGTAAATGGTTTGTATGTGCAAAGGAGGATTCCTTGGTATCGAATGACGGGACAACTTATCAGATTTATCTGGAGGTCAAAAGCAACATGTCAACATTTATTAGTTAAGTTGGCTGATCTCATTCTTTTTCAGATTTTACACCTACTCTTGATTCCTTTCAAGCAGAGGCAACATGCGTGCTTGTCATTTCCGTTACATAAACCAGTTAATATGTGTGTTAATTATTAGGGCCTTGTACAATTTTACTTTACACAAAATTGGACATGCTGCATTATTTGTCTGCATTAACAGTGAAAAAACAGTGTCTACTTCTTTCTCTGGCATGGGACTATCTGAGAATTCAATGTTTTTGCTGGCAGAGGGACAGAATTTCACACAAAAACACACTAAGATGTAGAAAAAACGCCCCCCAAAGAGGTAACTCTTCAGATGCATTACCACCTAAGAAGTATCTGGATAAATGTATCATCTTTTCTAAAATAGTGATCAGTTGTGCTTTAGTCTCTAATTAGCAGAGTGAAATGCAACACATTTTCTTTTTAATCTTTCTAGGTGCCATTCATTTAACAACACATTTTATGAAAAAATATATATACACTTCTCTCAACACTGCTTTACAAGAGATAACATTTATTTTTAGTATCCAATATTAAAAGATTTTTTTTCCTGAAACCCAAATACACTTATTCATTGGCTCTATTTTCTGTTTATTTTATAGATGACAATATGTTATTGGTAATAAAACCATCATTACCTTTCCAGCATTCCAAAGATTCTCCTTATTCATCATTTTCTCTGAAATATTTCAGAAGCATACACATAATTTTTTCTACCCTTAAGACACAGAATTCTAGTTAGCCTTCATAAACTCAGTTTGCATTTAAGAATCCCAGTTTAAAATCTTTGAGCCATCAAAGTAAATGATTACGCCCACGGGATGCTGAAATAACCTGATTTACAGTGTCACCAAAGATATCTAGTATTTTGAATATCTAGTATTTTGACACAAGACGGAGATTATATGGTGCACAGTTTATAAATGTAGTCCTTCAATTCAGCACACCTCATACCATAATTTCTCTTAGATCTTTTAACTACTTTTTCAGCTTTTCAAGTATCTTCTTGCATTCCCCTTCTAGCCATCTTGACGTACTGAAGGGACAAGTTCATAATCTAAATGTAATAACAAACCTTTGGACAAAAAGGTAATGCTAGCTGCATATTTATTTTGTAAGCATCTTAAGACCAAAGTGAAAAGTTTTCACTAACAGAATTCTTTACTCTTCCCTACTGCACCCTAAACCATTCAGCATAATGGAACATATGTCCTCACCTATTTTTCATCAGTATACAGGGACAATCACTTCCCTAGACCTGCTGGCCACACTGTTTCTTATACAAGCCAGGATGCTGTTGGCCTTCTTGGCCACCTGAGCACACTGCTGGCTCATATTCAGCCGACTATCAACCAGTACTCCCAGGTCCTTCTCTGCCCGGCAGCTTTCCAACCACTCGTCTCCCAGCCTGTAGCTCTGCTTGGGGTTGTTGCGCCCCAGGTGCAGGACCCGGCACTTGGCCTTGTTGAACTTCATACAGCTGGCCTCAGCCCATCAATCCAGCCTATCCAGATCCTCCTGCAGAGCCTTCCTACCCTCGAGCAGATCGACACACGTACCTAACTTGGTGTCATCTGCAAACTTACTGAGGGTGCACTCGATCCCCTCATCCAGACCATCGATAAAGATATTAAAGAGGACTGGCCCCAGTACTGAGCCCTGGGGGACTCCACTAGTGACCGGCCTCCAACTGGATTTGACTCCATTCACCACAACCCTTTGGGCCTGGCTACCCAGCCAGTTTCTAACCCAACGAAGTGTATGCCAGTTACAGCATCCTGGCTTGTATAAGAGACAGTGTGGCCAGCAGGATTAGGGAAGTGATTGTCCCCCTGTACTCAGCTCTGGTGAGGCCGCACCTCGAGTACTGTGTTCAGTTTTGGGACCCTCGCTGCAAGAAGGACATGGACGTGCTCGAGTGAATCCAGAGAAGGGCAACAAAGCTGGTGAGGGGTCTGGAGAACAAGTCTTACGAGGAGCGGCTGAGGGAGCTGGGGTTGTTCAGCCTGGAGAAGAGGAGGCTCAGGGGTGACCTTATTGCACTCTACAGGTACCTTAAAGGAGGCTGTAGCGAGGTGGGGGTTGGTTTATTCTCCCATGTGCCTGGTGACAGGACGAGGGGGAATGGGCTGAAGTTGCGCCAGGGGAGGTTTAGGTTGGATGTTAGGAAGAACTTCTTTACCGAAAGGGTTGTTAGGCATTGGAATAGGCTGCCCAGGGAAGTGGTTGAGTCACCATCCCTGGAGGTCTTTAAGAGACGTTTAGATGTAGAGCTTAGTGATATGGTTTAGTGGAAGACTTGTTAGTGTTAGGTCAGAGGTTGGACTAGGTGATCTTGGAGGTCTCTTCCAACCTAGATGATTCTGTGATCAGTAAAATACTTTTGCACTTGCTAGATACTTCTTTCCTTGTTTCCTGTAAAGCCCCTTTCTCGTGACAAAAATTTCTTGTCAACAGCTGCAGAAACAGGCACATACATTAAAAATCTTCATCATTTCATTCATGAAAGAGGCGTTTGTCATCTTAACTCATTCATCCCCTTGCCACGTACTTTCCAGCAAGTTCAGCCCAGAGAGTTAATTTTTACTAGCTGAAGTCCCACTAAGTTAATTTCTGCCACTCTCGAGTTAATGAATTTTTATTTTCCTACCTAACTAGCTTGCCCAGTGATTGCCAGTGCTTCACACACTACGCTGCTTGCCTTGCTCAAAATAACAGACATTCTGGTCCTTTGATGGGAAGTGATATACAGTGCTCCCCTTTACCTGAACAGTTATTGCCCTCCTTGGATTTGTTTTTTTTTTAATCCCTCCCACTGCACATGGTGAGTTTATGACACAGGGCTTGCTGTTGGGGAGAAAGCTGGCAAAAATCTCATTTCAGACCTCCCACAATTCCCTCCTGTATTCTTCTATATATACTTTCCTCTGTTCTCCACATATGCTTGTACTCTTAGTATGTTTTTACTTTTCTCATTTTCTTTGTATTCAAATTCTCATCAAGGCTACAATTTTCATTCTCCCACTCTCCACGATTCTTCCTCTAGCCACACTTTCCTCTTTCTCATGTTATTTGCTTAGTTGTGCTCCAAGTCTTGCTTTTTTTTTTTTTTCTTCTCCCTTCCTCAGGACACCCCACCCCCCCCCTTTTTTTTTTTTTTTTTTTTTTTAAATGAGCCTAATAGCTTACCACCTTGTATTATCATGTTGTATCAGACTCAGGCTGTATTTCCAGACTACTTTGCTCTCCACAAAGTAGTCTCCTGAAAATACCTATGCTTTCTTTTTATCTCCATTATGATGACCTGTCTTTGGTCATCACTGAATTCCCTGTATTGCACTGATGACACTTATGTTTTCAGAAAGAAGTACAGAAGACATTTGAAGATGTAGACCATATATAAGATGTTAATAGCATCTCCCTTTTCAATGACTTCTAGAGTTGTTTTATTATCTTTATTAATTTTGGTTATTTTTCACTTGCTGATTATTTTCTCTGGAATTTCTATTTTTATTTTAAAACGTATTCTGAATTGCAGGTTTTTCACCTTATCCATCTCTGTCAAGTAACCTTGTCTTTCCGCTCTTTCTGTAATGCCCCTAAGTTCAGTAATTTCCCCTTCACTGAGGATTTTTGAAACTTGCTTTCCTGATTAAGTCTTCTTCTAAGTGCTTCTTTGATTACATCTCCTCTGATCAAAGGGGCTGTTTCTGTTTTTCTGCTTCTCCTGTACACGTCTTGCATTGCTACAGGGCAATCATTTATATTAAAGGCTTTGTGTGTCATTTTAAAGTTTTGTTCTCTTGGGACTCTTATGGGGAAGCTTGTTAAGACCATTCTCCTTACATGGGATACCCATTCAATTGAAAAAAAAAAAAAAAAATCACTTTCTGGAGAAAAAAACGAAAAAAACTAAGGGCATAAAAAGCAGCATTCACAGCTCATATTACTACTGCCTTCTCCAACTTTAGTTTCAGAAATCTGTCTGCTCCAGCAATTCCTGTTGATCCTATACCACTGTACTGTTTCAATTAAACTAAGCATTTATAGCCAATTAAAAAAAAATAATGGAAGTTTTGATGAATTCTACCTTAAAATGGTGCTTGGTATTTTGAGGTTACTGTAGAAAATAAAACAGTTGTGAGTCAATGAAATGGAAAATTGCTCTGTCTTATAACAAACTCTCTAAGGTGCAAAATGTTCTCTTATTTGTTGTTATCAGTATGTCTAGTAATTGCTTTTTGTCCAACTATTATAAAGGGGGAAATGGACTTACAGTCTGGAGAAAAAGAGATAGCAAAATATCCAAAATTAAAGCATGAAAGTATTTTCAATTGTTTTCCCATTTTACAGCATTAAGAAAACATACCAAAAAAAGACATTTGGCCTATCAAAAGGGAAAATGTATAGAGATGAAAAGAAGTCATACAGGAATATTTAAGACAAGCAGCAGGTCCAATTTAAAAACAAACATGTATGGTCTTACTTTTAGTTCTTTAGGGAAAAAAAAGCCTTGCTACTAATTAAAAGTGTTTTAGCCATAAGGTTGATAAAACACCCTTTGTAACATTTCTACATAGGTTTAATTATAAAACAGCACTGTAAAAAATTAACTGGTACTAAATTACACTGTAGGGCTACATATCAAAGACCATTGTAAAATTGCTTTCTGCAACAAGCCAACGACTCAGCAGACTAAGATCAGATCCTTCTTCCATGACAAGCACACAAAGCCTCATTTTCCTGGGTTTTCTGAACAAAATTTTAGTGCTTTATTTTTGAACCTCTGCATTGTTTTAGATTCTCCTCAGTTTTCTAAGGACCGAAAAAGTAAAGAGGGAATTGGTATTTGCAAACATATTGCCAAAATCAGGTTTCTAACAATCATTTATTTTAAGAGATAAACATCAAGAAGGCCATGCACACAGGATGGCAACCTGAGGTAAACTTTCAAATTTAGACTGGAGTCCTAATATCCAGCAAACACCGGCAGGGAGTACCTGATGGTTGCTTTCCAGAACAAGGCTAACTGATACCTGATCTTGCCACAAAACAACTATGGGACTTATTTTCCTCCCTCCGGTTTCATGGCAGGGTTTGGACCTGATGATCTTTAAAGGTCCCATCCAACCCAAACCATTCTGTGATTCCACGATCATCCTTTGTGATGAATTCACACACTCAGAATCACGTCTGACAGCAGTGCCGTTGTCGTACTTCTCACAACTTGTCCACAATCCCTTGGATTTGATTAGAATCCTGTCCAAAAAGACAGATATACATTCCCCAGCTAGAGACAGCAGTAATAGATGGCTTATGGGAACACTGTAGAGAAGCAGCACGCAGGAGCTTCCTGCAGATAAGATCCTATTTGTCAGGAACGTTGTCTGCCCACACTCTGGCAGCCTGCAGCTACCTGTGGAGCTCAACCTAATAGGTACCTGCACCAAAAAGTTTCATTTATTCACAATCTGTGTTGTAACGATGACAGGTACACAATTTCTAACTAACAATACATGAACACACACCTACCTGCAGAAGGCCACGTAAACGTACTTTAAACACGATTATCAAACCAAAAGAGGGCTGCAGTAACAGCACCATGTCAAAGCAGAGGAGATCTCAGGGAAGAAGTAAAGGACAGCCAGGTTCTTCTACAAACCCCTCCCTGGAATCATCTAGTGAGCACTGAAACCTTTCCCAGCCCCGCAACAAGGGCAATGCAACTGATGCACATATTTTTTGTACTTACATGGTCGCTCTATCACGTACTGAAATTTGTGTTAGGATAGCCCTACCAGTACCCAGATGCGGTATAGAAGAGTTCAGTATGATCGACTACATTATAATACAACCACATGAGATGACTAAAATAACTTTTTCCAGGTGCCAGATTTCTGCCATGACGCTTGGATAGAATCAGGAATATCTTGCTCCTTGCTGAGCCTCTAATCCTTCCTCCTCAGAACATGTCAAAACTGATAACCATGGCAGACACTTGCACTTCATATCTTTTTTTTTTTTTCTCAGCAGTATCAAAATCTACAAACTGGAGTTCTAGTTGTTGTCTCCCTCTCCTGAACTGCCCTTCCTATCTGTTCATCCCCCACAGTCCTCCTCACCTCCCCCAAAAATTTTGACATGGGAGTTTTAAAAAGAAATCCGAATGAAGTACATTGCACAGAAGGCACATTTATTTTAGCATAGACAAGTAAGAAGAAACACTGAAAAAAGTACTTGAAGAGCTCTATTAAGTTATCTCAGCTTTTATCCAAGTTGAGATATTTACTTCGCCAGATTTCAAGTCAAGTACTTTTTTTTTTTTTTATGCAGAGTTAAGACACCACAGTGTCTGTGCAGAACAAAAACTGCAAAAACCCAGTAATTTTGCAGGACATTTTACACTGACCTGTGGGTGCCCAAAGAGATCACTGATAAAAGTGGTCTGTTAAGGAGTACGTGGCATAATGCAACCCAGCTTTTTCAAAACTCCGCATTCAGACACCACTTCTTCAAAATGTCGTATCAGAAAGGAGGGAATATTGACCTGATAAATGGCAAAATACAGCACCTTCCCAGTCTTTCAGCCCTTCACTTCTGCAACTATGACATGTATTCAGAATATACTTTCTGAAGTTTTTTTTTCTTAGTTTGTTCCATAGGATCAACAAACTGCTTCCCAAATTAACAACAAAACAGCCCACACACTGAATTCTGAAAAGACAGAAAAACACCTGGTAAAAAAAAATCAGAGCACTAGAAAATCTATGAAAAATGTCTTTTTTCTTCTTGAAAGAAAAAGGATAGATTGCAGAATGAATCCATATAATGAACAATCCATCAAAAGAACAATCACTTACCAACCTGATGCAACAGTGAAAACCCAAAGTAGCAAAGTCTAAAAACACTACGTAAGGAGGCCAAAGTACACCCAAAGCAAGCTAAAATCTCTCTCAACCTTTCTAGAAGCTTTCCACTTATGAAGCAAAGATACAGGTCACTTACTTCTACCATAGCAACGTGCAATGCAATACACTAAATAAATTCAGATATTCAAATAGCTGCAGAACATAACTGTCCCTGTGCGGTTTCAAACCTGACTTACATAATAACATTCATGTGATTCAGCAATTTCCATGCATTTCTCAGTTCTTTCACACAGCTCTCCTCATAGCTCACAAACACCACCTTTTCTTCACACCCTTCCCTCTCCTCTTTTCTTTACCATCGGAAATCCCAACAGCTTAATTGACAACACCTAACCTTGAAAGAATTGAGCTAAAAAAACCTAACAGAGAATCTTAAAAAATAAAAAATGCAGCAAACCAAGGAAATCTAAGTGGGGTTTTTTTTGTATGTTTTAAGCATTTGCATATCTCCATAAAAGTTAATTAAAAAGTCTATAAAAAGAGCATATCATAGGGTGATCAAAAATACACTTATTCTTACAGGTACAAGACATTAATTAAGGACAACAAGAAAGAAACAAGAAATCCTCTCGGTGCAAAGGGGATGGAGGTGGGAAGAGGGGAAACACCTTCCTCCAGGTCCAACCCAGGCAGATTCCCACTGCTAACTCCAGACTAGCTTCATCACCCATCAAGAAATATGGTTAGCCTGTGGTTTTTAGCATTTTCAACAAAAAAAGTTTTACCTGAAAAATGATTTTAGTCTCTTTAAGGCTCTTTTTCATGCAGATAAAAACCAAGAAGATCTCCAAAATAATTCTGATAAAGTAAAAATGAAAAACTACCAAATTTAGGACTACACATCAGCAAAGAAACTCAGCGAGATCAAAAAAAATAGTATCCTTTCTGCTTGAGGTCAACTTGAGGAAAAATGATGGTGCTGTCTTTTTGTAGAAGTAAAAATACTCTTTTGTCAAACCCAGACAATGCTCACATGCTTGCAACCGGAATTGTTTGAGATTATCTCAGCATGGTCAAACTCTTGGGCTACAAACAAGTACCTTAGAGTGTTAGCACATCGAATACAAACAGAAATTGCTGCTTTCAACAAGTCAAGTGCAGATCACACATTTTACTACCATCCTTGCTCTTGAAATGGAACTGCAAAACAATCGATGTTTGTATTTCTTTTACTTGCAGATGTTATGAGTCATATGAAAGCATTCCATGCCTATAAAATATATACATTCACATACCTCACCCTGCACACATATGTTAGGAAAATAATTTACTGATCATCTATCACTTCCCTTAATAGCAAGCCATTAGAATAGAAGGCAGACAAAATAATTCAAGACACAAAATATTCTGAAATGCTTAACATGGGAAGAGTACAAACAATAGAAACAATTACAATAGACATTTAATTAGTTGATAGATTCCAACATTCATTTACAACAATCTTTAACTCTCCCAGAGCATGTAAGAAGAAGAGATGAATACTAATTTTGTTGTACTTGTTTAAAACACAACAGTTTTTTCTGAAAATAAACTACTTTGACTCCAAAATATGCCGGTCCAACGATGGATCTTGACCAATTTCTACTGGAGTGGGGGAATCACAAGACAACACGAACAATTTCTCTAGGATCCTCTGACTGGACCCCTCTTCCACACGCATGGAAATATGTTTACTCTGGCTCACTCTTCTACCCGTTATTTACCCTGCCTTTCTCTTCCCACCCTCCCAGAAGGGAAAGGATGTCAAAGGATTTTTCAGAAAATACTTAGTCCCTATAAAAATGTAAAGAACATTGAAAATGTTCTTTTCCCGAAGGTGACATATACACTGTATTCATGTTTTTCCAGAGTGAACCCTCCTTATATGAAATATGTACTTAAGAACACTTCAGGAAAATATCTGCTGAAGACCACACAACTCTGTGTTATGTGCTCTCCTGCACTTGTGACTCAATGACGAGCTTCAAATTATTTCATGTGACAAGACAGCAATGTTACCTATTTTCCACAGTATCACTAAGAAATTTTTAAATTTTATCCATTTAAAGTCCTCATACCTTTACATGGACTTAGAGACATATCTATACTAGCAGGTTTTTCTCCCCATCTTACCTAAAAACTTCCTCTTTAAGACACTGAAAGGGACATTTATGAAAATAACACACAACGTGAAAACGTTTTTCCTACTCTAAGTCCAACACCTGCACAGCAGCTTTCAAGTGGTTAAGATACTCTGAACATTCATATGCAAACATAGATATTGGATACGTAAGAAAAAATGAAGTAATGGGTAATAAAAAGAAAACCTAAAATGTGTCAAGTTAACTAATCTGTCATTTCAGCAAATGGTGTGAAGATTTATTTCCGCTTAGATTTTTAATGAATTGCACACATAGATGAACATTTCCATTAAGACCCAATTAATATGCCAAAAAGTAATTGCAGGTAGATATTCCAAACATACTAAAACTAATCTGTTTAAGAAATTCAATTATTTACAAGAGTATGTTTAAGAAAAAGAAAAAAAAGCAGCATATACAGACCTTCCAGTAGTCAGATTGTAAACTGTAGTACCTCTGGTATGCAGATAATGCTGTAGAAAAGAAAAATAAGTGTTGAATTTTTGTTGCCTTTTTTTTTTTTAAAGAAAAAGATAGAAAACCTTAAGAGTCAGAATACACAACATTAAAATGATAAATGGTTTAATAAAAGTAACATTGCCACAGTAAGTACCCTGGTGTGGGTAATGCATTCCTTGAGATTATAATTTTGTTTTATGAGACATCAACCCCAAAGTGTATTTATTACTAATCATACAAATGTAAATCAAGCAATATTTTAAAGAATCCTGTAACAAAAGGAATCATTTGAAATTTTGGGATTTTCTTCCTGGACAAAGCTGCTTTAAGATTTAAAAATTTAATCATGTAGCTCATTTACCATGCTCCCTGATGTCCTGTAATTTCTAAAGAACTGGTACAGAGGGACATACAAAGAGAAATCAATTTCACATGCCCTTTCATTCAGTAGCTGGAGAAACAACAGCAAATAATAATTAAAAAAAGCTTACATTTTATTCAACATCTACTAAGACTGAGACTAAGCTGAAAACCAGCTCTAGAACAGCTCTGTTTTGTAGAATACTAGTACTACTTAAAAATGCACTTCTCAAATCACCATTCCTGCCTTCTTCTTTCTGACTAAAAATTCCTGTTGATACATCTTGCCCTTTGGCTAACAGGCATATGGCAACATCAGACTAGAATGCAAACAGACCTTATGTTCTTGTACGAACACTGCACTAGGCACCATCAAAAATGGTCTACTTTAAATAGTGATTCACTGCAGTTACAGTTTCATTTTTCAACTGTTTGCTTCGTAAGATTTGAGAATGGTTTCTACGTAGTATGCATTTTCCAAACAACAAGACAACAACCTCTGCTTTGAAAAAATTACAAACACTAAACAGATTAAGACAGCAAGAACTGTATGTATTTTGTGCAGGTTCATTTCCTGAAGGTATCATGGATGAACTACGTCGTGAAATTTTATCATCCTTCAATGCCTGTCCTGCAAGCTCATGTCCGTAAGTTAAAAGTATAAAGGCTTAAGCAAAATAAGAACAAAATATATTTAATGACAAGACACACAGAGGATACACCCAGACCTCCTTCATCTCCTTTAGTTACATTCTGTACCCTAGTGATCTTCAATCTTTCTTTATTACTGTATCCCTAGATATTTTTGATTGCATTTACAAAATTCTGCCTGTGGGTAGAAACAAGCAGGCTAATAAACATGCTGATTGTTAAGGGTTATCCATACACCATCCCATTTGGAGCAGGAGTATGTTCGCCATTTTATCGTTTTTAACAAAACCCGCCAATATAAAGCAAATACTGTTTTCTTCTGGTATGTTTTTCCTTCCCGCTCAGCTTACTACCAAAACTCCGGAACCTTACAGCTCTCTTGCTGATCTTCTTGATTGAGTGCTTACTGGTATTGTTACTCAAATCCATTGATTTGGGTTACATAAAGAACAGAAATGGCTTGTTCTTTCTAACTAGCTTGGAGCTTTTCTGCCTATAACATCTCCCAGCAGGATACTCCCATGTGTTTTCCACCGGGGACCAAACACCCCCAGCGGTGCTGCTCCTGCCCTCCTCACGCTCCACGTTGCTCCACTCAGGACAGCATGGGTATGACTCACGGCAACCTGCACCCACCTCTGCACTCGTCCGTCTTTGGACGCCCGATGCCACTGTTTTTACACACTTAGGTGGTACGTGCTGAACCATGCCTATACTGCGCCTCTCACTGCTGCAGCTCCCTGAAAAGCCAGCTTCTAGTTCTGGTGCTCTAAACTGGGATTCATTTGGATGCCCAGGGTAGGAAAAAATTTGGAGAATATTCATCACCGTTACGTTATCGACATGCCAAGAGTATACACGCTTACATGCAACTTAACTAAATAAAACCATTTAAAAAACTACACCATCAGGCTAAGCCTTTCAGAACTTAAGAATACAACTCCCTCCCTGAATCAGTACAAACTGAAGTATAAGACCATAGTCCAAACATAAGTTTAGGAACGTTAAGAGTAAGCATATTTCAGTCACATTCTGTAACTAAGCTGGGTACTATATGCTCATGATAACAGAAAACCACCTCCTTCCCGATTCACCTTTTCCTGGGTATCATTAATAACTTTATGATAGAAAAGCATAACTAGCTTTTGAACATGGGGATGACTTTGCCCTCCCAAACAGGAAAACAAGCACAAACATAAAAACACTGTTGAAATGCACCACACCTACACGAAAGGAAAAAAAAATTGTCTTAATTTAAGCAGCAACTACCCAAATTTTAAAGGTTAAAGCATATTTCAAATACTTAAGTCAACAGCACCATATGATGCAAGACTTAGGAAAACGAGAAATTCTTACAATCCATTATTTTTAAAAAGTAACTATTGTAGTCAATTATACAGGGAATATGGATAAAACAAAGGGATGAAAAGAACATCAAATACAATGCTAAAGACTTATACTTGCAAAATAAAAGGGAGAACCTTTTCAGTGAGGGTGTCAAAATATACATAAGCACTTGCATGGGCATACCCTTTATAAACAAGAAAGCTGTAACACACGTTTCCCTATAGAGTTATGGCACTGCTAATAAGTTCACAAACATCAACAGTTTAAAAAAATACAACAAAGAAACAACAGAAGACTGAAGGGAAAAAAAAGCCTTACTGACAATCAACAACCAAACCTACTCTTTATGCAAGTACAGCAAAAAGGTGTACAGCTCCAGTTTTATTCTTGCTCCTAACTCTGGACAGTCAGAGGATGCACGGCCCTGATCCCCAGCCAGAGGCAACGGAACAGAGCTAAGCAGCACTGAAAAATGGGAGAGGTCATACGAAGGAATGCACTGTGTTCAGACCTGACTGACAAAGCATGCACTTGTCAGTGGAAGAGAGAAATTAGGAGGCACAGGACGCTAGGTTCCACTAATGCTACTGCTTTAAAGCAACTTGCCCAGAGAAGTACTAGCAACTCCATTTACCACGTGGAAAAAAAAACACAGATTAAAAGAGGTTTTGCTCCATTATATTCTACTAGTTATCCTTAGAGTCCTGACGTTTGTAAATCAAGTTCTTTTCAACCTCTTGCACTCTTCAATAAAATCCAGCAGCTTCCCACAGTAACAATTGAAATCACTGAAATTAGTTCCGGCCTCATGCCACAACTAAAAGCGAGTACTCAAAAATCATGGCCTGATGAAGCACATTTCACATACACACAGTAAAAAGGTAAGACCTTCATTCTAAGAAAGGTCATATTACTCTTATGGAGGAAGAGGTAACACATTACACTCCTCCTCTAGAGTGTCTGAAGTGCCCAATCCTACTTCTGGGTTCAGCAACCTGTTCCAGGGATCCATCCTTAAAGCTGGGACAGGGGGGGGTCAGGCTGGGTGTTAGGGAAAGGTTCTGCACCCAGAGGGTGGTCGGGCACTGGGACAGGCTCCCCGGGGCAGTGGTCACGGCACCAAACCTGCCGGAGTTCAAGAAGCATTTGGACAGCGTTCCCAGACATAGGGTTTAATTTTTGGGTGTTCCTGCATGGACCCAGGAGTTGGACATGATGATCCTTGTGGGTCCTTTCCAACTCGGGATATTCTGTGATTCTTCCCTGTGTTTCTCACTTCACAGGTCTTTCTGAACCATGACATACTGGTTGCTGGTCAAATCTCCAATTACAGTCCTTTCCTTCAAGGGTAACAGCATTCTACTGCTATCAGCCACTGCACTGAACTTCTTGAAGATGAAACGCTAAAATTCTCAGTGTTGTGCTGAAAATGCTGTCAACAGCAAATCACAGAGGGATCCATTAGACCTGCAGTATCCCTTTCCTTCTTAAAAAAGCTAGGTAACTAGAAACTGTTGTTCATGCACAATTTCAGTATTTAATTAAGTGCTCAACTTCCAGATAGTTACCTGTGAAAGTTTATTTCAGCCCTGTTCACAACTACATTAACATCTGCTCCACAAGAACACAAGCTTTGCTGCAAAAATGAATGGACAGAAAAACTGGGAAAAAAAGGGATTCAACAGTTTGTGTTTTTTTTTCCAGAACCCACATGAAAGATCCCTAATCAAGCATACTCCTAACAAAAATCTTGCATATAAAAACATGCTAGAAACCGAATTATGAAAGGAAAATTTCTGAAAAGCCACATAGCCTACTGATTTTAAAACAGTAAGACATGAACTTGAACCCCACCATACTTTCTACTCCCTGAGTGAGTCACTGGTGAGCAGATATGCACATTGAGTCTATGGCTTAGACTCAGAAGAGCAAACAGAATACTTAAACCTAAGAAGCATGCTACAGAACTACAAGGAACTTCTCCCCTAAATGAAGTTTTTAACTATAGGAAGTGAGTGCAAACCTCTCATCCTACGAAACTTACTCTAGAATAAGAAAAAGGGGAAAAAAAGTGAATCTGCTAAGCAAAATAAATAAATAAATCCCCTTCTGAAACCCGACCTATGCTTCATCAGTGCTATGATTCTAAACATAGAATAATGCACGCTGGTTTATTAGAGATCCAAAAGATACTAATTTATTAGTATTATTACAGTATTTATTCGTATCATTAGTAACATTATATTTCATATTAGTAGCATTTAAAAAAAAAAACATTAAAGGGTGCACTGTCATTTGATCTCTTAGTTTTCATCCAGCACTGGTCATTCCCAGGTAAGATGATTTTTGACAGGAAAAAAAAAAAAAAAAAAAAACATTCTGCGAATCACTGTTCCATTTCAACTTTAGTGTCAACTCATGTTTTTTAAATTAAAGCAAATTACCATTTTTCAGTTAAAATGTCCTTTTTATTTACATAAGCCCATAATCTAAAGGCTTCCCAGGAAAAAATTAAAAATTCTCATTTAAAACACACATATAATAAGAAAGACAAATCAGATCTTTAAATACTAGAGATCTCTAAATAAAACTGGCTTTGCAAGTAGTAAGATTTTCACAAATAATGTGAACATTATGAATACTAGGAATATAGAGAAAAGGTTGAAAGGAATCCAAATTTACTGGAACAGAAAAGTTAAATTAAGCATCTAAGAACTTCTGCCACATGCCACTTACAACGAGCCTTAAAAATCCATTAAAAACTAATCTAGGGCTACAGAATACCAAAATGAAATGAACACTTTGAAATCACTCTTAAGCACAGCAGAATTCAGCAGACAATCTTCTGATTAGGAGCTTATTAATAAGCTTTTCAAATCCAAAAGTCCACCACTGAAATTCTTAAACCTATGGAACTGCTGGAGTTTAAACATATAGAAACTTCTTTTTTCAGCATGCAAAACCCTTGTTTGTTCTTCATTCTCAACTCCATTCATAGCATCACCTTGTCAACCACAAAAAATTCTCTTAAAAACACAAAACTGAGAAATCATATTCAGACATCTAAAACAATACCAGACAAGTGTCTCAGTAATTCCTACAAAAGTGGTTCCTGGTAGCCTACCTCCATCCTTTTGCCCTGTATTTCATTACTTATCAAATCAACTCAAGCTAGCACTGTTTCAATCAACGTCACTCTCCAAAACCTAGCAATTTTACATTACTTGCCTAACAGATGATCCTTATGCTTAGGTCCTGGAAAATCCTGCAGCATACTGAGTGGCAGACACAGCATTCGCCATTCTAACCTGACAAAAGGTCTTGTTTGCCCCAACAGTATACGTAGGTTTTCAGAGCAATCAGAATCACCTATATTGCTTGATGCGAATAAAACCGTGTTTGGCTAAAATAGTTCTGAGAAGAAAAACATTATCTTTCTGCTGAAAGAATTAAAATTATACTGGGCAGCAAGAAACCTCCTGAGCTACGCCATAATCTATCTTTCCTGCCTCTGCCACTGAGTGCAGTGCTGGCCTTCCCTGAGTCCTACAGCTACCCTCCACTGGTTCCCTCTTACTAAAATGCTTTTACAGCCACCCAGAACCACCCATTTGCAGCATCTACAGATACACATGGACAGAATGATACAGCCTTTCCTTATTTTCTCCCAAAGACTTTATTTCTTCTCTTACTATAACTAAGGTCAATGGACATCTCACCGTCATGACAGGGATGATACTGTTTCCTGATTTGTTCCTGTTTAATTCCTTGATTTCACAGAGAAAACAAAATACATTTTACAGAATTGCCACATACGTGGTTTCAGAATTTATTTTCTTTAAATCTACTTAATTGCATAGGAAAATGGTAAAACTTCACAAATTACATAATTGCATCAGTGAAGCAGGGTAAAAATGGGGATCAAGAACTGCCTGAATGACATCCTTCTACTTGTCTTCTAGCACACCCAATCACAAATCACAGTCATAAATGAACATCTTTTATTGCCTACTCTGATGATACCTGAAAATTTAAGAGGCCTTTGAAAGTGATGCAAACATGGAACGCTGAGTATTTTGGAGCCAAAGTAAGGTTAAAGTGAACTACATACTGACACCATCTAGTGGCACCTTGCAAGGCTAAATGTGACCACCATATATTTTTGGCTTGCTAAACTTCAAAAAGTTATGGGCAAGCTTGAAGTTGATGACATACACCTGAGAAGAGAACCTGAGCAACTCAAAGCTCCATATTCTTCTGTGAAAAATGGTCCTTTTCTTAAATACATTTTTATTGTTGTTAATTTTTAAACAAGCAAAGAACAATTCCTAGTGCTTATCTGGTGTGAAAATGAATGGTAACAGAAAATAAGCTGAAGAACAGCAGAAGGGAAGCAAAGATAAGGTACATATATTGCTTTAAATCTGACAACTTGTCACAAAAAATAAATGTTCATTAAACACTTGGGAGACATTTGCAGGTTATGGAAACAGCTGATTACATCGTGCAAGGATTTCTCCACAATAGTGCTTTAACCTAGCAATGTGCACACCGCTGGACCACAGAATTAAGAACATCAAAAGTTGAGGAAATTCCAAGGTTGAGTCAATGATTTAGAAAAAAAAAAAGGTGTGGAAGTTAGAGCAGCAAAACATAGCTAAGGTCTTTTGTTCTAAGGCCTCAGGGAAGAGGTTGTTCTCAGTTTCCTCCAGAGATCTGTGCTTAAAGTACCAAAAAGATGTGATCAAAGAAACCTAAAGCACGTCTTCCTTTTTAACACAGAATGAACGTGAACACACAAAGGCAACTCAATCATACATTTACAAAAGAAAAAATATCAGAAAGTCCTCTCAGTAATGTTATTAACAAATACACACCCCTATCTTGAAATATAATGCAGTGGCACACTGGTGGGAAGCCCAATATCCCATGATCTTACTCAACTATCCTCACAGAAGACTAACTAAATGTGCAAGACAAACAAGTTACTTATGACAAAGAGTTTGCTATTACATAGATCTTTTAGATAATGAACTACTTCCAGTTCAGCATATATTTACCGTAAAAAAGATCTTTAAAAATTGAGAATGTCAGTGGAGGAACACAACAGAACCACATGTAGCTCAAAATCCTTCAAAGAGCATATTCCACAAAATGGCTTTTAACAAATAAGCATTCATTTAAAACGCTGCATAAAATGAAAAATTTCAGTCAAAAACATGAAAACATGGTCCAGTTATATTCTTTAATAAGAAGCTTCTACTAATAATAATAAAAAAACACAGGCACAAAAGAGAAACAAGATTTTATTTATAAAGAGCACTGTTGTCTTGTAAGCTTAGGAGAATATTCTTACTACTTTCTACAGGAATTTCATGTGATAGTTTAAATTGCCTGAAACTCAACAACACCATCCTGAAGATGATATAAACAGCTTTAAATAGAAGCAACCCAATTCCAGGCAATTATTAACAATTACAAGCAACAAAAGAAAAAAAATCACAAATATAATCTCACTTATTTGAAACACAGCCACCTCTTCCTCTGCTCGTTCAGATGCTCGCATCCTTAAACTCCATTCCAGTTCTTCCAGGACTCATCGGTAAAAGCCAGCCCAGCAGCAAGGCAGCAGCAATCTGCACAATCTTATCTATGCTGGGAACTTCTCTCTCACATTTGTAAGATCATGCCTACTACTCGATTACCTCCAAACTCAGCACATTGAAATGGCTTCCACCGGCAATACTTTCCTTGAAAGTTCTGATAGCCTAAAACATTAACCACTATCAAAAAATCTCTACAAAGCTTGAATTGTAAGCATAAAGGAACACCATGCACATTGTTGAATTTGGGAGTTATTCTTGCAACCACGCTGCTCTACATAAAAACAAAGTGTTTAATAAATGAGTGGGGAATATTTTACACATTGCTAAGAATTCCCTTGAAGTAAGTAATACTGTCTTACAAATTACTTAGAATATTTTACGTTAGTGCTTCTGACAACACAGTCACTATCTACAAACAAAATTATTAAAACTACACTGACGTAACACATCACACTTGAGTACAGCGGTAAGAATTATTTCAGTGCAGTATTTATTGCGCTTTAGTAACTGTGATGTGAATAATTGCACGTTTTTTCCATTTAACTCATTAATTGCATTATCTACTTCTACTTTCAAGAATTTTATTCAGAGAAGAGAAATTCAAGGTGGCCTATAATAAAAGTATGCCTGCACTTGTGCAACTGTTAGCTCTCCTCCAAGTCACGGGCTGGAACACATATATATAAACCTTCTACAAAATAGATACAGTGATCCCCAAGGAAAACACGGATGATGTCAGTCAGAGTCCATGAGCTCAAACAGGCTTCAACTACAACTAAAACCTCCAAGATCACTGCCTGCAGTCTGTACTCCTTATGAAAACCAGAGTCATGGAAAAAGAAGAAAGAACCATCTCCAAGTACTGATGTAGCACCACCTTCCTGTAAGACTAATTCTGGTAAAAAAAAAAAAAAGAAAAAAAGGAATGAAGCTGCCAACAAAGATGACAGGTATATGCTATAGAGTCTTAACTGGATTCGCAACGTTGCCTGGGTCCACAAGCCTACATGACCACTCATCAACCTCCTCCAACAAAACCCGAGGCTGAGGTTTCACATTCTGGGGCAATTGCATCACTTCTGCTAGGTAATTTTTCAGTTGGACCAGTTCCCCACACAGCTGCACATTCAGCTGTGCCTGCACAAAGCAGAGAGCAGCAGCAAGCGGGTGGGTGATGCCGCTAAAGACATGCCCAGGGAACAATGGTTTTGGAAGCTTCTGAAACAATCAAACAACTGGTGAACAGTTGCCTAGTTAAAAAAAAAAAAAAAAAGAGAGAGAGAGAGAGGAAGACATCAGATTATAGTTACCAAAAAAAAAGTTTTCACTGGGAGGAATGAACATTCTCATTTGGTGAACACTTGAAGCCAAATCCTGACCCATAATGATCAGGAAGACAAATGCTGGGCACAGAAACCACCTTGGAACATGCTCGCTGAACTGAATCAATCTGCCCTGGTTATTGCTGTCCGAACATATGAGTCAGTAGCTCACAGTATTTCAAAATCAGCCCAAGGTTGATGCCTTGACTATATCACCTTCTCCTAACGATAGCTGAGTGACATTAACAGGACAACTCAATTCCATGGACGTAGAGAAAACCCCTTAGGTAACAACTGCGATTCAAATACACTGCATTTTAGGGTAAGTACAAGCTGCAGACCAGCTTCAGGAGTTTTAAATGCTATGAAAAAACATCTTGATACCCTGGTATGACATCAGACATAATACAGAGAAAGAACGAACTTCATCCAGTAATTTCTGATGTAAAATCAGAACTTTTTGTTGGAGACTAGTGTTTTTGTTTTGTTTTTAAATGAAAAAACTTATTAAATCTGAAATTAAGTGGCTACAATCGATGGAAAACATAACGCACATTGAGAAATTACTACAACATTTAATGGGTTTCAGTTAAAAATGCAAAAACATATGCTAGCTGTACTTAGGCTTCAGTAAGGCATCTGCCACCACCTTATTCTGCATTCCAAGTCAGCAAGCTCCTAACTGATATTCCCTGTGCGCACAGTGCCAGGATAGTACTTGCCGTATTACTTCCAGTAATGACATGCAGTAACCTGCCATCAATCTTTCTCGGGGTCCCTCTTTTCCAGGACAAGTCCTAATTCTTATCCATAAGTGACCCACAGGTTTTTGTTACTACATACATAAGAAATTACTAGCAACCTGAAAATAGTAACGTGCACGGAATACACCTGAGTGATCCACGTTTGTCAACATGTTTGTGAAAAAAGTTAAGAGAGACGGATCAAACCAGAAGAAAATTTAAACATGAAGCTCTTAACAGATCTCTATCAACCTGGCATCGCTTAATCTTGATCACTTTTTGTACTTTTGCAGGCAATTAACAATTTTGTTCTACTTATCACAAACTATACTGCAAACATTTATAAACAAAGAACACTATGACATTTGCCTTTAATAAAGACACACCTTCCTACATTATATGCACAAGCATATGCATTTATTAAAGGTAGTTAATAAAATAACTAACAGGCTTCCAAGGGGAAAAAAAAGTTGTTTAGCATTAGTCATACTACTCGTGATATTTTATTAATTACATTCTTCATCAACTTCTCCACAACTTTATCCAAGACTAATCTCAGACTAGACACACTGTAGTTCTGAATGGCCTGCTGCAGCATTTTACAGTTCTGGAACTTCAAGACTTAAAAGTCAGATTAGTCAGGGAGTACATTCCTGGACTCCCTTTACTTTTCAGATCTCAAATATTTAAAAAATTAACCATAATTGCAGTTAGTGTGTTTGATAATTAAGAGCGTCAGAATTTAAGTTTACAGAATGGAACAAACTTATTCGCACTTTAAATTTACAACGCAATGCACCAGCACTCTAGTTCTTTCAGACTGAAAAGGTGAAATAATTAGAGAATACTTTTTTTTTTTTTTTGCATCGTGAATAATACTTTTACAGTCATTGGTACTGAATGTCAACAAATCCTGTGAACAAAAACATGTGTTCCTCAATGAAATCAAAAAAACTAACTTCCTTGAGCCACTGCTGTATTTCCCATCCATCAAAATTCCTTTAGTATTAGTTTCTCCACTACACCATTTGTTTGAATATACCATCTTTTTTTCCCTTAATCCAAGTATTTCACTACTAACTTAGTTTTCTCACTTTTTGAGACTTCATGATTTAGATGTGACTTTAAAGCAGCATCTAAGAAAATACCGGTATGTTAATACAAGTTTTTATATCTAAATATTTCTTATGCTCATGCTTGTTTACAGTTCTGTGTAACTGGTATATCCAATAAGCCATTCTGCAGTCACACCATGCCAAGTTGTATTAGGCTGATCAGAAACAACAGTATAACTTATTTGCAGAGGGAGTGGCAGACTTTTCTTACATAATTTTTTTAAAAGTTTAAAATGCATGAAGTCAGACCACTCTTCAGGAAACTCTATAGGCAACATACAACATACCACGTTCCCTTAAGGTTTTGCCATGCCTACGGAATCTGAAACATCCATGGTTACATTACATTATACCTGCTGGACAGGGCGTAGTAGGTACAAGCTGTGGGTACAAAGGTACCTAAGCTCCCCCATGTATTCAGTAGAAAAAGGTGGACAATAATGATCATACAAAGCTTTCTAAATTTACATACTGGAAATTCCTCCCTAGTAGTAACAAATTGAAACATCCGTCACCTAAAAAACAAAGACAAGATAGGCTTCCAGGAACCTTAACTCATACAGTTTTACATTAGACACAGACTTTTGGCTCATCTAAACACTCCACAACCACTGGAAGGAGGCAGCTATCAGATGCCAGGCTGACAATGAGCATGCAATCAACAGCCAACAGGACAAGCTAAAGATGTAGCCCCACGCCTCAGGAAGGAACACAGCAGGGTACCTTTCAAATCAACACCTCTACCAAAAAAAGCAGTCTACTGACCCATATACAGCAAAGCACAAATGTACATTAAGTTATATGTTCAGGGGCTGAAACGATGGCAAAAAGCTTTTAATAATTTAAAAGCCTGAAGAAACAGACCTAAAATAACAACGCCTCCCCACAGAAAACCCACGCACCCATTCTCCCACTCAGTGTTTAAAACAGAACTTGAAAACACCCATTAAATGCTGTTTTTTGCTCTTAAATTAACATTTTCAGCCTGGTCTAACCTGTTGAGATTGTGGACAAGCATGAAGGCCAAAAACATGAGGCCAATCTAGGACAGGTGCTCACTCTACACACCTGTGTCTCTACAGCACTGTTAGCTTCTGCAGTTCCCATCTGTCCCACCCCAAAAAAGAATCCTTCAGAGGTACGAGTTCAACACTTTGTAGTCGTATAGCGACCCAGAAAAATAAAACAAGCAGCGTGGTATTATTACATAGTAAACTACATAAATTTCATATTCGCACCTGCATCAGCAGCATATTATGCTTTTGGCGTGTTTTTTTTTTCCAATTAAAATTCAATTTAAAAAAAGAGATCAAGAAGTTAGAATACAACTGTGCTTTCATAAAGACATCAGTCTTACTCTGTTATGGGCTTTGAAATATAATACAAGCCGAGAAAATAGTGAGTTATCCAAATGTTTTTGATTCTAATTTATCACCTACATCAAATGACAATCCCCCAAAGATATTTACCAGAAATACTAAAAAATAAAAACCACTTACCTTTTGGATAATCTTCCAATAAGAGGTTGAAGTGACCTAACTGACAAAAGAAATCAGACTCGACCTTTCCTTCAGCTTTCAAAATTAGCGATTCATAGCAGCGAACAGCCTGGGAAAAAGAAATACAGGGTTTTCAAAATACTGTATTTAACTAAAGCAAATAATACATTTTCTGAGAAGTAACAGAATTGTTGCTCTCCAATGGAAGAAGTCTACACTCCAAATATCTTATAGTTAGCATTAGTTCTTGAAGAAGAAATGAAGTATTACAATAGTTTTTTGAAGTTCACGATTCTAATACAAACTGATAGTAAGTGAATAACTGAAGTTTTCTCTGGTTTATCTCGACTCCAGAAATATTTGATTACCCAAACACAAAACAAAATGAAATTTATTTAAAAATAAAATATTTCATTCATTTTTTCCAATCTGCAAGAAAGAATCCCCTCTAAGTCATTTTATTCCCATTGTGTTTTTTTCTAAAGGATTCACGTTTCATTATACCAAACACTTCATTAGTTTTTACTAAGCTGAAACACAGCTTCCCAGCTGAAGCTGAATACAGCACCTTAACATACTTGCTTGGGCAATTCACATAGATATTTGGGAAATATATGCTAAGCTAACTCTTCGCATACCTCTGTCATGTCACAAAGTGTACTCTTACTACCCTCCACTTACTGCACACTCACTGTAGACTGAGCTAAAGTTAGAAACCTGAATTCAAATAGAAAAGAATTTTACTTTGAGAGAAGTTGCCCTAGACGTTTGTAAGCAGCACACACAACTGCAGCATATTCAGTGCTTTTTTAATACACCAACGAACTAGTGTCTTCTCTTCATCACAATGGTCATGATCCTTAACCTCTGATATTCTTACCTCATGACCCTACTGAAAGGCTGGGAAAAATAACAAATCAAAGTTTCCCAACTTTTTGAACTTCCAGATTCTTGATTCTGAACATACCAGCCATTAAAGCGAAGTAGCTGAACAAACTTAAATGGGAGGGAAAGTCCTTTGAGCTGGCAGAAGACTTCACTGCTCTCAAAAGCTTGTTGGAATTCCAGTGAATTCCAACTCCAGCTGGCTAGTCCCTGGTTTCCAACAATTCATGGTTTAACTATATGTCAAATTTGGTTGCAATTACGAACTGCTTGATTGCAATTTATTACAGCAACCTTAATATTTAGTCTAAAATGACAAGTTAAGTTGTTTCATTAAAACTGTGAATAATAGGGGGGAACATGTCAATCTATCCCGTAATATTTCAATTTCTAAATTAGTCGGTTTGGCCATATTTGTGATTTACTTTATGCACGCTTATATTAATGCTCAAAATGAGAAATGTCATCAAAACATAAGGAAATATTATGAAATAGTTAAAAAATCAGTGGAGAATACAAATCACTGATCTAATAGGTATTTTAATTTTTTGTTTTTACCTTGCTATGCTAGTTTTAACATTATTTTTCCAAAGTGAAAGCTATGAGATAGGTCTCTGTGCACTCAATGGACAAAAAGCCATGTAAGTGACTGGATGAGTGGTTCTTGGCTGTAACCTTCTTTTAGGTCTGTTTTCAAAACCAGAAGTTCTGGTTGATAAAGACAAAGCTATGCTGCTGCAGAACTGCAGCAAAATGGATCACATCTATATTAAATTTATTAGGTGTATGTATGGTATTGAAACAACATGATAAATCCAATTAAATTACATATTTCAAACTGCAGGTATTTGGCCATATTCAAGATATTAAATTGAGAAATGCAGTTGCCTATATATATATATATATATATATAAAAAACCTGGTGCAGAAATTTTCATTAATGCTGCAAGTTTTGACTCACCAAACTGCGTTGAAAAGACTGAGATTTTGCTGACAATTAATCAAAGCTACTACTCCTTTAATTTTATTTCCATCCCCTATAAATACTTCTCGAAGTCAGCCAACTCTCAATCTAAAGAAAATTAACCCTGGAATCAGAACCAAAGCACGCAAGCTTAAAGTGAATTTCTTAAAATTATTGTGTGTGTTTGAGCCAATTCTCAGCATTCTGGCTCATCCACTGAACCCGCTGCCATCTGCAAATGTTCTAGTGCATTATTTTGCTTTTTGTGCCTTGATCCCTCTCCCCGCTTTTTGGTGTCATCTCTGGATTTGTACAAATCTAAGACAATCCTTGCTGGTGCCTCTAACATTACTATCATGGACAGAATTTGCAGACAGACCTCCCATTTTCTGATGACACCCTGTACCTGCTGGAACTGAAGAGAATGCTCACGCTACGACATTTTCTGAAATTAACGCTGTCTTCCACAGTTCAGTCACTGCTCAGAGCACATAGAAGCTGCTACCACAACTGGCAGCTTGAACATTTAGTTGGAGAGGAACTTGGGGTTATTTTATTTCTTTAAGTAGACAGCTACAGGTATTTAAGGGGAACTTGACTTTATGAACAAATATAACAGGATTTTTCCATACAGCATCTTCAAGGAAGTTATAAATCATATGCACTTAGACAGCTAGGCATCCAGGGACCCTTAACACTCCCGTCCCTTTCCAAGTAAATCCTCATTAAAAGATGCATCTGAAGCTCTGTACAAAGCAGGGACACAACGAGCTGGGTCCAAGTCTTTCCCAGAACTCTGACCAACTCTCAGCGAGGCACATTTTCCCTTTGTCTTTGAACACGCTCTGAAGACCCAGCTAAACCATCTTACAAACACTGCTGCCAGCAGAAGGCAAGGCTTGGACACCACAGCTGCAAACCAGAACTTCCCCTTCAGTAACAGTTAACTGTTGGAGCAATCTGGCAGTGCCATCAAGCACACGGAGGCCTCAGCTGGTCTCCAACCGACAAAGAGCGCTGTCAGGAAAGCACTTACACTTGAGCACACTCGTATTTGGGCGGGTTATTTCACGTGACTTTTCAATGGTCTTCTAGCACGTTCTAACCCAATGAAACAGAAACCAAAAGCAAGAGCACCCCTTGCTTTACACCTCTTCCTACCAGCCAAAGCAGATCCACCTAGACAAACTGATCTGGTCAACTTCAGTCTGGGTTGAGAAACTTTCTTCCCCACCAGACCCTTCCATTAACTTTAGAAAGGAACAGGTATTTTTCTGCAGAGGTAAGAGATAGCTGCTGTTGGCTGCATGACAGATGCAAAGCGTTTTGAAGAGGGAGGTCACCGCTATCTGTGTTTGCGATCAGAAGATCTCATTTCACTAAACCTGGAACTGCAAAGGCCATCTATGACACCACTTGTGCAAGTGATTTAAAACATCCTGATGCACCGAGAATTCTAAGAAAGCTACAAGTGAAATAACTAAAAACAAAACTCAGATTTCTAAGTACTGTTATAAATACACACCATGCAGGGAAGTAAGCACACCCAATGGAGCTTGAGCATTGCTAGCATTGACAAGGTAACAAGGAGGAGAAAGACCCTGAAATGAAAAGGAAGATTGCTACACAGCATCGTCCACTTCCTTCCCTTTGTTCAAGGCCACACAAAGATAAAAGGGAAACCTGAAAAATTTAAAAACTTGGCAAAACAATCACCAGCAGCTACTTTGCAGCATGGCAACTGGAGCAGAAGCAAGAAACGCATGCAGGAATGGCTTCAGGAAAAGAAGCTACTGCTTATGAGGTAAAAAATAAATAAAAGCACGATAATACCCATGTTGCCTGCCACCTGCTTGATTAAAAGCAAACTTAAGTAACACACCACTGCCAACACTTCTAACAAGACGGTTACAAAACTCCTCTTATGGCTTCAGAGCCAGTTACGGTGGAAAGTCTGATTTGACAAATTCAACAATCAATTCCAAGGGCAAGTTTAAATACAACCCAGTGAAGGAAAAACAAAACAACAACTTATTTTTATGCATTTATCAACTAGGAAAAAGCTCACAAAACATTCTTGTGTGTTTATAAGAGAAAAAAATCATTACCTAAAAAAAAGCACTACCAAACCCCTGTACGTTCGCTACTTATTACTACAAACAGAAAGGAATTGGAGTAATTTTTCCCTCTTTTGCAAGAGCTTTTCATTAAGTTTCTGTGGAGTACTAAAATAAATATGTTACTTTTTTCCCCCCTTTCCACAGGAGAAAAAAAGAAAAGCTTATTTTGGCTATTAAGAGCATGATTTCTTTTCATGAAGAAAGACTGTAGAGTTGGGAATACACTGTAAGAAAAAAAAAATCCAACAGATAAAATCAGAATTCAAAGTATTTTATACAAGAGCCACTGATACATACATCCTACAGATCTACTTGGTAAAGGAGAATGTAGGGCAATGTTATTTCTGCATCATCTAATACATAGAAAAAATGTTTTCAAATTTGGTTGCAATTATTTGTATTTTACAGCACAAATTCAAACTACTGTTAAACAGCTTAAAGGGCAGAGGGGGATGGAATAGCACAGCCTTTTTTGTTTATAAAGAAGATGATGTAATGATGTCCTTCCTTACTCTCGATGAGCGCAATTGGCTAAGATGGCAGTGGCAGGACTAAATGACTAAACATAGCGAAATGTAAATTATTCATTTTTTAATACATTAATGGTATGAAAATGGAAGAGTGCACTGACACAGCAATTTTTTTTACTTGAAATTGAAAAAGACAACCACAGAAAGCCAAAAACTACATCAACAGTTCAAGCCGAAGCAGACAACAGTGTAAAACGAAAAATTCAAACACCCAAGATGTTCCTAGAGCCTTAAAGACCAGAACACAAAAATACTAAGCATTATTTATATGCGCATGAAACAAAAACTAACAAACAGTTCCTGCTTTTTTCTTCTTGCTTCTCTAGGAAGAAATAATCTGAACGTTCAGGCTTTGCGGGCACGTACTGAGAACTAGAAGCACGAAAAAATTGCGTGAGAAAACCTTAGTAGACACCAGCGGACTCTTCACAAATGGAAGACTACACTAATGCTTAGAAATGAAATGTTAATTAGCTCTTAAGGGATATTTTAACCTTCTGGAAAAGAAAGTAATTCTGTAGACAGTGCTGGATACTGGAGTGATGATCACAGTCTCCTGCCAGTCGGTCTGAGGGCTATCTTCAGACCAGGAAAGCAGGCATCTATGGATGCGCTGGGCCCATTCTCCCCACCTCAGTCTCAAAAGCGGGTATTCTGAAAGGCTGCTCCTCCATTCTTCCTCCATGCCACGGGTCACTGAAATGCACTCTATTTTCAAACAACAGTGCCAGCTACCATCCCAAGAACCTCTTGATTTCGTTCTAGTTCCTGCTCTGCAACAACAGAAGTCTACCTTCAAGGCTACCTTCAGCTAAGCCAAGAGAAAAAAGAGTAGCCCAAATTCTTCACAAGTTAAACCATCCTCCCCCATCAATGACTGCCTGGATAAACACCAACTCCTGAGCTATTGATGACTAAAAAGAACAGTTCATATACTTCCGCAAAGAAAAGCATACGATTCATATTTGATGAAAGGTAACCTATATTAATTCAGCATATCTTCCACTAAAGGCTCTCCTTCTCTGTGGCTGGCACAATACTCTAAACTTCCCTTACTTTCATACTCAGTATTAATTCCCAGCAGAGCTTTCAAGACTTCTTTATATACTCTCTCTCTCTCTGTGAAGCTCATATTGTGTTCTAAATAAAGTTTCTCTCTCATGTTAACACAAGTTTGCTCTTGTTGTGTTTCAAACGTGGGCCATATTATACAACGGCCTCTAAAGCACCGTGTGCTGGACACAAACGTGCTCATGCCCAAATCAGCTTAGGCCTCGAGGAAAAAAAAAATGAACTGACCTCTGCAGTATTTTTGTTTTAGCAAAAATTTCCCTAATATATTTGAATGTCAGGAATTTAATTTTTATCTACTAGCAATACTAAGATGATCAGAAGCCCTTGTTGTTTCAGGGACAGTAAGAACTTTACAGCAATGGAAACTAATCCTCTCTGCACGTGATTTCTCAAGAGATGCATCACCAGCTTTGGCCAATTTATTTTCCCCTGGCTACCGCTCCATGAACTGGCTCACAAGAATAAACACTGCAAGCAAGAAAGAAGAACAAGCAGTTACGTGTTAGCTACATGCATAACTCAGTACCAATTAAGTTTCTTAAAAAGCCACTGCTGCAGTCTCGAACTTTTCTATGGTAAGCCATCATTTGAAAAAAAATATTTGTTACAAGTATTAATGTCAGTAGAATATGGAAGGAGAAGAGAGAGAGGATGAAGAAGCAAATGGCAGAAGTACAATCACGGTTGCTGAATTTACAAGTGAAAATTAACATAAAAACTATCTGAAAGGTAAATGTCACAAACAAAAAATGTTGTAGAATGAAAGAAGCACACCATCACCATAAGAAACGAACAGTAAAATAAAAAAAACAATTTAGAAACCTACTGCAGAGAAATACTATCACCAAAACAAGTGCTACAATCAGATGGAGAAAAGGAGACACTAGGAACTCAGAAATACTTCTTCCTGAAGCCTACTATCATTGAAAAATGGGAGGTAATACTTCATGAAAAGCACAGAACTGCAGAGCAGCATACAAAATAGCATATATGTAAATCAATGGCAAGTGGAGAAAAGTGACGTTTTAGCAGAGTGGGGAAAAACAAACTTGCCATCAGCAGATCAAGAACACTGGGTATTAACCCCAGTGTTAATAAATAAAATAATAAAATAAATAATAAATAATAAAATAAATAATCAAGCAGGTGGCAGGCAACATGGGTATTATCGTGCTTTTATTTATTTTTTACCTCATAAGCAGTAGCTTCTTTTCCTGAAGCCATTCCTGCATGCGTTTCTTGCTTCTGCTCCAGTTGCCATGCTGCAAAGTAGCTGCTGGTGATTGTTTTGCCAATAAATAATTTGAGTGCTTTCTGCCACAGGTGTAAGCTCAATAGCACAGACTTCTCAAAGGGAATATGGGAAGCTCTGTGGTTTTCAGCTGATGGTGTGCATAACTAAGGGCATTTTGATGGATAATTAGTTGTCTGAAGTTAATGTAGTGAATCACCCTGCATTAATTCTGAGATCACCTTTAGGATCCAAACCCCTGCTATTTGTTTTAAATACAGTGAGATGTACTTACAAATGTATAAATTCATGTATGTATGAATGTACACACACACACAATTATACAGGAAATTAAAACAGATTCTGAACGACCAGTGAACAGAATGTTCTCTATCCTGTACTTGGAAAACATTTCATAATCTGGAGACCCAAGAGATATGACAAATATTGTATGGAATTTCATCACGCCAAATCCTGCATTCTATTTTTATATAGACTTTTTTTTAATGTTATTTTTTTTAAGCAAGCAGTAGATTTTTCACAGGCAATTGAAATGGCTGATTTTTTACCAGAGAATATAGGCAGAATTTTTTGTTATTCTCCACAGTAATTATGTTTTGAGTTGGATTTCAGCACCTTAATTTTGCAACTGTTCTAGTGCTAATGAATAGTTCACTACACAATAAAGTTTTCGACTAATTAATTTGATTTTATTCTAGCAATTCGGAACTATACTGAACACAGGACATCACAACCAAGATGTGAGGACATGACCCTTCAGTTAACTCCAACAGACAAACTTATCCTTTTGAAAACATTAAATCAGTTGTACCTGGGAGGCTAAAGATTTTCATAAAGATTTTAGTGAGATATCAAACATCCAAACATCAACTAAATTGCGTTACTGATTTCATTGTGTAAATAACTTTGGAAATAAAATTAAATCAACACGGTGGGAAGACCAACTAAAGCCAGAGTTTGCATTAACAGCTGCCTAGTTTACTTAAGAAAAAAAGTTTACAACTTAATAACTGTTATTCATGCAAAAAACTGCTGATCTGGACACAAGTCTTGGGAAACACAACAGTGACTATCAGCTATCAAACACAAGGCAGGCAACAAAGAAGTGACTAAAGATGCTTGAAAAAAAAGTTATGAATAAAAGCATTGAAAAGAGAACAATGTACATACATGTCCATAAGAAATTGTCTACAAAGACGGACAAAAATAATATGAGAAAATACTTAGTTTCAGATTGAACAGAATGATTTTTCAGTGTTGTTTAAATGCACGATTATGCAGATGTGTAGCTACTATAAAAATATTAAAAATTGGCAATTGCTCTGCTCTGTTAAACTTGAACAGTCTAAAATTCAGTTCCAAAGGGGTTCAAGCATCAGAGGTGGCTCAATTTTCAGAACTCAGTATTATTGATAGGTTAGTCTGAAATACAAGAAGATTTATTTTAGAAGGATGGAGATGAAAATGGGACAGAAGCTGTTTATGAAGAAAGCTTAAGAACTGATGTTAGTAGGTTGGAAAATAGGGAATTTTCAGCGCCACAGGAGACACAAAATTGGTAAAGCCGCATTTAGACACAATGAGCAAAAATTCTGTAAATGGAAGGACCTTGGTTTCAAGTACTGAAGTACCATTATTTCCAGGATCCTCAGAATCTGGTACCTTTCGAGTTAGCATAGCCAGTATACTAAGAGCAGCTCCCTGCAAAGACTTTTTTTTTTTTTTTAATTGTATCACTGAAATCTCACATGGGGGTACCTCTCTACATATCATCCTCCTTTTCCACAACCATTCATATATATCCACTCCTCCGCTGCCTGCTTAATTATGCTTAGACAGCGAGGAAGCCACTCAACTATAAATGTCAGCAACACTGGAATATAACCAAACGTGCATGAAAACCAGCTTGCATAGGAAAATGCTTTGGAGAAGAACTTTATGCCCAGTCACCTTGAAAAGCACTACAATAATTCCCATGAAGAGCTGCAGCTCCTCACTGCTAATGCCTGCAAATGCCCGCCCTAATCCCTCACCTCTCCCACCTTATGGGGTATTCTGAGCTGCGAGCAATTAGAGCGGGGAAGCAGGAGGGATACAGCCTCTGATAGAGTCACACAACTAATAAGCAGCCCCGCTACTGGATGGAGGAGTTGCTGTGCCTCATTCAAGGCAAGCAATAGCGTCTGCTTGCGCCATGCAGCAATGCAGGGCGTGGGGGGAGCGCTCGCACAGATTTCAGGGCAACAACAGCAACTCAGATGTTTCTTGGGAACTTGCCAACAGAGCCCTCTGAGAAGGGAAACTTTGTCCTGAATTTCCACGGGCAACACATCCTGAAGAATCCAGTAGCCACAGGCTGAATGGCCACCCAGGCTCTCAACAGAGACTGGTTTCATTATCTGAACCGGGCACAAGGCTTCCTTGCAGAATGATGCTTCCCGAGCCCTACCAAATTTGCTATCTGACATAGAGATGGATATTGACAGATACAAGTGGAAAAGCATGTATATATCCAGCTTCACACGGCTCCTCTATGTATCTCTACGTGTTTTGATAGGTGCTATTGGACTAGAAAACAGAGGCAGCTTTACAGGACACAGCTTCTAATAAATACAGCAGCCCAGAAAACAATTCTACTGTCACAGGGTTAAAAAAAATGCTCAGAAACTTCACACATCCAATAAACCCACTCATCTAGGACATGAAAGACCAAGAATCAGGACTTTGTCCAATTCAAAACAAAAACGTTAAATTGAGTGGTCAGTACTCATAGCAAGTGCCTTAAATACCAGTTTCCAGAGTCAACCCCACTTTTAAGCCAGCAGTCACCACAATGATTCACAGTAGGAGAGAGGCTGAATGACACAGACTAAGCTCCTACTTATACACAGAGGACTCGACTCTACCTATCCTATTCCTAACCCGCAAGGAGTGTATAACCCTGTGAAGGCAAGGTGGATTTTGTGATTAATGAAAATAATATTATACACACATACTACACACACACAAAGAAGATTGCAATCCTTTAGAGGAAAGCCCTGAGGAGTTTGGGGCCATCTCACCATCTATCTTGGCTGAGCACTAACAAACCTAGCCTGAATTACAATTTCCTCTCAATTCCATCATGCTGCTATTCCTTCCAACAGCAGATTTGCAAATGTTCTTTTCTACCATGTCCAGCTGGTAAAAGTACAATAACCCCTTTCTCTTGGGCCTAACCTGGACAGCTTACTGCACGATGCTGTAATACTCGGGGACAAGAAGTCACCAACTCAAGCAATATTGGGAACAGCACTCAGTAACAAGGGATTCTACAAACAGTTACACTTAAGTCCTTATAAATCTAATAATATTTAAAAGGTTGCATTCAAAACCTATTTAAACAGTATAGGTTAAGAATTTTTGAAATGATCGGAAACAAGAATAGCATCCTTATCTTCAAACCATGATCAACTCTAGAATTTTATGAATGGATCACAAAGTTACCTCAAAAGTAAGTTATTACATATCAGGAAAAACAACACAAAAGCAACACACCCCCAATCCTCCAAACCAGCCAAACTTCTCTAAAATATTTTTTTGTAAAGCTTACAGGTAGCTCACTGCCTATACTGTTGATTACTTTTGCCTGTCCTAAACTATAATGACCATCTTAGCTCCTAAAAATGACTATTTGTAGACTTTTTAAAAATGAACATTTGCACAAGGTAAGTGGAATTCCACTGTACAGAAAGCAAATCTTTAACTTGATGTTTACCTTGTGTTGCACCCACACTGACTTTCAGAACAACTGAATCAGTATCTCTAAGCACTGAAATCAATGCTTGTTTCTCACAACTGGGGAGAAAATTCAAAATTCTTTAACAATAATCTAACAGCATTTTATAAACCCACTGAGGTACAAGATCCATCACCAGAGATTTGAAATGGGACAAAGTATTCCAAAAAGGTGTGCAATTCAGCATTTGATGTCAGAAAGTTCAAATGCTATTACCACCATTCATAAACCAGTATGCTCATGTGATTCATACATAAAATACATTTGGAAGATCAAGATGTTATTGTAGGGCTTGCATTTAAAATGAAATGATGACACAAATAAGTGAATGATATGGATTTCAGACATTTATTGACAAGCTTCTCCTTTTTATGGATGTATTATATTCAACTGGATTTAATCCACAAAAGATGAAGTATTTTGTTAAGAAGTTGACTCTTCAATTGAAGCTGCAAAGACTCAGGCCTTTAGCTGGCGAAGGACCAATTCCTGCACTGTTTACGGTGGCAGACATCAGCAATTTCATGTATATATTAATTCCAAAGTCTTAGAAGGAACTTCAGGATCTTTACAGGAAAAATAGTTTCTGAAATGCAAAAAAAATCAGATTGCAAAACCACCAACATATGACCCAGGCCGTAAAGTCTAAAGATTTTTTTTTTGTTAAAAAGACAGTTCCTTAAATTGAGAGTAAATATAACTGAATACTGAAGAAATAAAGTAAAAGCCTTGAATGCAAAAAGTATATTAACAGTATTGGAAACATTAAAAGGTTGACTGTCTTCCATGATTCCTGCCTTTTTTTTTTTTTTTTTTTTAAGATTTGGATGAATGGGATATATCCATGTCTCCCAGTTAACTGTCACTAAAGTAAGTAATCTCTGTTTGCTTGATGATGAAATTCTTCAAAGGATCTCTGCTCTTGCATTTGAAGGACTCAATGGCCGGAGCACAGATCTTTACACTTACAAAAACTCCAGTTTGAGAACTGAAGTCAGCAATAACACTCTTCAATGTGAGAAAAGCTTATTTCCACAGAAGACTGGATTTTTTTCAAGCACTGGTCCCAACAGGTGGAACTACTCATTGTTAGAAACAGGTAAGGACAGTAGAAAGGAAAAGGACAGTAGACAGATGCCAATTTTCTCAAAGAAGCCCTGAACACCACCACCTTCTTCACTGCCATCATGCCATCCCTACTCCCCCTGGCAGCACAGCAGCCTTCCTGTTACTTCTCACCAGACGCAGAGCATCTCCACATACACATCACTTCAATCGCGCCAGTCGCTCAAAGAACAAGTGATTAACCCTCTGCTGAGATTGCGTGGTGAGGATGAAAACTACAGAGATGACAGTTTAAGAACATTTAAAAACAGTTTAAAATGCATCAAATCTAAATTCAGTGTCTTTTCAAGAAATAGCGAAGGGCAAAGAGTAACATGCAAGTCAGTTCCAAGTGTCAACCTTTTAAATTCTTTTATTTAAAGATGTTGACTGTAGGACAAAAGATTCACTTTGTACAGTTTTCCGAAATAATGGATTAATTTATGTCCAAACAAGCACAAAACTGTCATTCAGGAACACCTGTGGCCCATGCTGTGCAAGCAACAGGAGGTGTGTAAGGTTTACACTTAAGCTTGGGAACATGAATAACACTTGCACATGCAAGAGAAATTATTTACGTTGTCTTTAGGCCACAGATGGAGAACTGGCATCTCATGAGGTGCACGTGGCTACACTATATTGCGAATATGGCTCACAGGGGAAAAACTGCTAACCGATGAAGCCTGTGCCATTGCTCAGTGGGTGGAAAGGCTACGACTGCTCTCCACTCCTTGGCCACTTCGCACCAAACAGCCAGAGGAGAAGCAGCTCTCCTGGCCCATGCAGCCAGAGCCAGGTAGCGCCGACTGGGGCCAGGGGCAGCCAGGAGGGGACTTTCTCTCTTCCCTCCTGTTCCCCCTGCTCCACATGCTGAGCAGGTGGAAGAGCTTCGTAAGCAGAGTCATTGACAGGCGAAGACGGAAGGCCCAGGCCTGAAGAAAAAGTGTAAGTGCAAGCCACGGAAAAGAGCAAAGACAAAGAATCCTAGAATCAGAGTGGAGAGAGGGGAAAGCACATTTGCAAATAAAGTATTGCAAGTGGCAGGTATAAGGTTTAATTTCTGTTAGTCTCTTTGCAGGCTAGTAGGACCAACCACACAGACCTGATTCTTAGTTTACCGTAAGAAGGGGAGGAAAAAAAAAAAATCAAAACAAAAATTATTTTTTCCACTGGATATGTGGAAAGCAAAGTATTTGTGGAATATTACAACCAAGTACTTTTTTTGTTCATTTTATTTCTTATCTCCAGACGTAAAGATTTGGCTGCCAACTTCATACTAGGCCCCCTCACACCCAAGTAACCTAAAAGGAGCAGAACCTCAACTCCATTCTCCTTATCTCCTAATATTTAGCAGCACAGTTATACCGCTGCATATGAGACCACCAGGTGCAGCAGGCATAAATACATTTGTCAAAATTTATTCCTTCTCTGTAGTAATGGAATGGGAGTTGAGACTCTGGATCACAGTTTCCTGCACTATTTTTGCACACAGTCCAACATGGTTTCATTTTTTCTGTGGGTCAGATGAAGCTCTACCTAAAATCCATTCTCACAGGTATTTAATAGTGTCCCAGAAACACAAGACACAACATAATATTACAGATTTTTACCTCTGAAGTGCACTGCTCGGTGGCAGCCTATCATTATCTCTACAATTTGCAGTGACACGATAGTGGCCTTTGGACTGAATTTACAGTATTACTTTAGGTCCATCAACTATAAATGAGGTGAGGACGTTACAACTTAGAGATACACCTATCGGCATGTCACAGGCACATTTTGCAAAGGTAAACCTAGGGGGCATGTAGCTGTACAACTGTACGCAACCATACGAGATCCTGAACTTTGCAACAGTCATAAAAGTCATCACAAACCTTAAGTACATTAATTACTGGATTGCAATGCAACAAAGCAAGATGAGTATATGCTGCCAACACAAAGCAGATAAAGACAAAAAAAGCATATGCAATTCTGGAATTCACCAGATGATAAATTTCCAAAGATAAAATGAGACAAGCATGCCAAGTCTGACCAACAGTCTATCCAGCCCAACACCCTGTCTCCATGTTCACTTCGACAGCACATGTACTAAAATAGCAATAATAAAAGATTAGCACAGCCTTTTCATGAGTACACATTCTTGAATAAGAAACAAAGGGAAGAAGCCAGCATGTAACATTTTCTTTAATATTTTCCCAGGCTGCAGCAGTGTAAGTTCAGGAACTTCCTGCACGCAGGTGGTACAGCTGATGTTAACATCTCTTAATGGTTTTTCCTTCCATTTTGTCCCACTGCTTTTTTAAACCATGTCCAATCATTTAACATCAACAACATACAGCAGCAGCAAGCAGTTCCTCTGATTAACTGCAAGGAACCATCTTCCTTCCATTTGTTCTGAGTTTGCTTCCTTGCAGTTTCACTCGCTGCTCCCAAGCTCTTGGGCTACAAGAGATGGAGAACAACCTATTCTGAAGGCAGAAATATCAGTAGCACCTCAGCACATCTATCTACAGGATTAAAAAAGGATTCTAAGATTCAGAAAACTAGGATCTTGCACGGCGTTTAAATGGAAGCAGAAGTGGCCAAAAAGCGTTACTACTTTTAAGATGAGGACATCTCATAAATGTAATGAGATCTGTGACACAACTGCCTGCAACATGAAGGGATAGGCTTCAAAAGCAGCTGGAAACCCTCATGTAAACCTACATATTCTTTGCGTTCTCTCTAAAAGACCCTGCACAGGATTTCTGAAAGCAATTTCTATCTGAGTGTGACAGACCAATACCATTTACTTACTATAAAGAGCTAAACTGAAACAAGGGGCTTATGTCCTTCAGGCTCTTCTGGATTAAAGTCTTTGGGAAAGCTTGGGTACAAGACTGAACTAACTTCTTAAGATTTTGAACTACGGCATCCCTACTGTCCAGAGAAGAGGCAAATACATTGTCTTTAAGTGGAGAGAGCTAACTGCAGACCCAAAAACCACAGACAATATTTGAAACCTGGCCAGCCTCAACAATGTAAATACATGTGGGATTCAGTGTTTGGATTCTCTCTAGAGAATCTTGATTTAAAAATATTAATTAATGAAGAAATGCTTTTTTTTTTAAACCAGATTTTTTTTTTAATTTATTAAGAACCATGCCCACCTGTTGTTGTCTTTCAGATTATGTTTTGTTTTTAATTCCAGCATTACTTGAACAAGACAAGTACTAACACTGCAGGTATGTCAGTCTCTGCTAACGTAACTGAAGCTTCCCTTCCTTATACAAACTAGCTTTGCTTTACACAAAGCTAACAGCTCTTCAGAGCTCATTTGTGAAACAATTTTCTCCTAAACTTGGAGAGAAATTTTAGTTTAGCAACACTCAGAAAATAAAAATGAAGGAGTAAAAGAGCATGAACATTCACAGAATGTCATCACCATTACATGATCTGTGATGTGCTTCCAAAACTTTATGTAAAAGCATCAAAAGTTTTTGAAGCAAAAAATTAAACAGCTATTCATAACTTTCTGCTAACAAGCAACTTACATTGAAGGAAGAAAAAAAAAGAGATTGGATATTACTTTTTAAGTAACTTCCAACGTCTTCTGCCCGACACGCACTGCCACCCATAGCATGGTACCAAATGAATGAGCAGCTCTGATCTCAAGAGCTAACAAAATGCTACAAGAAAAACAGGCATTCAGGAATCACAGCAGTTACATTAGAAAGGATATTTTTTAAAGTTTTATAATGCTAGGCTTCCTTCTCAAGTTCTCTAAAAGCACTCTGTTCCAAGTAATTGTTCACAGCATTTTTTCCCCAAAGACATTCTCCCCACTTGCATTCAAATGGGTAGAAGCACGGAGCTTGCTTTCTGCTGCATCATTCACCCAACTGGTAGGCTTCTAGCTCTGACTTAATTCTTTCCAAAATACATATAAATAGCCCCTATTACCTCTTGTATTGAAGTGTTCTTAGTTCTCAAAAAAGTGTCTGATAATTTTTCTCTCCAAAATAGAAATGTTTTCAACAAGATCAGAAGCACTTGACAAATGAAGAAAGGGATCCAGCAAAATGCAGGGGGCAGTCAGATGCTGTTGTGATTTTTGTTCAGGACTCAGTACTGGATCAAGCAATTCCCCCTTTTATTACCCGTTTTCATTAACCCAAGTCTGAATCTCCCTGCTATCTCTGCAGATCACTGGAACAGTTTTTTAAAGTTTGAGAAATGCTATTTTCAGCATTCACATCCTAATGCTGCTACTTGCTTTCACTATCAAAAAGCTATCGCCGTCTAAAGCTATAGTTGTATCACGATCTATCTATAACGAAAGCTACAGATAGTGATAAACTTCATGCAAATAATGACAGTGATATCTGGAAAATGTAATATTCCTTTTAAACAAAAACTGTAGCTCTAGGTTAGTGAAACATGTTTTACGAGCGCCAAGCTAAGTATAAAACCACTAAGTGAAAACACCTTCGTCAATGAAATTTAACGCACAGTTGGTTAGCAAGTAGGATCTTGCATGAGGCCTTCCAGAACGATTAGAGCAACCAAATACCGTCCTGAAAACAGGAAATGCATGTAACCGCAGTCCTGTCCACAAAGATCTGACAACAGTTACTGGGAAGCAGCTATTAATACTCTAGCTGCGTAAGGGGTAGCTGTCCTCTACAGTCAAGGTATTAAGCAAAAAAATATGAGTTATGTTAGTTGTGATACAACACAAAGACTTTCCCTTGAGAGGTGTTGTCAGCCTGACTGCTGACATGATCAAATAAAAGAACACTTGCGTGCCTCAAGAAAGCCACTATGATTTATTTAGCACTGCCATGCACAGGCAGAAGCAATGCTCAGGGACACCTAAGCCACTGTGACCATCAGGAGTTGCCTAAGACGAGGGTGACAAGCAACTCGCAAAGTTGGTGCAGGAGAGGTAAATCGCTGGGTATGGGGAAAAAAAAAACGTTCATGAAAAAGCAGAGCATACAGTCTTCCTGGTGGAAAGCAGCCTAAAACCTGAACCACAGGAATGCCACGGGCAGCTCCTCTTCAGCTGCAGACAGTAGGAAAATGAGCACACACACGTTATAGGTGTGGAAAGGAGGGGATGTCACTCACTGAAGTCAGAGCTAAAGTTATGTCCATGGGTACAACAATTTCATTTCCCAGTTTCGAAAGCCTCGCTAGACCAGTCTGGAAGGACACAAAACACCACAGGGCAAAGTTAACTGCACAAACCAAGATTTTTGCTATTAACACTAAATTTACAGGGGAGGGACAAAAGAAATAATCCTATTAAAACAATCTAAGTATTCCAGATAGACTGCATACAGCAAAGCTGTCACTAGTTAAAGGATATTATGTGATTCTCAAGTATCCCTCTCTCCATCCCAAAAACTCTGCGATAGTTTCAACGGACTTATGAGTTGTGTATGCAACCCTCCCAAAGCTGTGCTTGACTCAAAACATTTCCAGAACTCATTTACAACAACCCCATGGCACTCGCCAACTCCATGACCTTACAAGCCAGTTGCGACTAACTGGTCAGTTTGTACCTGACATACAGGTTTGCAGGTGTGGCAAGTATCACATACTGCTGTGCTACAATAGGAAGTTTGCAATTCAGTGCCACCTGAAGACAAAAAAAAAAAAAGCCACTATGAGGTTTACTTCTTTGCCCCAGATTAGCATTACAAGCCTTCTCTATCCTGTGATCCCCTCTCCTTCCTCCATCACACTGCCTGAAGGAAGCAAAAACCTTTCATATTTCATAGAAATACATGTAATAATGCACAATTAATGGGGAAATTTAAGTCCCGAACATGGGCTACTTCCCAAAATCTTGGGAGACCCTCCCGCCATTGGTTACAGTAGTTTTAAGCAAGTGAGAGAAGGTAAGCATGCATCTTCCTGATTTAATTATAGAAATCTCCCCACTACCCACAACCAGCTGTATCCCCCTCCTCCCATCCGAGTCAAACACTTTTATTACTTTTCATTCCAGAAAGTAAATGCAAATCCACTCCCAAGGCCTAGAACTACTACAGGTAACAGCTCAGCTCACTGAGACAGCTCTGGATGACGGTACCTGTATGGCTTCTGGAATGGTTCACACCTGCTCAGGAAGCTCATGCTTCATTCACTGAGGACACGGGGCACAAGCCAGACCCTCCACGAGCTCAGCCAGCACACTCCAGTTAGAAGCTGGACTCAGATCTTTGCAGGTCCCTTCCAACTGTCCATAGTGAAACCATTCTATTCTGGAAACTGGAGGCTTTTACATACTGCTTGTATAAAAGTAGCCGACTCTAAATTTAAGATATTTCCCCATAGATAACGCAGGCTACGTGCACAGAAATAAACCACTAAGCACGTGCTGTGTCAAGAGAAAACAATGTTGAGGATTATTCAAGAATATACGTGTATATTAAGAAGTGTTATTAGCACAATCAATTAGGTTTTTCTTGCGTATTTACTTGCCATATTAGTTGAAAGGCATAGGAGTAGACTTAAAGAAGTGTGAAGAACTTAATTAGTAATATTGAAAATAAACATTGTTTCTAACTGTTTGTTTCTAAAATTAAAGAGTACGGGCCTTCCCCTTGCCCACACCCTTTCACATCGCTACAGGCAGGCGTAAGACCCACACCTCGCACACCACAACACTTATGTGACAGAGGGTTAGGCGTGAAGAGAATTTAAGATTTCACGCCCCACAGAAGGGGCATGAAAAAAATGAAACAGTTAACTTGCTGGAAAGGTTAAAGAGGCCAACATCTCTTGTATAACGGAGCTTTAAGCTCCGACTGCTATTAACCAGCCAAAGAGAAGAGGACTTTGTATATACAGACCTACAGCTCCGTTCAGATGTGCAACTTCATGGGCACTTTTCTGCAGTAAATGCCAACTGGCAATGGAAACTCCACCTCTCGTTTCAGCTCAATCCCCTGAGCAAGCACTGTGCAATAGGGCTTCCCAACAGGCATCCCTCTCCCAAAGTTAAGGGAATCTTCCTTTAAGCTCTATAAAGAGACCCAACCAAAGGGATAACCAAATGCCAAGATTTTGATACATATGAAGGAAGAAAACCCAACATTTATTTTTAATGTGCATTTCAATGAAAGACAACCCACCTTCACACTAAGAACCAAAATTACTCAGAAGCAGCGCTTTAAACAGCGGGATCTGACTGTGGAAGGAGAGGCAATACCATGGTACCTGCCTCACTTGCTTAGGAACTCATTTCTTTAACTTCTAAACAAAACGGGAATTTCTTCTATTTAAATGACCTACCAGTTTAGCAAATATCAAGTTACATAAATATTGCATCATCTTAAAAACGTACCGGTTGTTTAATCATGTTCTTCTATCTGCAAATCTATATAACACTTGTCATTCTTCTCACACTGCAGATTTAATCAACAAAACTGTATTTTCCAATGTTTTGTCCAAACCAAGTTTTTAAACAAAAGAACCTACTAGCTTATAATCAAAATGTAGGCTGACACAGCAGTTGAAGAGTAAAGACTCTGCACACACAAAAAAAAAAATCGAATGCCAGAATATTAAAGTTCCTTTTTAAAATTGAAACCATCAAGTATTATAAAATGTAAAAGAAACACACATGATCATACAAATTTAACCGTCACTGCAGTTCTCACGTTTCTATAATCTGCCCTTTAAAAAAAGCTTAGAAATAACTCTGTTTAAAGATTAAAAATGTGAACTGTACTTCTAAAATAAAAAAAGGATTATTTATCCTAGAAGAGTTTCATAACTGTGCAATGCAACATACATTAAAAACACATTTCTCTTACACACACTTTCAGACCACGATCCTGGCAGGGATATTTTACATGCATTAACTGGCAATCATATAACTTGCAGTGCACCTTTTATTAAGGCTCTAGCAAACGTTTATTTCCTTAAAAGCTATCGCTTCTGAATAGTTTTCATGTAGAGGATATTTTTGCATAACCATAGTCAAATCCTGTACAATCACTGTACAATAAGACATTACATAGTTTTTCTGGTCATTTGAGATAACAGGTAGCAAGATCACATTGGCCTGGGCTCTAAACTACATTACTTACAACAACATTTAAGGTTGACTGGAATTCTTCGTACTGCAGAAAACACGGAAGATACTGAAAACTGAAATTAATACAAATAGTATCCCAACAGCACAGACAGCCACAGCTACAGGCAGCATCCCTACTTAAAAAAAAAAAAAAAAATCAGTTCTGCTCTACCAAGTTCTGCCTGCTCGTACACCAGGGTAAGAGAAATTCATACGCCTTGGCTCAACCTTCCAACCAGGGCAGCAGCAGAGAGCTCTTACTGTTTTTGATTCTGGTACTGCACGTCACAGTGCAATGATGTTAAAAGAGTAACTTCTACGTAGGTACTACCAAAGTAGAGAAAATGCCTGCACAGCTATAGCAGCAGAGACTGCGGTCCAGCTGAGATCCAAGTATGCACAAAGAAGTTATCCAGATTTGATAATACACTCATTTTAAAGCTGGGGTACCAATATGCAGAGGTACTAATAAATACTACTCTTCACTAATTTTATTATTATTATTTAGAAAACAGAATCACTGGCAAACTAAGTGCTAAGCAACACGTGATCTGCTTATGAGAACCCAGAATTTTATCAGTTTCAGCAATGGCACAACAAAAATCTGGAAAGGTTCTCCCATGCTATAGAAAATTAGTGAAAATGAAGTCATTAGAGCAGACGTGTTTTTCTCCTTTCCAGCTGTCTGAAGCCTGACAGACATCAAGCCAGTCATTAATGAATTGCTTTGAATCAGTTTGTTCCATTTTTGAGTTTTGATTCTGGAAGTGAGAAAGCCCCCAAGGAAAAAGCTGTGAAATGACCTGTAGTAGAAATCTGGTTCCCTGTTTCAGTTGGTACATCTGCAGATCTGCTTACCCACTCCTCGGGAGGTGGTTTCCTGGTGTTAGGAAATTCCTACCTATCTGTGCTGAGTAACGCCCCCAAAAAATGAGTTCTAATGCACTGGAGCTAAGGCTTCACCATTAAGGAAGCTGCAGTCTAATCTCATTAACTCATATTTTACAAGGTCTAGAAGAAATTAAAATAATCTCCAAATGTCAACAAGCTTTCTCTACAGAAGATCTCTGCTGCTTGCCTGGACGATCTAAAATACCTGTTATCACTAAATACAGAAGCTGAAGCAGAGCGGTCAGACAAAACCCAAAGAGGGCTTTGGGTTGGGCTGCAAGACCTTCACGAGAAGCATGGAAGTCCTAAATCGCTCCTCAGTTCGACAGGTGTCACACGTTCCCTGAATCTGGAGAGCACATTGTACAAAATGACTATGCTTACCCACTCTCTCAGGAAGATTGCTTGCATCTAGAAATCACAATAAAAATCACCCCTTCTATCAGTCTCCGCATCTGAGTAGCGAATGCTGGTCTGAAGAGGATGGCATAAGCTATTCCGTTCTTTCAAACTACCAAGGACTTAGATTAATTAGCAATTAAAAGTAAGTAGTACAAAAGATTCCTTTCTCACTGGATATAATGGAGTCATCGTTTTTCTCAGATTTTTGGCCACAATGCCAGCAAGCTCTAAACTCACAACTGGCATTACAGGAAAACATCCTACCACTCAAAAGCAAAAAACAAGCTGCCATTGGGGAAGAAAATCAACTAATAAAGAAAAATACGACTTGAGATGACAGCATTTTTACTGACAGGGAACAAATAGATTGCAATATTCCTATTGCATCTTCTTCCTTACACAGTTCTGAATACACCTACGTTCCCAGATTAACTGAAGATAACCGTCAAGATTAGTCATCAGAGTCCTAACAACAATCCTAACCCTATCATGCACAATTATCTAAGGAATCCTTGAACAACCTTCCACAATTCCTCCAACTGTCCCAACTACATCTCGGCAATAGCTTTCTAAACCACAATGTAACTTCTGCTGTGCTTTCCATTTTCTTTAATGTAATATGTGTCTCCTTTCCGTGTCTTGTTCAACCACTAATACTATTTTCAAATTATTCAGATCAAATAAACTTGAAAAGGTGCCTCATATTGACACTGTGCATAGAAAAAAAATCCCACTGGAACAGCGAATATGGACAGTGTACAACTGATCCCAGAAAACTGCCAAATCTAATAACTTCTTTAACATATTAAATTGTAGGTTAATAGAGTTCATTTATGGTTAAAAATTAGACTTTTTGCTGCTCACTAGTTAACACAGACTTGTCTGTCATCTCATTTTATGTAGACACCAAAACTGCATTCTGCTCCAAGCATCTCATCGCAGAACCACTGAGTGGCTTGGGTAAGAAGGGACCTTAAGGACCACCTGGTTCCACCCCCCTGCCATGGGCAGGGACACCTCCCACCAGACCAGGTTGCCCAAAGCCTCATCCAGCCTGGCCTTGAACACCTCCAGGGATGAAGGCATCTGAAACTTCAATCCTCTCTATGTGTAAACAAAAGAGGCATTAAAGCCATTTCAACTACTCATTTCATCCATATAGTAATGACAGTTAAGGAAGCCCTCCATTACAATCCAAAAAGTTAACTCAATTTACATTACACGTGCTCCTATGCTTAGAGCATATTTGAAGATTCTCATAAAGAGGTCAGAAGAGGTTGGCTCAGACACACATCCCTCCCATACTCTTTTTGTTTTCATACAAAACTTTTTTTTTTTTTTTTAATTTCACCAACTCTTAAGCACTAAAGAGAGGATTATGTAGTGTTCTGATCCAAAATTAGCTGAACAACAGTTTCTAACTAGGGATTTTTTTCAGAAATTATAGAAGTTACACTCACACCCTTTCCTTTGAACCTAGGAAGGGACAAATAAATAATAATAATCTTAAAAAGTAAACAAAAATAAAACAAAAGTTATGATTATTATATTTTTAAAGCACGAAGAGATCTTTAAGCCTGACCTACTAATCTTTTTAACAGGTAACACTTCAAATCAGATTGCCCTTCAATGAGTTTGAGTCTCTGGTCTTTGAAAATTTACAATGCACAAGTGTTAATGAAATCACAAATTCAAAGGCTTTGGTTTCCCAACAATTAAAGCCCAGAGAGGTTAGGAGAGTTTACAAACACACAGACAGCAACACATTTCTGTTCACCACGCCAAGGACTAAGAACACATGAAGTTTTCAGAAACGGTGTTTTTCGTTCACCTTTAGCTACGTATCTGTAACATGTCCAGAAGCTCTTTTACAGTTTACCAACCAACGTATTCCATTTTTGTACTTCTTCATTCTTCCCAATCCCATTCTACTTTTTCTTTCCTATCAGAGGCTGCTTATGACATGCTTTCTGATGTTATGTAATGGATGTTTTCCATTTTCCTTATCCTCCCACCACGCCTTGTACTCCTTCTACGCTTTGGTGCGTCCTGAAGATCAGCATCACTCTCCCTTACTCAAGCTTTCAAATTCCAAACTTAAAGCTATTTCTTGCCCTTTTAACATATCCACCTACACCTTCCATACTTGCTCAGCTTTCTCCATCCTTCAAATCTAAAGGCAACAAAGCATGACATGAGAACAGACACGTGACTGTTTCTTCTTGGCCTTCATATTCACCTCAAGGAAAAAGCAGAAGCAGCAGGTTTCTTAGCTCTTGCCCTCCTTAGGTGGTAAGGGGGGAAAAGGGGAGGCAGCAGTAGAAGATAAAGGCGCAGCCGATATTTCTGCAAAAGGAGCTGCTTTGTCTACCATACCTTACTTTTAATTCAGAAACCGGAGAAAGCAGAGGCATGACTGTATTCAGAACTGAGGGCATGTAACTTCTCAGGATTTTTCACACTCTCCCCACACCCTCCTCAACTTCCTTACGCCTATTCTATTCCTGTTTACCCTGCTTTTAAAACCTTTTGAGGCAGGGAACAGCACCTAATAGCATAAATGCTCCCTTAAGTTAGCAGTAAGGGTTAGATGGTAGCCAGGACCAAGTTTCAGGTAGTTGCAGAAGAGACTAAATATAAATATCCTGTAATTTCTACTGCCTTTGCCACCACCACCACCCCATTTTGTCTGCATCACTTTGTCACCTATTTAACTCCCTGTTTTCCCCCTCTTCCTGAACCTTCCTTTTCAACCTCTCTTCCAGTCCCTTTCTTTCGCTGCAAACCTCTTGTTTTTATTGTAACATTATATCATTTTTGAGAAGCCTTCCCAGAAGGCTTCTTCACTTCTCTCCTTCCCCAAAAGCAAATGGAGGCCTGATTTTCAGCAGGCAGGTTCAAATGCAATTTATGGAGCATGCAACCTGGATCCCTCAGCCCATTCAGAGCCACATCCACAATGACATGAAACAGCTTCATAAAAAATATTCAGCTTTCTTCTACAGTCCTCATACGTACATTCTGGCATTCTTTGCTGCTGCACCTATGCTCAGGTCTGAAACCATCCCAGCTCTTGTAGTGGCAGACTAACTCCACAAAACACTAGATCTTCCTTTAAGAGAGGGTAATAAAGCTAGGCCACTGCACTCACTCCATCCTTCCTCTCCGAAAGGAACGTAACCCCAGCAACTTGTGCTTCCCTTAAGAAAATAAGGGACCAATCCTTTTGGCCTCAGCAAGTTTTACAAATATCCCTTCCAGAAACAGCGTCATACTAAGAGGGATGCATACCAGGTAGGCTCTCAAATCTCTCTTATTACAAAAACGCATCCTTTTTTGAGTCTGCACTATAAACTGTACCGGTTATTAAAACTAAGGAGTTTCCCATTTTTACTATTTTATTTTTTTAATTTAAATCTGAATCAGTTCTCCAGCCTGATTTACTGCACAGACCCCAAAAATGGTTTTATTAGCATATATGAGAAGCAGCACAGGGACAAAAACACACACAGACTACTTAAAATTCTGTTACCTACAGGAAAAATGCATAAAACTAAAGCCTTAACTTCAATTCACTATTATCCTCTAAATTCTTGTGCAAATAAGTTTTAAAATCATAAACCAGTGTTCGTGTAAAAAGTCAAAATGGCAAGTCCAATGAAAGGAACAATACTACCAAAAAAGATTTATTGGCTCCATTTTAAAAGCTGTTGCACTGGAACTTTTTACTAATGCTAAAAGTGATATCCTGAAATTGTTCAGAATTTTGAAATTCTTCAAATGCAACCAGAAATTTAATGAAAAGCATATCCACGAGTCAATCTGCTTCAGAACTTAGTAACCGATCTATATTGAAAAGTGAATCATAATCCTCAAAACACCACTGTGAGAAAAGGAAATGACTTACAGCCATTTTAACAAACAACAATTAATTTAACAACTTACCACAAAGGAAATTCACATGTAGATATATAGTGTTCTGCTTGTAATTCATAACACATTTAGTCACTCCCTTTAAAAAAAAAACTCTTAATTACAGAACTTAATTAAACAAGCTTCTTCCACAAATGCTATGCAGCGAATGCAAGAACCGTAGAGGCAGCTATTTCATCAGAACAGCTCTGACGGCGACCCATGCACCCTTACACTCTAAAGTGAAAGTATCTGAGAAAGAGCATTCTTCAACTCCCAAATGCGCTGAAGGGACTTTTTATTCATTCACACTGTGCTCTATTTGCACAGGGAACACTCCCCCAGCATTCTTTAGATACAGAAAATAGTATCTGGTATCAAGAATAATACCTGACCCACCCCACTCGCTGCAAAAACACGCTAGCTGACTTTAAAGATGTTCCATTCAACAAACTTTCTTAGGCTCGAATGCAAACTGTCAAATGGCAGGCACACAGTACTTTTGACGGTGTCAACAGAACTAGTTTTGAAAGCAGGCTTTGAGCAGACTGGTTTTGAAAACAGGCTCTCCTCAAGAGGCATTACAACTACTAGGGTGATTTCTTTATTACGCTTATCTGCAAACCAATATCATATATAATAAAATATTCAACTCACTTCTCTTACTTTACAGGACTTCTCTGGTCTGACAAATTCAGATTAGACATTATCAAACACAGTTCCTTTCCTTCCTTACAACAAAAGTGTTCTGTAAGGTACCAAGATTATGCTTTCAGGTACTTCTATACAAATCCTGACAGCCTCTGTAGGGCTCCATACAGGCCCATGGAGTTGGGTATTGTCTTGTTTGTTTTACTACAAAGAAGTACTCTGCTACTGAACAGGATTAACATTGTTACCGCATGTAACAACGAGTCAACTGGTCCCTATAAAGCTACTTGAAGTTTAATGAGCATCGCTTCCATTTCTAATTGTGAAGATACATTATTGAAACATTACGTTTCAACACCACAGCTGGAGAACCTCACCAAGAAGGGAGATTGCAATAAACGTAGCTTACGTGAGTTGTACAGGTAAAACACAAGACAGGTCTGAACTAAGGGACTGAGAGACCTACACATGCACCCTAAGCAGTCAGCATGAGCATGACAACAGATCAGCTTCTGGAATTATCCAAACAACTGCTGAAACCTGTCACCTTGCTCTGCAACGTGCTCACTTCAGACTCTCCACTCACCTGCTCAGCCCTTTTCTGCAGAAACTCATCTAACCCCTTTACAGCAGTAACTAGTTTTACATAACCATTTCAGTTTTCACAAATACACATTTATTTCCATTTCAATAGGTTGAAAGTATTGCCAAATCCCTCCCATTACCCAAAAACCCTCTCAGTTGAGGGCCAAGAACAACTATATTTTTGTTCACTAACCATGATTAACCTGAAGCCTAATTCATGATTTTGTAAGGCTGGAAACCAAAGCTTAATTTCTCCACAGAACGTAAACTCACCTAACCCCCAGTGGGATAAAGAGAAAAAAAAAAAAGTAGGCCATGGCATTTAATTCTGGTACCAGGAAGTCTTGTAATAAGCATTAATCACCATAAAATCACTTCATAGCCATAAATATTTTCCATAACTCCCCTTAATTTTCCCTGACTGTAGAAACGTTAAAGAAAACAAATGGCTCTACAAGCAGAGTTGCCCAAGTATCAAACATCTACTCTTTTCTAAAATGGTATATAGAACAAACACACGGTACACTTTTTAGATGATGCTTTCAACACTAACTTCAGAAGATATTAACACAGTATTTCTCTCTTCTTCTTCATCCCTACTGTTTGCCGTGTCTATTTAACAATTAAGGCAGTAGAGCATGAATTGTCTTAATTCTATAAATACGTGTCACTTAAAGAAACGTACCGCTTCAGCCTGCACAGACTAGGTAGACGAGTACTTAGAAGCTGCCATACGTAGCAACATTTACTCCATAAAAAACATGGAAAGACAATATAACAAAGAAAAATCTTACACTGTATTCCCTAATAATAGTCTCCTGATAGAGAACATAAAGCTTACTGAAATGCAAAGACCAGTATTCTGGTTTTCCTGCAATCTTAACTATACTTCTACAAAATCATGTTATTTGATGAGATCAGGTCCCTGCTTACCTTTTCATTAATATATTAAAATGAAAACAGTAAAATTTTAACTTCACCAATTTTTTCCTTGCCTTCAGGAAGTAGTCACAACCCTGCACTTTAAACTTAAGAAAAAGCCAAAACATTCACAAATTGAAGTTTTAAGTAATAAAAAACATTATTTTAACGAAATACGCCTTAAACACCAGCTTTGAAGTATGAAAACATTCAGAGTAGCTCATACTTGAGCAAAAAGTACTGTGCAATGTCCATATATATATATAAAGAGTTATTTTTAATACCAGATGCAATACAAATGTTGCAAGCATATAATTAAGTCTTTAAGTACCAAGATAGATAAATATCATATAGGCTGTTTTAAAATATTGCAATTTCAAAGTATAAACATGGTACAACCATGAACTGTAGAATGTGTCATCCGTTACCTTAATTGGATCCTAAAAAAAAACCCCACCATATTAATATTAGCATAAAGCACGAGCAGCATGCAGAGAAATACTGATCTTTAAAATCTGTACATCATTCCCAGCTATCCAATAGTCACAGTTACAATTTTTACTTCAAATCTTTCAACTTCCAGACACCCTCAGGAGGGGCTACAAAACCAGTTTCACCCGTAACAGGATTTACAAAACGTTAACCAACTCAAACTTGTTCCACATTAACAGCCAGTATGCTAGATAAGCAAATAAAAAATGCAGAATGCATTAAAAAAATAAAAATAAAACATAGGAACAGCTGAGATATAAATTTACAGAAACTGGAAAGGCTTCCCACTTCCTGGAATGGCTTACAAATGCCTCATGGTACCAATTCCCAGTTTCCCAATTCCCAGCACTGCCATTATGTGAGGCTAACACTATAATTACTTTTAAAGCAATTTTTCTTGGTTTTGATGAAAATAAATTAAGCCAAAATGTTTCCAAAGTTATTAAATTAAAAAAAAAAAAAGACTTTTCTACACCTAGACTAATCTGTTAAAATGTTTTCCTGCATAATTATTTTTCAAGCAGCCTGTTACAATTAAAACTGAGGATATTTAATTATAGATTAGTAGAAAATTAACATTAGTGTCAACACCAAAGAGACAAAGTCACTATATACTAATTCACACTGTCCAGAACTATTTTTAAACAAGTAACACCTACAATTATAACGAAGGTGAAACAAAATAAACGTACAGCGACTATTCTATGTTAAATAAAAGCACAGATGTTCGCTTTGTAAATTTTGTCAACACGCGTGGCCTCTGCACAAAGAAAACATGATTTTTAAAAATCAGCTGCAAAACAAAAGGTCCACAAAACCACAAAAGGTAACAGAGACCTAAAACTGGTATATTAACAACAAACTACTTCATCTCTCTTTGTATCGACTTCAACATCAATACTGCTAAATGGAAACATGCTTCAAATTTTGTCCACAGAATATGACAAACTGATTAAGCTCAATGAATAGGAATTACCAAACATCTTAAATCCAATAAATTAGACCAACTACATCAACCTAAATCTGTATAGCAGCCAAATAATTATAGCTTATGAAACTAAGATTTGTCACTGAAAGAGAGTCCACTTTGGCAAAACAACAGAATTTAAAAAAAAAATAAAGGAATAAAGAGGAAAAGGAAACTGCAGTTCACTTTCAAAACAGCATATGCCCCCCCAAGTAATTTTCAGGTCCACCTCCCATGAGAACAAACATCTTTCTGGGAGAAAGAGACATCAGAATACCAGCAGGGTTTTTTGGTTTTGGTTTTCGTTTTTTTTTGCTCCTTCACATCTTGTCAACTATAGAAGTGCAACTGCGTGCACTTTTGCCTAAACGAGACCAGTTACATTGGATTTTCAGCATTTCAACTGCCTTGAAAGGAGATGTCTCTTTCAATTTCCCCTCTTTTCTACCCCAAAACCACAGTAGCTGCAAACTATTATTTTCAAGCTCTTTTTCTGCAAAACAAACAATTTTTGACAACAGCAAATTCTATTTCTTTGTCACAAATACTAGCAGCGTGTACACAATTACATAAAAGTTTGATTTTTTTACTGGCTTATCACACATCCAATACATGGAGCAACAATACAGTACTGCTGACCTTTACTCAGTATCTTCAATACTCCCCATAAATATTGTATAGATCTGATGTCATATCTGCTCTTTTCATTTGTTACACCCAGCAGCAGAACCCAGTTTAGTTCATTCTACTACGGTCAGATATCCTACAAAGTGAAACTACCAAAAACCGGACTCTGGTCCAGATCTGGAGTATGAACAAAACCCACAACTACATTAAAGCTCCGGACAAGAAGCTTCCTCCATCCCTGGAAGAGATCCCGGATTTCTTACTGTTCAACCCTGCCAGGGTGTGGCTTCACGAAGCCAGAGGTCCCCCCGCTGAGGCTCCACGCGATCTCCTGTTTGGCCTGGAAGAGCTTAAGCCAACGCGCCGCCTCCTGCTAAGCAACCCCTCTAAAAACTGGGGCAGCACCTCATTGCGTTGAGGCACCGAACCCATGCCAGAGCCCTGCTGCTTGCACGAGGGCTGGGGCAGAGAAAGGAGAGGTTCCGAGGACACTGGCAACCCAGATCTCCACCTCCCCCTGCCAGTCCCCGGGGACACACACACTGCTCCCACCACCATGACCGCAGGGAATGCGGCTGGGCATCACAGCAGCCCCCCCCTTTCCAGAGGGTTCCACAGCAGATGCGCTGCTCCCGCCTTACGGGAAGCCCTGACACACTTTTGCCTGCGTGGAGGATTCCTCCAGAAACATGGCTCCATGGCTTTCCTTACCTGCTAGCCTTCCACATAAATCTCACGTTACTTTACAATGCACCGGGCTTGTAGATTCTTAAATCACTCAGTTAGGATTTCATAATTATGGAGCGCAGGGTCTTTGTTAGCTGCTGTTGCTCCACACACAAAAGGAAAGATTTCATTACTATCACTGCAAAACCTAGTCATTAAATGCACACATGTACATCCACACTTTCTGCAATAAAAATGACCGTTACGTGAAATTTAAATGGTCTGCTAGAATAATTACTCTAAACCCTCCCTTGCAGTGTAGATTTTACAGAACCTATAAAGCTTCACACACGCAAAAAAAAATGAATTGTGTGAGTAACAAGCATCTTAAAAATAAGAACCTTTTACTTATCGATAACAGTACTTGAAGCACGTGTGTTCCCAAAAAGGAAAAGGCACAAACAAAACTGCAGCTGGTTCAAGCCATGAAATTCCTCTGAAACATCTTTGCATTGAACAGTAACATTTTGATCTACTTCCTCAACAATCTACTTTTCTCAGTGACAAGTTTTACAAAGAGCATGCTTCCTAAGTTAGCATGCAATTCATAAACGTCCAAAACACTGTCAGAAAACCGAGGTGGAATATCAAAATTCAAAAAAAAAAAAGGTATTTGCTCTATGCAGTCATACATTGATGCTGTAAGAGAAGATTCAACAGTATTTCCATAAACATACTTCAAAAATATCAAAAAGCTGCACAACTTCATTGACCTGACACAGACTGTATATACTAAAACTATTATTGACTGACATAAAAAAAAAATAAAGGCATCAAATGCAAGAAAGAACTCAAAATCCAACGTGATGAACTGCTGCCCACTTTCCTTCATTTTACAGTACGCAAAATAAAACTTAACCTAGTGATGTTATGTGACAGAATCTAATTAATATGGTACTTTTATTTTTTGAACTGGCCTCCTTAAGCTCTATCCCATACGATTCTCTGTAACGCTCCCGATAGCCCCAACAGCACTCACTCAGCAACCTGAGTTCTAGTCTACTAACAGTTAATGGACGTTATTTAACTGGTCTGACGTGTCACTCCCCTACCTTTTTATCTGGAAAAATACTTTAGTAGCTAACTCCAAAAATCAAAACGAAATAGAAAGGTTTGCTTTTTTTTTTTTTTTTTAATATAAGCACAAAGAAAAGTGTACTTGCTTTTCGTCCCGTCCCTCCCCCCACGTCCTGACATTGAGCTTTTCGAATTACGCCAGAAATAAACATCCAAGCACGAGTGAGGGCCTAAGCCACCGAATGCAACGCAGTATGGAGCTGGGGCTCCAGATCAACCAAGCAAAAAAAAAAAAAAAAAAAAGGAAGGGGGGGGAAAATATCTCCACGTGAAAATATCAGCGCAGAGCCCGAGCACAACAATACAATAGGCTGAACAAAGTGTCAAACGCAGAGCTCCTGACAGGAACAAGTCGGAAAGCGGGACCCAGAGGAACAGAGCCCCCTGCTTCGGCCGTGTGGTGCTTTCAGAGCCCCCCTTTTTTTTTCTTCCCCTGCTGCGCGAGTGTTTTCTTCGCGCGCAGGCTCCAGATCCAACTCGCAGATACTCAGCCTTGCACAGCCTTTGTCGGCAGCTCGCGGCCCGGCAGCTTGAACGTGCTACAGGTTGATAAGGACGACGCCAGCTCCGCGGACGCCGGGGAGCAGCCGGAGCCAACTCGCGAGGAGCAGCCGGGAGTTTCCCTCGGTGCTCACCGGGGGGGGTGGGGGGCTCTGCGCTCGGGGCGAGGCGCCTCCGTCCCCGCTGTTTGTTTCGTGTTTACCTCCCCCCCCCCCCCCCCCCCCTTCCCTTTCTCCTCCCTGTCCGGCCATCTTGGGCCGACGGGAGCAGCCATTACTTAACTCAATGACAGGGCCCGCAACTTTTCGCACAGCCCGACGCCTCCCCGCTCCCTGACGAGCCGGGACAGCGGGGCGCGGGGAGGGAAGGAGGAGGGTGTGGAGAACGCAGCTCCCGCGGAGCAGCCCGCACGTCTCCCAACACACCCGCTCCTCCGCCGGGCCCGGGAGCGGCTGGGACCGTCCCGTGGCCGCCCCCCCCCCCCCCCCGCTCCCGGTGTCCCCACACGGTCCCCTCCTCACTGCCCCCCATCCCCCGCCTTGAGGCGCAACGGCCGGCGGGCAGCGCGCGCGCCGCCAACGGCCCCCGCCGCGCGGGGCCAAAATCACGAGGGAGGCTCCGGGGAGAGGCCAACGTCAGCAGCGCCTCGCGCGCGCCCTCCCCCCGCCGCCGCCTCCTCCTCCTCCTCCTCCTCCTCCTCCTCCTCCCCCCCTTCACCACCTCCCCCCCCCACCCCCCGCCGCCCCCGCGCCCCCTCCCCGGCTCTCTCCGGCCCGGCCCGGGGCAGGACGAGCCCCGCCGGGACGCGGCTTCCCCCTGACGGGGGGGGGGGAGAGGGGGGGGCGCTGCGGATGTGGCGGTGCCCCCGCGCACACGCAGCCTCGCCCGGGCCCGGTGCACACGCACTCACACTCGCGCACACACTCGGGGGAGCGGCCCGCTCCCTCCCCTCCCCCCCACGTTCACCCCCCCCCCCCCCCAAGGCGGTCTCCACATCCATCCCCGCTCGTACCTTTAACAGCAAGGCCTTCGTTCTGGCGCCATCTTTCATGAAGCCTCAGAAAGCCGAAGAGGCGGCTGCGGGAAGGGAGAGGAGAGGAGCGAGGCGTTAGCGACACACGGAGACACGGGCACCCCCCCCCCCCCCCCCGCAGCCCAGCGCCAAGGCACGGCGCGGCTTCGGGCCGGCGCACACACGCACCGCCGAGCCGCGGGCACGGGACGGGCAGAGAGAGGAGAGGAGCGGGGGTGGGGGGGGGAGCGCGGGCCGAGCCGGGACGCGGAGGCGGCCGGGGCGGCGTGGGGAGCGGGTACCTGTCGAGGCCGGCTAGGGCTTCCCTCTCGTCGGCTGTCAAGCTGGCGAAGTCCTCCCTCGCTCTGCCCGCTCGCTTTCCCCGCCGCCATTTTTCTTTTCCTCATCACCGAAAGGAGCAGCAGAGGCGGCGGCGGCGGCGAGCGACACTCCGCACGATTTCATGGAAACGCAGCGTAATTAAAACCGCCGATCGCAGGCGCTTTCCCCCCCCCCCCACCACCACCCCTACCCCTCCTCCTCTTCCTCCTCCTCCTCCTCCTCTCTCGCGAGCCCCCCGACACCCCCCAGCGCCGGGCGGGGCGGGGTGCCCGACACACGCACACGCACCACAACTTTTATTACAACAACAACAGCCGGCAGGGAGGGGGAGGGAGGGAGGGAGGGAGGGAGGGGAGAGGGAGGGAGGCGGGGGGAAGGGGAAGTGGGCCCCGCTGCCGGAGGGGGGAGGGGGAGGGAGGGGGGGGAGGGGAGGGAGGGAGGGGGGGGAGGTGATGGACCCCAGCTGCTGGAGTCCCAGGAGGAGGAGGAGGCACGCGGACCGGTTCCCCTCTGCCCATGTCCTGTGTTTACATGGGACCGCCGCCACGGCCTATGGGGCTTGGAAGGGGAGCGGGGCTGAACCGTCGTGGCCGCCCCGGCGAAGTTGTGCGGCCGCGCGCCCAAAGTTGCGCTAATTGTGGCACCGCGCCGCACACGCCGGACACCTACACCACCCCCCCCTCCCCGCCCAGCCCCGTCGGCCCACGCGGCCAATCACCGCCTCCGCGGCGCCGCACGTGACCTTTGTTGACTTACGTCAGTCATAGCGCTCCCGCCGCCAGCCCCTCCCCGCCGCGGATACCGGCTCGGTGGCCGCTCGCCGCCAACCCCCCTCGCCTCACTTGGTTGGTGGCTGCGGGAGGGGGCGGGCCCGCGGGTATCTGCGGCTCGCGAGAGGGCGAGAGGGCTGTCAATCAGAGGAGGCGCCTTTAAAAGCGGAGGGCGAGGAAGAAGGGGGTGCGGGGGGCTTTCGGGAGCGAGGCGCGAGGCGTTGCGTAACGGGGGCTTCAGGACTGGGGGCGCGGAGGGAGCGGCTGGAGCGGCCCTCGCTATCGCCCCGGGGTAACGCCTGAGGGGCGGGGGCCGCGCTGCGCTCTCGCTTGGCTCGGTAGCGGGGCGTGGCCGCCTTGGCACAGGCGGCCGATAATGGCTTCCCGGAGCGGGGAGCGGGCACGGCGCTGCCTCGGGCGGCAGCGGGCAGAGGAAGCGCGCCTCAGCCCGGCCACGGCCGCCCCCCCTGTGGCCACGGCGGGGCGGGGACTTTCCCCTGCCGCCCTTCCCCGCGGTTGGGGAGGGACAGAGGGGCGGTGGCCGTTGGTCGGCCGCCGCCCCGCCAACGGACGAGCGCGTGGCGAGGCGTGCAGCGCGCGCGGACGGCGAGGGGCGGGGCCTGGGGGGGGGTGGCTCTGCCTCGCGCCGCCCCTCCGCGGGCCTCCGTGACAGGTGGAGCGGTGCCCGCCGGCTGTCACGTGACGGGGGGGGGGGGTGGTGCGCCGCCCGTTGGGCTTCCTCCCCTCAGAGGAGGGCCTGCCTGTTTAACGGCCGCCCGCCGTGCTTCAGCACGGCTATCAGCTGCCCTCCGGAATTGGGTTAATAAGGTCTAAGGGCGAGCTACGCAGAGGATATTCAGTCACACTGCTGTTGCTTCTATCCCCTCGTTTTTAATTTCTACTATAGAATCATGTACTTATGAGACTGACCCATGTCTTTTTTTCTTTTCGCAGGTGTACCAGGTAATGTTCGCATCAGTAATGTTTTCGAAGTGGCTCCTCAGATGTTTTCTGATATCATGGAGCAAAGACACTTGAAGAAGTGTGTCAAGGCTTGCATGACTTCCCAGCATACTGACTGAAGATCTGGTCAAGACAAGGTCTTGAATAGCGCAAAAGACTCCCATGAATGTGTCTGTGCTCACTCTAAAAGCAAAATCATGTATGCTATTCTTTCTGATGCAAATGCAGGTAGAACAAAAGCGACCTGAGTTTAGAACGGTTGCGTATCTTCATAAAATAGCCAGTAGCCAGTTGGTTAGAATATCAGTGCAAGAGGCAAGGGATTGTGTTTAAAGCACTCTTACTTGAGGTTGGACTCCAGATAAAGAATGAGTTACTCTTGTTTCTGGGAATGGGTCCTATCTTGGTAATAGTGAAAATATTAATAAAGTTACGATCAAACATCTATCTCCAGTGTTTTACACAGCTTCTCCGTCACATATTTTCTCAGCAGAGTCCTGTATCAAATATTAATTAATTTGTTAAGTTTTTAGTTTTGTTTGAATTTCAACATCATCTGTGAGTCTTCAGAACTGCTTTGCTGCCTTCAGTGTGGGAGTTGTGGACAGATAAAGCTCTGGGACTGAGCAGTGCTCTTTGGGTCCCGCTTCCTTGTGCATCCTCGCCCCCTTTACACTTCCACGCAATTTCTTTGTGTGTTGCTATTTGCTGTGTCCAGTGTTGCTTTGTCATGCTCAAGGCTTGTCCAATCTGTTCAGCTGCAGACCAGTTTGCCAAAGAGCTCTGTGTTCCAAGTTGGCGTTTGGCAGCCTTGCCGTTCTCTGCAGCTGGAAATTGAGATGCAAGCTTGATGCTCGTTGATACTGCTTGCAAAGTAATGTTAGGTACAGCAAGCATGAATTCTAGAACTCTCTGTAAAACCAAACACCCATTGCTGGATGTCCTGCTGAGCTGAAAGGCGACTCTTAAAATCACTGCGCAGAGGTTGATAGGGAAGAAGGATTTAGCATTGGCACTGGGATTTGAGCTGCCATCTCACTTGATGTCAAGGGTAGTTCTGCTATCTCAGACATCCAGGTTCATTGGTAAATAGGACAAGCACACAGGTAGGAACTCAATCTCAGGCAAATAACTTTGTGCAACATGGAAAAGGGGAAGGGTGACCTCCCCCCGACCTACTTTTTCATTTTCTAACCATTACTGTTCATTACCATCAACTCCAGCAGTCAAGTGCTTACCTTGCCGTAGTCAACTAAAGGAGGAGCTGTTCAGAGATGGCGTGATCCTACCAGGATTTTTTCATAAGCAAGAGTCCGGTAGTCTGACAAATGTTAGCCACAAAAATTCATTGTAATTCCTGATAGAAACTCCTGACCAGGGGCTTGTTTGCTACCATAAATGCTGTCCAGCGTCAGGATTGCTCCTTCCAGCAATGCACAAAGCTCCCTGCTGCAAGTCTTGAGGCCTGATCTCTTTTTGTCCTGTGTCAAGGACATCTGGGACAAGACAAAGCGTCAGTTCTGACTGATGGAGAATGGAGGAACTGCTCTCCCTGTTTTCCTTTGACATGGTCTTGAGGTTCTTCCTGGACAAAGCAGCCATCGCTGACTCACTTTCTCAAAACTACGTTCTTTGCTGGATAAACATGGTTTCATTTTCTGTGTCCGTAGAGCTCTTGCTCTCCAGAAGGGCAGAGGTTCTCTGCAATACTTTGGTGGTTTTACGAAGTGTATTAAAAAGACACGTTTGCTCCATGTAGACCGTCTGGATCACAGTGTTTTTCCACCGGTGTCTTTCTTCCTCTTAGTATCTGACCCCATCTCAGATACATTCTCTGGCAACTTCAGATACATGCTTATTTCTAAGAAAACCGCTTAACAGAACATACTGATTGTTACTCACGCACTTAGTATGACTTCCAAGTCAGGTAGCAAATTGGAACAAAATTTCAATCTCTATTAGCTCTATACAGCTGAAATGTCACCTTCTCCCATAGCCCGAGACATGGCTGCTGCTCACCTACAGCAAGATACATGATTTCAGCCCCTGGAAATACTACGGTGCTTAGAGTTATTATATAGGTTCAAGTTGGCCTTTCTTCCCTGCTTTTCGCAGATCTTTGCAGCTCCTAGGATAGTGAGGGTAACAGCTACCTCGTTGTAATGTTGTGTGGGAATATGAAGAAGCACAGGATGCGTGTGTGACCTCTACCGACATTGCTTTCAAAGAAAAGAAAAGAAAAAAAAAAAGGTCATTCAGGTGTGCAGTCAACATTATACTTGTAAGAGCCCAGAGGACCTCTAGCTCTAAGGCAACTCCTTTTTGCAGTTCCCTGGGAGGACGGTGACAAGGCAGCAGCAATCTCAGATGCGTGTGGCAGGGTATGCATGGTGAAAAACAGCGGAGAGACAGCAAGCTAACCAGAAGAAGCCTCAAGATGCCATTTTGTGTCTTATAAAATATAAATCCAACACTTGTGTTATTGCTACCTTGCCAGATTTTAGTCGAGCTGCCTGAAATATGTGACTACTGGGCATATGAGGGAAAGCAGCATAAACTGATATGACCTGACAATAGGTTAGTCAGGGGAGAAGACAGTCTCTTTTATTTACCCTTCCATATTCATTAGTAGTTTTTTTTGGTATATTTTTTCTTAGCTGCTTTTTACTTCATTCACCCCAGTGTAAAGTCAGGCCAAGCTGTTAGACTCAAGTTACTAAATTACATTCTTGAAATCAGGAATAAAAAATAAAATAAAAATAAAAATAAAACCGCCGTACTTCATGTTTGTGTTTTAGCAGGAGTTCCCTGATTGTCTACAAGTTCACAATAAAATGATCAACTTGCATGTTCCCTGTACTACCTTCCTTCAAGCTCTGATGAGAGTGGTGCGTGATTATCCATGTTACATTTCGATGGTAGATGGTGGTTAAGAAAGCAGGGGAAATGGTTATAAAACACTTTTTCTCCCTCCAAAATGCACACCAAAAGAATTTTCACTGTCTGTAAGAAATATATATATATATGTGCAGAAATAATTACTGTAACTAGAAAATGTTTAAGAGCAATTTCTTCATCAACATAGTGGTAAAGAATATCTGAAATAGCAGAAATACTTTACTTGATCTTTAATAGGTTCCTAGTAAGCGTTGTATAGGAATAAAAGTTTCCTAATCTAGGAAGTGCATCATTATCATAAGGTATTGCTTCTTTACAAAAGTGTTTAAAGACTAGTAATTACAAAATGCTTTGGTTATAGAGCTTAGCCTTGTTCTATGTCACTGCTTGAGTCATACAATCACTTTTGTCTCTTGCCCTCTCATCCCCTTGGTCTGCTGGATTTTAAAAATCTGCGTTGCATCTGGAAGGCGTAATGCTTGAATTCATCTAGCACTCAAGTGGTAATTCACAGTACCAAGGAACGTGTAGTTTTCAGGTACGTGGTGATTTCCATCACCGTACAGTATGTCAGCAGAAATCATAAATTTTCTCTGGAGCAGTAGAAATTGTTCCACATTTTAAAAGAATAAACAACATGCCAACAATTCCATCTAAACACAGAAAAGCATGAATTTGTATACATAACTGTAACTGTATCGTGAGCTGTTTCGTAAAATTCAGAGATCAGTTTTGCTGGGTGGCTCCATAGCTTCTCCGTGGAAGGGCTGATGCTCTGCACCCCAGCTGGAAGAGACTTAGGTCTCTCTTACACTTGCTCAAGTCCTACCTGCAGAAGCAGCAACTTTTAGAACAGCTACCACTACCACTGTACCAGGTTTTTCATGCTCTGTAGCTCTCTGCTGTTATAATAACTGGCAATTTCTGCAAATAGTTGGAGAAATAAATAGTATGGAAAAACTAAACTCGTCTGGGAAGTGCTTCCTTTACTGTGCTTCTGCTAGTTGGCTCCCCCACCCCACTCTAGGAAATGTTGGCCATGTGTGTTGGCGTGTATTCCAGGCATGGGCACGCTTTCATTTATGCCAGCAAATGTTTCAGCGGGCAAACAGGTCACTGTCAGAGCCCGCTCCCCCACCAAGAACTGGATTTGGCTACCTGTGATGTTCCACCTCCCCAAAAGTCACCTGTTTGACAGAAGATGATCACAGGGAAGTATCTCTGCTCTTCAGGAACATTGTGAAGGAAGTGGGATCTTCTTGCGTTCATAACTGTGCAGGAATTTAATGCAGTTTTTGAGAAGTTAATAATAAATATTGTGTTTATGTTGTCTTGTCTTCATTTTCAGATTCCCAGTTGTAGCTCCCCTGTAACTTTATATAACTTGGCAAATGCTGTGAAGGAGGAAAAGAAGAAAAAAGCTTTGCTTTTCAATTGCTAGGTATTTAAATATATGTTGACCTAATATAAGATGCTAGGCTAATGTAGCCTGCTGGTTTTCTAGCGTGTAAGTAAAAAATAAATAAATAAATAAATAAATAAATAAATAAAGTAGCGCTTTTGAACAGCTCTGGAGTAAAGTTAATTTTGTGTGTGTGTAAATATTTGAAAGGAGCTGTTCATGTACCAGGCAAATGATGAATGGGTATCTTGTTTACTTTTGTAGATCCTGGAACAGAAAGCAATATTAGCCAAGATACGTTATTACCTGATACTTTTGTTTTTCTTCTAAAGCAGAGGATGTTACATGCTTTTACTGGATTTCATTTAGTGCTTTATTGACATTTTTTTTTCCAGAAAGTATCTGAGAAATACTTACTTAAAAAGCCTCAACTGCTGTGTGTGTTGTTTTTTGCTAACGTTCTCATGGATGTCTAAACAATAAAATCTCCAGGAACCAATCTCAAAAGCTATTTGATTGGCTGTGCTATCTGAGTCTTTGCTTTTTAATACACCTGCTTGAGCAACTACTTTTAAAACCTGCTAATTTCCACAATTGATAGCAGATATTAGATCTTGCAGTCATGTACAGACAAACCTTCTGAAGGTGTAAATAGCAGAAATCACTTTGTGACATGATGTGTGTCTTGTTGGGAGTTACGGTGGTGGCTCAGAAGCTTCACCTTACACCTGTTAGACACAGACAGTGGCTGCTTTCCATCCTTGTTTTAACGCACATCAGGACTCCCTTAGAGCAACTCAGGCCTCAACAGAACTGAGAGCATCAGGAGAGCATGAGAAAGACAAATTGTTTCAGCTCTGAGCTCGAGGCTCATAAAACCAAAGGGTAACCCTGCCTTTGTGTATACATTTTCCCTTGCTTTCCCCACCTGCCACCTGCATTTCACTTGAGAATCTGTGAAACAGGAAATTGTTAGTTTAGGAACAGTTCAGAGAATTTCCCATCTTAAATTTTCTCAAGGTATGAGTTGGTTTCTGTTTGAATGTTTGCAGTCACGTGTATGTATAAATATACTCAGTACTGCTAAAGTCAGATTGTGAGCAGTTCTCTAGTCATTTCTTTTTCTTTGTCTGTCAATGAGCCCTGTGGCTGTTTGTTCTGCTGAAGAAAGTGTTTCTTTCCATGGATATCAATTCCAGAAGGGAAAGCCAGGTGATCAGAAGGAGATTGCCATCGGTCTCAACGGGAGAGTAGACTCTGGGGAAAGAGGTAACAAAGGGCTGCTTCGCTAAGAAGGGACAATATTTTCAAAAACCTTCCTATGTTTAATTCAGTATTTTTTCTACACTTCATACAGGACCATCAACATTTATCGAGTAGCTTCCTAGTGTCAGTGAGAAGAAAGTCTTTCTTTAGTATTCTTCCCACAATTAAAAAAAATAAAATAAAATCACAGCTCTTATGCTCTTATGCTCTTATGGCATTCTTATGCTTATGTGTAAGCATCACTTTACCACTTTACTACACCAGAGTCGCAACAGCTGCCTATATACCACAAAATGCCAGTGCCATCAGCACTGTTTTAAAGACATCAAAGTTTTGAAAGTACATGGATATATTTCTTCTTTTCTTCTCATGGGTAGCCTGTGTAAAAGTGGCAGGGGCATAATCTGAAGAAATTTGCATTATTCCTGCTTGTGTTGCACGTGTTCTCTGTACAAAAATGAGAATAAATATTTTATTACAAGATTTAAATATGGTTGTTACCAATCATGTCATTGATTCCTTTTTTTAATAAGTGGTTGTATTTGCTTTTATTACATATCCCTTTGATGCAGGCACAGCTATCAGTGAATAATCCAATTGTAAAAACTAATGAAGAGTAATTTAGTGGATTATTTCTAATGGATAATCCCACCTTGCGAAGGACCTGAAACTGCAAGTCAGAGAATACCAGCTAAAGAGACCTTCTGCTCAGCGCTTGGCAGGAGATGTTTTTAATGGAATGGCTCAGATAACCTTGTGAAGTTTGAAAGTTTATCAGAACTCCTTTATCAGGAAATTGGGCCAGAAACTGTTTTCCTTGCAGATTCACTGTTACTCCTTGTTTCTGTCACCTCAGCCCATAATAAGGGAGACATCCTGCACTGTATTTGCTGTCTGTTTATAAAACCATGTTGGAAAGTGAGGCAATGTCATTGAAAATGTGTCAAAAAAAAAAAAAAAAAAAAAGCGATCAAAACTTCCAGAGGCGGGTGAAAGCCACTTTCAGACAACTTTTGTGATAATTATTCACATACAATGTTGCATAGCATGCTGAAAATATTTAGGACTATCATTTTAATACAAAATCAAATGCCACGGCAGACGGTACAGCAATTGTATTATTGTGTAGTATATCAAATTCACTTAAAACTTCTCTGGTTAATAAATCCTGCATTGTTGCTTGCTGCCACTGCTGTAAAGAATTCTGACATGTTTTTGCAAGGAGGTCCAGCCTCTTCATAGCACTGCCTCAGGAGCTGCTTGACTGATGCACAAAACAGTAAGGTGATTGCATCAGGTTGACTGGGGATCGCTATCAGAAGAGTAAAACACAAGTTAAAAATTACCAAAAAATAAAATAAAATAGAATCTCTAAAAGCTTATGAGCCATAAGAATGACCTACTACCAACTCCTTACTACCTCTAAACAATTGTTAATTTGGCTGCCAGTTTGTCAGATTGCTTGTTTAAGCCAGGAGAGTTGGACAAATTTCTATTGCTCTTTATCACGAGCTGTCTTTTGGTACTGTTCCTGCACTGATGTAGAAGCTGTTGCTGTGAATCAAAACCCACACACAAGCAGGAGCAGCTCTTTTTTCAAGATAACACTTTTGAGTGCTGTTACCTGCGCACACATCTCTTTCCTAATGAGGGATGGTCAAAAACGAGCACAATTCTGCACCACTGGCAAGGCTGAAAAGGAAACAGCATCTACCAAATGATGCCGTTGGCAGATTATATAGGAAAATAAACCACGCTGTTTTCAATTCTAAAGAAAACTCTTGGTTTTTTTTTTTCTTAAATTATTACATATTGTTTATATACTTTCTTTCCCAGTGTTGTGTTTTACAAATCATGTCATTATTTACAGAAAGTTTTAGGAAAGAACTTGTGTCTCCTAATATACATTAATTCTTAAATTCAGAACTGTTGAGATTATCTTATTGCACTAATCCCTTTTAAGATCAACTTTGAAATGTTTCTATTATGCTTGTTCAAAAGCGTAGGAGTCATAGCTAAATTGTCAATTCTGGAAAGTGTTTAAATTAACCTTAAATATACAATAAGTATCATGAGGGCTAAAGGTTAAAAATTAAACTCTTAACTACTGTCTACTTCCTTTGAAGCCTTAATAAATGGGCTATGATTTCTGCTGTACATTAACATTCAGAAAGTTTTTCGCCATGAACATGTAATTGTTTGTATTAGAAGCTTAACTGTCGTATGCGAAATTAGAATCATGCCTATGGGTATTTCAAATGGAAGAATAATGCCAGCTAATGACTTCAGTGTAACTAGTAAAATTACATCAGGGAGAGTATTTCAGACTTTGCAGATTGGCCAAATTTATATTGATGAGAAATATATATGATTTGGCTCAGTGAAATTTAATGAAACCAAGCATATATTGAGGAAATAAAAGTGTACAGGCATATTTGTTGCAACATGTGGAAATTGGTTAACTTCTCATATGAGAGAAAAACTAAGTTCTGCTTTATGGAAATTTCTGATTATTTTTCCAAAACATAGTTACTTCTTTTGATATAAACAGTTATATGCTCTTGCAGATAGGTTTCTTTAGTAAATTAAATTTATCAAACTTGCTGTTTCTTCACAAACAAACATATTTCTTTACCAGGAGTGCACAGAGGCATATTTCTTTGCAGAAAGAACTGAATAACTTTGGAAAATAGAAGGAAAGTGGAGTAGTTTCTCTTCAAAGTTTTCCAGTTATTTTCTAGAAGGAAATCCCTATTGCTTTTATGGCTGTCGTCAACTTTGTAACATCATCTCCGGCTCAAAGATAGAAACACCTAGAGTAAAGAATAACCAACTCCTTATATCGGGTAATATCATAAGGCTCTAGGCCCTGGCAAAATTCCTCTGCAGTCATCATCTGGTTTGCCATGTGAGCTATGATTTGTATCATAGATCACAGAATCACAGAATGGTTTGGGTTGGAAGGGACCTTCAAGATCATCTAGTTCCAACCTGCCTGCCATGGGCAGGGACACCTCCCACCAGACCAGGTTGCCCAAGGCCCCATCCAGCCTGGCCTTGAACACCTCCAGGCATGGGGCACCCACAGCTTCTCTGGGCAGCCTGTCCCAGTGCTTCACCTCTCTCGCAGTAAAGAATTTCCTCCTCGTATATAGTCTAAACCTACCCTCTTTTAGTTTAAAACCATTCCTCCTTGTCCTGTCATAATCTGAGTGAGCAAAAAGATGCTCTCCATCTTTTTTATAAGCCCACTTTAAGTACTGAAAAGTTGCAATGAGGTCACCCTGGAGCCTTCTCTTCTACAGGCTGAATAACCCCAGCTCTCCCAGCCTTTCTTCATAGGAGAGGTGTCATAGGTTCTGTATCAGTTACTCCAAAAAGTACAACTGCTTTTCACCTTTATCCTCGATGTGTGGTATAACTGTATCCTCCAATTTCAGCAAAGTTTTGCTTAATCTAGATGGTAGGATGTTACAAAGAACTTGTCACGAGTGGTATGAGATTTAGCATTTTGGATCTTGATATTGATCACAGAAAACCAAGACATTCAAGGTGAAAATAAGATCAGTATTTTGGACTTTAACGTTAGAGAAGGTATAGAATTTGGAAAGATTAGAATATATCCATAGTTAGGGAATTTACAGAAAAATCTTGAGATTTGAAAAGTGTTAATAGAAGAGAGTGATGCAGATTCAAATATATCCATACTGTAATGAACCAGAAACAACTTTGGGGCAATCAGTGGATGTACGAGCACTAAAATAGAATGAGATAAATCTCATCTTTAAAGTTAGATGGCTTATTCAGAGACTAAATCAAATTCAGAGGGTGGGTGGGTGTTCTACTAGCATAGAAGCAGTGTACTGAATGAACAAAAAGGTGAGCCTAATGATGTTATCCATAGAACATCTGAAAGGAAGTAGAACAGAACAACATGTTTTAACTAAACAGCTCACAAAGTAATACTCTGATATATCAAAGCTAATTAGGACAGAGTCCAACAATTACAAAAGATATTTAGTTGCAAAGAGATACCCAGCAATGTTTTATCTCTTAAGCCGATCATTAAAGGCTTCCTGTTACATTTCTTCATGACTTCTTTTCAGGAAAATCTATTACTTTCTCCTCAGGAGGAGATTGAGACCAACCAGAACAATTCATTTGGCCTACTCCCAGCCACCCTGTTTTTTTGAGATACAGTCGGGGAATAATAACAGGCTGAATGAACAGCTCTTGAGGTAGTAATCTGCTCTGATCATTGTCTCTCCTCATTTTCCTCATCTTGCTATACAACAGAGGTTCAAAAGTTTGAGCCAGTCAGACATGTTGCACTCGTGCAGGCCGACTTCTGCAAACATCGACAAGGCAAGTCATTACACCACAGAGCTGAGCCATGGGCTTTGCTTTAGCAGAAAGTTTGGGTACCACTGGTGTAGCAGCGCATCCTCAAATTCCCAAGGAAAAGATAGAAATTAGATGTTAATGTAGGGAGAGAAAGGGCTGGCACCATACGAGAAGTTTCTGAAAGTCATGGTATCTGCACCATCTTTTGCTTTCATACAAAACATTTTTGTTTTTCTCCTGTGATAGTGGATTGATAGTTCAGGGCAGAATTCGTACACAAAATAACAGCAACTCTTTTTGTGGTTAAAGCCCGGATAGAATAGTTCTCCAACAGCTTATTGGGTGAATCTTTCTTTGCCTTACGTGTGAGAGATGGGAGGAATACGGATAATTTGCTAGCCTGTATCCCAGACTGATGCCTAAAGGTATCATTTACTTTAAACATAGATACCCGCATTGAAAAGAATCCTTTTCAGCTGAACCTATTCTCCTGCTTGCAATTGGCACTTGTTCTTTTGTTCTTTCTCAGCCTTCTCCCACAGCCTTCTAATGGGAATGACTGCACAGCTCTAGTTCTCCGCTCAGCCCTGGGATCTCTACCTGAAATTTATCATTCGTTTGGAATGGAAATGTGTGTGCTATACAAATATGCACAAGTATGAAATTTTTCAGGGCTTCACACTGCAAAGTGATGCAAAGCATATCCTGATGTTTTTCTAAGCAGAGGGAGAAATTGCATCATCTTTTCAAAACAGATGCTTCATTGCTACTTAACCTGTCTACAGTCCACTGTTCTTCGGTCCTATCCATGGGAAGTCTTACTTTTTAGTGAAAAGGGGCTTGGTCTAGAAAAGGGCAGCTAAAGTCTATGTGTTTTTCCTGTTTTTGTTGTTGTTTTTGTTATTGCTTTATTTCAATTTAATCTTCAATGATGAAGCAACTGAATATAATAAAAAAATATGTTCATTTTCTGAAATCAAGCAAACTTCATCCAAGCTCAAAATCCTGACAGTCAGTTCTAACATTTGCAAGTACACACTTGCAAAGAAGAAAAATATTTTGACATCTAGGCTGTCAGATAATCTGTCAGTAACAGTTATATCTTTCAGGGAGAGAAATGATAACTTCCAGAGTAATTTATTGGGAAAATAATCACTTACTGCAGTGAAATACCCTACTGGATGCTAGAAAAGTTACTTGGCATTTTTGCAGGGGACGTAGTTGGCTTCAGAACGTGGGTTGTTCTCTTCTGAGAAAAACTCAGAAAAAGAAATGCCAGAAATCATCAAAGAAGAAGAAGGATTTGTACCTGCAAACAACGGCATGTTCAAATACACTTCAGAAGCATAAGGAACCTTGCACTGAAGGATGCAATGCAAAGAGAAAAGGAAAGGAGTGCTCAGAACCAGGCTCCGTACAGAAGAGCCTCCTGGGACATAAAGGGTCGTACACCAAATGCTTTTTGTTCGGTTTTGTGTTTTTGGAATAATTGTTCAAAGCTAGAGAGGCTCTGAGTGCTGTTTTGCTATGCCTGGAAAAACTGCAGTGTTTTTGGGCAGAGGTGTTTCCTGGCACAGTGCAACGACTGCTCTGTAGAGCTTTCACAGCTGTTGGTTTTACATCTCCCAGTTTTGCTTCGCTGACATTTTTTCATTTTTCTTTGCATTAAAAAGTAGTCTGTTCCTGTAAAGAAGTGCCTGAGCATTATGTGTAATGACAGTAGTAACAATTTCCAAAATGCTCAGAGGACTAATGCCCAGGCTGTGTCAGCTTGCGTATTGCTGTTAGATGGTATCAGTCTGAGGCTACATGGTGTGCCTACTTTTAATCTGACATAATCTGTGTCCCACAGTGATTTATATGTAAAAATTAAGTAATAATTATGGCTTCCTGTAAATAAAGTAATTTTTTGTACGCTTCTTATCATGTCATTAACAATTAGCAAATTTGTTACTGTAATTGTTGCTACTGCTGGCAATGATGATGATAAAAGCTTTGATTTTGCAAGAATAAGCAAGACCGGGCCACACAGGAAGGCTTGCAACTTTAAAGATTATTCAGCACTTGAAGAGAGGTGCTTGTAACGTCGGCGGGCTCAGCTTTCAGGCTCTCCTTAGCTCTGCCCCTGTCTGATGAGTCAACCAAGTCTCACTGGAACTCAACTTTCCCTTGATGGTTAATGCCAGTAGCAATGCCCCATTAATCTTCTTCTACCAAAATCTTTTTTTTTTCAGTGCTCTTCCTGACGCGTGAGATGTTTTCCCTTTTCAGATAAGCCGAGCCATTAGATTCAGTTGATGAAATATACTCTGAGCTTCATGTGTCCTGAGTCACTTGTTAGAAATTACAAAACAAAATGTGTAAGGCGTGAGCTTGGAGTGTAGCACCTTACCACACCTACATCGACCTGTTATTCTTTTGTCATTTTTAGTGGAAAGGCAACATAACAAATTATTGTGGAACTTCCTTGTCTTATTGTTTTCGTTTATCTTCAGTGAGACAAAAAAAAAAAAAAGTACCATATTCATCCTCTTTATATGTTCTTCTCTATTTCTTCTTTTTCTATGGCAAAACAGAATGGGGGGAAATCGAAGACTGATGGTCAAAGGAAGAAAGGAAAGGGTAGGAGAAAATAGAAGAAAAGGAGGAAAAAAATTCTGATATTTTTTCATGGAAACTTTTAACTTGGAAAAATATTTAAAAGGTTTACAGTTACTCCATATGGAATAAAAATGGCTTTGCATTTTTTAAAAAGCAAATCTACCATTTCTAATATAAATCAACATAGCTACACCAGGGTCAATTGAGGACAAGTTATGGTCTCTAGACCATTCTTAAAATGTTTTAAAATGCTTCATCTGAGTTGACAAGATGTGCATATGGTATCTGAGTTACCAGACTGAAGAGCCATAGCCTTTAGCCTTCCTCTCTCTATCTCCTCATTAGGGTTTTTCACTCACAATCTTACAGCATCAGACTTACATTATCAATCCTTTTTTTTTTTTTTGTCAATATAGCATCCAGCATATTAAAATGTTCAGTACAAATTATAATCCTAAGTAATATGAGCCCATTTCAACTAAAAAAATGACATTTTTTCACAAAATCATAACCAATTTTAAAAATGAGTAGTTTAAGCTTTTTGAAATGTATTGTGAATGTCCTCATGATTTATTTGCAGTCAGTTATTTTTGTATGTACTGAAGAAAACCTGACAAGTTGCAGTCTCGCATTTCATAAATCAGATTTTTGTGTCTGACGAAGCACATGCCAGAAATTAGTATATAAACAACATGACAGTTGGCTTATCCATGTGGCAACTTGTAAACAAAAATATTTGGGGACTGCACATTTGTGACACGATGAAATGTAATGCGATGTACAGAAACCAGTTATTTGGAAGTATTCTCTATCCATGCAATGAAAATAAAATGATAAAACAAGGTTTCATTGCTGTATCTCAGCTCAGCCAGTTGTAGAGTCTGCACACACGGAACTTCCCAAATTCAGATGTTGCTGTTGCTTTTTTCCAAATAGATATATTGAGAGGTTAAGTATTTCATCAGTGACCTGTCTTTGCATCAAAGTGATACGTTGAAGCTTACGTGATATTTTGTACATTTGTCTTTCAACTGCTTGCAATATTTTTCCCGTATTAATTGTGTTTGGATCAGAGACAGATTGTGGTTGTATTGAAATCAGTGAAACATTTTCCATTAACTTCAGTGGATCAGGGATCAGCTGCCAGAGGACAGGGGAACTGCTGCCTGCTGAAGCTGATCTAAAACTCTGCTGTTGCCAAAAGAGGAAGTCATGTTCTTGCTTCCACCAGTGCACTCATAGCATCTTTCATGCTGGCCTAGCAATCGTGGCCATGTAGAAAGGAAGATCAGTTTCCTGATCCGCCTGAAGAGATCTGCAGAAAAGGAAAAAAAAAAAAAAAAAAGGATTCATCTTGTGATAACCGCTAGGGCAAACAGTGTCAGCTATTGTTCACTTAGCATAGATTCCAAGCTGTGAGTCAACAACCACAAGATATTTAAATTCAATATGATAAGAACCGAGAACACAAAATGCAGTACTGCTAAGGTGTTTTATTTCATGAAAACCAAACAAATGAGCTGAGTCTTGTGGAGAAGATGTAAAGGCACATCATTACAGTTTTCCGATATAAATGCAACTGGAAGACGCTAAAAATCATGTTCAAAATATAAAAGGCTGAGCAGGACATAGGAAGAAAACTAGAAACGAGTTAGATATAGTTTATATCCAGATGAATGGCTATTTAAGTAAGCATTGCAGTGCGCAGGCTTTCAAGTAGAGTTGAAGATCATCAACAGGCCAAGCATTCATCATAAAATACAGCACACAAAAATAATTTAAAACCCTCAAGCATTTTTATTATTACTTTGTCAAAGATTGAGATTCTTTTTTGATCCATTTTTTGTTGTTGTCAGACCTGCTAATATATTAAATGCTTATAGTATATAAAATTATTTCTTGTTCTTTTGCTACTATATCTAGTAAAATAGTCTCAGATCTCTGTTCAAGTGTCTTGTAATTTTTTACACCTTGTCTATTTTTGTGAAATCAATAAATACCAAATCAGAAAAAAAAAAAAAAAAAGAAAAAAAATAATGAACTGTGTAAAAGGTAAGTAGCTTCCTGGTGTGGTGAATGGGGGAAAAAAAAAGCTGGTTTTATTTCCCTGATGTTCCTGTGAGTCAAAGTAGTCATGCAAATATCTCAACTTTACATCCTGAATTTGCTTTCTTCAGTTCCAATCTGTCTTGTTACTTTCAGCAAAACATAAACTAATAATGGTTCCAAATGCGTACAGCTTATTTAATTAAAAAAGTTCTTTCTGCTATCTCAACTAAGTGATAAAACACAGATGCTGTAGGGTGAAGGCCAGACTCCAGATTCTGATGCTCCTGGAAATTCTTTATTTCAAGAATTTTAATAACTTCTTTATTGTTCTCTTCCTATTGCATTGACACGCTCTTTGGTGTTTCTCCTTACAATAGATGTCCAGAATACCCAATTACTTTTCTGTCTAAGTTCTTTTTGTAGTTGAGATTGGTTTTGCTGCTGTTTTTAAGTCTGATTGTCTTCCCAGTTTCTTCCTGCGGACTTTGTTTAGGTCATGCATATTAAGTTTAATTGATAAATAGTTTTGCATGCAATTTTGAATTCCCAGCTATGCATCCTTTCATTGCTAATTTTACACTTATTTCAAAAGGAGAAAAAATGCTTGAATAAACTCAGTAAACCTGTAAGCCTACCCTCAGTAAATCTCAGTACTGAACAGAGAATCACAGGATTAGTCAATGAAGCAAACATGGCAAACAAAATACAACCGGGTGGAACATTTGGCAACGCGTCGGTCGGTTCTGCATTGATCAGCTCTGGTTGCCAGCAGTGACGGCGCTGCCTGAAGCACAAGGTGATGGTGGATGCCTCAGACTGGGAGGAGCACTGGGGGATGTGGAGCATGGTTCTGTCCTACCTGTTGTCTTGGGAAGTCGTGTAGAAAAGAAGGAAGGAAGCTGATTATTATTAGTGAGCATGAATTCTAACATGCAAACACAAGAGAGGAATGCAATAAAGCAAACGCAGGATTGAAAACAACAAATGACAGTAGTGTTGGCCAGCTGCGACCTTGTGCTGCTAAGGCAATGTGATGAAGAACAAAGCTGTTCCAGCAGAGAGACAAAACGCTGAATGAAACCTAGGAGCAGTGTCAAGCAAGTGTACACAGCGAAAGACCAATGCAGTTTTGAAAAGCAGAGATGCTGCCTAAGAGACCAGTATGCATTATCTCCTTTTCACAAGACATTTGCAATCACATTTGAAATCCTAATTTTAGTTCCATCTCAATAGCAGAAGAAATATTAAGAGGATTTATGAGGGAGCAGAAAATTCGCATGGAGATTAAAAGTTATAATTTAAAGAACAAGATGTAAAAAAAATAAATAAAAAATGTTTGATTAACAGTGTCTCGAGTAGAATAGAGTTTTTAAGCTTCCTAAGGTTGGGATCCCAAGGCTTGACTTTATGTGTTTACAGCTTCAGAGATAATAATTGTCACCAAAAAAAAGGGAATATTGGCCATGTTTATTGTTCTTCCTGGTTATGCCAGCCCCTAAATTTAACAGATGCTTGTGTGTTCTTCTAAAACAGGTTTGAATACTCAGGATTGTTATGCAGTCTGAACTACAGTGCAATTTATTAAATAAAACTAAAGAAAGTAGATCAAATTTAAAAGTATAAAAACTTCTTGTTTTTATTGACACTAAAATTGAGATTAAATATTAGCAAACATTTGGTTTCTGATACCTATCCAGCAGTATAAATCACTGCTTTGAACATTTAAAACTAGATAGGGAAAGACAGGGAAAAATTGGTGATTAATTCTGTATTGGTTGGATGTGGTAGGATAACTAATAAAATAGGTTTTCAACATGTAAATTCTACCACATCCAGGAAGTTGAAACTGCACATACATGCATGCAAGGGACTCCAAAATTTGACCCTATCATAGGTAAAATCCTCTGACTTTCATTTGACAAAGCAATCCCAAAATATTCTATGCTACATGAAAATGAAGATTATAAATGAGTCATGCATTTATTTTGGAATAAATCGGAAAGAGTAAATTTTCCGAGATACTTAAATTGCCATAAATCATTTTGATTTACTGTGTCTGTCTTGTTTTTCAGTTCTGTCATCTATTTGAGTTCAGCTTCAAGTTTGCACATATGGAAAGGCTGCCCAGAAAATTTTGAATCTCTGGAAATCCAAATCTATAGGAAAGAGTTCTCTGGAGGCTGAACTTACCCCTCTACCTACAGGAAGAAGTGGTAGCCCATTTAATAAGGCATTGTCCCAAACAAAACTACATTCTGTTTATTAATTTGGGGTCTTTAGGATATTGATATACCTTTGTTTAAAGATACATGTCGAGGATTCACTAGAAGGAAAGCAAATGTCAAGGGTCAAGAACAACGTTGTACATAGTTTTGATGATGTGGAAGCAGGCAGCTTAGTCTGAGTTTACCCTATTGTAAGAAGGGACCAAGAAGCACACAAACCTTGTCATAAATTAATATTTCTGCTGGGAGTGAACAGGGTGACTGGAACAGAATTTCGGCTTTATAGTGTGTTTTCTATAAAAAGCTCCCTTTTGATGTCCCAGTTTCATTCTGCTCACTTTTTCATATCAAAGCTGAAACTTCCTTTCCCTGCAATTCCTCCATTTCACATCAGCTGGCAGCACAGTGAATTAACTCTTCCAAATCAGGAGTCGATAATGTATTGCTTCAGGAGGTGCCTAGTCCCTGTGATGAATTGTCCTAAAAAATCACAGACCTTTCCAGATCACATTTTCATTGGCAGCAAGTTGAAGCTGGGTTTAGCAAGCATCTGCTTTGTATAGGAGTCAGGATTAGTCGTCTTACTCTTACATCAAGCATAAAGTAGTTACTTTACATGGGGAGTTACGATAAAGCCAAATATCTCTGGATTATTGATCCATTTGTCTGAGGGGAGGTTGTGAGTGAACAATGTTTTGACTTGATGCTCTTAATTCAGTTGCCATTAGTGGAGAGGTTACTCCAGGATCACTGTGAAAGAAATTGATATAATGTCCACAGTGCTAGGGTTAAAAAAAATAATAATAATTTTCTTCCCCAAATAAAAATACATGAAAGTTAACATCGAAAAAATACGGTGTTTAGTAACTTAGAAACCATCATGTTTTACAGTACCAAGATCAATCAAAAGCTGCTATAAAGCATGGCTTAAGACCTTGTGGAACTGTACTGTAGACATAAACAGCCTAACTATAGTGTAATCAGGAATTATTACCCCATCTTCTAAAAGATTTTACTCTTATTTATACTTTTCTTTGGCTGCCATCATAAAAGGCAGACCAGCTCAATTTTACATGTGGTATAAATACACTTTTTTGATTTCACAATATTTGCTTATGGTGGTTTAATTTGTCACAGTGGATGAGATCTTCCCTCATTCATGCTTCCAAAATCCTACTTAGTTGATATAACAGCAATGTAATTACAAAACTTAGCACAAGGTATGACGCATTTGCAATAAAACATATGATGCATTTGCAATAAAACATAGACCGTAATTTTCCTTTATTTATACTCAAGTAATTGAGAGTGCTTTGTAGTAATTTCCGACGTACATTTTCCTGTTTTTAGGAAAACAACTACATATCTTTTATAATAATGAATACAAAACTGAAAAAATCTTCCAGCTCAGTGCAGTTGGTTATAGCTTTTTGCCTTTCTCCTGATTTATTTTGTGCCAGTACACGTAAAGGACCAGTCATCTTTCCACGTGCACCTTTATGGTGGCCCGGCAGAAGCCCTTGAGCGATCTTGCCTCCTGGATTGCATCACGTTCCCTGTCATATTCCCTTCCTTGCTCTTCTGCTCTACTTTGCTGCCCATTTTTTTTTTTATATATATATTTTTTTTACCTGAAGAGCAGAAGCGATTCGTCTTTCTAATTTGACTATGTTTTTAAAGAACGGAAGTTTCTGGGCAAATTTGGAAGCAACTAGGTGAGCAGAACTGAACCCGAAGGGGGAAGAGGTGCACTTTTACAGGCTGTGAGATGCAGAAGGGAGAGCAACCCACCTGATAATCATACCAGCCCCTCAAAAAGTGGCACAGGAAAGGGTGAGTAAGAGGGGTCTGAGCAGATGTGGTAACCAGTGTTTAAGGAAAGAACCTCACACAAATATGCACGTGTGTGTTTGGGGCGCCTTACCCTAAGTGCTTGGGTTATCTGCTACAGTCAAAGGAAGAACAGAGGACTTCGGGGCCACGGAAGGACCTTCTGAGATGGGATGTTCACACCCTCCCATTTCCACACAGCAGACCTCTGTTGACATGACCACGATGGACAATCTGCGGTCTGTTCAAACTGTGATTAAATCTGTCAGGTGTTTTGAGCAGACCCTTGCTTGGGAACCACTTGTGTGTTTTACCTACATCTACATGATCCCTCACGTGAAATAATAACCCTTTGCTTCTCTGTGAAGTTCACCGGTATGCTTTCATTCCTTATTTCAATATTGTTTTTGCCTGAGCATTTTTCACCAGTCAAGTGCTAGGTGCAGACCTCAGCACTGCACAGGAATCTCAGTATGAGTTAAGAATTTAAAGAGATTTTTAAAATACTATTCAACTTCTTGGGAAGTCAGCATAATAAATTATAACACACAGAAGTGAAAAAGCATGATACTGTACGTTAAGACAATGTTTGTGCAAGGCTGCCCTTCAGCGAATGCAGTTAGTGGTGTGTGTTTGTAAAGCACCAAAGGACTATTTTTTATGGACTATGTTGGAAAGAAATAAAAATTCTTATCTTGTTTTTTTTTATATTATGAAAGACTCCATTTATTTTGTAAACAGAAAGCAGCTGTTTGCAGCACTAGACATTAAACTAGGAATTCTTAAAAGATTTATGTTAACTGAGAGCATTTAATAAGTTCACAATGAGAGCACTAATGAATGAGTTGATTTTAATACGTATCATATTTCACTGTAGAAACATCATTATGTTTTGTCTACCCACAGTTTAATTTTATCCTTATTTGACATTCCCGGTAGGCAAGGCCAAAATAAACTGGGCTATCCAGTACTACAGATACAGATTAAAAAAAAAAAAAAAAAAGAGATAAACCTGAGTGATCTGAAGAAGAGTGGAGAAGACAGAGACATGTCTGAACCCACTGCCCAGCTGGCAAGGACGAAGCCCTGTATTGCCCATCCCATCACAAAAGTGTGGAAGAAGGACCCCTGCTCACCGGGAATGAGCATGGTGGCTGAGAAAGAGAGACCTGGGAGCAAAAAGCAAGGAGGGAGAATGGGGCTCGGCTGCTCATCCTGTCTTATGGCCCCTTGTGTTTGCCAGCCAGGAGCATGTCCGCATTCTCCTGCTCTGCTTCGTTCAATGTCCCAGCCCACCTCTGTGCTGGGGACAAGCTCATGGGTGGACCAAGCTGAATTCTTAGGTCGTAGCACCCTAACTTTGCATTCACTGGATAATTAAAAGCAGGCAAACATGCACGCACCCATTAAAGTACAGCAGTCTACTTAAAAATGTAATTGAGCTGTGATTAATTCCTCACATTTCATTATAAGCTAATAAAAATCCATTACAGGGCAGTGACTGGATCCTGCCGATAGCAAGCCCTGTCTCCTGCTCTGCACAATCCGCAGCCACACGCGACTTTGCAAAGGATGGACCAGCACTAAGATGTGGTGGTGCCTCGTGCCTCCCCTGCACATATTGGTGTGACACTGCAAGCTATAGGAACATTTCGTGTCAGAATATTAGCAGATCTTGTAAGCCTTGTGTGCATACTTCTGGATACCTAATGGTATTTCTGCTGTTCTGGAGCTAAAGAGAAACTCGCTTTTCTCTCCTTTCCTTAGAAGCAGATCCTACAGGGACAGATGGATATTATCTTATTGCTGGTGACACGGAGGCAAAATCTCAGATACAGATTACCCCAGAGTTAACCTTCCTGACAAGCTTGTGAAGCCATCGCTTAGTCTCTCGATAGCTTCCCTAGCAAAGAATCCCTAGCAAAATCTCTGTAACATGGACCATGGGATGTATTTTCTTCAGGGTTTTTCAATCTGCTTGGTGCAAGATAAGTAACTGCATAGACTAAGCACAGTTAGAGGGCTCTATCTGTTCCTTGTTCGGTTAGCTCGGTTAAATACAGAGGCACCTGCCAACTATTTCACCAGAGCCACAACCCATCTGCGTGCAGCCCTAGCTAAGAAGTTCTTCAGAAATACCCTGCCTATGCCAAATGTACTGACTCCCTGATGGCGTCTTGCACCATTTGCTTCTCCCCCCAAATTCTTGCAACAGTAGCATCCTGTTTTGTTCCTCAGACATCTGGGGAGGCAGGGAAAGGCACAAAAAGGAAAAATATTAAAATGTATTTTTAGTTCCTCTTATTGCATTGCAGTACGATCGCTTTCTGGTTTCAGAGGAAATGCAACTTGAAACTTAATGTGGTTTTGGAATAAGGAAAACGTTAGATAAAAATTAACATTTTAAATCAGGGAAATGATCTGTGAATTAAAATACTTTCTTCTTGTGGCTTTGCAGAATCACCTTCCTGTTGCCTTTAAGGTACTCAGAACAATTTCAGGCCAAACCGACTTTTGAATTCCTGTTCTTTCCAAAGAAAACTAGTGGGTGGGTTTCTGTCTAGGAGCCAGAACAGAGATTTTCCCTAGGGTTTAGCTGCGATTCAGCTCTGGGGAGGCCACCATCTCGTCCATCATGCTGGTTTCCATCAATAATGGCACACAGTGTCACATAGCAGACAAGGGGAGAGCTTTATACCAGAAGTGTCACAATGCCTCCTTTCCCACTGATCATGCTAGAAACATAAGTCTGCAGCAAATACAACATCATTTTTTTACAGGAGTGAGCCCGTGCTTCAGACTAACAACACTTGGCCACGTCTCCAATTGGCTGCTCTTACTAGTTCAACCCAAAAGGAAAACACTGGGAATATTCAACAAGAGAATATCTTGTAACAAGCTTAGCATCGCTTTATTTTGTATTTTATTTTTTTAAGTTGCTAGCATTTTTACTATGACACAGCCAACTGAGGAAGAGCTTTCTGTCCTTTGGTCTGATTAACAAAGATGGACAACAACATTAAAGTCACTTTCAGTATTTTGGGCAGCAAAAGCTGGCCATATAAGTGTGTTATACTAAGGCGAGCAAGGAAGGGGCAGAAATAGGGAGCTTGCATAGAAAGAGGCAAGAAACAAATAAAAATCTGGACTCTTTTTGGTCCACGGCAAAACTCCTTGGTCCTCCCCAAAATTCCCAAACCTAATTTGGGTTGGTTTTGAGTTGTGAACCTGGCAAAGTATGTGGCAGAGCTCAGGTTGTGAAGGCATTGTTTTGCTGCAGGCCCGGAGCAGAGGCAGCGTGGGTCTGGCCCTGCTGGGGGTCTGCTCACACCACAGCCTGAGGGGCCTTGCCAGACACTTCCCGGGGACTGCAAATGCAATGCACACAAATACATTTGTCTCTTCTTGATGCATCTTCTTTTCTGCTCCAATCCCTTCAGTGAGCTGCTGATGGTGTGGCAATGCAAACCGCAGCATTTGTGGGGGACCAAGATGGTGGGGACCAAGCTGCTGCTCCCGAGGGCAGGCACCACGCAGGCTGGCCCCTGCCAAAAGCACGGTGGTGGGAAGTGGTGTCCTGGGCTCCCTGCCTCCTCTCCCCAGTGGCACAAGGAATCCAGCCTTTGGAAACTACCAAACACTGGCACAGGCTGCCCAGAGAGCTGTGGGGGCTCCTCCCTGGGGATCTCCAAAAGCCGCCTGGGCACGGCCCTGGGCAGCCTGCTCTGGGTGGCCCTGCTTGGGCAGGGCTTGGAGAGGGTGGCCTCCAGGGGTCCCTGCCAACGTCAGCTATTCTGTGATTCTGCAAATCTGTTCCTCCTTAGATGTCTGCAGTGCCCTGTGGTGCTGGTGTCAGAACACACCAATGCGGCCTAATACATTTTTTAAGTCTACTGCGCTTCACGGTTACAAACCTGGATGAAAACCAATGCAAAACCAGGAATACAACTTCCTATTTCCTCAGTCAGCATCCATAACAGACCTATTGTTTCTTATGGACTTCCAAACCCCATGCTAAGATCATGAGATATCCCAAAAGTCAATAATCAGCAAAAGACATTTCTGAAGGCCAGGAAGCATAGAGCAGGAAATCCTACAAAGGAATCCTTCAGAAAAAATTGCCCATTATTATTTTGTTCACCTAAGATATCTGGCTAGCCCTGCCCACTACGGATTTGAGCTTTTCATTCTTTAAATTATTTATCCTCCCAAATTCTTTGTGAGATGTGTTGCAGATGGGGCATAGAGACTTTCACCTACGAAGATGTAGGAGGCCTAAGACAAAACAAGACCTGAACCCAAATACCAGGCTGGGTCTTTCGTCGTTTTATCAACTTCCTTTATCATCTTGCTGAAGCATGTAGAAATCACCAATAATCTAATAATATAGGTTTAGTATTACATATGTATGAACACAGACAGACACACAAAATAGGAATTGATATGAATTTATTTTAGGTAATATTTATAACCTAATGCCATTTATTTTATACACTGTTTATGTAAAATATAAATGATATATATATACACATGCTTTCAAACTGCATTTGTACGTCACTTGTACAACATGTTGTCATACAAGTGTATGACACTTGTACAACATGTTGTCTCTCACTGAAGAACTAGTATTCTACTTTTTTCCCCCCGTTCATTTCTCATTGCAATGCACAAGAAAGCAGCTTCATTAGTAACTTATTTTGGCTGACATGTACTTATGAATGTGTAGCATTTATCTGCAATATTGAACTCACAAAATGTTGCCATGATATTGCACTCCTTTGTTTAAAGTTCTCCTCTGAGCGGTTCTTTGTAAAGGCTGTGTAGGAGGCTTTGCAACAGGGAGTTTGGGATTGTTTTTCTGAAAATTATTCTGAAAAGTCTGTCCTTTTCAAGGTCTTGGCCAGGTGCACAGCTATTTTCCTCTTTTCATTTTCTTTAACTCTGTAGCACAGAATAATAGTCCCTACCTAATATTTTATATACAAAATACATTGCAGAATCTCTACCACACGCTACTCCTCTTTTGCCAGCCTATATTCAGTCCCTTAGGGACCAGCCATTTTAGGGACCGATACTACCACCACTACACTCACAGTACTTTCCTTACATCACATCCAGATCCCAGACGTCACTGGGTCTCTCGTATTCATGGCATAAATTGATGTCATCCCTGACTAAATCTGCAGCGGTTGTCTCTTGCTCACCTGCAAAATGCCAAACGACCTCACAAGGTCAGTGTTTCCACGAATATTGACCAGCCAGCACCAGCACAGCTGCCAGTCTACCCAGGCAGAAAGCTCCCCCAAGGTTTGACTGCTGTGGGGAGGACAAAGAAAGCCTCCAGCACACTCCAGGGCATGGGTTCTAACACTAGGCCCATCACGACACAAAAGATGCGCTGTAAGTTGACTTATAACCAATCCTTTTCACCCAATATCCTCACCTAGATGTGTCACTGGGCTGGCAGCTTGGTCCTAGCCCCTAACACACAGGAGCCAGAGGGCCCACCTGTGAAAATCCCAGTCTGCTTCAAAAGTTGCTGGTTCCTCTCCTGATGGATGCCACAAATATCAGCAATTTGGCCACGCTGGCTGTGGCACTTCTGCCAGGCTATTCCCAAAGGAAGCTCACCAATGTCCTTGCAAGATCAGTCCTAAGCTATGCCATGGCACAATGCCTTTCACATGAATAGAGAGGCAGCCTTGAGGTTTTTGCATACATTGAAAAAATACATACATGAAAAAGCAGATACTTTACCTAGTCTCAGGGCACTTGGAATGTAAATCCATAGAGAACCTGAATAAACATAATTTCTTAGTGCGTTAAGGAGTTCAGACTGTGGAAAGAAGACATTTCTGAGAAACAGATTTTAGTCTTTGAAATAATTAGACTGAGCTGAACAGATTTTTGGCATTATTTGTAAGCCAGTCATTGTTCAGCCTTTGTACTTAGAAGAGCAATTATGACTCCTTTGGAAACATCCTTAGCTGAACTCTTAAAATAATAAAAACACTCCTCCATAAGACCACATTAACATATGGTTTTTGTAATGACAGCACAAACAAATCACCCACTCATCAAACACATTTAGGAAGAAGACAGGAACAAACAGAACAAACAAATTTTCTAAAGATTACTTACTGGTCCTGATCAATCAGGAAGAAAACAAAATAAAATAAAATAAACTCAATTCAGGAACTGCCTATGGGATAAAGAATACACATAAAACATGCAACATAGCAATTACCAAACACATGAATACCACTGAACGTTGTAAAGCAAAGTTTGTAAATATTAAGCTCCGAAGCTGTATTTCAAAAATATTGAGCTGCTGATGCCCAGCATAACGATCCGCTCTCTGGTTTACTCTTTAACTTCGGTGATGCATCATGAGTAAGCAAGAAAAAGACAAAGTGTGTCTGCAGTGGTAATGGCTGTCGGAATATTCCCCACTGGGATCACCACCCCTGGTAACTTGCAGGCGAGTCCCAGAGGAACAAGAGCCTCCATCCACCACATACGCTGCTCCATCCTCATGAGCAGCAGCAGGCAGCCAGGGTGGCTCCCCACCAAAGAGAAGGCGACCACGTGCTGAAAACAGGAGACCAAACTTTGGAAAAAGTATTCCAACGGCAAGGGTGGGCCTAATGACGTGGCCGGTGGGCAACATGCAGATCCCTCTGGCATGATGCATGGTGACCGCACAGGTGCTACCTGGGTTGAGACGCACAGACCCCTGACACCTTCCTCTGGCTCCGGGCAGCTCAGCATGGCTCTGCGGTGCAGACCCGCCGTCTAGGAGCAATCCCAGGAGTGGAGTGCCTCTGGAGCCTGGCTCCGGCCACACAACTGCTCACACTCAGCAGAAGCCCAGTCCTGGGGCAGTCCTGAAGCAGAAATAGGGCTGCTGAGGTAAGCAGGCACGAAGCTGCTTTGAACGGCACGGTACTCCTGTTCTCACCTCACGTGATGCATAGAAATGTGCATGCACATACAGAACAACTGTTCTTTTCCATAGCTTCCATTTTCTCACATTTCTGAGCACCTGGCAGGTACCAGGTGCCTGGAAGCACTCCCCTTCTCCTCTGGATCACAAAGCCTGTCCCTCTGCATACCACATCTTTTTGTGCATAAGCTGGAGACCCTGCCCAAAGCCACCTGCCCATAACCCCTGCCAGGTGACATGCAGACCAGCCCTGCTGCATGACCCAAGTCCTCGCAGAACATGCACATCTTCCTGGGGTTGCGCGTTGGCAAACAACAGCAGTGGCCAGCACAGCCTCCATGCAGCTCCCCATGATAGCTTCAGCCAGACCTCGGCGCGGAAGAAAATGGGAGCAAACCAGCTCCACGTTCAAAACAGGGTGTGCACACTGACAGGCCCCTGGAGAGAGCCCTCAGTGTGAAACAATTCAAAAAAAAAAGCTTGAGCAGATTCCTCTAAGGAGTGTTTCTGCCTGCGTGTAGGTCCATTGTTTGTGCTTGCTGTCTTCCAAGTGCATCTATGCTTTGTCAATAGAAGAATAGATGAGAAAACTATGCACTAATTTTGATTCCAGTTGGGAAAGGGACCGAGCAAATCTCCCACACCTGTCGTCCTCCTCTGAGTACCTCCAGACAAGACCGAAGAAGAGCATTAAAGAGTGAGCTCTTGTCGCCACGTCCTCCCTCTTGCTGCGATCTGCGGGACCGGGCAGATGGTAACAGCGCCGGGAAATACGTGCGATAAAACTTGGGTAGATAGAGCCAGAGTGTCTTGAGTTAATGACATGAAGAGGAACGAGGTTTCCTCCTCTAATGACTAACCATGCCATTTTCGGGTTTAAGCAAAATCGGCATTGCTGCTGCTACAAATATTTCACTCAGAATTTTGTCCCAGACCGCTTCAGCCAGCAGCACTGCCCCTGTCCTGCCATTTGCTGAAGGCTCTGCACAGCAGCGCTTGGTCTCACTTAGGGGGGCATAGCGCTCACCCTGTGTTCTGCAAAAGTCACTGCCGAGTCCTTGAAGGCACCGTAAGTGCTGAAGATGATCAGCGCTGACGAGTCATGGCGGGGGGAATATTTCCACCCAAACAAATGTTAATGGAAATCAGGAGGAAAAGATTAACATTATCTGTCTTTGAACAGTTTTATCAGAGGCAATAGTTGCTTTCAGTTTTTGTCCAGCTGTGTTACCACTTTATCAGAAATAAAGATCTGAGTATTCAGAAACTGGAAAAATTAACAGTGCTCCCAGAAATAATGCTGTGATGTAGTCTACTCCATTATTATTGAGCTTTGAAAGGTAACTAAGTGGCAGCCTGATCCTGTGGGGATTTTCTCAAGAATTAATCTTTGTTATAAAGAAATTAGTTAAATTTTACTTGACGTTGCCGTTGTGAAGTTAAGGAAAGTCCTGGTGACAAAGTGCCATTGCTCTGCATGAGTGCCACAAGGAATGCATCTCTCATTTGTCAGCCTGTCTCCCCAGTTGCCAGAGGCCTCAATCTTTGCAAGAAAATTACCTTTGAAAAACAAATCCCTAATCGCAGGGCTGCTAAAGCAAGTTAGTCCTTTGACCTGAGAAATGGTGTTTTGATGTCTGCATACAGGAAGGAGACACGGCCACCGGGAGCAGGACAGTTGGCAGCAGTCCTGTGCTCCGGGACTCCCACGTTTGGCTGTGCTGGCTGCATGCATTTTTCGGTTATCGGGAGGAAATCCAGTTCATGTTACTTCATCTGAAAACAGGAGCCATAGAAGAAGCTTCAGGAGGACTCTCCAGAAGCTCGAGGTGAGCAGAGAGCAGCCAGGTGTTTCAGTATCACCGAGGGCTCGCAGGGCAGTATCTGATCAGCAGCTTTCCTTGCCCGCAGAGATGACTCACATGAATTATCTTTGTATATTGTCTAGCGTTTACTCATTACAGTTCCGCATTGTTTTTCATTTCTTGCAAGAAAATGAAAAACATTATTACCACATTTCCCTTCAGTTTAGGATTTTTAACTTTTCCTTGGTGCAGGGTTGCATGGACAGAAAAGCCTGAAATTGTTCAGGCTCTTTGCCACTCAGATGGCATTTCTGGAGGGTCCTCAACTTTTTCATTGTGCATTGTTTCTAAATCTGCCCTGCCCTGTTATTATCCTATTAGTGTTAGCTGTGTAAAAAGCCATTCAAAAGAGTTTTATTTTTCTCTGAATTGTTTATGTGCACTTAAGCTACAGAAACTTAATAGGAACATCTGCTAACGGCGTAAGTGGTATGTGTGATTGATTCATCATCAGAGATGCTCTAACGAAGTAACTCCTTACATCTTCTTCACCAGGAAGAAAATGCCAGGAAGGTCCTCTGTCAGCCCACGTTCTTGCTCTCCCCACTGCTTTGTCTGAGTTACCTGAGCAGCACTGGTAGGTAACTCCTCAATACCTGCCAGACATAGCAAAGGGATCAGACATCTGTCCCTGAAGGACAACTTCAAATTAAAATGTATCACTGAACTCACGATTAGCGCTGAGAGCTATTTAAATAATTTCTCTAAAAAAATACAGCACTGCAGTCAGCACCCTTTTCTCCTATTTTAAATTATGGATTTACAGCCAACCAAAGGATACCTTCAGGAAGTTAAAAACCTTTTCTTTTTTACTTATAAGAAAGCTACAGATTAAGAACACAAAATTTGCAAAGAGACCTTAAAAATAATAAAATAAAAGACATTTTATATTTATTTTTGAGAAAAGTTTTTTTTTTTTAATAAACAACAATTTTATTTTATTTTATTTTAAATCGGGAACATGATAAGAACTGCATCTCATTGAGACCTATATAACATTAAAGACAACCTTCCAGTGCCTTTTAAGGCTTTCTGGAGGTGGCTCTGTTCCCCTGCACACCCTTTATTTGCCTCGGCAGTCACAGGAAGCCTCAGATTTAGCTCAACTCTCCAATCTTTATGAAGCATTTTGACTGCGCAAGACAAACCCTCATGAGTCACAGTAATCATCTACTTCTGCAGCCTGCTCCCACTGCTTCAGTATTAGCTGCCCTCCGGAGATATCCTAAAGCAGTAACGAGTTCGGCTTCACCAGATGCACACACCACTGCAGAAGCTAGCTCACCTCTGGCCACATGCATGTCATATCGATGGCCCAAACGCCTGGATGGGATTTTTACAGTAGCATGAAGTCACGGTCAAAGCTTTGTGTTTGTGAACAAGTCTGATAGCAGATCAGAGATGAGATCAAAAGCTTAATGGCTAATCAGCTTGCCTTATTAACAATGTAAATAAAATGAAAGTGGAAAGATCAATCTTCTCCCTTTACTGTCTATTTTTATTCCCTTACTTTTCTGGGCTAGGGTCATGGGAACATATCCTGCTGCAGCCCTACCTGCCACCTACCATTGGTTTTGTTTAATAATTAAATTGCAGGTGCTGTGGACTCAGCGCATGTTGCTTTGGAGATGCCTCTGGTTCTTACTTGTTTAAAAGCCTCTCACCACACACTCTTTTGAAGGTTTCTGGTTTTGTACATGTTAATTTGATCTTTCAACAAGGGACAATTTAAACTACTGCTACCTAATTTATACAACAGACAACCCTTTCTCCACCTTGCCCTCTTCTCCTTCTACATGGACTGTGGTGGGAATTTCTAACTGATATTTCATTCGTATCAGTATTAGTATCAATATTAGTATCAATAATCAAATTAAAATGAAAGAAACTGCTATAGAATTAGAGGATTACAAAATGGAAAAGCAGAATTTGTATGATGATACCAATACAGAAAAAAATCTCATAAGTAACATTTTACAAAGTTAAGAAAAGTGACAGGAAAAAGTGAAAAGGAGACAACTGACACAAAAAAGCACCATCAAGAGTCTCTGATGGAGACAGCACAAGACATAAGGACATGTATTTCTTAGCATAATACCTGCAGGGAAAAGAATTGTTATTTTAACCTCTCCCTAAGTGCATCACAGTTTGGGTTACAGCACCGCTCTGCCAAGCAAGCACGAGCTGAGCTAACTCCTGACGGAAACTTTCACTCCTGCTCCAAAACCCAGCTGGCAGCTCCTGCAGAGGAGCCACCATCACCTCCTCCACCACGTGCCCCCAGCAGCCCCTGGCCAGGCCCTTGCAGCACCCAAGCCCCTTCCCACACCTGACAAAGCATTTCTCTGCCACGTGCTGGCGATCCAGCTTTGAATAGCAGCACATCTAGTCATGTTTTGGCAAGGAATCATCCCTTCCTTCCAAGTTGTTTACTGTCAGGCAATCCAAAAGTTGTTTACCAGGTTAAATCTACAGAGAATTGAAGTTTCATTCACATCTACAGCCTAGTGAAGGCAGCTTCTGGCCTGCAGCACGTGTGGCCTTTATTTTTTGTAATTAACCACACAAGGTGGTTAAAAATTCAAGTGTATGTGTCCCAACTCAGAAGCCTGGCCAGCAACACAAAGGAGCTGTTAGGATTGGCATCACAGGGGTGTTTGAAGGCTGGGGGGCTCTCCTCTGCTTTTGGTCTTTGGGTTGGTTGTTGTGTTTTGTTTTGTTTTAATTGTTTTAATTGTTTAGAAGCCAAGCATCCCATGTATGTTCTCCTGCAAGCTGTGACAGTGAACTTGCCTGTTACAGGCATATGGTCAAATGGTGGATACACAGGCTGAACTTCTAGCCAAGAACTATAAAGCAAAGAGAGCAATTTTTCTGTACAGTCCTGATGCTCCAAGATGCTCCTCATGCTCTTTAGAAACTGTTTGTTTCTAAAGAGCCCTTAAGGTTGAACTGAAAATGTGGCCAGAGTGTAAATTGTTTACCTTTCCTTGAATTTTTTCCCTGTGGATAGCTTGAAAAAGGCACCTATGTGCATGTAATTTGGCTGGACTGGGGGGCTTTATATAGCTGCAGAGCTTGAATAATATGTGATCTCCTCAGTAAGGTCTAACACGATTATGCAAACATCATGGTGGGGCTGGTCAAAAGCCCTCCAAAATACACAGAATTTCTGGAGCCACTAGGTTTGCTGCTGTCTTTGCACAGGTTGTGAAGTTCACAGGAGGAAAGAGTAATCCTGAGGGCGTTTTCTGTGCTGGCATCAAGCCGATCCTACAGGCAGTGCCAAAGACCCTGTGCAGCCATACAGCAGGCTCAGCAGCTGCCCTGCAGCAGCTGAGGACCTGGCTGAACAGACCACTCCGGACATGGTTGCCAGAGGCCCACCTCCCAAGCCTTCCCAGGTCCCTCCGGATGGCATCCCTTCCCTCCAGCGTGTCCACCGCACCACACAGCTTGGAGTCATCAGCAGACCTGCTGAGGGTGCACTTGGCTGTATCTCCACATCACAGCTGTCGATGTCTTGCGTATGGATGTGGATGCATCCTGACCCAGGAAGAGAGGTCCCAGAGACCCCCAACCTGTCAAGAGGTCTTTCTCTAGCTGCTTCCCCAAATCCTTCCTTTCGGATTGTCATGCAACAAGAGCAGGGCAAAGGGAGGCAGGGCTGCCTGGTGTGCTTTTGTGGTACACGAGTGGGATCCAAAACAAATATGAGGAAGGTCTTGCCAAAAATGCTGCAAAGGCTTGTGAAATAGACAACCTGAATGCACTTGACATAACGTGTGGGTATCACAAGAGTACAGCACCATAGGGTACAGCTGAGAGAAGAGTGTAGCTGTGGTCATTATTACCAATGAGCAGGGCAAGCCCCAAGGTCAAAGGGACCTTATGACAGTGGCATTGGGTTTGGTGTTGTACCTGCAAACTGCACGTGAAATGCAGACACAGTCTAACAGATAAATAACAAGACAACACTTAAACTTCAGAACAAACTCAGCATGCAGAAGTTTGTCAAGGCACATCAAAATGCTCAAGAAAAATTCAATTTAACAAGCAAATCACTGTTTTCTAGACTAGTTTCAGTCTCCAAGTTGATGCAAACAGAAGTTGCACTTAGAATGTAATGCAGTTACTAATATTAATCTCAAAAAAAGTATTGATCAAGTAAATCTGTCCATTCTGATGGGAAATTAATATAATTTTATGTACAAAAATGAGGAATGTCATCTGCATGTTCATTTAAAAAGAGTGAAACTAAATATTAAAATACTGCACAGACTTAGGATTGTCTCTGTTAGGCACTGGTTAAGAAATGTCAAAGCATTGACTGAGACACAAAACAAGGTTTAAAGCTGGCTGTGATGAGCATACTGAAAATCTTTTCTCTCATTTATCTCTTCTACAGCCTCATCTACACAATGAACAAGGGAAGTGAAAGGTTGCAGGAGCTCCACAGGGATGCACTGAGGCAGATGAGTAAATACTCGTAAAGATTTATCTTCTGGGATCTCCCTGAGAGAGAGAAATGGAGTCACTGAAAGCCAGTCATACAAACTGCTGTAGGTTTTCCAACTGCATCAACAGTTCTGAAGCTGAAAATAGCCAACGGGTCTAACTGTGTTAGTCGAAGCACCTTCTCTGTTCTCATTACCAGATCATCTGCTACAAGAACCAGCATTGTGCACGCATACACTCAGGTATAAACACAAATTGACAAAAATCAGGAGGACCTGAAATATCTAGATAAAGGAAGCCTTTTACAGAGACACAGTGGAAGAATTAGCTGGGTTGCCTTTTGTCCACTCTTGGCTTTCTGAGCGGGTCTGGGAAGGCATCCTTTTTAGTCTTGTTAATATGCTAACTATAAGGACTGTGCAACACATTCCAAATTCTTTTCTTTCAACAACCTGCTAGTGTTAGAAAAAAATAAAATAAAATCATTCATTTAGGAACAAAAGTCAGTAAGCTTTTCATTATTGATTGGGAATTCAATCAAATAACAACAACGAAAAATGTGTATGCTTAAACATGAAAGATCCAAAGATGTTATTTTTTTGTCAAAACAAATTGTTGAAGATATCTGTGTTCTGTATGAAAATAGATTTATTGAAAATCTTAAGTGGCATAGTTCCCCCATCTACCAAATGATGTTCTGTGGGGTTTTGTTTTGAGTACTGAGCAGTCACATCAAAAAACTTTTTCATCTGGGGAACTGTGACAGTTCTTTTCTAACTTCTGTTTACTGGTTCTCACAAATTCAAGAAAAAATATATACTACATAATTCTATCTTGGCATGCTACTATGTGACCATCATGATGGCAAATGTTTGTAATAAAATCAGTTAATAAGCGAGCCACTATTTTAGCCACCCTAATTTCAATCCCAGAGCTAGTTTAATAAGTATCTTCATGAAGAACATTTGTTTTTCTATTTTTTGCATGTCTGTTAAGGCTGGTGTAATCAAGAGGTTAATTAGAATCTAAAATGCATAGTTCACATGTAGAGAGATTTGTCTCACTCTATAAAGAAAAAGCTTTATGACATCGGAGAATGTTTTTTTTTTAATTATTATTATAATTGCCCATTTTGAAGAAAATGTCTTGTGTATTGGCAGCATGAGAGTCCAAATGAGAGGCTATAAACATTTTAAAATAATAAGTTTCCAATTTTCTTTTATTATTTATAATACTTGAACTCTCTTGCTTTCTTGATGTTCACATTGCCACAAAGTTCCTGAAGCTATACTTATTGTGCCATCTACTATGTTGTGAGTATAAAGATTGTACAGAACTGCACACAATAAAAAACTAATAAAGGCAGTAAAATAAAATGATGTGGCTTTTCGCTCACCAAAGCAACACCAACAGCACCCAACTTTGCAATGAAGGAGGGAGTAAACTGAGGTCAAGTGATTCTGAATTTCACTTCTGGTAAATGTTTGTTGACTCACATTTACTTTAATTTTTAAGGGGATTGTGTTTTGTTTTCCAGTTATTAATTTTTATGGGATGCCTAATACCTATGACAATACAATGAGAATTTTGAAGTGTGAGTTGTGTACAGAAGGCTAAAGCTGCATGTTGCCAGTTGTAATGACTATTGCCACAATTTTATTTCCAAACCACAATAAGAATTATTCTGAGACTTATTGATGGCTACTTATATGATGACCTTAAACGTAACACCAAGGCAAGCAATTCTTGCATATTTTCATTGCATGAGCAAAAAAGCCCAAGCCATTATCTAACTGGGCCAGAGCCACAGGAATCAACTGGAGATGCCTTAAATCTTCCTGGGCATGCTGCACGTGGGATGCAATGGCTCCAAACCTAGTAACGTGAGGCACAGACACCAAGCTGGAGTTTTGGTCTGTCACATTAAATAACATGTCTGTTATTCATCACACAAAGCGGCACACACACAGGAGACGCTCTGCCATGCTGCAATGCCACAGGGACCTTGCCCAAGCAGCAGACGTGGTAGAGAACAAGAAGAAGAAGGAGGCACTGCCATGGGGGTGGCACCATTTTGGCCACACGGTGACTGGGCAAGGCACCCAGGCCTCCATCTGGGCTGTGCTGTTTGATGTCTCCCGCACTGGGGGATTGTCAGGCTCCGTACCACGGCGCTGAGCCCGCTCCCGACCTTTAAAAATGGAGGATGAGAGAACGGGTATGGACTGCTGAGAAACCAAGCCCCACTCTACAGCAAGGCCCCATGCTACCCCCAAAATGGCGGCCCTCCCCAGGAACTACACCCCCCACAATCCTCCGGGAGCCCGAGCTGCCCCGGCAGCCCGTGACGTCACCGCGCGCTCCCCGGGGAGGGGGCGGTGGAGGGGGCGGGGCGAGGCGGGCGGACCATAGAGCGGGGCGGCCGCCGGCAGCGCAGAGCGGCCCCGGCTCGGCGGTGACCCGCAGCCAAGATGGCGGCGCGGAGGCCCCGCCGCGCCTCAGGTCAGTCAGCGCCCGGGGCGCCGGGCTCGTCGCCGTTAAACCGCCCTCCGAGGCGGCAGCGGGGGCGGGCGGCAACGGGGCTCAGGGCAACGGCCGGGGCAGCGGTGTGCCCGGCCTCCGTCCTAAAACACCGCGGTGGAGGTTTGGTTAGGCACAGTTGCGTGCGTAAAGTGTAACGTTATCACACAAGGAAGGGCGTTCGTTTAGTTATTTTATCAAAAAGGTGCTCAAGCGTCGTTATTGGCCACGCAACGCATCATTTATGCGAGCTGTGATGTGCTTCTGCCCCTAAATTATTATAATTTAACATAATTGGCACTCTGCGACTGATGATACATTATTCCCTTTCTAAATAAAATAAACAGACTGTCTTTGGTACCTCAAAGTTGAAGAGAACATTCACCTGCAACTTTTTATCATTATGGGTCTTGTTATTGGTGTTTCAGCACTTATGTGATAGTAAAGGGAAAAAAAATCATACCTACTTATGTATTTCCTCCATTCCTTAGCCTTTCACTCACACTTGTAATAAGAGCTTAAAAAAAAGAAGTTGCTGACGGGAACAGAATGTTTACGTTGCAACTCATTACAATTCTAGGTAGTAACAAAACTTTTCTCCTCTGCGGTGACCCAGCATCCCTGCTGAACTTACATCTTACCTTAAATATTTTAAACAGAAGGAGACTTTAATTCTGTGTGTGTGTATACTGATATATGGAATGCTTTTAGAATACTCCTTTTTGAAAGTAGGCCATCTCTTCCTTTGATGTTTGAGTATAAGCAGTATTTAGGATGTCTAATTTGGAGTTGTAGGAGAAGGCCTAGTTTGAAAACGTTGGGAGAATTGTGCTGAAATTATGGAACTTAATTGAAGTCCCAGCTTCATCTATTTCGACTGTGGTGGAATGGGAACAGATGTGTCTGTTCTTGGCTTATTACCTTAACCTAATGTCCTGCCCTCTGAAGAAGATACAAAGCCAGGAATTCTTAAAAGAGAAGCATCTGCTTTCTCTTAAGTCAGGTGTGTTTCACATTGCTGAAGATCATAAAAGCGATTGTGCGATGTCAGATGAAAGCCCAGCATCTTGTGTCTGACAGCCATCAGCTGCAGGGTGAGCTAGGAAAGAATAACTCGGTAAGCATGTAGCGATGCTTTCTCAGAATGTTTCTGATGATTTTATGCTCTGGACCTCGTGATAGCATTTGTTGGATTTTTGTTGTCGTTCCTTTATTTTTTTTTTCTTCTGTTGTTATTTGGAGTCCACATCAGCTGTTGGTGTCTACAGCATCCTGCAGCAAGCTGCTCTACAGGTTAACCAGGGCCTCTCTCAGAGAGGGCAGAGAAGGCTTCCCTTTTTTTCCTTTTTTTTTGTTGTTGTGTTAAACCAGCTGCCTGCTGGCTCCAAGGCCTTTCAGGTCCTCTCCTTGAACAGAGAGGAGATTCCTGTTCACCTTTTATGTGCCACATGTGGATTTTATAGATAATACCTTTCCTGTAGTCTTGTCTTGAAGATTGTGGCATAAAATCTCAAAGGTTCTGTGAACCTCTGGACCATAGGTAGCCCATATATGGCAACATAAGCCATTGTATTAGCCAGCTAATGCCAAATGCAGTTCTGTTAATGTTTGGGGTTTTGTTAGTGGATTTTTTTGATAGGTTGTTAGCTTACTGTGTAACAGAAAATAACTTTTTTTCTTCTTTGCTCTTTTTAAGAACGTGAAAGTGATGATGATTCCTATGAAGTGTTGGATCTAACAGAATATGCAAGGCGTCACCATTGGTGGAATCGTGTGTTTGGCCGCAATTCAGGACCAATTGTAGAAAAATATTCTGTGGCCACACAGATTGTGATGGGCGGAGTGACTGGCTGGTGAGAGAATGTCGCTTTCATAACTGTGCTAGACCTTCTACTGTTCTTAGATCTTTTTCCAGGCTGCTTGAAGCAGATACACTTATTTTCTCTAATAGGGTTTTCTTTATCGTTGATCAAAATTATGCATGCGTGAACAATTTCTTAACTCATTGCTCTGACTCATCATCCTAAAGTCGTTTTGTAATACTGGTAAAACGCACTAGTTATCTAAAGGAGCCCATACCACTTATTGTGAAAAGGATTTGAAGAAATGGCAGAACTTTAAAAGTCTAAGGAGTAAATGGAAAATTACTGCATGTAATTTTTGTTTCTATGGAAAATCAGATTGACTTACTAGTGGAGGTTTAGAGGCCTAGTTATGATATTACGGCTAAGATGCATTTTATAGGTAAAAGAAGTTAAGAAAGGAATGTTGTGGCAGAATGCATCTTTAAGAGCTCCATTTTATGGAGACATCTTTGTTTCTCTAAATTAAACTGGAGCCATTTTGAACAGTTTAACAGTCTCTCTACAGATAACATGAGAGCAGATACCATAAATTGTTTTAGCCTAACTATGCTGTGGTGATAGGTAGAAATTGGAAAGTGTGGTCACAGTCTTGGCAGCTATGTCAAGGTATTTGTTACTTGCCAAAGGTATTTGTCTAGTCCTTGTTTATTCCAGTATTCTAAAAAAATATATAATAATTTCAGTGAAAAACAACATTATGGTAGCGCAGGAACTTTGCAAATGAAATTATACAAGATTTGGAACATGAAAGAGGCTAAAAATGAAATTGGTATTTACAGGCTCAGTACAGCTTTGGGGAATGTAGCCGTAGCTTTCAATCTGATTTTTGATTTGCTTCTGTAGCTTTAAAATAGCTTTGAAAAGTTAGGTGTGAATAGACAAACTCAGAAACCTGTAGGGAGTAGCTAGTGGGATCTGGCATCCAAGAAGTGGCTTTCTGAACGATGTAGGAACTGTATTGCAGTGTCTGTGTCTACGTACATACATGTGTATGTGTGTGTATTCGTGCATATCAATAGGGTTTCACCCTTCATATGCAAGGGGAAAAAAAAAAAAAAAAAAAACACACATGCATGGGGCTGCGAGGGGGCAGGTCAGATGCCGGAGGGGACACCCAGAGAAGCTTTGGGACCATCAGCCTGGGAAGCATCCTGCGCCCACCTGAGCAGGGCCCTGAGCCCTCAGGACTGATGGTGCAGTTTTGGGCAGGGGGCTGGGGCAGAAAACCTCCTGCTGCGGTTCTGTGGTGCTGATGTCCGTGTGCTTCTGTGTTTGATGTGGGAGCGTTTGGAGACTGCAAACAAGGTACTAAATCGCTGGTTGCCTTGGTCCACTAAAAACAGACCAAGGCGATGTCCCAGAGGAGTGCCCTTCCCTGCCCTGTCCCCCTCTACCCTCCTTTTAGAGCTTTTAGCTCTTGTGGTAGGGATGTAACTTCTTCTTACCTGGGAATTAAGTCGTAGGTCATGTAGCTAATATAAATGATAGTGTAATATATTAACCTTCCATCTGGGAATAGTTAAAATGGCACTTTTGTATTGCTCTACTGTGCTTTGTTAAAGTGCTGTATTTAATAGCAGCATGCAGCTTTTATGTATAGACAAAGCCCACAGATCTCAAGCTTACTTTAAAGGGGCCATCAGTCATCAACTAGCAACCGTTGCTCGTGTTGTTTTGTGTTAGACGTTATTCATTAAACGTTGTTTGTGTTAAATATTCTGATCTAAAGACTTAAAAATGTGAATTTATACATTTGCTTTTGTTAAATGAACAACTTAATAGTTGTAGTCAGGAATTTTAGAGTGTGGCATTGTTGAGCAGACAACTTCATTGGACTGGGTTTTTTGTTTTGTTCTCCTAAGGTGTGCGGGATTTTTGTTCCAGAAAGTCGGAAAGCTTGCAGCAACTGCAGTAGGTGGTGGCTTTCTTCTGCTTCAAGTATGTAGAATTTCATGCTTTATAAGTTGGCAAATGTTATTTACTTAAACTGTAGGCAAAATTCAGCTGCTGGGTTAAAAATTTAATTAGGAAGGCTTTTTACCTACTTCATTTTTTTAGTGCTATCAGTCCAAAACTTAATTTCAGACGGAATACTGTGTGTAAAAGACATCTCTAAAAGAACAGTCCTAAATCGGAATCTATCCTGTAAAATAGTTTGTAATGAGCCAAAAGAAACCTTTGTGCAGAAACTGAGATGCTGTATGTGATGCATACTGCCAGATTAGAGGAACTACAAGTAAACTTATTAGAGAGATCAGGGTATTTAAGCTGTGTTTATTTTAAATAGGTTTGAGAATTTTTATCAGTGCTTTGAAAAAAATGGGCTGCTTTGGCAGTTGCTTGGAAGACATGCTCTGGTCCAATTATGAAGATACTTGTTTCCCTTTTCTCCCCATGCTGTCTTTGCTAGTTATCTGTTGAACCTCTGAAGCTCTCCTGACTTCTGGTGGCTTCATTGCTTTCCTCTGTTCAACCAGATTTCAAGTCTAAAAAAAATATAATGGTGTTACCTAGCATGACCATTTAAATTTTTCGTCGGATATTGTGTTAGGGGAGGACAGATTTCCAAAAAGCCTTCAAATAAATTAAAAGGCTTTAAGCAAAGGAGAATTTCACATATCCTTCTGCGATGTAAAAGAATTTATATTACTTTGCTAGCATTTTCCGTGTCTTAATATTTGTGGGCTTGTCGTTTTTATTTTTTTCTTCAAATTACTCAGAGAAGTAGACTGGTGCCTGTTTAGGTTTGTTCAAATAATACACCACTTCATTTTATTTTTTTGAGACAAGGATAAAGATAGTTTCTTTTTATTATTGCCAACGTGGCCCTGGATGGTTTCTGAAAAAAACTTTTATTTGTTTCCTTGACGGTAATGGCTGTTACAGCCAACCATTGGTCAGGAAGGCTTGTGTAGTACCTCTGGCTGCTGCTGTGTAATGCGTCCAGGTGGCAGTTGGGTGAAGTACTCTTACTTCCTTCATGATCATCCTCTCTACTGTTTTTTTTTTCTTTTTTAAATCTCCAAGCCCCTTGTTAAATGTAAGCACTGTAGTTCGGTTACATGTGAGAATGTATGCTTTTCCAAAACTATTTGGTTTAACTTGTTTTCAACAAGTATAACACCTACCTTGCTCTGAATTACTCAAAGGCGAGCATCAACAACAATGTAAAAAGTCAAAGAGAAATATTTTTCATGTGAAGCTTTATAGCATTATTATTTGTTCCACTTCACCACGGTGCATTGCTGACCTTTTCGAATCTCCTGGAAAGCACTGGTTATTGGGCTTGTACCTAAACATTGGGATGGATTTTACAAATGTATTGAATCAGAAGTGGATTAGAATCATCCAGATGTAAATTTTTGGCAAAATGTGCAAAGCCACCAAATAAATCAATTTGAGAACACTGCAGTTCTGTAGCCCACAGTGTGTATTTCTGGATGATGAGGGAACATTTAAATCTTTACATAATATATATATAGCTAGTGGATCTTTAATCTATTTGTCTTTAAGTTAACCAGATGAGAAAGCATGACCAAAATCTCTCTTCTCATTTAGCGTAGTGTTGGTCTTAATTCACTAAATGACAATTTTTATCCAAATTTGGCTGTAGAGCCTGACAAACAGAGGCCTGGAATCCAGGGGCAGCAGGCAGAACATTGCCTGCAAGTCCCCGTTAGTGCTTCTTACCACACTAAGCTGAAAAGTTAAAACTAAAACCTGTAAATAGTGAAGAATAGAAATTGCTTAAAAACATGTTACACACGCAATATTTTTGCTTGTTGAGCTGTGAAGTTTGGGGAGCTTTCCTATATGTAAAATCTGTTTGCCATGTGATAGTGTGTCTGATTTCTGAGTTGATCTCATTTAGAGTGTACTTGAAAAGGAATATTATCCAAGAGGAAAAACGAGTTGCGTATTTTGATTGAGTTATCTATGTCGTTAATTGAGAAAGATCAGATTCTCTAGGAAGGGAATAAAGTAAATGCCTCGGTCTTTCATATTAATTCAAAACGCTTTGCATTTTTAAAGCTGAGTCATAAATTCTATAGTGTAATTACATTTCTGTAGTCTTTAATTTTTTCATTTAAAGATCACACATTATGTTTTTAATTTCCTTATGAATATATGTTCAACGCTTCCCCTGTGTGGGCAGAGGAACGTTTCAGCACGTGACTAGAAACTTCTTTTTTATCTGTAAATTTTTCTGAAATTGCAGATTTCATTCCAACTCCTGATTGCAATATTGATGTTGTAATTACCTGCTCAAACAAGAAAAAGAACTACAGAAGGCGAGATTCTTGGATAAAGCCCATTCACTGAAACATTTCAGTCCCGGAATTGAAAAAGTTCATTTTTTCTCTAGCATATGATGACTTCATCTGAAGAAATCTAGTAGGAAACAGAAAGCAATACGTTTTGGAGTGTCAGTTCGTACAAGAAGTGAAAAGATCTTTCAAATTATTGTAAATGATCTATAAATTTGTCAGTCTCAATGCAGATTAAATAAAAAGCAGTCTGAGGAGAATAAAAATGACGTGAAGGAATCTGCATTGTTCTTGAAAATTAAGACCTGTTCTCACATCTCTGAGCTGGATATTTCAACAGCTTAATTTGATCAATTTTTTATTGAAAGAGTTGTGATTCTTCAGGTATGCTGGTGTATGATCAATACCCATGCTCTATACCGAGAAAAATACAATTAATTTCTCCTGTTGGGTATCAGCTTAAGGGATTTCCCTTGTCAGACTTACAGGTTATGTAGCACGCAGGTTAGTGAGATCCTGAAGAGCAGGGAAGTGTGAACTTGGTATGTTTCTGCTATAGTAAGTTACTTAAAACAATTGTTCTTAATGAGTGCCTGTTCTCAGTGTTTTTAAATTCCTGTATCCTTAGTAATGATCTCATTACTTTTTGCTCTGCAATCAACATATAAATTGTGGCTTTTTCCATTTTGTGTTGACTACTATTTAATCATAAAATGGTGTATTTGTGCAGTTATTTGTGCTTTCAGTAATAAATTTTGCCTCATTCCATTAACATGCCATTGATGGATTCAATTCAACTCCTCATTAAAATACCTTCTACCTTGAGAAAAAGCTTTGAAAACGATTCAAGAAGCAAGGTAAACCCTAAGACAGCCTCAGCTGCATGTTGTGCAGAGGTCTGGTTGGTGCCACGGTGATGCTATGGTATCTCAGCGGAGTGGTGAGAGAGCAGCATGCTTCTGGGGTAGGGACTTGTTCAGAGGGAGAGTTGCGTTTGGTTTTGCACTGGATACCTCACTTGACAGATGATTCGTGCAGATTTAGAGGGACTATTCAGTGGAAGAGCCAAAGCAAACAGTATCTGGAAGTTTGCCTTATAAAGAAATGCCCTGCTTCTGGCAGGTGTTTACATGAAGTGGAGGGGCATCGTTCTTCTGCTTTTGTAAACTGGAGGAGTTTTATGGTCAAAGGGGAGCTGTGCCAGTAGATGGTGGCTGAAGATACAGCCTCTGGAGTTCAGCTCTTTAAAAAAAAAAAAAAAAAAAAAAAAAAACAAAAAAACACTATCATTTCTCAGTCCCTCCTTATCTCTGTATGTTGAAGTTAGAGGCTTGTCAGGGCTGTCCTGGTCAGGGGCAGAGAGGGTTGCTGCCTAGGTAAATACCAGGAAATACCAAGAAGTTCACATTGTTTCTGTATGCTGAGCATGGGGAGCTTGTGTCCAGTTTCTGGGCTTGGTTAGGCCTTTTTAGTATGAGAGAAATTCTGCTTTTGAGGAAATTACAACCGCCATCTCGCTGTCCCATCTTCCTGTATGCATTTTTTTTGCACTTATACATCGTTTGCTCATTACCCTTAATGATGCTTCACAATATCAAAGTGCTCGTGTGCCTATCCAACAGCACCCCCAAAATGAGGCCTTCCCTTTAAGTTCTCTTCTCATTTTGGTTAGTGTAGAGAAGGATGGAAGCACTTTTATTAATCATGCATTAATGTATTTTTTAATTGCATTTTTAGAAAATATCTTATTTTTTCAATAGGTCTGGAAGATCTTGAACAAATATCTGACATTAATAAGCTATATATGTATGTACACATCTGTATGATGCATTAAGAAAATATATGTATAGGGAGTTGATAATGGAATATTAATGTTTTATTTCCATTATCATAGGGACTGGCTTTAAAAATGCTACTGAACTTTAAGAGTTTGTATTTATATAAATTTACTATAGGAACCTTGACCATAAACTAATAGTTAAGATTTTTTTTTAAGATTAATTAGGATTAAAAAATTGAAGTCTGTCTCACCAACGTAAGACTTCAGTGGTATTTTTTTCTATAGTTAGACAAAGTTATATATTTTGTAGGACTGCAGCCAAAGCAGGTATGATGCAAGCTCTGACTATCACTGCGGTGAAGTACAAGATATCTTTTTCCTCCATTACACTTTTTATATCCAAAACATTGTCTATTGTTTATTTCATAGCTGTATACTAAAATTTGAAAGCAGAACTTAAGATCTCTGCTACTAAGTTCAGGGAGAAATGTATAACTTCTATGATTAGAAGCTTAATTAAAAACTTCTGCCTCATACCTGTACTGTATGGATAACTGAGGTAATTGAACTAGTCTTAATCTTGTTTCTCTTAAAGTCCATTTTATATTTTAATAATTTACTTGCTTACTTAAAAGTTGTATTTCTAATATTGTGTTGGACTTAATATCTTAAATCCATACTTAGTTTTTAGGTTTGTGAGTCAGAAGGCACCAGTTCAACACTAAGGCCTCTTTGAAATTCTTGTGGTAACATTAACTCCATAAAATGAAAATTAGCCCAATGCCTAATTGTTTTTTCTCTTGGCGTGTCATCCAGTGACTGGACACACAACCACTACAGTTTAAAAGTTGTTTTATGTCTTTACAGTATACAGGCAGTCCTTAATTACCTACCTCTGCCTAACACCAGCACCTGTCTGCATAAATGGTTTACGTTAGACAGGCAAGGTCAATGGATTTATTGTATCCCAAACCTAATAAATCTTGTGTTTAAATATCCACTCCACAGAACTTCATTATCTGTGAGTTTTATTTACAAGTTATACCATTTGCATAGAACGCACTTACGTAAGTTACATGAATTTGCCAAACATAACTTCAAGAAGGATCTGAGAAATCTCACTCTTCACAAAGATTTCTGTTTTGGTATAAGTCATTTAAAGCTAGCGGTCTATATTTGTTTGTCTTAGCAGTTAAAATGAGCAGTAATCCTAAGTTCTGATTTTCTTCTTTTTACAACTGATGAGGTTTTTTCCCTTAACTATTATCTGGAGAATACAGTAATTACTTTTTTTAGTCTATTATCTTACAAACATTTAAATATGTATTTCTTTTGTGAGTTGGTGGGACTGCCAATGTTGTTGAGTAAATAAACGTCCTGTTTCCAGGATCAAATCTGAGTTAGAGAAATAAGGGAAGGGGTTGGGATGATGGTTAAATGTGCTAAAAATCCCATGAATGGTAATTAAGCATTTGTGAGTTTGAGTGGAAGTTGGTATGAACAGCCACCCGAAATATTCTGCTTATGTCGCAGTACTTGTGCTGTACGTGAGCCATGTTATTTTTCTACTTACTGGGTTTTTCTAGAAGGTACGAGAATTCTGTTTTCGTATACTTTTTGTTGAATAGTTTAAATGACATAAGATAGAATAAAAGTTGTCAGTATTTCCAAGGATGATTCTTATTAGCCCCAAATGTCCTGTCACAAGTCAGAATTCCACAATTTTGAAAGAAGCTAAAATGGAACAGTTTTTTCATTGTCATTCTATGAATGTACTTTTCTTCCCTTGCAATTACAGTTACAGTAAATTCTGAAGAAAAAAATGTTTTAAATTAAAACTTTTTTAACTAAGCAATAGAAAAGTGGTAAAATTACCAAGAGTCTACTGAACTTTGCAATTCATTGTTCTATTTCACATCACTGTTACTGCAGGGAAAATGTAGTGTTTGAAGCAGAGTAAGTGTTGTAATTGGAGCAGTGTCTTTTCCTGTACCTGTAATACAAAGAAGAAACAACATTTAAACAAAAGATAATTTGTAGGCACTAATATATTGCACTTTGACTCATAAAATGTTAACTACAACTGTACTAAATTTGTTATTTTCCTAGATTGCTAGTCATAGTGGATATGTACAAGTTGATTGGAAGAGAGTTGAAAAAGATGTAAACAAAGCGAAAAAACAGTTAAAAAAGCGCGCAAATAAGGCAGCACCTGAAATCAATACTCTAATCGAAGAGGTAAGTCTAAGCAGATAAACTTTTCTACCAGCCACCTTTTCTTACTTTCCACCTTACGTGGTGCTTAGTTGAAAATGTGGTGCAAAACTGAGCAGTAATTCTGATTATAATGGGTAGGCATCAGAAATATTCTGGCTGTATGTTTTATTAAAAGTTACCGGTTGTTAAAAGTTATTTAACTTGGTGTTTTGCTCGCTCTTGCAGGATCATACTCGAGCTTTGGTTGTAGAAAAGCATTAACTTTGATGTGGCCTAGGGACTGCCATGGGCTTTGTCAGTTAGTCTGTGCACCTTCTTGGCTAGCAAGAGAGCTGATATGCTGATGGCTTGGTTTAAAAAAAAAAAAGGGGGGGGGGGGGGGGGAGTTGTGGTTAAAACGTGGTAGCTCAAAGACCCAAAAAGGTAAGTCTGCTGATCACAATATTATTTGATTAGGAAAGATTAACCTCTTTCTGGAGAAAAGCGATAACCACTTTGAAACTAGAGATGCATATTTTTTAAATCTAATTTTTACACATGAAGAGTATGTCTACAGACTTTGTTACATGCTATGTTAAAAAGGCTCATACTGATCAGAGTGTCAGAGGCCGTTTAGTTCTGACATTTGAAGACCTTTTTTATCATTTTATCTTTCAAAAAAAATGCATGTTTGGCATGTTTTAACACACTTTTAAAATGTCATGTAGGCCCTATAAGTTTCTTTCTGTGCAACTGTGAATCCTGACTGGGAATGTACTGCAGACTAAGTGTTACAGCAGCCACACTGGTGCTTTGTAATAAAGAGTTCTGACATCTCATACTTAACCTGATGGAATTATAGTTAAGTTGCTAAAAATTGCCTTATGTTTTAATGTGAATTTAAAGTGGAAAGCCAAGAGAGAGGGTTTTCTGCCTTCTTCTCTACCCCAAATAGCTTAACCTGTCCTTCTCCATTCTGCTGCAGAAACGGATGGGACAGGAAGTTTTTTGTTTTCCTTTTTTCAAATTACGTTTTTTTTCTGTTTTTTTTTTTTTAATAATTGTGTCCTAATAGCTAATCTGAAGTGTTCAAAGTAAAGGATTTATGAAATGGCATGTTGGATGCATATTATACTCGGTGATAATATTTCATGAAATATTATATACATATGTTGTGATATTTAAGAGGGTTTTTTTTTTTGTAGGATCAACTTGCTAGGAAAACGGCTCACAAAAGAGGGAATTGTATTTCTTCCAGTGCCCTAGTCTTCCCCCCCAAAAGATATTTCTTTACAACTTTTTTTTTTGTGTCTGTGATTAAAATTGAAATGATTGTACTACCCTCACCTTTTTTTGGTCAAGAGAGTTCGTAAAACACCTGTCTGTTTTTAATCCAAAAAAAGTAGTATTTAGCATGGAATTACAATGACAATTCCTCTGTATTTTGACTCAAAATGCTGACTGTATTGCAAACACGTTGTTAAAGACAGTTGAGAGATGTGTTTCACTCCATTGGTGCCAGCCGTTGCCACCTAACTTTGTTGGTTTTCAGATGGATTACTACCACCTCCCCAATTCCAGTATACTTGTTTCCAGGCAATTGTGATAAGAGTGTTAAATGTTATTGTCAGACACGATTGACTCAGTTCTTTACACATACTCTTTTTCTTCTCAGTCAACAGAATTTATCAAACAGAACATCGTGGTCTCCAGTGGATTTGTTGGAGGCTTTTTGTTAGGCCTTGCATCGTAAGGACCTGAATCATCTCTTCCTGATGGCATTCGTGTCAAAGAACAGTTGTGGTGACACACACGGTCAGAAAGCAGTGTGGGTCACCGTGCCCTCCAGAGCAAGACGAGTGGAATAGATAGAAAATTTGGAAGCTTTCACATTTTAGGCTTTTGCCTCTTGAAGCTTGGCAGAACTAGAATTTGCTGAAAAACCGCAGTGTGCTCATTATAGCATTTCTGGGCAAAACTGGTTCATCTTCATCATGACTCTTTTTATCTGTGACCTTTCAAGATCTAGCATTTTTAAAATGCTATTCTTGGAATATAGATATGTAAGCATATTGTAAGAAAGCTCCATTTCTATGTTTTCAAGTAAATACTGTTAATTTTAAAAGTATTTTTCTTCATGCTGTAGTAGATAGTATTAATGACTACATACTGTACATGATACTGTAGTTTCAGCCCCGTGGCTGCCTGTGTTCTTTAGAAGTCACTGCAATAATCTATAAATCTGTAATACCTTTTTACAGAGTATTAAATAACAAAGAATCATCAGCTCATTAAAAGTGAAAATTGACTTTGACTCTGGCCTCTGTATACATAGAGAATAAGTCTCATTTTCATATCCTGCAGGCATCTGGTACAAATATTTGTGCACACAAGTTTGTGTGCTAAGTGAATGTGTATGTTAACTTTTCCCAGATGTGTAGACATGCATAAATTCATTGATAAAACTGTAGTACACAGATAATTGTGGCAAGGATCATTGTTTTACGCTCAGTGAGCCATGGAGTCCCTTTCAGACTTCAGTAGACGGTGAAATGAAGCAGTGAGACTTCTGCCTGAGCACTTTGCAAGGGCTCATACTTTGTGTGGCTCGATGCCATGATAGTATGATGTACCTTGAATCGACTGAACGCTTCTCTTGTAGTCCATTTTAGCTGAAAACTATGAGGTAATGCTCACTTTCATATTCACCTCTATTGCCACTATGTTCTGCCCATCTTAGCCTTTAAAAAAGAAAAAAACAGTTGTCACTTAGTTTAACTTTCCCTGTCTAGGGTGTCAGCTATGGAAAAACTAGGGTACAGATTGGCTTCAGTCAGCTTATTGGAAGAGCGCCTATTGCCTCTGACGTCTGGGAAAGCAAATGAGACTTAATCTGTGGGATGTGGTTGCTGCCTCCATCTTTGACAAATCAAAGCCAGAGGCAGATCCTAAAGGAGATTGGAGGTATAATTTTCCAGCCTATCTACAGCTAATTCTGAGGCAGGGTTTTAAGGTGGCTTTGGTCATTTCTTACTAAATTATTCTCAAGAAGTTGGGAATCCAAATGCATGCTCTGTACATTTTTCTGTTTTTCAAACTTGTGAACCTTTTACCTAAGAAAATGGGATGTTTGCTCTGCCCTCCTTTCCCTGCTTTAATTCTGTACCCGTAAGTTAACGTGAAACCGAGCCTGCCTAATGCAGGTTCTGTTGGGTTCTCGTTCCCACGCCTGAACAGCAATAATGATGCATCAGCATCCCATGGCTGAATGTGAACTTCTGATGTGCAGGACATGTGATGAACCTCCATCAGATGGACTGTATGTGAAAGGCCTTTGACATCATAACCTAGTATATATTTAGATAGGGCATCCGTGAACTTCAGAGGCCCTAACATGTTGGTTAACTTCATCTGGCTGGGCTAAGTCATGAAGCACATCGTGCATGCCTGCCAGGTTTATGTAAAGGTTTAGTCAAGCTAAAACCCATTTAGAAATTTGGATTTCAAAACTTCAAAGAAAAAAAGCAACGAGGAAAACATATTGCATGTTATCATCCTAAGGTTTTGGGTTTTTCTAAAAAGGTGAATTTCTAAAGCTATGTAAAAGCAATTGTTGCAGTTCATTGGAAATGGGAAGCCAAGGAAGGGGTTGGGTCATCTGGAATTAACAACATTGTATGAAACATTGTATGAAAGTTTCTTTTCCTTAGTATTCTGTCTAAATGATATTGGGAAGGTAACCACTATGTTCTTTTCTGCTGGTGAAGCTAACAGATTTTGGCATAAGATTTACCAAAGCCAACTGCTACAAGTCACACACGCACATGGGTGAACTCAAATGTTCAAAGGTCTCTGGGAGCGAAGTGAGCACCTCGATAATGTGAACCCATAAACTTGCATCTAAAAAGGAGTCTACTCTGTGAAAGGGTTCCAAGGGAGCACACTATAGTGGCCTTTCTAAAAGGGCTGCTGTGAGCAAGAAATATGCTTCATAGTTAAAAGTAGAATTTAAAATAACTTTTATAGCAGTCTGCAAGCCCAATTTCTGCAGAGGAAGGTTGTTCTGCTGTCCTGTTACTGTTATCTGGGATACTCAGTAAGATGATGAATAAAGAACTGATCAAACTAAATATATATTTTATTAGTTTATTTTTTTCAAAGGCTTTGGAACAAGAAGCATAACGCTGTGTGAGAGACAAAAATAAGGAGAAATGGTATAACTGAAAAGGTGAGCACTGGTTGTTGGTGTGAGGATTGGCTTTAATTCGTGCATTAATGACTTGAGGAACGGCTGCTGGCGTAGTGGTGGGTGTTTGCAGAGTACTTTGAAGCTGTTCCTTGGGTCCTGGTTAGCTCTTGGGGGTGCTGCAGCTGCAGGCAGAACTGGCGGGGTGAGCAGATGATGGAGCAGCAGACTGATAAACACAAAGTACTGAGATGTGTAACTGAAGTTTTTCTTGCAAATACCTGAGTTTTTATTTGTGTGAGCTCAGACTGGGGACTTGCATATCCCTGTACCCAAAGAAATGCTTTGTAACGTTACGGTCAGAAAAAATGACAGCATCATCAGAAATGGAGTGGAGCTTAGCAGCAGCATGATGTTTCTGGTGGTAAGGTCTCCTCTGGAATGCCTCCAAAGTTACTGTCATCCCCTCTGCCAAAAAATAATGGAGGCTAAGAAGATCCAGAGGAGGGTGAAATAAAGACTGAATAAAATTTTATTTTGAAGACCATTTGGTGGGAGAAAGAGCATCCATTTTAGGAGGCAGATGATTAAGAAGCGATGCGTTATAAATATGTGGATTAATGAAAGGCTGAACTGGCATTTCTGTGCTTTTCATTGCGTCGCTGAAGAACTTCAAGAAAACAAAAGTGGTCTGCTTGAACCTAGCAGAGAGAGACGCCCTTTCAGAAGGGATTGGAACTTGTTTGCACTGCGTGCTACTGAAACAACGGAACAGACTCCACTCAGAGAAAGAGGGGGCAACATGCGTGTCCATCACAGGAGTGCTCGGTTACGTTTAAAGATGCAAGAAAAGCAACTTTATCTTTCTCTGGCCGTAGCTAATACTGCTCGGTGACGTTCATGATAAAATCATCCCAGTGGTAAGTTTGTCTACCTTTGCTTTCCGCAGGCTTGTGTATTTTTTTCCCCTCAAGCAGTTGTTATCAGTCACTTCAAAATTGAATGCGAAGCAAAGTGATTCACTAAGGCATGCCATATAACCCTCTGTAATGTAGCGAACATCTGTTGAAAGTTTACTGAATAATGAGTTCTGGAAGAGCCTGCTAATAAATCATCTATTCATTTTGCATTATCTCAATGGGATAATCCAATTTTAAAAAATTATTTAGTTAAAGCAGCATCAGGTTTTAATTTAAAGTGAGATGGCTGGTTGGCCAAAATCAGTGCGATTTTATTGCAGAACTTTAAGAGGCCAGAATTTGGTTAAATCCTTGAAGGCTGTTTCTGTTGTAGCAGCCAGACTGAAAATGAAAATGCTGCAGTTAACGATGGAGCTGTGTTCTAGGTTCAAGGCATTTGTCAGGAGGTCTTAAAAGGCAGGATGCATGCAGAACAAAGTGCAGAATTCAATCCTATAATTCAAAATTAGTGCCTCAGTGATTGTTCATGTGAATGTTTCATAATAGCATGCAGGAATGCGGAGAAGCATCAGTAACACCTCCTCCTAACCTTTTTAAAACTGTTCCAAATGTGTTCCAAAAGAAGGACTTTAGCATCAAACTTCTGTAGTTTGCAGCTGCCTGTGTGGGGTCAGTATGGGCTGGTGGAAAAACATAAAGCTTGTCCAAACTCAGCACGATGAGATCCAGATGACATTTTGGAGGGATCATAAGAAAATGTGGGGTTTTGGTCACCCTAAGACTGGGTGGGCAGGTGGTAGGGGAGAAGGATTAAAGTCGTAAATCTGTCAGGAGTAGTAGATGCCATCCTTGCTTGTCTTTTGTATTATAGTTCAAAAATTGGACAGGAACGATCAGCTTTGATCTTTGTCCTACCAGGAAGGAGGTCTGATGCAGGGTGGGGATCTCCTGGTACTGAGACGTAAGGGAAGCAGGGTGTGGGTTGTTAGCCACTGAGAGAGCCGACCTCCACCAGGACCTGGGAGGCCTGAAGCCAATTTTAACAGATAATTGTGGGGAGGGTCTGTGAAGGGTTATCAGGTCTGTCAGAGCACTGTCTGAATGCTCTATCAGGTTTGGTCCCACATTCAAGCAGGGAGGCCATCTAAATCCTGGTGTGCTGAGGAACGTGGTGCAGGGCTGTGATACGGGCTTTTGTGCTCGCATACCAGGCTGGGAACAGCAGAGCAAACCCTGTAACAAGCAGTGCCATGTTTAAAACCTTGCTGGGCCCAAGCTGGCTGCAGCTTACAGGTTGGCTAAACCAATGCATTGTAACACTTGTGATTAGGTTCAGGACCTGGAGATCCTCTGCCTCCATCACCTCTTGCCTTGCCCCTGACTGCTGTGACCCCAGGATTTCAGTGCACTGCTCGTTCCCGTTTCCCTTCTTTTGTTTTTCCCATCTTCCTTCTTTTTTCACAGCTGTCCAGAACAGAGTATCATGGCATAGTGCTGCTGATCTGTGAAAAAGAGGGAATGCGGTGCCTGAAATTGCTGTGAAGTTGGGGAATAAACCCCACAGGCCAATTCCGCTGTTGGACGGCCTGCCAGCTAACAGCTCAGGGGCAGAGAGCTCAAGGAAACTGGAGACCACATTCAGTTACCTCTTCCAGAGAAACTTCTCCCACTTCCCAGAGCAGTACCCGACCCACTGAACCAGAAGGTATTTTGGCGTGAGCTGTTCCTGGTCTCTCCTGCTGATGCATTCTGTTCTGTGGACTTACCTCAGCATTCGTGGGAGTGGGGATAGAAACTGCAGTCTTGTCTCCTCAAAGTTTACCATAAATCATTGTAAAATAGTTAAATACACTTCTTGCAGTGGAAACGCTCTAGCAGGAAGGAAGACAGGAGTTATAGTCAGGGTATTCTGCTGCCTCTTTGGTAGAAGGCTTACCTGCGAGCTGTAACACATCTAATCCTTGATAGAAGGCTTTTGGCTTCACTATCAAAACCCCATAAAATCAATTGCTCACATAGCCTTAAAAAATAATAAAAAAATCACCTTTCTGCATATCTGCACTGGATATTTTAAAAATATTTAATAGAATATGCTAACATCCACAAAGGAAATTAATGAGCATTGAACCATACAATACCTATTTAACGTATATACTTTGAAATTTCATCTCAACAAGAGGTTATCTAACATACACTTCCAAATATGCACTCATGGGACCTAGAGAATTAACAACCAATATATCTAGTACGATTTTTAATTAAACATCTTACTTCCTTGAAGTATAAATCGTGAAGTTAAGGTTAGATTGTTTTTTTCATGTGTTTAACAGACAACAAACTCATACTGCAGCCAAATACACAATTTTTATTTTCAGATTTCAAATTCTCTCCAGTGAACCAGTTTTGATGGTTAGATGCTGTTCAGACATAAACACAAGCCAGAATACATCTGAACAAAACTGTTGATGTAAGAAAAACCTACAGATGCATGAAAGAGATGTATGAAAATCAAGTGTTGCCAACTATTGTTTCAGAAGCCACTTGGGAAAATAAAGAGCAGTGAATCTTAACAGCAGTAAGGAACTCCATTTTCTTAGTGCTCCTATAACAATGTATGATTAAGGTTAAAAAATACTGAGAATTTTTGTTTCTAAAATATTAATATATATTTTTAATATTTCTATAGCATTAAATAAGATACTTATTTTCCAAACTTAAAAGCTTCTCGTGCCAGATAGGCAAATTGCGTGCTGGCTCCTGTAGGAGCTTTGTTTTGAGACTGCTTGTGCTTCTGCAAGCTACACATATGCTTGACTGCCTAATTGGTTTGTAGATGAATGAAAGCAAAGGTAGAGCAAACACTGCAAGTGATAATACCAGGGCTATACGTGTTGCAGGAATCTCTGGCTAGGCCTTGACTGCTACAGGTAGTCTGCAGAAAACCATGCACTGCACAATATATAGGAGGTAAAAGTAGAGACACAAAGTGGAATTTGTCCGAGTATGAATGTCAGGCTAGCTACCCTATGGTCTGCTTATATAAATGAAAGGAAGTGGACATTTCTGTGGCAATTTTACCTTGGTCTAAAAGTGACATCTAGGGTGGCTCGGATGAATCTGACCTAAAAGTGCCCACTTTTCCCCATGGTTTTTAAGGCAGTGCAGAGAATGACCCGCTCACCTGTAGGTACTGAAGGTTGGGTGAGATGAAGCTCAGGAAGTAGTTTGAACTTCCAAGCTCATGAAGGATGAGAAGGTAACTTACCAAGGGCAAATCATGCTTGACCAGCCTGATTGCCCTCTCTGATGAAGTGCCTGGCTATAGGGAGGAGGGAAGAAAGGGTGATACCATGATTTTTATAAATCTCGTAACATCGTTGCCCCACAGAATGTCACCAATGGGTGCGGGACCCACAGGCTGGTGGAGTGGGATCTCAGGGAGGCTGAAAACTGCCCGAACTTCCAGGCTCTGAGGGTAGCGGTCAACGCCTCCTTGGTGTCTGCCAGGTAATGGTAACAGGCAGGGCACATCAGGCACTGCTGCTTCTTGAATATTGTTCAATAGCTTTGATGCAACCCCATAACAAATCTGTGGATGACACCAAATTAGGAGTGGTATTTGGCACGCTAAACTGTAGAACTTACTTGGGGAAGCTGAATATTGCACCAAGAGGAATCTCACACAGTTCAAGAAGCAGCAAGTTCTGTGTCTGCAGCAGATTAACCCCATACACAGCCAGTAGCTCTGCTGGAAAGGGCATGGAGGTTATGGTGGACCCCAAGTTGAATTTAAACCCTACATTCTCACTGCAAATAAAGGAAATCGCATGCTGAAGTAGTTGATGAGGAGCATGGGCATCAATTATGGATAGCTATGAACCATCTTGTCTGTACTCAGTACTGGTGAGACCACACGTGGAATACTGTGTCCATTTTTGGGCCCTCCACTTCAAGAGGGATGTGGAGAGGCCTAAAGCTTAATTCCTACAAGGGAAGCTGAAGTTGTTTAGACTGGAGAAGAGGAGGCCAAAGGGCACTCTGAGGCTGCCTACAACTACTTGAAGGGGAACAACAAAGATGATGAAGCCAAATCCCCCCTCAACAAGAAGCCACAAGTGTTGGTTTGGAAGGTTCACACTGGACATTAGGAAAAACACTTTCAACAGGAGTTTGGTGCAGCACTGGACAGGTCACCCAGGGAGGGTGTGGGTGCTCCGTCCTCAGGCATTTTCAGGGTTGGGCTGAGCAGAGTCACAGGTGACCTGCTCCAGTGTTGGAGAACAACCTGCTGTAAGCAGAAGGCTCCAGTGGTCCCATCCAAGCAGCACGTCAATGGGATTGTGGAATTCAAATTTTATCACACTTAGCTCCTCTGTCTTTTTCCTGGGTTTAGCCTTGTGTTCCAGTACTTCTGAGCACACGTAATAATTGCTCTCCTTTGGCTGGTCTCTCCTTACTATTCACATCGAGCAGGAAAAATAGATGCTAAGGATATATGGTACTGCAATTAATTTCAGCTTTCTGCTTAAAAACAACAACAAAAAAGTGAATTTCTTTATTGATTGGCTTGGAGTTCATATGTGGAACAGCCAGAAAAATGCATCATATATATTTTTTTCTTTCTTTAATAGGTACTCCTACACTAATATAAAAATAGTAAAAACTGAAGCAAGGTATCACAGAGCCTGATGTGAAAAAGCACATTGATAGAAGAAAAAAAAAAAAGGAATGGAATATGTGATGAACATTGACATGACAAATAAAAAACAAAAGAAAAAAATATGGAAATACATGAAATAAGGGAGGATGCAAAGCAATGAGGGAGAACTGAGAGCAGGGACTGGGAAGCTGGTGACAGATGAGGCTGATAAGGCAAATGGCCTAGAGAAATTCTTCGCCCCAGTAATCACAGAGGCAGCAGAAGGTAATGTCCCAGGAACCAGGATTTGTTTTCCTCAGGGAAGGAAGTAAAATGTCAAAAGGTTTTACTCTTGCACCGGAGTGGATAATAAGGCAATTAGTACTCTTAAAAGTTGTCAGATCACCTGGACTGCAATGATAAATCATATCCTACGATAGTAAAGGGAGTGGGAGATGTTGGAAAGCTTTTGTCAAATGGTTGTGATAACTTACCAGGGACAGGATTACTGAGAGCTGGTGGGCACTTTCTGAAGATTACAATGAATACCAAGGAGGAGCACTGGTGACTGGCATTAATAAGTTTATAAGCTTCACATCACCTCCACAAGAGAAACTAAACACTGGTGGATCCTGACCGTGTACACCTGTAAATGGCAACAGAAACATATTATTAAAAATGTTCTAACACACATGCTGCAGAGGAAGTGTATATAATACAAATGGCTTGGAGTCTGTTGCATGAAAGATTTATGCAAATAATCTCCATTAATAGGATTTATCAGTGCAAATCCTTTGTTGTCAATGTAAGAAGATGTCTTGGCAATGTTACAGTCATGGTTTACCTTCCCAAAGGGTTTCAGATGTTTCTACAGTTTCAAATGCTTTTTTCCCCCTACATTACTGTATATTATAGAGGAGGTAACTGTTAATCTTTCACAAAGGTCTGTAAATATGTGAACTATGCACAGTTTATCATCTGCAGGTTTAATGAATGTTCTATGTCCACACAACTTCCAGGTCTGGCCTGCACACCTTTTCATTATTTCATCTATTTTAGACAGGAATGTGATTCTTTAATGAAATAGTTTAACTGATACTGATCCCCATGTGGTTACAGCTACAGTAACACAAACGAATAGTATAGCAGCATGCAGTATTTTTCTTTTCACATAACAAAAATACCCTGCAAGGATATGCTGGAGTAAGTTTCCCTGCACAGTCATGTCCACACCATTCGTTAAGGAGACAGACGTGATTTAAAGCAACATGGCATTAGGGAATTTAAGACCTACATGTAGAGCATCTGCATTTTCAGACATGGAGGGGTCTGGGTTTTTCAGATGTTCTGCACAAGGTTTCCACAGCACCCCGCACCAGCTCTCACTGGGCTGGCAGAGCAAAACCAGTGAGGCGGGAGCCGTGGGAGCAATGCACGATGTTAGAGTAACCCACACCACTGGGAAAATCACAGAATCACAAAATGGTTTGAGTTGGAAGGGACCTTAAAGATCATCCAGTTCTGCACCCCCGGCCATGGGCAGGGATGCCACCCGCTAGATCAGGTTGCCCAGGGCCTCATCCAGCCTGGCCTTGAGCACCTCCAGGGATGGGGCAATGAGGGGAGAGTTCAGGGATACAATGGCATCCTTCAGGTCCTCCCCATCTACAGCAAGCACCATGCCCAGCACACTTTTGTAGTACCCACCATGAGGGCTTCCTGCTCCAGGACTTGCACAGGCCCAAATCCTAAACTGCACTCAGTCCCTGCAACATGTCCGCCATCACGGGGTGGCTGATGGACCCTCGTTAGCCACCTGCTGTTCTTGCATGATTCAGGCACATGCAGGAGGACAAGCAACCTCACAGGGCCACCGTGCAGCTGCGCTGCTGAGGCCAAGGAGCTGCGGAGGACAGCTGTGCTGGGACACCTGGGGCACGGCCCAGCCTCCATCTGCTGAGCGGGGCCAGGACCGCAGGTGGTCCCCATTGCCTACTCCTCGCTGAAGGCCCTCCCCAGGGTTTATGTCAGCCCTGGTCCACCACTAACAATCGTCATTTTCTTGCATTTAGGGTGACCTTCCTGGGTGATGCCACCCTGGGATATTGTGAATGGGATTGTTGTATTGCCAAACTCTCTTTGGGGCAGTCTGTTTACACATCTTCAGCCGGGTACAAAAAGACTGTAAGAAGGCCATACGCAGCCTAAAAGCTTTAAGGAATTGTTGGTTGCCTATCACACACAAAAGACAGACAGGATTTAACAAGCTCACAGGCATCAGCATCCCCCTGACCCTACCAGGCACCTGAAGAGCCTTTGCTGGGCCCTGGGTTCTCCATGCAGAGGCAGCAGAGCTTCATGGGGGACGTCACTGCCATACGGTACAGCACTGCACTGCTGGCAGTATGGTGTGGATATCTGGGGAGTGACAACCAAGCCTACAAAATCATGCCTTACTCCTCGGGTCATATAATGGATGGGCATTGCCCCCAGTTCCTATGGACTTTGGGGTTCCAAGGCACTGCCACCCTTCACTTTTGTTCCTCTCTGCTATTGTGTCACACCACCCAGGAACTATACAACATGGAAAATTGGCATTTTCTGAGTGAAACTTGAACACAAGTACTTCTACCAAGGGCTAAAGGCGATGCCCTCCCTGTACAGCACCTGTTATTCTTCATTCTGTGTTTGAGTTTCTTCCAGACCACTGCACCCTGGAGAGCAAGTGAGGGGGCTGCTTCCAACCATTTGGTTTCTGCTGGAAATGCCCCACCAGCCACAGTGATGGAGCTGCAGCTCTTGCTCACCAGCTGTGCTACTGAAGAGCCCAGCTCTTTTCCCACAAAACTTAGAAAAAGATGAAGGTGGCCTGCCCAGCACCAGAAGACACACAGCCTCGCATGCTGCTGCCTTCTTCCTCAAATTGACCCTCTTCAGGACAACTGGCAGGGATGGCCTCGGTCTGCCAGCTCAATAACCTGAGTGAGAATGGGGGTGTTGGAAACCCACGGGTTTGGTGTTCTCTTCTCAAGGCTGTCAGTGCTTCTCATGGGTGCACGGTGACAGTACCAACATCTTCTAGATTTCAGACAGGTCCTCTGTTCTTTGACAAACATGTTTCATTTTTTCAGAAGAGGCAAATCAAGTTTTGTGCAAGAGGTTTCTTTCTGAGATGAGGAGGACAGACACCCTACCCTGCACATGGGTACGCACAGCCCGGGCTTCATACCAGGAGCCGAACAGGCAGAGTTGAAGTGGCAGCATCAGCAAGAAAACACTCCTGAGTGACTTCTCAGATCAGCGTATTTTGATTGTGCTGATTATCTGTGCTGCCTTTCCTAATCTCCAGCTTTGTAAGAAGTGGGAAGTCTATTGTGTTAATATCCAGATTACCTAATATAGCTTCCCTTGGCTCAGCAACCAGTCACACAGGCCACCGCAAGTTCAATAAGGGATCAGAGGCACCAGTAAGTTAAATTCTCCAAACATTTTTGTTGGAGCAAAATTGCAAACATTTATCTCACTAGAAGGATTTACAGATCACACATGGCACTGATAAATAGAGTATCAGTTTAATGTCTGACAGGTCACCTCTCAGAGGACTAAAACTTGCGTTTGCAGAGGGATAGAGATGGTTATCAAATGATCTTGCCTGTCTCTTTCTTTTATGAAAGCTGCCTATTTTGTGGTGAAGTGGAACAAAAGCAAAATAATTTGTAAGAGTTATTTTGAAGCCAAAAACAAGTTCTCAGAAAATCTGTCTCCTAGACTTCTAGTACATATGAGGTTGTTATAAAGAGGATTATGATCAACCACTCATCATGTCCACCAAAGGAAGGACAAGAAGGAATCAGCTTAAACTGAAGTAAAGAAGATTTAGGCTGGGCAATAGAGAAAACTTCATAACGACAGGAGCCATGTGGCAGTGGGAGACATAACCAAGGGAGGTTTTTTTTCAACTTTTCAAAGAGAAGATTAAGCAAACGCCTAGCACGGATGGTTCAGAAATATTCAACCCTGTCTCAGTGCATGAGGCAGTGCAGGTTGGGAGGGTGTCCCTCCCAGCGGTGAATTCCTGTGACTCTCAATGTGCTAATCTAACACAGCGAGAGGCTTTGCTAGTAGCCTAGTGCTGCTGAGGGATTCATAGAAGAGTAAATAAGTCCTTCAGATATTTTGCCCTCTTAAGCATCCTAAATTTCCTCCTGTTGGACCTCTTTTGTAACAAGTACTTCCCTGCATGCATGCAATTATTTGTCCAGGATATTGTAGATCTGGGTGCCATATAACCTCTGGTGAGTGCCACCTAACCTCTGGTGGGGCAACAGAGGAAGCAGACTCAGGTGCCTGAACAGGGGGCTTCACTGCCCTTGGGATGTCCCAGGATACCTGAGCCATCCATATGGGGCTTTGTGTCACCTCTACCAGCCTTCTGGGGATGACTCAGATATTGTAGGGTGTTTCACGTGGGCCTGGGTGCCTCTGTTTAGACAACAGAATCATAGCCCTGAGAGATCCAGCTTGCCTTTACAGCTGGGAGTCTCGCCCTCACCTCTGCATAGCTCCTGTTTGAAAGCATGCTACAAATGCCTGAACTATCTCCTTCCCCAAATGGAAAACTGCTGAGCTGGAAATGATTTTTAAAAAGTGGGTTGGGTTGTTTTTCCAAATATTGTCATAGTTACTCAAACCTCTTGTAAATAATCTGCAGCAAAATAGCACAAATGTTGCACCCCAAAGGATTCTCTCAGCTGGGAGAAGAATCATGGCCAGAACAACTGTGCTCCAAATGAAATGATGCCACTTCCCCTTTCCAGGACCTTGAGTTGATCTGATCTGATCCGAAGGGCAGGGCTTTCCGTACCCAGCTCTTGCTGGCAGCTTGGCCCTGCAGACAACTTCTTGCTTTAAATTACCGGTGCCACCATAGAAATCTTCGCCTTGGCTGACCAAGTACTGAAAATGTGGAAAACTGCAGTCAGTGATAGCAGAGGACTGAACGTGACATGGTTTTTTTTGGTAATGGGCTGACACCAGGCTTTGCGTGACTTGTCACTTGATGTGCAGGCTGCAAAGTTGTGATTAATGTTATATAAAAACCACCTCCCCTCACCTTCGTGTTCTCACTTAAGAGAGAAACTTGACAAAAATTGGAAAATGTGATTGTACAGCTATACAAATTAGCAGAGGGATCCCAGGATCTGTTAGTTCCTGAATTTATTTAGAATTAATTTTTTTAACTGCCTAATTTCAGCTTGATGGGCCCCGTTGAGAACTAAGCAGGTCATGTAGCTATACTAGGCAAGAGCTTGTCTTCTTTATGAACTGCTTGTGAGTCATGTTTATACTCAAAGGGAATAGTGTCATGCATTAATTGAGTCTCACTGGTTTAATTTTCGATTGACAACTAAATAGGTCTGGTTCTTAAAAAATTATACAACAGAAAAATCTCTCAGTAATACTCTGATGACAAATCTTCCCAGGTACATTTTTTGTTTTGTTTTGTTTTGTTTTCAGATCAGTACAAATTGCAAATGCAGTTGAGGTTACATCATTCTGTTTCAATAGATGTTATTATAGTTCATTGTATTAATCTGATTATACTGAATTTTGGCTCTTAGTTACAGTTAAATTATTTTTACTTATTTAATACAGCTGCATGTTTAACACTTAATAAATTGCTAATCGTTTTAGTGAATCTGATTTTGTCCCAAAGCAAAATCAGAACAGTTTCAGTTGGAAGGGACCTACAAAGATCACAGAGTTCAGAATCATGGAAATCTTCCAAACTGCTGGATCCAGAAAAAGGCAATAGGGACATAGCTTAAGGCTCAGTCCTTCCCAGCTGTTTACAGATGTAAAAGAGACTTTAGGACTCTTTATCTATAACCAGGGAACAAGAAAGCAGGAGTGCTTGCTTTCCTGATTATAAAGATTAGCCTTTTTTTTTTTTGCCAGTTTTGAGATCATGCTAGGGTGAAGAAACCCTGGTGGGAAGACTGGAGGTAAAAGGAGATTGTGTTTGGGGTTGTCTGTGTATTGTTGTCGACCCATCACCCAAACCGTGTGATGCCCATGATGCTTCTGCCTCAGATACTTGCTTCCAATTAGGAGACTTCCCAGCAGAGGAGAAATGTGTGAGATGGAAATAGCCTGAAAACAGAATTTTGTTAGAAGCCTGGGAGGAAGGGAACTTAAGGAACAAGGATATGTGCAGAGGGAAGGGCACCTCTGTTGGGGTGTTAGCTCTGGAGGTCTGCGTGCTGAGAGAGGAAGACTCCTTCCATCTCCACCACCCCATCCCCTGCCCACCACAGCTGAGAGAAGACCATTGGACAGTGGTGGACATATCCGCAGCTGGAACACTAAAGGCTCTGCCCAAATAAACCCCTTGCTAGCAAGCATGGGGTCCTATCTGTGTGTATACCCAACTGGCTGTTACTTGATTTCTATATGACATGGCATCTAGGAAAAAGACTGCTTAATTAATTCTGAATTTATATGTGAGCATGGGAGTCTCACTGACTCTTATCAATTCCCTGTTTGAATAAAATGGGAAGTGGCAATGGTTACAGTGCACAGATTACTGCTTCTTGACATTTGCCTGTCCAGCTGGAGACAGCTGATGAAGAGGGAAGCTTTGGAGGGATTTAGCAGTCACCTTTGCACATCTACAGGGAGGTCACTGAGATGAGAGAGACAGGCTCTTCACAGGGGCGTACAGCAGGATGGCGAGAGCCAGCAGATATATGTTGGGACAAGAGAGGTTCAGGGCGGACATAAGGAGGAACTTCTTCCCCACAAGGACAAGCCAGGAGCAGAGCAGGTTGCACAGAAATTTTGGGCAGGCTCTGTTCATGGAGGTTTTCCAACTACTGACTGTAGCCACGAGCAACTTGGTTGATCTCAGAGCTGATCCTGCACTGAGCACTGCAGAGCACTGCACTGACTCAGAGCACTGCACTGACTACAGACCTCTAGGCCCTTTCCACCTTGAGTTACCCTGTGGTCCTATGTTTATTTAAACACCCTCTGCTGGCAAAGGATCGCCCACAAGTGGGATCTCTGCCCCTGAGCCCCCCTCTCTGCTGCCTGTTCTCCACTGGCTAGGTCACTTCTAAGGGTCCCTGGTGTTGTGTCTCTGTGGGTTGCTGTTGCAAGGTTGCAAGAAAAAGATAGGGTTCTCAAACAAGATATGGGACAAGATATGAAAGGGGAAAAACCTAGGACAGGCTAAATCTGAGCCTTCAGAATTCAACACTGTAATTTCCCCCTTCAGTAAAACACACAAATCTGCTTCTTCTTGTGTGTTATGTGCCACATTATGGGGCACATTTTGCAGGTCATCTGTGGAGGTAATTCCCTCGTGTCAGTGGAGTCACACTACTGAATATATAGCAGAACTGCTTCTGCAGAAATAGGAGAACTGATTATTAGCAAAAATAGCCTTTGATTAGGATTAGTGTTTTATTTCAGAGTAGCAATGGGAGTCTTGATGCCGTTTAGGAGTACATAATATTTATCTCCAATTGACTGTGTTTTCACACCTCGTTTTTCTTGAACAGCAGATGATCAAAAAAAAAAAAATCCTTTCCTAGAAGGTACACATTTCTAAAATATTTTGTTTCACACAGAGCATGCATTTTTATCATTTTAATTTACTAAACTTTATGGATTGTTTTCTTGAAATTCTTAAAAACTGTCCAGTATCTGGGATGATCATAGTATGTGATAGGTACCAAGAACTCCAAATGTTTACATTTTTAAATTATGACTATGATGAGGCAGGCACAGAATATAATTAATATGTTCCTACTTTATTAAAGAAGTCAGTTTCAGCCATCTAAACATGTCCTAAATGAAAATGTCTTCGAAAGATGGCCTCTCTCCTCTTTTCTTCAAAACAAGCAGAAATAAAAGTAAGGTTGAGACAATCTTCTGCTACATCTCAAAGTCCGTTTCATGTTGTCTGTCCTGCTAGCATCAGCCAGAAATGGTCCTGTATTTTCCCAGTGCCCATGTAGTGATAGTACATTTACCCAGAGACTGCGTCCTTGGCCAGAAAAAAATAATCCACCTAGTCCAGAATCTATATTGCCTCTTGAATAAGAAGGGGCCCTCTAAATAATAGTCTGTATACCCATGGCTAAGGCCTGCTTTGCTGAGCAGAGGGAGTTGGATCACAGCTACAGAGGAGGTCTTAATTCTGGCTTTCCATATCTTAATTCTGATATATATATATATTTAAATCCCTTATTCACATTAATATGCCAATGAATTGTATAACATGATGAGTGGATTTGCGTCGCTTTTTTGTGACCTAGAAAAGAGGTAGGGGTAGTGAGATTTGAAGGTGACACGAAGTTATTTAGGTTAGGTAGAACCAGTGAAGAGAAAATGCCCAAGCACTCTCTCCTGCCCAAGTGTGTAGGCAGTGGGGTGATAAAGCTGTGCTGGTGCTCACAAAAGCAAATTATGTTCAGCAGATGAAAAAGCCTGAAGCACTCGGCACAGTGTTTGGTCCTGAACTGCCACCACCAAAGTCAAGGCAAGACTGGGACGTTCACTTGGAAGCTCAGTGTAAACCAAGTCACATCACCAACAAGATGCTGGGGTACATAAGGAATGGGATGGAAAATATACACAAAATTATGATATTACAGTGCCGTTGCAATGCAGCGATACACCTGGAATGTTGCATTTGTTTGGGGTCAGCGTAATACTGCAAAGATGTATTCAGAAAGGCTGGTTTAGTTTAAGGAGCTTACCCTTCCTAAGATCCCTCTGCAGAAATGAGCGGGCCTGGGGCTCTCCTCAGAGGCATTTCAAGCATCTAGCAAGTGGCTAGTGTTCTCCATACTTCAGAATAATCTCGTTTTCTCCATTAAATCTGAGGCCAACGTTAGCCCTTTCTCTATCAAGACACACAGAAATGCAAAGCGCAGTTAATGAAAATCATTAGGGAAGCTGAGAAAAAAAAATAAGTTTGAGGAAGTTGTTTGATTTACATAGGGATCAGAAGAGTACAAGTTAAGGAAGTCAAGAGCAGGTAGATCTGGCACTTCTGACTTTTTTATAACGTGACAGCAAAACCCATTGGTGACATTGACAGAAAAGTTGAGGAAGTCTGCTCCACCTAGCGTGGGGATGAAACTTCATTCCCTGAGAGCTTTGCAGGATTAAAAAAAAATGTCACGCACCCTGCAAGGGATGAGAACACGACCAATTATTCTAGAAAGGGTTAAAATGCAAGCAGCCTCAGCACTTGTGTAGCTGTGCTTCAGATTACTACTTCATGAAAAGCTGGATTCTCATATTTGCACTTTGTCCAGCGATGAGGAGTTTGTTCACCGTTTGCCCGCTCATAATAGTTTTGCTTTTCTCCGTGAGGTGTCTGGCACAGCTGTCCTGGAGACGAAGCGTCCCACCAGCCCGATCAGCCTCGCGATCTCCCAAGCCATTTCCGAGTGAGCGCACCGTGGCAAGGAGCCAGGAGCCAGACTGCTGTGAGTGAAAGCCCACCCATTCCCTCACCTTTCCAGCAGGGCTCCTGCCGGGCAGATTGCAGATAAGCATCAGAATATCCTGAAAAACGGTGGTGAAATGAGACTGCTCAAATGCGTTTACAACATCCCAGCAACCCAGGGGTGGATAAGCTAGACCCAAGCCGTACCTAGCAGAAATCTGTCTAACATGTTGTTACAAGCTCTGGAATATGAGGACGCTCTGCTCAGCAGGGGTGTGCCATCCTTCTCCTTCACCATTCTTACCACTAGAACATTTTTCTAATGTAACTGGATTGCTTCTTGCATTGTCTTATCCACTATGGCCATAAAACAAAACAAAAAAAAACAAACATAGCTCCAGAGAGGTACTATAAGCCTTGGGCTTTTTTATGTGTAGCCTTTTCCCCACATTTGGTGATCTCCTTCAGGCAATGCCTCAAGCATCTGGGATGCACAAACACAGAGAGATGCTGTCAGCCCTGGGAAGGTTTGGCTTCTTCCAAAAGCAAGGTTTTCGGAGTCTTCTCCTTGGCCACATCTTTTCCTGCCATTCAGCTCAGAAGCCAGGGATGCTCAAAGCTACACAGCAAATGGCTGCACCAGCCAGCAAGTGCTCCGTGTCCTCCCATCCTTGCCACGCATCCTCTTCTTAAAATGCACCACAACTCCCCTCAGATGCAAAAGCACTGCAAGAGTGCACCCACCACCCACATCTCTCCTGTCTCCTTTCAGACCTACTGCTCACTTTTTACAGCTCTTATGGACCATGCAATCTTGTGGCTAGGCGGCTGCATAAGCACCGGTAGCAGGAACCAGAGGGGATCTCACATTTTGCCTCCAAGTGCATTTGTGGTAGGTCTTTCCAGCCCCCCACTCACGCCTAGCACATACACACACCCCACTGCCCCGTGTATGGCCCATATTGTTTCTCTTACACCTGCAACACTGATTTCCTTGTCATAAAAGGAAATTTGGTGGATTTGCTAAATGGCAAATCACACCAAGCCGTATCTCGCTTTATGGAGTTATAAATCACCCAACTATTTGTTTTAGTTCTTTCTCAGGAATTAAGGAGATGGTGATTATTTCTAATTCCCTGCCTCCACAATTCCCTGCCCCTACTTTTAACAGTGTGTTTGTTCTAGTCTTCTTCAGAAAAGGCACCAGGCTCTCTGAGCTTCTCAGCATCATCTGCCAATTTCCCTATCCATGGGTTAATTCTTCCCTCAGTTTCCCTTTTCATTACTATCACAAATACTCTTAAAATGTCATATTAGTATAAAAATAGGCAAAGTATTTTATTTTGTGCCTTAGACTTCCTGATTTTGTCCCTGTATGCTTGTGCTGAGGTTTTTTTATTTTTTAACATTCATTTTCAGATATTTGACCTAGTTTCTGTGTTCTGCACACTCCCTTCTTGCACTTGAGATCATTGAAGAGCTTGTGACTTCACAGAAATTTCTTATTGCGTTTTCTACCCTTTCTATATGCTGGGATATTTTGTAATTTTGCTCCTAGTGACTTTATTTTTTTATTTTTATTTTTATTTTTTAACCAACCATCAACTCTTTCTGGAGCTCTTTTCTTCCACAGAATAGATTCCCAGAGAGTTTACCTGCTAGTATCCTCTGTTCATGAAAGCCTGCTGTCTTCAAGTCCTTCGCCTTCAGGTGTATGTTTTCCTTCCTTTACTCCCTGAGGCTTACAAACCCTGTAACTCTTTCCCCAGCGCTGTCCTCCACCTCCACACTCCCCAGCAGTTCCTCTCTCTTGGCTGGAGCTGACAGTAGAAATGCCACTGGGAAGCTGCTTTCTCTACTGCTACATGAGAAAATGCTGGTGCCACACTCGCCAAGCACGCTGTGCCCTGGTTATTCACTTTCTTCAAAACTGCTGGAGTAGCTAAAGACCCCCCAAACCAATCAGCCCTGTTTTTTAAAATCATTCTGCTAGCTGCTCACAAAAGAGCATCATCTGTCTGAGTTTCTTAGTTAGGGGAAAGGAGATGAGTGTAATGGATGTAATTTTTTACTGTATTATTTCCTGGTGCTATTTAGCGATCAGGTCTATCTTGTTCTACGTTCTGTGTCTGAAAGAAATGCATGTATCTGTTTTTCCCTTGCTAGTTCATATTTCTCCAGCTCATTTCTTCCCATTTCTTCCTCCTGTGCATAGTCTCGTGTAGGCAATGCAGAGCGTCCCAATGGGAGGGGAGGGAGAGAGGTGCTCTTCGCAGGCAAGACCTCTAAGGGAGACTCCTTCAGCCTTCCAAAAAGTCAAGATATATAAATTAGGCAGTAAGATTTTGCACAGCCCAGCAGCCATCATTTAACTACCAAGACTGCTTTATTGCTGATGTCTTTAATAGGCAGCTCTTCTTCTTAATCTAGACAACTTAAAATTTGGTACTGAGACCATATTGGATCACTACGTTTAGTCTGATGGTTTGATCTTGTCATCTTCGTCACGAACTGACTCAATAATCTGAAGCAGAAACATTATAGCTACATCAAATATCAATAAAATTACATGCAATACAAAGATTAACTCATTCCAACTTGACTTTTCACTGCATGATCCCGTCCTCCTCATCGAAATAAAAATTATTCAGCCGCAAAAGGCCCTTGAGCATAACATGACATTTACAGCATCTATGAGTATTTCTTGTTTATTTCTCATAAATTTCCTTTGGTAACAACTTAGTCACCCGGCAAGGCTCTACAGTATACACATATATTACATGATTATCTCATATTTTATACAACACATGTTAAAGTAATTAATTTTCCCAGGCAAATGTCATACCATTTAGTTCATCGTTACGAGCCAAATATTTGTGCAACCATTTGTTACAAATATATGCATAACCACAGAACACTTCAGCTCCATCATATTTAATAAGTGTAATTTAAGGGGACACTGTCAAGGCTGTTAGCCTCAACTTTCACATTAATTTTTGTTCCACTTGCAATTCCTTCAAGGATCCAACCTCAACCCATTTGTTTACTTGCAAGTATCCTTGTTAAAATATTTAACACTACGAAAATAACTACAGTCTTACTGTGGTGTGGAACATGCTAGTGACCAGAAAATTTCCTGCCTGAGGATGACAGAAAGGTTTCATCTTTATTTGGACATTCTTCATCCTTTCTATCAACAAGATCTGGAGTTTGACCCAGCTTCAAGGTAGAACCATAGCAAAAAATGATAGGTTCCTTCTTCACAAAAAGAACTGAGTTGAATCAGAAATTCAACCGAACTTAAATTTATTTCTCTGCAAATACAGGTTACCTCCAATCAAACAAAAAGATGAAGCACATCCAGGACAGCAGCTTTAATTTCAACACATGGAAGACAAGTTAGCCATGCAGCATCAGCACCAGTTGCCTTGAAAAATGCATTTGAAGGCCATGAAACCACTTCTGACAGACAGTGAAGTCTGCTTCTCCCATGCCCTAAATTAGGCCTTCCCCATACTCCGCACACACTGATACAGAAGTCCAAACAGCAGCAATGGAGCTGGGCAGTAAGAAATTGTGCTCAGGGACTTGATAGGCTGAACCAGACAGCTCCATTCAAGCTAACAACACAATAAATCCTATTCCCTGCAGACCGCTTGTTCTTCAGCACATTTGATCAACAAGTGCGGAAAGGGGGCCCTGACACTTTTCTCACTTATTTTGGCCTTCGATGAGAAAAGCAGCTGTGAAGAAAAGAAGCAGAACCAAAAGCAGTAAAAGTGGAAATGAGAAGTTGTAGGAGGAAGTGCAAAACCAAGAAAACAGAAAGGGAGAAGAAGGAAATATAGAGAAGATACAGAAGAGGTAAGAGTGAATAGAGCTGTACTGCACCTCGGTGAGACTTCTCTTATATCGCTGTGAATAGTCACCTTTATTCAAGACAGATGCACTCAGACTGGAACAGGCAGAGAGAAAAGCATACCAGGTTGTGCAGAAGAAAGATGAACTATCATGCAAACGGCGTGCCAAAAAGTCTGGTTTGCTAAACTTAGCAAAAAGCTGAAAGGAAATGTGATTGCTATCTATAATTACGTAAGGATCAGGCATCAAATGGCAAAAAAAAGAGACACGGTATTTAAAGAACAATGTCAAAACAAGGATGAAAAGGATAAGTTTCCCAGGAATACATTTAAGCTGGAAGTTAGAATAGAGTCTTGATCAGTGAAGGAATTAAATTTGGGGCAAAGCTCAATTCCTAACTTATTCATAATTGACAAATTTCAGTCATTTTTGAGAAGCTGGTATTGACCAAGACTTTTGATCCATACGGATGACCTCAGTATCATTAAGACAGAGCTTGATTAGTTTAAGAAACAATTTCTGGTATGATTCCAGTAATTGCCAATGTATTGGGCTCTGGGACCGAGGGGATTACTATTACCCCTGTTCCGCTGTTATTCTGGCAGACTTCACCAGTTTTGAGACCACTGCTTGGAAACCCAAAATGTACTTCTCCCTTTGGTATCTTGCGCTGCCTTAATATTTCTATGGACAATGTGCTATTATATTAGAAGCAGAATGGATGAGTCCTCAAAGCAGCTTTGATCTGTACTAGATCCTCAAAGCAGCCTGCAAGGATGGCTTGAAAGCTTTTTATTTAAAATAAGTGGCATTTTCTCCCTCTCTTTTTAATTGAAATACATGCTGAATGTAGGGCAAATTGTAACGTAAGCTTGATTGCAGAAAGCAAGTATACTTCTGAAACAACCTGGATCAATAGCAGTTTCTTGTAGTTGACTGTAAAATATCTATTTATTGCTATGAGAATTAAAAAAAAAAGAAAAGTTTTTTTTTTTGTTGTTTATTTTTTTGTTTTATCCATCAGCTGAAAAGGTTAAGCTGGAAAATGGAGAACGGGAGGAGAGGGAGGAATTGATCAGTCATGCAGCCTCAACTGATGGCGTATCCTCAAGGCAACTTGCAAGACTTGGAGAAATGCCGACGCAATTTTCCTAGGCAGAAGGAAGCAGACTGGCAAGTCTTGCTGAACGGAGCCAGTGCTGCCGCTTGTGAGTGTCTTGCAGTGCCACCTTGGCTAGATGTGAGAGCTTTTACAATAGATACCGATATTCAGGCCACAGGCAAGTTAGGCCACTGGTACAAGTACGAAATGTGTATTGACGCTCCTACTGAGCCAAACCCCTCGTTTTTGTCAGCAAGACAGTGTGAATGCAAAAAGAGGAAAGCCAGGAAACGTTTGTGCTGCAAACAGCTCCAGTCCCACTCACATCACAAGCAGGTCAGGAATTAAAGGAAGGAAACCCAAAGAAAGTCAGAAGGGAAATAGATGCATCTCTTCCTTATTGTGGCCGCGAGTGTGGCCCTCCATTCTGCAGTGTCTGATACCATCATTAGGTTTCTGGATGCCACATGTGAACATTTTCCTGACTCTTGCGGGACTGTCTAGGGATGTCTGCCACTTCAGGCTGCTCATGTTAGAGCCATGCTGCCACAGGGACTTTGCATTTCCAGGGGATTTGTCCTCGCTCTGAGATAGCTGTTATCTAGACGGAGGAACGTGTGCTTTGCTCTTTGTGCAGGTGACAACGTAACTTGAAGGCCTTGGCTGCATTTTGATGAGGGGCTGTGTTGCTGCTGAGTGCTGCATTCATACTTTCCTCCTGCTGGTTTGGTCGGTCTCTCACATAACATCGCGCTTTCCCACGTGTCCCAGCGACGGCTGCGTGCCGCACTAAACGTGTGCCCGTGGTTTAATTGCCAAAATCTGCATTCCACTCCTGAATTTAATTAGAGGCTTTTCTGTCAGGTTTGTTTTACTAGCGTGGCTGCATCTCAAATCAGCCCACATAATGAGGGTGCAGAGGAACCGAAGAGCTGCTCTCCATGGCAGGTCTCACTGAATATATGCAGCAGGGGCAACTCAGACTTTTAATGCAAAGACTCAGAGTGTTTCTTCTACTGCTGCTTTCAGAAGTGCGGGGTACTGAGAAAGGTCTCCCCGACTTCAATGAGAGGGAAGTCAGGCCGACAGCAAACGTCCCAGAAAAGTTCACACCTTATGTAAAAGAGCTGGGTATCTGATGACTAGGAACTTCAAAATGCTTTTAACAGGCATGACAAAGAGAAACACGCCAGTCAAGCTTATTCTGTGAGGCGGTAAACTATTTCCATCAAGTTTTCAGAGGTGGAAGAATTTGCAAGATGATGTGATGGGGAGGAAAGCCAGCCGGATGCACAGCCTCTAGCAGGGGGCTAGACTGTGCAGGGAGTACCAAGGGAGTCCTGCAGTTCCCGCTCTTCTTCTCTGCCCTATGCTTTGCTTCCCCAAAGGGCATTGCAGATCTGAACAAAGTCACTCGTGCAAATGTGCCTTATTAGGGAATGCTGAATTGGAGCAATTAGCCACAGAAAGGTCATGCCAGATAATGAGACCTTCCAGTGAGACCACTGGATGTAACCTTTTCTGTTCTCCTATTCCCCACAGCATGGCCAGGAGAAAGAGGTTATGGGCCATGAGCTGTGGAAATTCATGCTTAATACCTTGTCTTGTTGGGGCTGTAGGCAGCTGCAGCAATACTGTGCTAAGTGACCAGGTGGTACATGGTCAGCACAGACCAGTGGCCACAGAAATGACAGATTTTTTCCTCTGTGGGTTGTCTGGAGCACTCCACAGCTGCAGCCAAAGATTATAATCAGAACATTGTTTTCCAGCCACTGGAGAGGTATTTTCAAGTGCTACATGTTCATTGACTGGTGAAAACAGAATGAACGAGGGCATAAAAGACATGAGAAAACATAAGGAATCAATATTTCTAAGGATCTGTCACTGATTGTGATAGTGCTGTTGAAGGAAGGATGGTATCAGTTGACCCATATTGCAGTACAGTGCACAGCCACTTCAGAATTTGCCCTTTTTTTCCCCAAAGTTAACCAGCTACAGGTAAGGCTGCAGTTCTCTGTGAGTATGTGTGCTTAATTCCTCTGTTTGTATCCTCTATGTGATTTCTGTGGTGACTGTAACAGCATTTTATATTTTTCTTAGACAGACCTAAAGAAGTAGGTACTAACAGGCAATAATTCTCCATGGTTAATTTCTGTGCATGTTAGAGTTTTAGTTATGTACAGGTCTTAGCGTGCTTGCATGATGATCCACATAGTGCCATAATTCACTTTAAACTAGGCAATCTGGGAACAATCTAATTTTGGACAACCCAATCCTAACATGGCCTGCAAAACCACTCCCAGAAACAGGATGAAGAAATATGTATGACTGAAGCACAGACTTGTCTTTACAGTGAAGTGGCATTAAGTTATGCCAATTTCAGTCACACTTTCCTGGTAAATTTTGAACTGACACAACTTCAACTAAGGCAAGGCTTCCCCCTCACACTGCCGAGTGATGTCTATCTGCTTCCTCTTGTGGGCTTTTTGTTCTGATCTGAAGACAGAACAAACCAGGAGTCAGGTTCTGAACTATGATGTGATTCCAGCTGGAAAACAAAGTGCTCAATACATGACTGGAAGCAAAATTTCAGTTCTCCAAAGATTTTGCAAAAGAGAGAAAGAGAGAGGGATGAAGTGCATAGGTTGGACGTGGTCCTCCACTCAGACAAATGGACCCTGGAGCCAACGCCATTTGGTCAGACTCAAAGCAATATAAAAAAACCAAGGCCGTTTCTGGAAAGTTTGCTGAGATTACAGTTTGAATACCCTTACTGATTTCAAGTTTGCTAGTAAAACAATCCCAATAAAAAGAGATTAGCATCTATGTCTTTTTAACTCCAAAATATTTTCTGTGCTTTCCCCAGCTTTAGCTTCCCTCGTTTTCTTCCTCCTTTGAACTGTACAACTAATGCAGTCTTATGTACATCCACCACGATTATCTTTAGAGTACTGTCAGAATATAGTTAATTTACTACTGCCTACTGCTTGCCTTTGTTGTCATTAGCAATCTTCATTTAATAAAAAGCTTTTATCAAAAATGGTTTTCCTGTAGTACTTTTATTTTTCCCAGAAAAGGCATTAAAATTAATTTGTTTTCACTTGGTCTGTATTCCTGAGTGAATACAGCAAGGAACAAAAAAAGATAAACATGTGAGAGTGTTGTGGTTTAGCCCGGCTGGCAGCCAAACACCACACAGCCGTTCGCTCACCCTCCCCCCTCCCTCTCCGGGATGGGGGAGAGAAACGGGAAAGTGAAGCCTGTGAGTTGAGATAAGGACAGTTTATTAAGACAGGGAAAATAATAACAATAACAATAATAATAATAATAATAATAATAATAATAATAGTAATAATGTGTACAAAGTGATGCACAATGCAATTGCTCACCACCCGTTGACCGATGCCCAGCCTATCCCCGAGCAGCCGGCCCCCCCACCCCGGCTAGCCACCCCTATATATTGTCCAGCATGACGTCAGATGGTATGGAATACCCCTTTGGCCAGTTTGGGTCAGCTGTCCTGGGTCTGTCCCCTCCCAGCTCCTGCTGCACCCCCAGCCTGCTCGCTAGCAGGACAGAGCGAGAAGCTGAAAAGTCCTTGGCTTGGTGTAAGCATTGCTCTACAACAATTAAAACATCGGCATGTTATCAGCGCTCTTCTCATCCTAATCCAAAACATAGCACCCTGCCAGCTACTAGGAGGAAAATTAACTCTGTCCTACCTGAAACCAGGACAGAGAGAAACCCCAAAGAGAAGGTAATGTAGAAAGAAAGAACTCTGTTCTAAGTAGAACATACTCTTTTTATATTTCCACATTTGAAAGAAAAAAAAAAAGTGATTTAAGACTGGCAGAACACATCATATTGCAACCATGCTTCTGGTGTACTGGGCAGATGCTTCCTTTTCTTCTCCACAGCTCCCTGCGGCTTCTTTATGGGATGAGGCAGAAGGTAATAATCCTAAGCAGAAAGACTTGACCCAAAGGTCAGGGAGGATTCATCGGATTTTCTGTTGGAAATGGATTGTAGTCTCCATCCACTTCACTAACCTTCCTAAGTAAGTGCTGTTGCTGTTTCCCTTGCACGTTTTTCACATGTAGCCTCTGTCTGTACTGCCTGAAACCTTGGAGCACCAGTTTATTATTGACACTGAGAGAGTACTAAAACATTCCAACTGCCCCGTTCTGCAATGAGCCACAAAAACCGAAGAGAAGATACCAGAGGAAAAATGCAGTGAAAAGAGACCCTAATTCTTCACTATTGTGCTTTCACAATGGCTGCTATTCCAAATAACAAGTTGTGCCACCAGTTGCATGGGGCTCACGGGAATTCGGTACAAAGCACCAGCAGCTACGCTGGCTCAGTAATTTTGGAAAGGCATATTGGCACGTAGAAATGCTTTGGATCCACTTTCTGAAGATCCTCACTAATGAAAGCTGTGAAAACCTAAAGGTACGTTTTACGATTACACTGCTGTCTCCTGTGCAATGTTTGTCAGATACACAAATATAGGGGGAACAACAAGTGATGCTGAAGAGCTGAAGTACAGCAAAGTCTTGCATGCCTGGCAATAAACTTCCAGAATTTGCACAGCTTTCTTTCCCTCCTTCCCTTCCCCATTTCAAACTTCTGGAAACAATTAAAAATGAAGGATTTTTGTTGAAATTAAGAGTTTTTGAAACCAGAACGTTTTGACAAAATAAAACTGACAGCAAATGCCATAAGAGCGTTCTACGGGAGCTGTGCAGGGAATGCCTCCTGGTCTCATTTAGACCGAAAACATCGCCCATGCTGCTCCACGAGCCTGTTTCAGGGAGGAGAAACAATGTGCTGTGGGAATTTCATGGTCTGATGCATCACGGAGTATGAAATATGGCAGGGGAGATCCACTCCATCCACGAGAATAAGGACGTTAAGCAGCTGAAGTACAGCTCCTCTGAGACAGCACGAGAGCCGTGACAGAATTTAAATATTTGGGTTTCGGCTAACTACTTTATCCATTTATTTATTTTATTAGAAACAGTTCCAATTAAAAAAAAAATAAACGCTCGTGAAGAGCTCTGTACAAAATGGAGGAGCACCACGTAGGATGCTGGGCTCCGGAGGCAACCTGGGAGGCATCCTGCCTTGTTAACCAGGAAAATGTTAGCTGCATTAATGAAAGGAACAACCCTTCCTAGTAAGCTCTCCGTGAGAAACTATCACTGCATTTGCTGTTTGAAATTTAAATCGTGGCGTTAACGCCACCCACTACATGAAATGAGTGCGAGTGAAATGAGGTCTCCTTTTATTTTCCAATTAAAATATCTTTGAAATGTTTACCACACCGCAGCAAGGTGTGTAACCAAACACTAGGTCACTAGTTTCACGATCCCGCTGGGTTAGCATGAAAAAAACACACAAAAAGATGTAAAACCTCCCCAAACACGCTTCCCCCAAGCCCACCTGGGCCCCCAAGTCAGACATGATGTGGAAGAAGTTGCCCCCCCATTCCCTGAGGCCCTGCTGCACTCGGCTCTTTCCGTCATCGCTCGGCTCTTTCCGGAGCCGCTCGGCCCTTGGCACCGCCGCTCGGCTCTTTCCGGAACTCCTGTCAGCGCCTCTCGGCTCTTTCCGGAGCCGCTCGGCCCTTCCCGGCGCCGCTCGGCCCCACGTGACGCCCCCGGCCGGTCTCCAGGCAACGGCGCCCGCCGCGGAGGGGCCTGGCGGGCCGGGCCATGGCGCCGCCGCCGCAGCCGCTGCCGCCGGGGCTGTCCCTCGGCCGCACCGTGAGTGAGGGGGCCCCGCTGTAACTATTAAATTAAAAGCGGGGATGCCTCGCCAGCAGGCCGGGAGGAGGGACCTGGCAGCCGCCCTAGGGCGGGTTGGGTCTCTCGCAGGGCGAAATGGGGAGAGGCGAGTGCGCTCCGGGTGAACCGCAACGGCTTTACAGGGGGGAGAGGCAGGGCGAGGGCTGTTGAGTACTCGGGGAATATACAAAAAAAGCATTTTTATCGTGAGCTACCGTAGCTAACAAAAGCCAAGCCTCTTCATGCTCGTTCAGCAGTGATAATTTTCTGCGTACGAACAAAATATCGTGTCGTGACATGGTGCGGGAGGTAAGGAAGGGTTTGGGAAACCCTTAGGAGGCAGGTAAAACTGTGGGGACTTCATTAATAACCCTAAAGCGTCTGGAGGGGAATCTTGTATTCGTGCTGGGGACAAGTCGTGGCCGTCAGAGCCCTGGTTTCTGCAGCCTGACTGCTCCCGAGTCTGGTCCAGCCGGTGAGGTGATAACCTCAGGTGATAGCGTAGTTCGGGCAGGGTTTCCACATCATTTATCAAGCTGCCTGCACTGATGCCAGTGATACCACAAGCATTGGTACCCCTGCAAGGTGGGACTTCTCCCTGCTGTCTCCTGGGAGCCCGCTCTGAGCAGTAAGTCAGCCTGTGTGAAGTGCAGTCTGGTGGAAAGCCTCTGGGAGCTCTCTCCAAAGAACAAGGACTGGTGGAGGCAAGTGTAGCTGCCCAAGGTGGTTGTACAGGGAGGGTAAAATTGTGCAGAAATACCTGGACTCCCCAGCCTCGTTTGGTGTGTCGGCATTGTGTGGGCTCATGCCAACACAGGACCTCTTGCAGGAGGAGCCCGGTATATGGCACTGGAGATGTTTCAGGCAACTTCTTCCCTGTGAACAGCAGGCTGGGTGCTGATGTTTTAGAAGGGCAAAAAGAAAAGTGTGGTGCTGAATGCTCAGTCTGTCTTGCTAAATTCAAATTTGTCCTGTAAGGATTTGGTTGTGTATATAACACTCCACGTAGCTGCTGAGCGAGCACATCAGCGGCATTGAAATAGGTGTGCGCCATTCCTGTCTGCGAGGTGGACATAGAATAACTCAGCTCAGGGTTATGCAGGACTTTATTGTTCTCCAGATTTCATTTAACTTAATTGATGGAGATTATTGTTTTTTGGAGTATGATGGAGCTGTCTCCAGAGTCCCACAGCAGCAGTGAAGAGGCTTTGTGATAGAGACATGATGTCTCCTGTCTCAGAGATAAGGCACAGTGCTTGGGTACACAAGTTTACACAAGCTGGAGAAGAGCTACATATAGACAGCATTGAACACCCCCTGCTGAAATACATACAGTCTGTAATTAGGTGTAATTTAATTTTCGTACAAATGAGAGGCTAAGAGGAATATTTTAAAGGGGAAAAAAAAGGTTTGGCTATTGTACACGGAAAAGAAAGCAAGTATTTTCATGCTAGCACTCTGAGCATTGCCATCAGTGTATCTTATCTCACAGAAACAACAGCAGCAAAGCGTTTCCTAAAGAAGGACGAGCAGGGGATGGGGGACTGCTGTTCCTGTCAGTCCTTCAGTTGTAGTTACGGGTATTAATCCCACTCCTGCTTTTAGCACTGCTCAAGCTACTGCTGCCATCTTCTCTTCTTGACCCCTAGTGCTACCTGCTGCATACAGAGGCCATGGAAGGCAATGGCAAAGGTGTGCTTATCCATTTCATCTGGCTTGCATGTGTCTAACAAGGAAGCTGAGCTGACTGCAGCAAATCAGGGCTTTGAGGTGGTTAGGAACACGGAGCCAAACTCCCTGGATTGATTGCCCTTGGCAAGTGGGAATAAGACATCCTTTCACAGCGCTTAGAGCCTCCTATCTAAGAGTCAGTGGCCCTTGCATTACGCTCCGTTATGTTTATTATTACATATTGACAGCTCTACCAAGAGTGTTTGCTTCCTCTCCAGCCTACAAATGGAAAAGCTTCACCTCAAGCTGAGCGCATCTTCCCCTTGCTGCTGAAGACAACGAGCTATGAGGCCAGGCAGCTCGCAGCTGCCCCTGGTGCTGGTGCTGTGAAGGGCAGCAACCCCCGTCTGGTTTCCACTTGTTGTTTTTCCCTGTAAATGTGAGTGGTAGTGGTGCCTCTTTCCAATTCAGCAGCTTCCCCAAGACCGCTGCTGCTGCGGTTCTGTTTAAGTGTGACAAAGTCTAACTGCTCGGGCATCAGCTAATTGGAGTCGAGGGTAATACAGCAAGGTGACAGACACTTTCAAAATAGCTGGAGTGGTTCCTACGGTAACGTAACACGATGTTTCCTCTGTGCTAAACGAAGAGCAGGGATGAAAGTGACAGGCCTAGCACAGCAATGCCATGTTTGATGGTTGGTTTGATGGAGGGGAGAAGAGCGATTGCTAGCAGAAGGCATCAGAAGCATAAAATATTTACAGTCCACAAAAAGAGGAAAAGGAACTGTGCCCATTTTTTCAGATCTCTTTGGAATCAAAACCACTGTAGTTGGGGTACAGGCATGGCCACCCATCAGTTAACCACCTTCACCTCTTTAAATTCCTGTTCGTTGAACGGAAGCCCACGGATAAGTTGTGGTGAGCATTTAAGAGCCGAAGGCAGACCTAGGGACTGTACCTTCCCTTCCACCTGCAGAGCCAAACTGATACTGAAGTGGTGCGATGGCGAGATTTCCAGCTTTGTCCATAGAAGTCACATATATGTCGCCCATTTGTCAGGGCAGAAAATATACGTGATAAGAAAAGGAGCCAGTGCGTTCAGAGCCTGGGCTGTGGTAGGAACAGCACCACGATGCAATAGTGCTGCTGCTTCTTTTGTTAGTGTTAACGATGTGCCTGTGGTTGTGAAAGGCAGCTGTCCCTTCTGGTGTCAGGCTGCTCTTCGTGCCTTGCGTCAGCAGCTAACGGAGAGGGCTGTATATTCCTAGGGGTCGGGTTAACTGGGCTCTCGCTGCCCGGCGTGTTTTTGTGCCTGAGGTTGGAGATCCCCCTCGGAGAGAGGATTCCTTCCAACAGTTCTGCGTGATATGTCTTGGAGACTCAGACAATGAGTTTATAGATCTTGGGGGGAAAGTCCATACTTGAGAGTATCAGTTTCTGCTGCAAACTCTAGTGGCGCGGCACAAATTCCCCCTCTCCTTTATTGCAGCAGCTTGGAATCACCCTCAGCTGTGCTACTGTTGCTGTCTCTGGGTTTCCTGCCTTAACTACTTCCTGCTGCTGCTCTGTAGTCATCGGTGCCAAAACGGGGCATTAGTTTTTCTTGACAGACAGCTTTCCAATCTCTGTCTCTTCACAGCCCCCATCCCAAACCTTCCTGCAGCTTCCCATCAGGGTTGTGTTTTCGCCTCTCTCCTCTATATCCACCTGTCGTCTCCAGGCTGTACCAGCTCCGGCAGTAAGAGCAAGCTCCTCGTTCTGCTCCAGGCTGCTGATGTTGGTGCATCTTGTCCTGAGGTGTGTTAGAGGGGCACCGCAGCTGCTGGGGACAATGTCTTAAGGCAATCCCCCTCTTATTATACTGCTTACCTCTAAGCATACTGAAACCTCTGCAGCCAGCTGGGGGTGAAACACGACTGGAAAATCAGTGACTGAATATGGCTTTCCTCTAGGAACTGAGTGCTAGCTTTGTGAGAGATGCTACTCGTAAATATTGTGGGAACTTCTGCTACCTGTCTCGGCTCTGTCTGCTGGCGACCTGTGCTTTCCACAGGGAAGGAGGCCGCATGAATTTCACCGGCACAGTTTGCAGCATTTGCACACATTTCCGTAGTGTAGCTGAAGCAACCAGGACACTGTCAGCAGTCCCGGGTAGTTCAGAAGTGTCATGGTTCATCCCGACACAGGATTTGAGCTGGACCTCCACGGTGCAGCTGTTGTTCTCAAGGTGGTCACGAAGAATGGGTATGGGGAAGAGCAGCAGAGCGCTGGCAGTGGCTTCAGCCCTAACTCCCTGTGGGACTTGGTTAACAAGCCGTGGCCCCCGAGACAGTGGCTGTGGTGAGAAATTTCCAGTTGTGTTTGGTTCAGCTGAGACCTGCAGCTCCCTGATGAGATCGCTGTGACTCTGTACTGGAGCAAGATGCAGAGAGCACGGGGCAGTGCTCCCCAGGGACTGCAGTGGCTGAGCTCGCAAAGCCAAAAGCTGCAGTCGGAGAATCCTGACCTTTGCATTCGTCACTGTTTGGTGTATCCCCAAGATTTATTTCAGGCTCACCGCGCAGAAGATGGCCAGCTTTGTTCAGCAGGTCTACAGCCTGCGTCCGCACAGCAGACACAGTAAAGCTCTTTCCCTGCACTGTCACAGATTTCTTTCAGAAGTCGTTTAGTAGTGCTGTGGATGTAATGTGGTGGTCTGTCACTGTTTAAGGCCAGATGAGGTCTGAGCTCATTAGCTGAAGTTTCCAAAATGTCATTTTTCTCTTTTGTGATCTTCAATTATAATTACGTTTTTGCTTAAAAGAAATAACTCGTTCAGATTTTTGGAAGAGATTGTTTTGCATATAGATTTAGGTGATGTTCCCAGAGAAGGGGTTTTTATAAGTAGTTCTGGGATTAATGATCGAAAATGATCTTTCTGTCAAACCCTAAAAAGTTAGAAGAACTCCACAAAAGATTCTTAATAGGATTGCAGCTCTTGGGCCACTTATTTTTCACATGAAATTGTGAACTGTGTTGTGATTTCATCGCTAAGTTCTGGAAAATTTCCAGCAGGAGCAAATCTGGATTTCTTTGACAAACACTTTACCAAGCTGTAACTCGCCAAAACTCAGTAATGGATGAACAGAAGATGCCTCTAGAAGATGCTTTGAGGACATGAAGAGCTTTCCGCAGGATAACTGTCACCCTCGCTCACTGTGCTTTGATAACTGTGCCTTTCTCCCTAACTCATGCTTTTGTAGTAGGGGGAAAATAATTAAATACTTGCTGTGCCAAAACGTGGATCTGCTGTATAGAGCCTTCAGTGTAAACCAGATGTTTCTGCCCACAAATTTCCCTTTTAAAACCCAGCCTGACTCTAGCTATTCCACATTTGGCCTAATAGATGCAGAAAGCTCCCTCCCATTCTGACTTTTCCCCAGCTCTTTATCAAATTACTGAGGAACAAAATTAATAAAATAAAAAAATAAAAGGAACAGAATGAGAAAGAGCAGTGTAGGAGTGTCCAGAAGAGAAGGAGAAACCCATCCCAATTGCAAATGTTTCGCAGAGCCGGTGCCAGACCCAGCCAGTGCCTGTCTGGGCCAGTGGGCACCTGTGTTGGGGTCTTCAGGGATGGGTGGGACGATCACCTCCTGATGCCTAAAGGTCAGTGCTTACGCTGTGCATGGAAGCATGAAATTTTATATCACAGCTCAGAAAATGTGCTGACGGTACATATTTTGTTTTGGGCATTATTCCTGCAAATACGCAGCTCTTCTTTTAATCTTGTTAAATTCTTGGCTTGAGGGATGCTGCGTGGCAGGGGAGCCCACGAGCTGAATGTTTCTTACACAAACAAGTATTTCCTTGCGTCGATTTTCTCTTTTATTCGGTTACCCTTATTCTTGAGTTATAAAAATGATGTGGTTCAAGAGTACTTGTTTTGAAGGGTGCTGGCTAGCCCAGCCTTCGTCAACCTAAGCAAGGTATGACCATTGATTATTATGGCATTAAAAATTAGCAGTTTTAAAATAATGTTATGTGTTCTTTTGCACGCCACTCTCCTTGCATTTTAAGCAGAAATGAAACTAAGGTAGGGGTTGAGCTGTTGGTGCAAAGGGCAGCTCTCCTTCCCGTGCCATTGGATTTAGAGCTCTGCAGGGTGGGCAAACAGCTGAGGTTTTAACCTGCAGTGTGCAGCAGTTTGTATATACGAGCAGTGAGTGTTATGAGCCATGAGGTTGGGTAGCTGCCTTTCAATTTCCTCACTCTTTTTCGTATCGGCAGAATAAAATAAATACTTTGGTCCCTTTCAGATTTTGCTGCTTCACTGCTTGCACCTTTCCCACAGGGTTGCTGTACTGAGTGTGTGTCATGTTATCTTGGAGGACTTCAATGTTGCCACAATGAAAAATGGTGATTTAACCCTTTGTTGTTTCTCTTGGCCAATTTTTGATTCACTTAGTATTTTCTAAGTGAATAGCATCGTTGAAGTTTTGATTCAACTTGGTGTTGTCTACATCTTTTTTGGGAGTACCAGTTTAAATGTGTGTGCTATAATTAGCATTGCTCTGTCTTCCAAATACAGCAGGAGAGGCAGTTGTGTCCCTCTGCAGCGTTACCAACACACCTGCTGCTCTGAAAGTCCTGCTGTCCAGCCTTTCCACCTCCCCAGGGTCTGCTCCGTGCTCGCCCGTGGCATCAGTTCTAGTATTCACTAGCATTTATTTTGCACTCTGCTTTGCGAATGTAAGATATTTGATGTAGGTAATGAGAGCAGGCTGCTCTCGGGGCACTCCTGAACCTTTCAGTTTGTTCTCTGGAGGTCTGTAGAAGAGGCTTTTCCCCTCTGCCTTTTGCAGAAGATCTTGTGGGTGACTTGCTTCCTTCCACAACGTGCCTCAGTCCTTATTACTGGGAACAGGTAGGGTAAAACAGCCAATATCATCCTGTTTCTCAGCTTGGATGCATCACTGGAATCTTTCTGGTTTGATCTATAAGATGAGCCAGCAAATTGACCACTGAAATGTATCGCTTCGCTTGCAGCATTCAGTTGGTACAGGTTTCTAGACTCTATTGAAAGTAATTGTAGAGAAACTTTTACGTGATTAATCCCCCTTTGTGTAGCTAGATAACTCTTTTAACTCTTATGGATTTAAAAACAAACCCCCATATGTTGTTTCCTCTCTTTTCTTCCAAACTTTTGACAGTTAGGGAAAGAAAAGTTCCACAAGTCACAGCACTGGGGTTTCTGCAATAATGTTGCTATGCTGGTCGGTGAAGATAAACCTGGAATAGGAGGAGAACCGTTACCGGGACAGAAGCTGAAACCTAAATACAGCGTGTTTCCTGCAGGGATGGGAAGTGATGCTCCTGCTTGGGTAGCATTTGACAAGCAGGTATGTACGTACAAATCTGTATCTGCATTTAGAAAAGTGAAATTCAGTCAATCTTGAGAAGGTTACTTGAGAAGATTATTTGTGCGTCCAAAAAAGCTCCTAGTTAAAGAGTGGTAATTACTATTTTTCTGTGATAATGGTATATTGAGCAATTAATGTAGACATCATACATCATGCCTAATAGCAACAAACACAAAACATTTCTGTATTGGGGCACATCTCCTACAGGAGATAGTAAAAGTAAGGGGGTGGTTATTTTTTTATTTTTTTTTTTTGTGCGTGTGTGTAAACGGTGACAGCAAGTAATTAATTGGCAACCTGTTAAGAACGAATATGCTCCTTTGCCAATTCTTTTCTTTGCTTTTCAAATGGCCAAACAAGGAAATGTGTAGCTACAAGAATGTAAGGTGGGCCCCAATCCAGGAGAAAATTTGCATGGGCACACGGGAACCACTAACCACAGTGCAGTGCTGTAGGCTCAGAACTCACTTATCCAGTCATGTTTGCTTGCTCAAAGTCCTGTTGACTTTTGTGTGAACTGTTCACATGCAGGGATATAGGTAGATTGTGTCTGTTATAGGCACAGGAATTTAAAATTAATATATATATATGTTTTTATTTTGTAGGTGTGTAGTGACACCTTTGAAGTTAGAGAGTTATCAAATAACTGTGATCTAGGATGATATGAATTTCATAGCATGCTGTCATTACTTTCCATTTTTAAATTTACATTAAATGCTACTTGGTGATGGTTTATTTCTAAAGCAAAAAGCCTACAATCAGAGAAGGAAAAAGATACAGAAAAAGAAATCATTCAGCAGGTTGCAGAAATGTTGTATGACAAAATGATTAAGGTATTTAAATATTGTGAAGAATGACTAATCATAATTTTTGTTTTAAAATGAAAGTTACGCAGGTAATTTCAGTACAGTTATGCATTTGCCTCCTCGGCAGACCAGAACTACTACAAGAAAATGTAAGACTTGATACAGATGCACATGATTTTGGTTAGCATTTTCTCTGAAGGGCCTAGTAGTGCTCACCAATTTTTCACCAATGTGCTGAAATATAAATTTGTGTAATGTGCCAAAGTGTTAAGGCCTCAGCCAGTCCTGCACATGCTTTATCTGCACCCTTCTTTCAATGGGGAGGTGCGCACTGGCTTCCTGGGGACATACGCAGTAAGGGTTTGCAGGGTTTGGACCCAAGTTTATGACGTGAAGGAGGGGACCTGCCTCTGAACATCAGGCACTGAACTTGGCCGGTGAGATGAGCTAGCTGGCCTTCCTACTCTCCTCGTCTAGTTGCTGTATTCCTTCCTCCACAGGGCAATCGATGCAGGGCAGGAGTTCACAGGTTTGGAATTGGCTCCTGGAGGGCTCATGCCTTTGTATTAATTGCAGACAGTTAAAGGGTACTACCCAACTAATTTAGCCTCCCCTGGTAAGAGCCTTGAATGCAGCTATGCCTGCCAGTGCTGCAGTTTGTGACTCAGAAAAGTGGACCCCATGAAACATAGTTTGAACAGATGTTTATATTTTTAAATATAGTCTGCTTTCTTACCCACTTTTCTTTGGTTTCGAGCTTTCAGCAATGCCAGTTTGTTGGAGGAAGGACAGGCGTAATGCTTCTTATTAAGTGGGTTACGAAATAGTTTTTGCAACTTCATATGCCTAATAGGAAGCAGGTGTAAATTTAATTTCTTCTGTGATTAAGTACACACACAAGGCCTCCTGGGCTTGAAAAGATGTTTATAATTTGACTACCACAGGTGCTAGGGAAACCTTGTGCCAACTTTACAATATGCCACAGAGTTTATTCAATATTTGTTACTTTCTATTTTCATGCCCGACTTCAAGTTTTTTAAAAAGTGGGCACTTTGTGCACAGCAATATACTACAGATGACACATGAGTTAGGAAGTGTTGAACTTTGACTATTTCTAAAATTAACTCTGCTTTAAAAAGAAAAATAAGTTGTCATCTTTTATGCTCCCTCCTTTACCCCTTCACCCTTCCTGAATTATCTGTTTCGATCTACAAAATCGCAGTTGGCTGCTGAATGTATTTCAGTTGTACACTAGCATGTTCATAATGAAGGGTATAAAGAGAATAAAGTTTAAGTGCAAAATAGTTTGTACAGACTCATCCAATGAAGTAAACCATGACACAAGTATACGGTCAGTGAAAGGAATAAATATTGTGTAATTAGGACCTGACTGTGTTGGGAGAGGTGTGCAAACAGACCCTTTCACCTGGCTGGTGTCATGAGACAGGAAAGACCAGTAGCAGAACTAAAAAGAATTAATAATCAAATAGTTGGACAATGTTTGTCAAACGTTTGTACTGGGACTGTCAGAATGGGGAGAAGAGCGTACATGTGTCCTGTGGTTGCATGGCTTAGCAGCAGCTGGGCAAGGGGTGAAATTCAGCTTCATTGTTAGTTGAGCCCCAGGTTGCTCTGACTAGGATACAGTGGTTCCACCAGACATATTTCATAACTTCTAAGTCCCCTGGAGTATTCAAGAGATTTACCCAGGCCTCCTGGTCCTTCTAGGGTATCAGCTGGGCACCAGGGTATCAGCTTGGTCACCACCGATGGCATTATACACTTATGTTTAGACAAGCAGAAGGAAGAAGAGATGTTAAAGGATGATGGAGTTGTTTGCGTTGCCTTCGTTGTATGTCAGTTTTTTGATTTGACATTCATTGATTTTTCCAAAATTTTCATCTTTGATACATGAAATGGTGAAATCCACAGTTAAAAATTACATGTGGCCAGAATGAATTTTATTTATTTTAAACCATTTTGTCTGTAGGTTGTTCAGAAACATGCATGTTTTACTACTTATACAAACAATAATCGGTAGTGTCTAGGTTCTTTTGTATGATCACAATCAATCAGATGTAAAAATTAAGGGTTATGTGATTTGATTTTAATTTACATTTTATTTCCCTAATGGTGTACAGGGAGGGTGCCCCATTGAGAGGTCTGGCTGGAACACAGGGTGGCTGCTGTTCTTGTGTGCTCTTGAGCAAGTCACTAGCTCTGTCTCCCTAGAAAAAGAGGTTGTATTTCTCTATTTGGGCATTCTGAAATGTCTACCATCAGTGTTTATGGAAGTGCTTTGAGATTCTCAAAAACATGTGCTAAAGAAATACAGACTGATCTTTTCTGTGTCATGTAGGGATCTTGGATGGCTCACTAGGTTTCTAGTGTTTTCAAGCCCAGGTCTGCCAGATGCTCATTGAAACAGGGAGCAGCTAAATTGTCTTTTTTTCAAATGCTTCGTTTTGTCTAATGAATCAAGAATAAAGGTTGTTGAATTTATTAATCATTACAAAAATGAAGCATGAATTAGCACTGACTTGACCCAAATGTTCTGATGGGGGTGCTGCTGGTGGAAACCTAGTTTTTATTAATACCGTGTCGTGTATCCTTACCACAGCAAGCATCTTGGTAGATAATGCACAAATAAAAATATACTTCTTACACCTTCCCTTAAGCTTGGTCTTGGTGATTGAAGACCATAAATGATACCAAGAAGTACAAAACTTGTGTAATGGTTTGCGCAGTTTGATCTAGGCTCTGCAGATATTAAGGCCACTCAAATAAACCACTGAGCACCTCATCTATGGAGGTTTTTTTCTTGCATTATTGTCATTGCTAGAGACCATGAAGGCTGAATTGCAGAACCAGGTAAATTTTGAAATGCCAGTATTGCACAGCTCTAAGTGACTCCTGAAAAAATATCATTTCTTTCTCATAGTCTTCCATACCGTTTATTAGACAGCTTGCAGGATCTGCTTAAAAAGAACTCTTCTTTCCACTTACCTCAATGGTAAAGCCGTTACTGTCAGATGTGCTTTATTTTCCAGCAATTCATTGAATAGAAGTCTAACATTTTCTTCATGACCTAGGTAGCTCATTGTACTATCGAAAGTGCTTTGTTCAGAAGATTTTCCAAGCAGCCTGCTGATAGTTTTATATTTGATTTATTTCTTTACTGTAGAGTTTTATCTCTGCTTAGATGTTATGATAATAAAAATGCCAAGCAAAGAATTTTATATTTATGTGATTTAATGTCGATTTCCATTCTTACATTTCTGAGAAATAAATCTACCTCCCAAAATCCATACATTTAGTTAGCTTATAATCTATACAAGTTTATTTTATTGATGCATTTTGCAAAAGCATTGAAAATTTTCCTGCTTTATATGTATTTATTGTTTTTAATAGGTATTGTCTTTTGATGCCTATGTAGAAGAAGAAGTGCCTGACAAAAATCAAGAGTTATATAGAATAAGACACTGTAAAATATACTTCTACCTTGAAGATGATACAATTCAAGTGATTGAACCCCAAGTGAAAAATAGTGGCATAATGCAAGGTATGTATTTTTAATATCACCCTTTTTTTTTTCCCCTTTATATCTTCAGCACAGTCTCGATCCCTTTTAAGGATACATAACGTGAGTTCTTATACTTAAAATGGGCAGTAACATGAATGGCTATAATTATCTTTTCTTGTTACGGATCACAATGTGAACTTTTTTTATTGCCTTAGATTTTGAAGAAGTTGGTTTTATAAGGCAGAATCCCCTCCTACACACGCATACATTTTTTTCTCTAATGCAGCAGTTAGAAGTCAAATGATAGTTGGTCTTTTGTTGATGTAGTGTCACTTCTGCAAAAGTGATTTTTGTTCTAGATTTCCATTCCTGAGCCTGGATCCTCCCATCCTGGCACTGATAGTAAGTTCTCTAGCTGTATCTTTGTAATTGTTCATTAGATGCTGCAGGTTTCTCGGCATTTACTGAAAGAGAGCACCTTTTGTGCCTCTGGCTGTTGGTTATGATTAAAACGCCCTTGGCTCAGTAATTTTTCCTTGACACCTCTAAGTTAAGACTCTGCCTTGCTTCAGAGTCGTATCACTGCACTTGAGCCAGCCTGAGGACTTTTGGAAAAGGGTTTAGTAAGCTGATTTACTGGAGTATTAATGAAGTTGGTTTACATTAAGAAAATGTGAGCTGGCGGTCAACATCCTGTTGCAGAAGAGGAGCACAGCTGCTGCTTCTTGGTGTTTATGGGTCACTGCCAGAATTAAAAAGTTTTGCAAGGGATGTAGTCCAGATAAGCAGGATGTCTTTGGGATGAGTATCTTGGGATGACTGCGCCTCCCAATCCCAAAAGATATTTTGTACATTCTGGTGGATCGTTGCAAAGCAATTAAAAAAAAATTAACCTTTCAACTGCCATACTCTTTTCCAAGGTGATCAGCTATGATCAATAAATATACCTATCTACAGTATAGGACAATATTTGCAAGTGTTATGCTCATCATCACAGGTACATCTGGGATAAAATTGCCTGGGAATCTTATCTTCTTAAACTAGTACTTCAAACCTGGCTTTTCCTCTGTTGATTAGTTCTTCTTGCCAGAAATCTTGCTGGCTGTTCAGTAGGAACTGACTGTGAATTCAGAGGAACCTTGTCTCCTACTCTTACCCCTACCTGGGCGAGTGCTTTTTCACGACCCAAAGAAAAGCACATTGGATCTCTTCACCTGGGAATTTACAAGACACTTACCCCCCCGCTGCAGCCATCTGTGTGAGGCTGGAGGCATCCTCAGGTGTAGGTTTTCCTTGATTTGTGTCGTGGGAGTGTCTGTTTCTGGATTATGTGGCTTAGAGCAAATGATCATCAGCAAAGGAAGCACAGTTAACCTAAGAGGCAGAGGTGACGTCTTTGAGAGGGAAGGTGGAAGCCAGGTTCATTAAAGCAGGAAAGCAAATTCAAAGCTGATTGCTTTGAAACTGGCTACGGGAATGAGTCATTGTCATTGCAGTATGGGTTGTGCAGGCTGCTTCTTCGGCTTGATGTTCCTGGCAGTCTAGTCATGTTCCTGTGGTGACAGGAAGGCTACAATTTCCCCCTATTTCCTTGGTTGTGTCTTGTGTTAATGGCTGTTGAAGTCATCTTTGGTACTGGATCTAAAAGGAACTGGATTGTATTAGAGAGAAACAGGAATTTTCTGTGTTCCATGCATGGATGTTTTGAAGGCCTCTACAGCTTTGTATGAGCACTTTTTGTGGGATAAATGAGTGTGGGGACAACTTGAATTGGATGGATTAAAAAGAAATATTCTGGGATCTTAAAAGAGCACTTAATTTATTTGATGCTTGTAGCTGGGCTGTTAAGGAAGCTCAGTGTATTGAATGTATTTAGGAAGGAAGAGATACTGTTGATTGAAAGGCCCCAAAACTGTTCGGCATGTGTTTAAGCTTCACAGCCAATGAGAAGATCTTGGGTCTATGCTTTGTCATAAGCATCCACATAAATATTCTTCTTACGCTGGAGATAAATGTGATGTAGGGGAGAAAAAAAGATGTGATGCCTGTCAGCAAATTCTTTAATCGTATGCACTTGGGTAGTGACTTTATGCTCCATAACTGAAGAACAGCCACAAAATTGTTATCTTAAGGGTGATAAATAATTGCTCTTGAATATATATAAAAGCAGACTTAAAGTGCATATTTGTATAAGCATATATATATATAATGCTTAATGTATAAAGTGCTTTATATGTGTATATATATACATATAGAAAATGCTTAAACCCTTAACTGCTAGTTTAACTCAGTTTTTGATTAAAAATTGTCCCATTGCCTCTTCTATCTCTTATATTATTCAAATTCCCTGCCCTGACTAGGAATATTTTAAGCCTGAAAGGAACAGAAGCCCAACTGTCTGCATTGTGAGGCTGTTAGGCTGAATCACAAAGGAATGAGTCTTGCCCATGATCATATAAAAAAAAAAAAAAAAAAAAGGTTGTAACAGGAAGAGGAACTGAACTGAACTGAAGTTCAGGGTCTTAACCATAGTGCTGTTCTCTGCACCTCTGCTGAAATCAAACATTTCAGTTAATTAAAATGCCCGAGTTTTGTAGAGGAGAGTTCAACTGTAGCAGAACTTGGCTTGCTGAAGAAAGTGCAAACTGTGCTGAACAAAAGAGCACAGATGTGGGGATGTGGATGATGAAAAACGTGTGGGAATTTCAAGAGCAGGACAGGCTCGGTCTGTGTGGACAGTTGGAGAGTTGCAATGGCAGGAAAGGGGTTGCATAAAGGAGGAAAAGCGAAAAACAGTGATGGAAAAAGTGCTGAAGTTTTGGAATTAATCTGCAGAAGGTGGTGGGGACCCTGACTTGGACGTATACCCAGGTGGAAAAGCTGTAAAAGAGACAGCTGTTCTCAGGAGTCATCTTGAAGAGCAGATACAGCAGTGGTGGGGTAGATCAAAGGCAGATGGTGGGATAGATCAAAGGTAGGTCTTCACTTGGCTGCTTAATGCCTTGAGGCCATTGGTTTACCAGCTCTTGTGCTTTATCCCACACGTGAGAGCTTGATGGTCTGTATGGGTCTCCGTGGGCATGGTTGGATTAGGGAAATATAGTAGTTTCCTACTGTAATCTCCCCTGTGGGTAGTACTTGTTGCTTTGCAGGGAAAACTTGGAGAGGCTTACAGACTGCAGGAAGATTTGGTGAAGAAACTCCTGGCAAAGAAGTTAGCATTTCTAAATTCAATTAGGATTTTACAAAGCTGAAAAAAATTGGATTTTAAAAAAAAAGCCAGAAAATGTACTTTTACCAGGGATCAAAATCTCAGAGTGACAAAGTAAATGATGTGTGGGAAACATATTTCAGTGACTTTAAAAAAGAAAAATGCTTTATGGAATTGGCTGCTGCACTTGGACACAGTTTCGGACAGTTAAGGTTGCTACTAAATAACCAAAATTTAAAGTACACTTAGTTTTGGAAACTGCCTTGCTATAGTTTGACAAATATTGTGGAAATTATTAGAAGCAGTAGAAGAAAACTATAGAAATTTCAAAATGCAAAACACAAAGGAATGCAGAGGCCAACGTGAACTTGAGAAACCAGAATCAAAGCAAAAAATACCAGGACAGTCACAGTGCATGAGAACTAAGTAAAGATAAGGGAGTACAGAGTGAGGGAAGGACAGTAAACTCGACCACATAACAAACTGCACAATGTTTTTCCAGAGCCAGGATGATAATTATTCTCCCAGTATAAAAAGAAATTCTCCCCATAGAGAGCCAGGCTAGATAGGGCGGTGCAAGCGGTTTGTAGCTCTAACTCCCAGTTAAAAGAACTGTAGCTGGCTGATACTGTCTTATCAAAAGGTCATTTTTGTCCCATGGGGTGAACTGAAGCTTCCAGTGCAACCCAGGCCTTGAGAGCTGGAGCACAGCGGAGCAGCTGGCTGGTTTCCCCAAGGTCAGCCAGCTGAAAAAGAGAGTGGGGCTGCCTGCTGGCGAGGCTCCCAAGGCTGGCTGGCTGAAGAGGAAAGCACAATCAGGAAAGCGAAGTTGCAGTCAGCTTCTCCAATATAACTGATTATCTAAGAGTTTGAGACCTCCCCTGAGACCTTGAAATAATTCTGATTTTGCCATATTTGAGGGTGGCCAAAGCTTGACCTTGCTACGTTCTGAGGCGGGTAAGTGAATTAAGAAGCCCCCTTGTTTCTTGGGGTGCACTCTTTGTGTTGCAGGAATGGTGGTGGCTGCTTCTCCTTTCTGTGCAAGCAGAGAGTGCGCAAAATCCAGGTGTTACCCATTCCTCTCCTCTCTGATGCACTCCTAAGTAGTGCAGAGGGAGTCAGTAAACTGTGCTGAGGAAATTCTTGATACTGCTTTATTTCTTCCGCAGAGCAGTGTAGCAGCAGAAGCCAAACCATTTGGTGCCCAGCTGCACGAGCTACCCCACAGTCAGAAGTCCTTTGTTTCTATTAAGGTCTCCTTAAGCTGCTACAGTAGTTGCCAGATAATCAGAAACCCTGAGAAAAGAGAAGATAACAATTGTGACGTGGAAACTTGATGGTACTGCCCTTGTCAGAGAGAAGCAATATACTAACTCCCTTTACAAGAACACAGCATAGAAAAGCTTTGCCCTTACCAGATGCGAATATTTAAAATCCTGGTAAAATACTGGTGCAGTAGGATAGCCTGCTCAAGAAACTGACAGCAGACAAATGAAACATCAAGAATATCCAACCCTTCTCAGCAGTAGGATTGTTGCAGGTGCACAGATCCTCCTCTGATGATTTCTAGCACAGTTCTATAAGTAGAAAAGTAATTATTTTCCAGAAGAAGGGACAGCTTAAAAAATGCTGAGACCTAACCTGAGCTGATCACATTTTATTAAATTTCAAGTTCAACAATATAAAATACCTTATCCACGTGTATAGATCAGGCACAGTGATACCTAGTAAAAATGAAGGAGTGCTAGGCTTGATATTATCTGTACAAGACATTTTACATTAGGAAAGAAATTCTTATCCCCTCAGAACAAAATGGGCACATGTATTGTACTTTTAAAAGTGACATGAAAAGCTAGCTGAAGGCTTATTTACCACTTCTGAGGTGGATATACCCTCAGAAAGCACCTCCTATCAGGAAGTTGTTAACTATTATATTGTAATTAAAAGGATGATTCAACAGTGTTTGTAATAATGTGGAGGGCTGTTCCAATTCACCACGTTATCTGTTGAGTTTTGTGGGAGCAACCCAAGGATTAGACAAAATTAGGTAACATTTTCAAAATACATGGTTTTGTTAATGGTAGTGTTATGTAGTGTTGCATCATGTTAAAATGTGCTAATTGCCATGTTTTCTAACTAATATTTCCATGAAGATGCATCTTAAATGTATGTATGTTTAAGCAGATAGAAGCTCACATTTATTTTACAGTCAAAGGTCAGTAACAAGAATGTTGGATTTGGTACATGTGAAACATCAAGATATTGAACAGCTCTTAAATAAGTATTTTAGCAGGGATATAAAGTAAATTTGCTTTGTTGCCCCCTCCTTTTCCCCACACTCACAAAAAAAAACAGGGAGTTAGACTAATGATAAGAGTTATATTATAGGAGTCTACTCATTATAGGAGTTAGAATGTAACAAACACCTCTGATAATACTTCATACAGATTAGTCCCTAGGGAAATAAAGTGAACAATAAAGAATTTCCATGGGCTAACTCAGAAATGAGGCCACTCAAACACCAAACAAAAATACACAGCGATATATTTCTCCCTCCTCCTCTGCCTCTCTTCATCCCCCCTCCACTCCCACTTACCCCCAAAACAAAAAAAGCAGCGCTGGAGAATCATCAAAAGGGACTCAGTGGGAAACACTACCAGATGCACAGCTGAAGGGCACTGGAAAGAGATCCAGTTCTGTAATGAGAGCTAATGAGATAGACCTTTCAGATAATTGTGTCTAATAAACTATTATTGTCGTAGTAGGTTAGTACGGGAACTATTTTTAGTTTTGGAATTTTTGTGTGTTTACTGCAGTTGTTTTAAAGTTGCACCTTTTATAATTACTGTAATTTTAAAGTTGTTAGGAACCTATAGTGACAAGGGATTATTATAGTAGTATGGGCTGGTGGTTTCTGCCGGGTTTTGGCTAGTGGGTATCTGCATTATAAAGCTGTTGTTACAGGGACATCTAAGTTCGTAAGCACAGCAAAGATGCTGAGTTTGAAGACTGGACCATCTCTTTATTCTCTGTGGGTTATTTTCACACAACTGTACTAATGTATTGATGTGGCAAAGCTTTCACTGTTGTCCTCTTCATTCTCTCATAGTGAAAATAACAGTAGCCCCAGCTTTGACAGTCTGCAGTTCTTTGTGAACTTCAACTTTGCGCAGAATAAATCATAGCTTGTCATATGTGCAGCTGCTGCATAGCTTTCCTTTAATGTGCATGTTACGTATTTGTTTGAGCTACTGAGGCTGTAGCTTACAGGTTATTTTTGAAATACTTGTGGTGTCTCAGAATCACAGAATGGTTGAGGTTGGAAGGGACCTCTAAGATTATCTGGTCCAACCTCCCTGCTCAAAGCAGGGTCAGCTAGAGCAGGTTGTCCAGAGCCATGTCCAGTTGGTTTTCAATATGTCCAAGGATGGAGACTCCACAACCTCTTCGGGAAGCCTATTGCAGTATTTGTCCACCCTCACAATAAAAAAGTATTTCTTTGTGCTTGGATGAAATGTCGCATCTTTTAATTTGTGCATACTGCTTCTTGTCCTGTCTCCAGGCACCACTGAGAAGAGCTTGGCACTGTCTTCTTCATTCCCCCCATCATGTATTTATAGGTGTTGCTGAGATTCCCCCTGAGCGTTCACTGCTCCAGGGTAAGCAGTCCCAGCTCTCTCAGCCTTTCCTCAGAGGAAAGATGCTCCAGTCCCTTCATTATCAGCAATGAGTACTTTTGAAGCATTAACCAATTCATTGATGTGAGTTTTCAGCTCATAGACACATAGCAGTTTCCTTCTCCTTTAATATGGTGAATATAAACAAATGCAATGTGCACAGAATAACAGTGCTTCCTTTCATTTAAATATTCTAAGGAAGAAAACTTAAATGTATGCTAACTTTAATGAAGTTAAAATCTCTCTCTCTCTTTTTTATTCTACTTTTTTTTTTTTCTCCACTTTTTAAGGAAGCTTGGTTGAATGCCCCTGTCTCCAAGCTTGATAGTTCAGACCTTGTCTCTTAGTAGGGCAAGTTTTTTCTCTACCCTTAATTATGTATGACTCTTCTCACCCTGCAGGATGTACAGACAAATCTTGTCTGTCCCATATGCTCTTGCCACATTTGTTTTGCACAACCTTTTTTTTTTTTTTTTTTTTTTTTTTTTAAGAAAAATAATTGTGCTAATGAGTACTGGAGACTGCTTTTCAGTAAAAGTGAAAAATATCTCTTTTTTAATGAAAGCAAAGGTTTTGATGTTCTTGTTGGAGAAAGTACTGACCTGTTACATTTGTTCCAACAAATATTTTTTTTTCCTGTAGCTTTTATGTTTGTTTCAGAAGGTGGTAGCTTCCTGTATTAACTTGAGTGCTAGAACTTGAGGTTCTAGAAAGCGATCAATGCGATGTAGTGTAGTTATTAAGATAGGATCGTCCTACCTCGTAGTTCCTTTGCTGAATGAAGGATAATTTTGCTTGTCCCATATGGCTTCATCTGCTTTGGTCATACCAGCACAGGAAATTATCAAGTGTGTGAAACAATCATCAGAGCAAAGGGTGTTCACTCTGTGAATGTATTGTAATTGTTGTACAGGAACTATTGTTCGACGTCACCGGATTCCACTTCCACCTCCTAACGAAGATGAGTACTATACTATAGATCATTTCAATATCAACACAGAAGTAGTCTTTTATGCCCAAAGCTATAAGATTACTGATTGTGACCAGTTCACAAAAAATTTCCTGAGGAAGATGGGAGTTAGATTGAATCCTCCAGCAAGTCGTCCAGATGACCCATATACCAAAGAGCGGCAAAAGGTCAGATGAGGCTATAATGGTAGTAATGGTGAATACGTGATTTTAATAAGAGTGCCGTTGCTATTAGTAATATAAAATTTTTCTCTAATGGCAAGTAGAAAGAATGTAGAGGTAGCTATTTCAATGTAATGAATCACAAGGAAATACTTGCTTTTTAAATTCCATTATATGGTTCATTGTACAAATATAGTGAAGACTCAAATATAACTGATTTTCACCTGATGTGTTCACACACCTTTTGAAATAAGAAAAAAAAGGTAAAAATAAAATAATCTTTGCCTTGTGTGTGTCTGTACATCAGTTTGATAAAACTGATGTAGCTTCTTGTCTCTCATAGCAAAAGAAAACACACACACACACACAAAAAAAAAAAAAAAAAAAAAGCTAGGATTAAAATTGTCCTTAAGTTGTGTGGATAGTATAGCTGAACAATGTTAAATTTACCATCTCCATAAGATGAGTTATTTTCAGCCTTAAATATATGAATTGGGTTAGTTATAATCAATGTTGATCTGTGTTTTCTCATGTAGCCTCAGACTTTAACCAGCAGTATTGACTAGACAGCACTGTCATGGATTTTTATGTATTACTTGATGTCTACTGTAGATAAATGACTTTCATCTGTAAACATTGGTTGGTGAATCAGTGAAAATAAATGCTACATAACAAAGAAAATGCATCAAATAAATGATCTTTGAGGTGGAATGGCAATCTTTATTCTCAGAGGATATCTTCTGAAAATAAAAATTGTATTGCTGCAGATTCTGTGCATACAATTATATCATTTCCTTAAGCATGTCAGACTCTGTGATCTCTTCTGGACAAAACTTCCCAAGAGTCAACACTCATAACATAATTAAAAAAAATAAAATAGGGTGGAAGTGGCACTCTCTAGTCACTTGAAAACAGGGAGGTTTAAGGATATTCCTGAACTAGTTTGATTAGGATGCTAAACTAACTTAAATGAGCACTTGAGCTGCTCTCCTTTTTGGCTGAATTTTTCAGTGCCAGCTGCTGGGGATACAAACAGTATTAAACTCAAAAGAAAAAAATTAAACTCTTACATGTTCTATTTACAATTTTGCTTGAGCTGAATGAATGACAACAAACAAGTGTTTAAGGGAGATACGATTGGAATTGTGGTTCAAGCACATCTCTGGCTTCCTGCAGACTCGTTTACTTGGTCTTCGTATGTCATCTTGCATCTCTACCCCATGTCATCAACACTTTTTTGCATATGTAAAGCGAATTCTTCTGCCACACAGAACCCAGTACTCTGCAGCTTTTATTTTATTTTATACATGCAAGCTTTTATTTGAATGTACTTCTCTCTTTTATGAGTATACATAATACAAAATGTATACCTCCTCCAAAAATCCCCATCATTCAGCTGCTAGATGCTATGTGGATTCATCTTTGCAGGGTTTGGGGTCTTTTCTCTGGGAATATTAGGGGGAGTATTATTTTATTTAGGGGATAATGATGGTGCCTTTTGCTTCTGTTTTTCTTGATTAATCTGAGGGCAGATGGCACTGAATTTTTCTCCTGACTTTTTAGGACTGTTGGTGAATGTATCCAGTTGGGGTAGATCTAGCCTAGTACACTGAAAGCAACAAATACTCTATACCAAAAATAATTTAACAATTCCCTGATCTAAGGGACCTTACTGCAAGAAAAATAAGGGTCAAAACCAATCCAAAATTGTTCTCATTTATTTTCTGAAGGCACAACAACCCTGTGAATAGTTCTTTGCTAATGGCATAAATAATTTCATATATTGTAATTGTGTGGTTTTATTTGAAAATCCAAAAAGGATGTTCTAAGATCAGATAGTACCATGCAGTTTGGTATCTTCTCTTTAAGATCAAGTCATTAAAAAGGTGTTTTTCTTGATTTCTCCTTCATCTGCAGATTCTTGATAGTATGAACCCTTTGCGCCCTTATGAGCGCATTGACACTTTGAAACAATTCCTGGAGCATGATGGACATGTTTTACGTTTTTTCTGTGTGTGGGATGACCCAGAATCCATGTTTCATGACCCGCGGGAACTGGTTCTGCACTATTACTTGTCTGATGATACAATTGATATAAAAGAAATTACACCAGTAAATTCAGGTCGGGATGCAGTTCCGCTTTTTCTCAGAAGAGATAAACTTCCAAAGGTAAGGAATGAAAAATTCATCTTATTTCAATTTTTTTTCCTAATAAAGAGATATTAAATGTCTTTTTCTTGAAAATCCTGCACTAGGATTGTAATTATATTTAGAAAGTATTATCAGAACATAAATCATAATTGCATGATTTAGTTTTTATGCAATATTCATACAACTTTAAGTAATGAGAAAAATTAAGTTTAGGCTTGTCATGCTTAAATTAAAAGGAGATAGAATTTAGGTAGAAAGATATCCTACAATTTCCTTTCTCCCATATTAGTGTCTTAATGTAAATGCACAAATAAAGCTATGCAGTAAAGTTCAGAAAATTAATTAATATTGGTAAATAAACTAAAATAAAACTGAGATGAATTCAGATATGATTCATAGGACTTATATTTGGAACTTTTGGAAAAGTCCAGTTTAAGTATTCAGTAATATTACTTCTTTGTAGCAAATCTAGAGTGATTTCTTAAATTTGAATTCCTAAATTTGGGACCTTATGGAAGGCTAGTTAAAGTCAATAAGAATTCAGGAGGCTTTGTCAGGCATTAATCAGGTGCTTATCAGCGAAGGCTCATCTCAGGGAAATCTTCAAGGGGTTTGAGTCCTGTGTAACTTATTATGATTATAAAATTAACGAGCTGGATACACTTCTGTGTCACTCGAGACAGGTTCTGTTGACAGAGTAAAGTCAACCTACAGATGGAGTAAAACACTGAGGAATCTTTTCCCTCCTGTCCTAATATTTGTAATTTATCTATGAAGCCTTGGGTGTATGAGAGACTTTACAGTAAAAAACTAACAAAACACGCACTGTTCTTACTTAGTGCATCCTGCATTCTGAGATGCTGATTTAGCAATGACTCTGTGCTGACAGACCCCTTCTACTAGGGAAGTGCACGTTTCAATTTTAAGTGCTGGCTTCTTCCTCTGAATTCAGTGACAATTTTGAGAAGAACAGCAGCCAAAAGTTGGGGTGTCATGGAAGGTGCTATGACTAAATAATCCACTTTGGTTACCTTGCCTTAGCAGCTTTCTTATCATTTAAAAAGCATGTAGTTTACTTGTTTAATAAGTTTGATGTTATTGGTAGAAATTGCTATTGTAATTTTGAAGCTTACAATAGAAACAAACAAAAAATAACTTTTCTCCCAATAGAATCATGCTGACTTGAATCCACTGTATTTTCACAGTGTTCAGCCCAGGAGGACTGGCCCTGAGTGTTTTCTTGGCATGCTTTTGTTATTATTACCAGTCAAAATAGTAGCCTTTAGAGCAGATGTTGACAAGGATGTGCTACTTTGGGTGTGCTAATTTTTGCTTTCTGTTTGCTTCCAAGAAAAAGGAGACTTTACTCGTGGATGTGCAGTGAGATCCTGAATGCTTCTTTTGACCTACACACTGGGTTTTAGGTTCAGTGGCATAAAGTTACCTCAGAATTTACTAAAAATTCTTCCAAGAAAACACTGTAATAACAGTCAGTCTGTAAAAACACTGTTAGTTCCAAAGTTACTGTGTTCTCTTTCTTCACTGTTAGCTGCATTTCTTAACAGCTGGTCTCCTTTCTTGCAGTATGCTCCAACCGGGTTGTATCAGCCAGGCACAATCACCGCTCGCACTGTTCTCAACGTGTTTGGAAATTTAGTGGGAAACAGAGGCCGTTACATTCTGGACAATCGTAAGGTCAGATATTATTGAATGCCTCAAGCAGCTGAATGTCCTTGTAGTAGTTTTTGTAACTTCTGTTGTTATCCTCTACAACAAGGAGTGTTGTTTATAAAATAGTGTTGACACTGGAGAGTAGCTCGAATCAAAACTACTGAGGTTTAATGTGCCTTGCTTGTGAAGGTGACTTAGCATGGAGTGCAAATGAAGTATGAAGATTATATTTTAAATCACTAAATGACCTGGATTTTAAGAAAAGTTGTATGATTCTGGGTTTGTAGAGTTGCTATATAAATGTTCCCAATTTTATTAGACAGGAGCAGTGCATCAGGAATTTTACAGAGACAGTGACCTGAAAATAGGGGAAGTAATTAATGTTTGGGGAAGGAAGATATTACTCTGTGATTGTGATGAATTCACTAAAGATTTTTACAGAACAAAGTATGGAATCGGTAAGTAGTGACACTTATCCTTTCCTTACGAACATTTTTATACCTCTGAGTTTGACAGAACTGTCTTTGAATTTTATTACTGACAAAACTTGTTCATTAAAACCTTTAGCAATAACAATCTGTTGTAGGCTGTGAACAGCAAAGCGGTAATTTTACAGGTGATCCAGAAGGGCTTTCTTGTATGTTACTCTGCTGAAAAACAACACATGATGTACATGTTCTGTTCCTAACTGCCTCTATTTTAAAACTAGAATGAAAAAATAGTCATATGAATAGACTGCCATTTCTTCTTCTCCTCTATTTCCCCCTCCCATTCCAATAGCCATGTTTGCAGTCGGAAGGTAATGAAGAGCATGCGGTGAGTGGGTGAGTAGGCTCAATTATTCCCCATTATACTATGCTATATATGCTATACATTATGCTATATGGATGTCAGAATCGTCACATAATAAGATTTCCTGACACAACAGTAGTAGTCTATCACATCATTGTTTTTTAGTGTCATTTTATGTATTCTGAACCATTAGAGTATTTATTCTGTGAAGTTTCAGTGCTGAATTCTGGAAGCATTTAGCAACTATGTCCATAATGGAAAATCATTTTGGAAATGTATAACAATAGGGTCTTTCGCTTATCTATATCTGAATTCCCTCAGTCGGACTTGCTAATGGTTCTATTATAGACATCTTCCTGCAAAAATGACTTAATTTCTGGCAGTTTATTCATTCAATAAATACAGCTAAGTGTCTGACTGTTCAGAGATGATTGAAAGAATCCTACTGTGGTCTTTCTCTGACATTGATAAACAAAATACCTGGGTAGACTATTTCTTTTAGCTTGACTTATGATCTGATAGAATGCAGTGTTTAGATCAGAGCCTCTTTGCTGCATTGAGGGAATTAAATAATGTAGTGCTGCCATTGCAATGCTAAATTACATAATTGGCAAAACATGTTTCATAACTTTTTAAATAATAGCTTGGAATGTCTGTGCCAAAATAAATCTCTTCATACACTAGCCAGTGTGTGAAGAAGCCACGTTCAATAACCATAGTATTATCTATAATAACAATGAGTCTAACTCTGGAGATGCAAAACAGGGGCTTCTTGCCTCGTATTTTTTTCAGCCAAGACCGCTGCCTCTGTTTGGCAGCAGTATCCTCTGTCTGAGTGAAATATCCTGGAACAGTGAATGGGGATTTCTTATTCACAGCAGAGTGATAAATGAAATGCAGCTGACCATTCTGTATCAACCAAGCAGTGCTACCAAGCGTTACACAAACCCAAAGGCCCTTCCTCTGCTATAATGCTGGCTCGTGAGTTTACTGGTTATGGCTCTGGATATTAAAGTTAGGTGCTTTGCAAGTTAGGAGAAGCCAGAAGTTGCTGATGTGAAGAGTTATAGAAAATAGGGACTGTAGGTGATCTAGCCCTTTCCCTTTGTTTTGAGGCAGGACAGTGTATATTAGACAGTCACTGACTGATATTTGTATAGCCTTTTATCGACATCCTCCAGTGGGGGAGATTTATCTGCCTCCTGAGGTATCTTGTCTTAAATTCATAGTTAGAAAAGTTGCTTAATAGCTACTCTGAAGTTAGTTTGTGTAAACTGAGGGAGTAACTTTTTTTGCCTTACCTTTGCTGGACATGGAGAACAACTGATCAATATCCTCTTTTATAAAAACCTTGTACATATTTTATCTATTCCAATACACCATCCCAGGCTGCTTGGGGAAACCCAATTCTTTCAGTGTCTCCATAGTCCTTTCATCTTTTTCTGTGATCATTTTTTTCTCAGTGCTCCCTCCAGATTTTCTGTCTCCTCAACATGTGACATTAAAAGACATGCACTAGCTGAGACTTTCACAAAACTGGGTAGTGTTTTGCACACAACTTTAAAGATATATGGTGGCAGAGAGTGTGGCTAACACACACAAAAAAATCAGTCTTGATGATGCCTGTCATGTTCACAGAAAATACACACTTTCTAAGAGCTAAGAGATTCTCATGATTTGCTGTGAAATTATTTCCTGTTTTCCCCATCAAAGTTAAAGAAAATGTTGGCATGATTTTTTAGTTAGTAGGATCTGGGAGTGGAATCGGGGTAGTTTTTTGTCTTAGAAGCAGTTAGGTTTCAAGGGAAAAGGGGATGGCCTTTTATTCTTAGTGTGTTACCAATTTTGTTTGCTTCTGGTGGACATACAAGGTACTCTCAGTGGGCTTGATCCCACAAAGTGCCCAGCATTCTGCCCCAATCCAATTAAACACTGAAACATACTTAATTGCAGTTTGAATCTGGAGAGACCATTTACTTGGGTAAGAGTAAGCAAGTGGATAAATGAGTTCTTGCATCAAGGCACAGTTCTCAGTACCTCACAGCATCAGTCCAGCTGTTTGTTATTGTGTTTTCACGTTACTCCCCTTCAATTTATACTCTTCTGCCAAAGCCATTAAAGAAGCCGACATTTATTTTTGACTCTGCAGTTTCAGCATCGGTTGCTTGCCAATGGAATTTGCCCTTTAGGAGAATTAAGGGCAGTTTGGATTTCCCTTGAAGTGCATGATTATGGTATCTGATGTATTTCCAATGTTGTTTCTGCCTGTTTTGCTCTTCATAGTGTTTGTGAAAAACGAAGGAGAGCTTTTCCATGGGTAAACATGGCTAATGCCCTTCAGTAGGAAGCTAATGACATTACTGTCATGTAACAGTGCTGTGAATTCGAGAAAAAAATAGCTTAATGCATGATATTATCTGTCTAGATCTGTTACTGAAGCTGCAGAGAAGGAGAAAAATATTCTGTAGCCATGTGTTGTGGCCAACATATAGATGTTGTGGTCACTCTGCTGAAATGTGAAATACACTGATGTGCAATGGTGGGAAGCTGACACTCGTTATTCCAACTAAATACAGTATCTCAGCACTGAGTTGAGTATAAATTGTCCTTTCTTAAACAACAGATTGTTCCTTCAGGAACAAAACCAGTAAAATCTGGTTTCCTGCTGATTTTTATTCAATGTCCCGGCACCTCCCAGGCCTGTCTGTTACGCCTTTTCGCAGCACCCTGTGATCCCTCTCATGTCGCGGTTCTCCTCGCCCTCCCACCCCCTCATTTCTCAGGCTCCCTCTCTGACCTGCTGCCTGGGCAGAGCAGCGTGCAGCGTGAGCGGCTGGCCAGTACATGTGTGCTTTTGGCCAGGCAGCTGCTGCTGGATAACAGCTGACTTCTTGCTTTTCCCTCAGTGGGGGCATTAAAGCCTGCTGCCAATTTTCAGTGAACTCGTTGGAGATCAGAATCTCTCTGGCATCTAACCTCTCCATTAAGTGTGGTTGAGGCTGAGCTGTGGGATCTAAATATACACAGGGAGTGCTACAGGCATTTGCAGATGCCTTTTTTTCCCTCAGGTAACCGGAATAATCTTGAAGTAGGACTCTCTAAGAGGAGATGTTCTTTGAATCAAAACAAACACTCTCATGTTTTAGCTGCACACATGATTTTGTGAAGACTGGATTTGCTTTAATTGCTGCATGTAAAAGTCATGAAGATGTTGGTTCTGCTTTCTTATTTTACCTCTTACCTAAGTTGTGAAACACTCATGAAAACCAAGTGTTGGCTGTTTCTTATACCTCTTATATATAAGGAACATCATGTTAGCAATGTCAGCCCCCCAGGTTAACTCCACTTCCTCTGTTGTCCAAGGCTAGTGGGATTTCTCTCTCCTGTTCCTGGCTGTAACGCTTAGATATGACTGTTCTTTACCTCTGAAGGTAGAATTTCTTGCCTGCCTGTTATATATTGATATTCAATATGGTTATCACTCTGATCCAGAATATATACAACTTTACTCTTCCTTGAAATGTGTTTTTATCTAACATGTGAGGGTTTTCCTACGGTTCATCAGCTGAGGGCAGAAGGTAATCTTACAGTGTATATTATGATCCCACAATGTCTATTGAAACTGAAAGCAGACAAAATCTCATTCAAACTAGCTTAATGCTGCCTCTGTGGCAACAAATCATTTTTGAGGAAGTCAGTTTTTCTTACTGAGACGGCTGTGTCATCTTCAAATTGTATGCTAAAGAAGAGACTGGATTTGTTTTTGGTTCTTGGTGTTTCCAGTGCTTGTTCAACTCTCACTCAGGTTTTGATGCCATGAGAAAAAGTTACTAGTGTGTGATAAATGTTTGATATACTAGGTGAAATAAACACCACAGTGGCAGCACATCTCCTGCTGGGTATCAATTGATGCAGTAATAAGGGGTGAAACAGTCCATGGGGAAAATATCTCTACTATTCTTTCTGAAACTAGAAATTTGTAACCCAAGACTTTCAATTTACCTGCTACCTGCTGTAAATTCACATTGAAAATGTTACCGCCTAGAAGAAAAGAGCATTGATTTCTTTTCCAGAATGGACGTAAGTAATTTTCTTAAGAAACAGTGATAACCTTGAGAGGGGTGCATTTTATGTGTAAGTGCAAGTTGTCTGTCTGATACTGCCCTCATGGTGCATGGCAGAGCAAAGATGAAAACAGTTTGGAACGTGTTCATAGCTCTTAGTCTAACGCACCTACCTGGCTGTTCAAAAGTTGCAGAAACAAGTTTTTAGCTAGTCTGCTAAACCCTGTTTCTCTATGTAAAATTCTTTCTGAATTTCCTCGTTCACAGGAGAGAATCTGCATACATAATCCTTTAAAATCATGGAAGCTGTAGGTGGCACAAGACTAGATGTTTGCATTATTCTCTTTAGTGAATCTGAATGAAGCAAGATCGTTTTACGCTGGGGAAAGGATGAGAAATAAAGCCCTGAATTTCTCTCCAGATTTAGTTCACCCCATGCTTGGGTTGTGATTGTTTAACATACTCTCTGGGACTAACGCAATATTCTTCTTAATTTGTAGTTTCCTTTCAGTTTATCCGTCTGATTTTCATCAGTATATGTTAAAATACATGTAAAGGGAAATGCTTTAGCATTTCTTAATGAATGCCTTATGCATGAGTGTTAATGTGCATATACTGTGACCTGCATGTAAATGCATTCGCTTGTCTTTTGAGTTTACAATTTCAGCTGGACATCCTGCCTTTCCAAACGGTGTTGGCAGGAAGCGTGTTATTTAAAGCTGTACAAAGTGGAGTTTATGGTTCTGCTAAAAATACGGTGTTCCAAGCATCCAGCCGTCGAGGGGGAAATATTAATGCAGCTTAACATAGTGCGTAATAAAAAATGTTGTTTATAATTCTAAATAACACGAAGAGCCTAGGTTATGAAGCCGTTCAGGAGAGCTGGCTTACCAACGTCCTGCAACTGCCTGAAGAGACTTGGGAGGTGATAAAGGAGCCGGCTGCAGTCTGACACAGCTGCATTTCTTTGCATCATGCCTTATTAGTACGGCTGTATTGCCTACGGATTACAGCTTTTACTGCTGCCTTCATGCCACCCGAGCAAGAGAAGCGAGTGACATGCGTGGCTCTCCCTGTCCCATCTGCCGCACACGCACTAGGTGGCACTGTTGGAGTGCAGGAAAGATCTTAATCGAGGTTTCGGGTGTGTGTGTTCCACGTCGCAGAAGAAAAACCTATATTATGAAACCAATATATATATATATATATATATATATTTCTGTTGGCAACTACAGGGGTAATTTTGGAGTAACTCAACATGCACCAACTCGGCATGCAGAATCAATACCAGTGGGTATTGTTTTTATTTTCTGTCTCAATATGTTGATTTACATACATAGCATATATTGTACCAAGAACTGCATGTATAGGTTATATAACATGGCACACTGAAAATGCCTTGAGAAGCAGTTTTGTCACAACCAGTATTGAGAAAATCATATTTTGCTGCATGTTTACACATACATTTATTGTTTGCCTCTGAAGCTTAGAAAATTTCTGAGTGGAATTTTGCTTATGGGCTTGGCCTTTGTACTTCCGAGTTACAGAAAGGGCACACACAGTTTTTATGGAAAAAAAAAATGTTGGCATGTTTTTGCAACCCCCCTGTCTCCTGATTCAGGGAAAGGTATTAGCATTTCCATTAGACCATATTGTAACAGATAAAGGCCAAAGAAAATCACATTGTGTTTCACGTTAAAGAAAAACTCTGGCATCTGAATTCTTTTTGTATTTTTCAGCTTCATACTGCTACTAGGCAAGTCAGAGTTTAAAAGAGTAGGTTGCTCTGATCTTCTGACATATTTCTGTTTAAAACATTTTAATAACAAACCACTTCAGAAAACATTTAAAGCAACACCAGTTTTATCATTCCCCTCAACTGTACTGAAAACCAAGCTACAAGTGTAAGTTATTCATCTCTCTTGAGTTCTCTGTAGCAAATTTAAGTTTTAGAGAAAAAACAACAACTTTATTTTGTGGGGTGAAGTTTAATACACTGGTCAGTTAACATCACTCTTTGCCTCCTGGGCTGCAGACTGTGATCCAGCTTCCTCTCCCTCCGGTTTACCCGACGTGTTTATCCTACACCTGGCAGCCCGGGTAGCTCTCGGTTCCTTGGAGCAGCACCTCTGGCCAGCCCAGGCATGGAGGTGGCACTGCTCCACCTGGGCAGTGCTGTGCTGGCTGGACCACAGCAAGCTCTCCAACCTTCTCATTGCACCCGTGCTGGGGCAGGAAAGGCCCTGCAGGCTGTGGTGGGCACCAGAGCTGTGGTGGCCAACTGCAGCCTGGGTAGCACGGACAGCAGCTGTGTGAAAATCAAGGGAGGTGGCTGTCCCCCTCTGCTCTGTGCTCATTGCACCTCATCAAGATAATGTGTTCTCTTTTGTGTTGGCCAGTACAGGAAAGGCATGGACCAGCCAAGGTGAGTTTGGGGGAAGCCCTAGGATGGTCAGGGTGGAGGAGCAGCCAAGGGATCATGGTTTCTCAGCCTGGAGAACAGGCGGAGGGCACAAACAGCCACCTGTACCCAACCATGGAGACATTGCTGGCAGGAGAGCATGAGACAATGGGCATAAATGGAAACCAGAGACGGTCAGAATGGGTATTAAAAAAATTCCTTCCTAAGGTCAGCTGGGCCCAGGGCAGGCTGAACAGGCTCCATCCAGGGATGTTTCATGCCCCACCTGGACACAGCCCTGAGCAGCCTGGTCCAGCCTGGGGCTGACCCTGTCCTGAGTAGGAGACCACACTCCTGAGGTCTCATCCAGCCTGATTTGTACTAAGGTCCTTTGATTTATGCCTTAATTTGCTTCAAGTCTGCCCATCTATTTCCCCCATCTATAAGTTGCTTTTCTCTTTTCACCTTTTCCATTTTCCATTCACTGTATTTGACCAGAAAACTCTGTATTTACTCTGTTGAATTTTTATGCAGACCTCATTGGAAGCTGGAAGTTGTGTTGTGAAGCAGCTCAGGGAAGGAATAAGGGGCCAGATGGAGCAGCAAGGTTCTCACCAATACAGGATTAAGGAGAGACCTTAGTGCAGCAGGGCTTTTGGGGGCAACACATATTGGAAGTGAACGCAGGCTATGTATCCGGGGTAGGTCAGGACCGTTCATCACTGTGAAAAAAGTTTTGAGAGTGGGGAAAATGAGTGAAAATGAACCTTCCACAACTCTGGATGAAGTTGAGATGTGGACTGAAGCTATTGGCGTCAGTGTACCAAGATGTACATAAACTTTAAAAATTCTTCTCATATATGCATGATATGAACAATGAATAAAATTTTATTTATTTATGTATTTATTTTCCTCCTGGGATAAGCAGAGGGCAAAGAGTCTCAAAGGATAAAACTAAAAAATAAATTTAGAATTGCTAATTTATTGTTCTATCCCATTTTGAAACTACATTTGTCATTTCTTTTGCCTGTGTATGTTAATGATTTTTGTAAAACATTTTAAGATTATAGGTAAAATTCTGCAACCCATGAAGAAACAATAATTTCGCTTTTGGCTTCTGTGGTCTTTTTCTGCTCTGTAGCAGTAGGAGGGATCCTGGTTTGACTTTGATTAGTGCTCTGTTACAGAAATAGGCAGAAATAAATACAGAAATAAGTATTCATACTGGAAGTTTAAATCCTTAGTAGAATGACTTCATAAGAACAATAATAAATAGCTCTTGCTGTCTTTGTTGCAGAGGATTTCACCCCTGTTCCATATAAAACTCCATCACCACCAAAACCAGAAAAAACATTTCCACCATATACTGGATTTGGTTCTGAAGAGGATTCGTTATGCTCCTGTATGGGTCTTCTTCCCAAGCCTCCCCAAAAAGATTTCAAGAAATTCATGGAGAGAGACAGGTATTTTGATGAAAAATAATTCTAACCTTTTTTTGGTTATTATTTCTTTTTGTGAAGGCAATGGATGTTAAGTACAGATGTCATTTTTTGGCAAAATATGGAGTTCATCAGAGGTTTAAGGGACAGGTGCATGAGGACTAGTTTACTGACACGGAACCCCAATTTTCTCAGACCTCAGCAAAATTTCTTTTTGAGGAGGCAAATCTTCTGTCCCTCCCATCCCTCATTCTCTCCTGCTGTCTTCAGTGGCAGTTTCATGGAAGTAGTAGTCCAGGAATTAGTCAGGAATTTTGAATGATACAGCAGTCCAACAGTGATTTGTTCTTTATGTTTGACTTTCTGGCATTTACTCTTCTCTGCCAATTTTCATGCACTCTGCCACAACAATGTTTTAAAGCATTAACCCTTTACTTTCCATAATGCCTCAGCAGGCAATGGTTGTTAAGGCCAAAGTGGAAATGTGGCTATGTGGTACAGCACTGGGAAGGATGGCAGGAAGTCATTCTGTAACTCAGAGAGGTAGGGGAGCCTTGGCTAAGTGGATTCCTGTGGGGGAGATTAGCATATTTCTGTGAAGACCACAAAGCAGCAAATTGACATGCTAGAGAAACAGTAACCACATGTAAATCCTCAATAAAAGAAGAAAGCTATTAGGAAAAGACTTGGTAGTGCATATAGTGGTACTGTACATTATGTAAAACATAACAAATCCCCAACTAGTAAGATCATCTGATAGGCCTGATTTCATGGAGGTAGATCCTTGTATGTATTGCCATTCAGAATTTGATTTGAAAATATACACATTAAATACATTTTTCCTCTATAAATGCTCTGGAAAGAAACTTGAAGCCTCATTTGCAACTGAATTTGAATACAAATTCATTTCAGAGCTTTGGCAGAGAAGCAATTTTCCCTGAAAATAATTCCTTTCTATCTGGCTGAGTCTTGTTGGTTCAGTTAATTTAAGCTGAAAATGATTTTTTAGAAAAATAGGGAACCTTATGCCATTCCCCTCCTTGGTCCAGGAATAACACAATTAATATATTTTTAAAATCTCAGGGGAATGCATCTCTAAGTGATGAAAACTTTTCTCACACTCTGTTTTTAATTTCTTACATCTTTTTTAGAAGTGGTCTGGAAAGTAACATACTGCGCTTTCTTGCAAAATTTGTTACTGATAGTCCCATCGACAAGGATCGCAAATTCATTATTTGCTACTTCCTGAGTGATGACACCATTTCAGTTTATGAACATGCACAGCGAAACTCAGGTAAGACGTAGTAATGTCTTGCAATCAGTCTCAGTTGCCCTGCTCATTTGATTACAGTTTACAGTAAACGTTGTGGCTGGAGTCAGCACTAGCAGAAGCAGGGATGTGGCTTTTTAAATGCAGTGGGAATTACATAAGCAGCCCTTCTGCATTATCTTACATAGCTGTATGTCATAATAATTTATAATCTTCATCGCTCAGAATAATGCTGTTCATTGTATGACAGCACTTCACAATGTCCTTTGGGAACTGGAAGTTTAATGTATTAGAACTTTTATTACGTTTTAATTTGCAAATTTGGCCTTTAAGCAGTTGCTTTTGTTGTAGATAACATACAGGAATTGTATTGTAATTGGTGTGAAAAAGGAACAGGAAATTTAAGACATTAAGAATGAAAGAGTAAATCATTTGTTTTGCAAGACAGTGTTATGGTGTTATGACACCTATATAACGTCCTTGGTATAGAATCAGCTCATGAAGGCAAAACAGCTGTGACGACTTCTAATATACGTTATCATTAATCATGCAGTGTTGAGCATCTAAAGAGTGAATGTTGCCCTGTGGTACAAGACTGCATGTGTGTTTGTGTGTATGTATTTGGCACAACACTGGGAAGGATGGCAGGAAGTCATGCTGTAACTCAGAGAGGTGGGGGAGCCTTGGCTAAGTGGATTTCTGTTGGAGAGATTAGCCTATTTCTGTGAAGACCACAAAACATCTGTAGCAACAGTTTCACATTAGTTAACATCCAGAAGTGCTCTGGCCCCTCTAAAGATGTGCAGCTGAAGGACTGATTGCTGTCAGCCTCTGATAAAATCCTTGGGAGAAAAAAATCAGGAAATCATATTCTCTCAAAGACAAGAGAAAAACATGAATGGAAGGTTTCCTTAGTTACATTATAAGGCTTCTGTGGAACCTCCTTGACTAGCTCTTTTGATACTGTTTGAATTGTTCTCTACCACCTTCTTGGCACAGAGAGCCTTAGTTTGTTATTTCAGGTACTCTCTGCAATGGTGACCAGCTCACTGTGCTTAGTACTGACCTGCTCGGTACCCTGAGAGCAGGTACAGCTCACTGTCTACAGCAAAGACTGTCTCAGGAAGGATTGTTCATTCTCCTTAGCTTTAGGCTCTGGTGGCAGCAGTTGACTTGCTGAGGTTCAGTTATTCAGCTTATAGTTAAGGGCTGAGTGTCCTTGTATCCTTACTTCTAAGCCTTTACTGAAAATGGTTTTTTTGTATTAGTCCATGTCAGACCTGTGATGAACATCGCATTAGTGAAAAGTGAAGGTGTGGTGGATATGTAGATCCTTCTGTATTCCTAGACAACTTTTTCTATGCCAGTGGTGCTACTAAGTCATTTAGAGTGCCCTCTCTCAGGGAAGACCTGAGCCTTTTCAATGCAAGGAACTTCTAATGGCATCTGTGCTTGTATCAAACTATATTATGAATGCATAAACAGAGACCCCACCCACCATCTGAATACAAGCAGTTCTCTGAGGAATGTTTTGAAAATGTGCAGAGCCCTTGAATAGGCTTCACTGACCATTCCTGGGTAGCCCTGCTCAAGTGTAGCTTAAAGATCTAACACTGCTTTATGGCAGCAGCGTCCTGTCATTGTTATTTTAATAGTTTTCTTCCATCCAGTAGCTTTTAATTTATACAACTTCTTTTATACAGCTAAAGATATACACACATGTATGTGTATTTGTTAAGTGATGCTGCCGAGAGGCTCAAGAGCAGCTCAGTTCTGCACTAGAGCATGACGTGTTTGACTGGCTTGCTTTATGTCTGGAGACACAAAGGATGCTAAGGGTACAGCTGCACTGTTAAATTGAAGTCCAGGGAAGAGTTTGAATCTTGGATCCCTATCATCTGTATTGCCTGTCAGTGACTCCTGGTTCACTCCTTTGCACCATTCCAACTAGACAACAGGGCCCCACAGAGCCCAGGGCCCCTCCTGGAGGATGCTTAGCTCCAGAAAACCCGCCTGCAAGGCAGTGAGGACAAGGCTGCATCAGGTTTGGCTTGCTCCACCCTTATCAGTTATCTAACACTATCCCAGGGGGTTTTGCACACTCAAAAACCCTTCCCAGGCTCTTCTGCCACACCCAGGTGCTGCAATACATGCCCTTGGTTTTCTGCTGTAAAACACTGCTCATTTAGACCACAGCACAGCCCTCACATACCTCCAAGCAGTTTGAACACACAAAAGTGCTATCTGTGTCTTAAGACCCCAAGTTTATCGCATAGCACCCGGAGCAGACCCACGCACTGTGCAGTGCAGATGTGGTGAGTCACTCGGGTTGGCAGCAGCATGGTTGCAAGGTCAGAGATTATTCCCTGGCTTCCTTTTATTTTGGAGTAAGAATATATGCTAGGTTTGCAGCTGGGGCCCCATTAATTATTGCTAGTAAACAAAACATGAAACTGTAAATGAGCAAGTTTGCATACCAACAATAAGAAATGCTTTCAGACACGTACAAAAGGCAAGTATCAGCAAATTGGTTTTCAACTTTCCTGGGTTATTAAAGGGGATGGAGAAGCTGACTGTTTCAGAGAGGGCAAAAAGATGAACTACGTGGAAGGATATGACTAAGAACTGCCCTCTGGGGCATTTAGTGATAGCAGCCTTGAAGGGGCAGGATAAGAAGTAGAGATGAAGGGATAGAGCAGAAGTCAGAAAGAGGTCTGGGACTGCAGAAGTTTCTTTGTTCCCATTTCCTTCCTTTATTCTTTCTGCTTTCCTCTTCCCTCATTTTAGTCACATCTGAAGGAGGAGAGACCAAGTTTCTTTGAGGTTAAGAGAAGGCTTTGCAGAGGTCAGGTATGAGAGGCTAGGAAAAAGGGTAAGGCGTGCAAAATGGGAATGAGAGGAACATTCTTGCGAGGAGCAGAAGTGTTGTTGAAGTGAACAGGGTGTGAGAAGAGTAAGGCTGGACACTTCTTAGTGAATGAGTTAAAATAGTAAATGGCTCCCAGAATAACAATTTGACCCCCTCTCTCGTGCACAGGTTCAAAGGGCTGTCTTTTCCTGTTTTATTTGCATGAATTGATACACATTGACAAATAAAATGTTTCAGACCTCAGTTGCTCTTACTTTTCTAAGTCCAGGGACCTGAAAGTTGCTGAGAAGTACTTCATGCTATTAGTACTAGTGTGAATCTGTAATTGAAATACACAGGGTTGGACATCTTGAAGCACTTGTTGAGATGGGGGTCAAAGCAAGAGAACTTTGGCTCCCCATGCAGGAGATCACAACCCCTTTTTTTTACCCTAGACCAAACTAGCAGCTGTACAAACACCTGCAAAGTCTGATCTGATCTTAATGGAAGAGGGTCTTTGGTTGTGGTGTTTATTTTGTGCTTTGAGCCCGACTCTTGTAGATTTCCATCAAAATTTCTCATCAGGTTTCAGTGTAAAATCTCTAACCTAATGAGTTTTTTTTTGGTTGTTTTTCTTTATACCACTCGAAATGTACTCACCCATAATATTTAAAAACCAATTATCAGACAGAGGTATTAAGGTAAGTTTACAATCCAAATGCGCAGTTGAAGGGAAAAACAGAGACAGGAGTGAAATTTCAGTCTTACAGTGATCGATTTTGTTTAAATATTGCAAACACTTGCCAGGATTCTATAATGTAAAATTTCATATTTGTTTTAATAGCTAGGTAAAAAGGAATGTGTTAAGATTAGAGTTACATTAGTGATTGGAATCGTTTTTTGATTTAAGCTAGACCTGACCATTGCCCTAGTGTATTTTTTTGTCTTTTGCTTTTATGGTACAAGTAAAGCAATTAAGTAAGACATCTGATCCAAACTCTGGTTTAATAAGTAGTTTGGGTTTCACATTCATTTATAATTTTGACTATAAATGGCATTTTATTACACTGTTCATCAGCCTTTTATTGGACTCGCATCACTACCTAATATGTAAAACATCATTAAATGTTACTGAAGTATGCTTTTTGGCTTTCGGCTTGGAAGCTCAAATATAAACAGGAAACAAACCCCAGGCACTCCAGAGTTGTTGTAGGACACATACCCTGATGAAACTAAACATGTGACAGACTGTTTTCTAGAAAGCTTGGTAAATGTGATGTAATCTTGTGGTGCACCAGAAGATATTAATGGAAAGAAAAATGTTCCTTTTAGTATCTTACATACCCTTGAGCACAACGTACAGTTTCCAGTGGCATGAATAAAATCATTATAATGTGAGAAGAAATAATGTGACATACTGTGCTCAGAAAGGAAATAACAGATCACAGGTAAGTCGCATTGGCAGAAGAGTATGTAGAAGATAGTGTCATGTCACTCTTGCCTTTTTCATATTCAAAAGCCCTTAAAAGCAAGTTAGAATGACAGTGCACCAGAATTCGTGATCTTAGTAGGGCTATATTATACTAAGTTGTGGATTTTCTTTTTTTTTTTTCTTTCTTCTTTTTTTTTTTTACTTTAACAGTTCAAGGATAATTGCCTGGATCTTGCATTTCGCATCTTACATTTCTCACGGGTCAGTCCCAAGGCTGGCAGCAGGGTTATGGGAACCATTTGAAGAGGCAAATTTCTCTCACATTTTAGAGAAAAGAAAAAAGGGAAGGTGTTTGGCAGGCATTCAGATGAGACATGTCACAGAATATGCACAGTGTAACTGTTGCTGTGGACACTGGTAGAGGCTGTTCTTTTAGCAATGAGAAGGAGGGGGGGACACATTTTGAGACAAGAAACTCAAGGATGAAAACTAATATATAAATATAGACTGGTTTGGAGTAGTTTTTTTGGTTTCCTTTACTTTATTTTATTATTATTTTTTTCCTGAGCAAAGCCACTATTAATTGTTTACAATTCTATTCCCATAGGGATACTCGGTGGGAAGTTTTTGGAAAGAGGTCGCATTAAGAAGCCTGGGCAGGAGCTCTTTAAGAGTGAGCCATCTGAATACTTCAAGGCTCAGGATCTGTTTGTTGGAGCCAGAGTTTGTTTCCATGGCCACAACTTTCTTTTGGTGGATGCTGATGAGTACACTATCAACTATATGGAGAAGCATGCAAATGAGGTGAAGCAGGCTCTTGTTATTTTCTGTTGGCTTTAAGAACTATATCTTATCTATGTTATATTTTTCAGAATTGGTTATACCTAATTTCTTCACCCAAAGTTCATGGCCCAGTGCTCTGTCTCTAGCAGTGGATGTAGGAGATGCTAGCTAGGGAGAGCTCTAGAATCTTACCGATGAGAATTCCCTGATTTGATTTATTTGTGTTCATACATATTTATTTTACTGAACATTTCCATTTTAATATTAGAAATTCAAATCACAGTCAGGAATTCGGGCTTACAGTTTGTACCAAGTTTCACTGTCTTTTAGAGTTGCCTGCAGAGGGGAGAGCAGTAATAAAGAAAGAGCTGGACTGCTTCTGTTTATGTGTACATTTTGCTACCAGTCATTACACAGACGTCTGGTAAAAAGCCCTCATTCACAAAAACCTGAAATATATCCAATAGGAAGAAATGGATTGTCCTCCAGCAATTGCCTCAAAGGTCAAAAAAAGAACGGATACAGGGATGGAAAATCAAAAGAAAGAAGAGTCCCAGAGCGTTTTGTGGGATTTTATGTTCATTTGGTAAAAAATGTAGATTTTTTTAAAATGATGAACTTCGTGCTGAAATATTTGAAAAAAATTACCCTAGTGTACTTGGGAATTCCTATTGTGTGCAGTCCCGAACCGGTCGGTTTGAGATGCATCTTAACAATGCAGCAGCTCAGGAGCCAAGGCATTTCAGCATCCCAGTCCCTCTTCTGATAGTTGTTTCAGCACCGTGTGATCTTGAACATCGCCCTTCGGACTAGACAGTGTTTTGAAGCCTTTGGAGCACTGCATATGCTTCATAGCTCGTGGTGGTGTCACAGCCTGAATTGTGCCTTCAGCAGACCTTATGCAGAGCTGCCCATTACTCAGGCTTGTTAGAATATCCAGGAGGGTTTATTGAGCTATGAGATAATGCTCTCTGCCTTTTAATCCAGACCCTTTGTGAGTGGGGAAGGGAGAAGGTTTAGTGCAGGTTTTAGTTGTTCCCTGTCCACTGACTCACCACAGTGAGTGAACCTGCAGGATTCCCCACATGCCAGTAGGCCTGGCGTAGTCTTGGGGACTGAGAGTGTCATCTTGCCATCACTGTGCTGCTGAGGTAGAGGTAAGTGCAGTCTGACTCTGTATTATTGCCTTTTGGCCACGCGTGCTGTGCTTACTCTGCTGAAAATAGCAGAACACAGCGCGGTTTCTTTGCAACGTGGAGTTAGCACCACCCCGCCTTCCCTGAAGTAATGAGGAAGGTCTGCAAATGCTTGTTGATGTAAAATGTTACGACTGCTAAATGCTTTAAGCAGTAAAACACAAAGCTATATACATTATGTTTTCTTACTGCTGGACTGTTTTTACTCCTAGTAGAATAAAAATCAAAGCTATTCTCCAAAATGCAGTCTGCATCATTAGGTTGTAAATGGTCTTTGGAACTGCTGTTTGCATTGATTGTCTTGAAGAAAATAAATGCAATCGTAGTTTTCCAGACTGAATGATTGTATATTACCAAAATAAAATCTGCAAAATGGGAAGAAACAACACTAAAAACATTTATCTGAAGTGAATTTTGAAATGTTCTTTGCACAGTGAAGAGTTCAAAACAGCTGGTAGAAAAAAACATTTTATTCTCCCAAGGACAGATGCTTTATTCAGATCCTTTGGCAACAGTTCCAGAAGTAAGGGTACACCTTGTTTACCTCAGTTCATCGGGGCTGCATACTCAAACCACAAGAACTTCAGCAATTATCAGAGAAGAGCAGAGACAGAAGACGGTTAGAAGAAGGGAAAAAAACTAATATATTTCAGTTATTTCTAAAATTAGAAATCTTTTTCCTTCTGAATCGACAGAGGTTTCCTTTTGGCACAACACATCAGTACCTTTTCTGAACACTGGTGAAAGAAATCTAGATGGAATATTTTGCTTTTGGAAAATGAGATAAATTTTCTGTTTCAAAGATGTATTTATTGTATTGCACTTAAATTAAGGGGCGAAAAGAAATCAATGAATCTTTTTGTTTTGATCACAGCCTGTAATGAAAGTAACTTGAAGAATCTAATTTTCAAAACATTTCAACACTTAGTTTCTTTTCCAATTTGATGAAAAAGATGTATTTGGAAACCGCGAATTTGCTTCTGAACAGAACATTTGCATTGTGCACAGCTCTAATGGTATTATCAAGGTTTGAAGAGGATTCTTTCAAACAAGGCATTGCTCTGCCTCCTTGGAAATGGATTCATCAACTCTGAAGCAGTTTCAATTGCTTAAACTTTGTAGTCTTCTGCAGCACAGGCACGAAGGTTGATTTTACTTGCATTGAATCCAACATAATAAAGTCTGACTCAGGCATAAGCAAGACAACCAAACAAAACTAGATTGTGACTACTGGAATGTCAACAGCTACAAGAGAAGTGGGGAAAGTGAGTGAGGAGTTATCACCAGGCTGCTCGGATACTAGATGTTTACATAGGTGTTTGCAATATATAGTTTGGAAAAAAGGTGTAAAAGCAACTGCTTTGACAATGTAAAGGGCAGTTTTTTAAGTAGATGACACTTTGCCCATCTTTAAATACTCTGCAGATTGATTCCTTCTGCCCAGCCTTTTCTCAATCTCTGTTCCTTTCTTTTTCAGTAAAATGCTGTGTGCTTGTGGCCCAGACAATAAAGTCTTGGCAAGAGGACTGAAAAAGTTGCTGTCTCTAAGTCTTTTTGATTGCTGGTCAAGCTGCTCCACACCACTGGCTTGCGTGGCATTGCATGCCAGTGTTGTACTTGGAGCAGTTTTTGCATATGCAGCGGCAGTCTTCTCTAAATTTGAGCGTGTTACCTAAAACCACTGATGTATTAATTAAATGTGGATCAATTTATAATGCTCTGGCAGTGTCATAAGGACTTCCAATACTTCCAGGACTTTTCTAGATCTCTTTGAACAGATACAATTCTGTGGACGGACTTCAGCGTGATGGGGAGTGAGGCCTCATCTCTTCTGTGATGAAGTCCTCAATACCAGTCATACGAAATTTTAAGTGCTTGTTTGTTAAAAGAACATTTCTTACTGCAAGAAATGAGAGAAAACGATTTTCAGACCATTCATTGTGCTTTATAAAGGAGGTAGAGCATGATAGATGTAAGGGCATATCTGATATTAATATCTGGACTCAGCTCCAGTTTAATGACTAAATACATAGACGTTTATGGTAAAGATGAACATAGCAAATAAATCTTTGGTAGAGCTCTTACACAGGAATCTGAATATAGGGTGAAAGCCTAAGTGCTCCAGTTCTATTTATCTGAATTCAATTTTATTTTAATGGTCTATTTAAGAAGAAATAAGCATTCTTGTTACATGACAGGGAAAATTGTTTCCTAACTGATTTCCAATCTGCTAATTCTGAGTATGTTTTACATAATGTGAATGAGCGTATCTGTTGGAACAGTTGATCCGAGCCAATGGTGAAAAGATTAGTTTTAACCTGGTAGAATTTATTAATTGAGAATTCAGTGACATGCACCAACACAAAATGAGGACAAAGTTATTAGATCTATACTTCAAATGTTACTGCTTCAGTTTTAACAATACAATGCTTGAAGCAAAAGTGAATGTCCTTTCATGTGTCTGCAATAAGCTCTCTGAGAATGCATGATCTGATGATTTTTGTTTTGTTATTTAATTCTCAGTAGAAAGCAAGTTTTTTTCAGTAGCAAGCTTCCCTCCAGACTTAACACGTTGCAGATTTATGCATTTGAAATGAAACAATGAAGAAACTAACTGTTCAGCTTTGCCCTGCATCCTGATAACTCTTGCTGTTACATAAGTTGCATAGTGCTTTTCTCTCTTATCTCTGTGTCTTGTTTTCCTCTGTTAAGTTCTCTGTGGCTGATACTGGTTTCATCCTCAAGAAACTGAAAGACATAGCTGAACCTCGTTCACGAGAAATCAGACAGGTGTTTGCAGCCACAGACCCGGAGCATACCAAGGTGATTGAGTATGAGCCTTTCAGGTAAGACAGTGGGTTTTGGTTTTTAATATTTAATGTAGGCACATTCCCCCAGAAAGTATAGGGCATGAATTACTATTGACACCTTTGGCACGTGTTAGCTGACAAATGGTGTATGTTTCTTTACATTTACTTGGAGACTTTGTGGGAAAAGAAGGTGAACCCATGTCCTGGAAAAACAGAAATGAGAGAGAGCTTTTCAAGTAATCTGGAAAGCACAACTAAAATCTGTCTACTTTTTATGGAGCTGGCACAGGGTATTATGAAGAAAGGCAAGTAAGTAGTAATATATTCACTGAAGGATAAAGAAAAGCCCATCCTCAGAGAGTGAAACAAATTAATTGTAGTTTTGAAATTCGAGAAAGAAGGTTTGAGTTGCCTTCTGAAAATGGTGTTATTTGGGTTTTGAATCATTGATAAATGAATGATTGGTAAATGAATGAATCATTGATAAATGAGTGATTGGTAAATGAACGAACCATTGATAAATGAACCAAGGTGTACTGAAATTACAGGATACAGTGATAAGCATCTTTAAAACATACTGGAAAGCAGTAGTGAGAGCAATGCTTATTAATGATGTGGAACAGAGGAGGAGATTTTACCTAGAAACATTTTGTTCTTCACAGTGGTAATAAACTATATATTTAGGAACTGTCATAATAACTAAAGCATATAAGTAGATGTATATTGCATGGAATGTCATCCCTATAGAAATGTTAACCAATGCAGAAAAATCCTTGTGAAATATCTCAGAGAAAATATAGATCTGAAGAAGGTTTTTCCAGTGATTCAAAGTGAAAGTAGTGACAGATGAAAACAAGCTGGTATTCAGAAATCAAAAAAGAGTGTTTAAAACGTAGAATTCAAACTAAGAGAAGCCAGAGCTCGTGGAAGTTTTTGGTCAAAATATTCCTAGACTCCTTGATGTTTTACTCAACAAAAGCAAGATTTTGAATTGTTAACTGCATTAAGAGGGAAAATGTTATTTCTAGAGTAAGAAGAGTAGGAAATTGAAAGTTCATGTGTATGTGAAGAAACTTTATGGCACTTGTAAAAGGGTTTTAATTTACATGTCCAGTAACTGTTTAAAATCGAACAATTATGGTTTTAATTAAAATTATGAAATAATTATTCGCAAAACTGTCTTCTTACATGTACTAAGAGCAGATCAAGGCTTCAGAACATTTGCGTGACAAAATTGGTGGAGCACACTTTTAGAAGGGTTGATTGTGCTTTCCCTGTTTACAGCAGGGATTTTTTAAAATTTATTTTATCAAGCAGAGGTTCAGTTGCACGTAAATTTAATTACAGCCCAGCTGTTTAATTTAGGTTGGTGCTGTTCCTATGGCATGTATGGAGGCACTTGGTTTAAGCAATAAAAATACTGTAGCCCTCTCCGTGAGCAAGAGAGAAAACGGAAATTCACATAATGATGTTTTTTAGCCTCAGTGCTCACATAGGCCAGTTTGAGCAACTACTAATGGTTCATATCCCTCCTCTGGTGGGACCTAAGGGGTTTTAACAGGAATCATTCACACACTGCCACAGGAAGGATTTGCCTCTAAGGCACATTTGACTTCCATGCTTTATAGTGAACAGTAGATTTTGTTTCTGTTCATATTTAACGCGTTTCTTTTTTTTTTATTTTTTTCTTTTCTTGTTTTAAAATCCACATGTTTTAGTAAAGAAATATTTTCAATGACAAAGGCAAGAGAGCCCTTCTTTGCATCTATGAGAAATCACAGATATTTTTCTACAAAAAGAATATGGATTTCTCCTTCAATTTTATATTTTCTTGTTTACATCACTGCTTATTTTAAATCTGTCATGGCATTTCATGACTAAAACTAACTACAAATGATTATTTTTAATACAGGCAATTATCTGTGTGACAGCTTCAACCAGCGGAATAATCCTCTTATCTTAAATACAGCTTAAGCTTTGCTGTGCTCTAAATTTTGCAGTTCAGGCTTCTTCCTTTCTACCTGTATAATTTTATACAAGTTAAATTTAAAAATACACCTATAAGTATGACGTAGTGAAGCAGAATTATAATTATACAATTTACTTGAAGTATTCTCAAAACCCACATCAACGGGACATCATCCAGGAAATAAATATATGGTGCGTACAGAAGCAATCCCCAATGCTATTGTTAGAACTATTGAAAGCTTTGTTAAAGAGAGAGGAAGAGAAAATAACTATAACTTAGAAGTCTGTATATCACATGGTCCTATCCAGACTGCTTTTTCTCAGAAGCTACTGGCAAGACCATTTGCTGTTAGAAACAAAGAACCATGTGAGTTTAGCAAAGATGCCTATCTTTAATTTAGCTTGAGAAATAGCTCTCTTAAGCAGTTAATTATTATTTGTTCTTTCTCTACCAAATTCAGATTGCAATCTGTATTATTCTTCTAGAACAGCAACAACAAAAAAGATAACTAACTTGTGGGAACAATTGTTGCAGCTTGTTTCTTTTTGTCAGGAAGAGTTTAGATGTATTCAGTGTGTGAATCTCGGGTCTCACTTGTTAGTCCCTAGGAATCACAAAAAAAATCCTTAATTCCCAAATGAGACAATAATTTTCTGTAGGGTTTTGGTGACTCAGTTGTCACCAACTGGCTTGAGAAAAGATAAGACTTAAAAAATCCTGACAATGGAAAAGTCTGTGCTGTGTGTGGAAATCCAGCCTGTGGATTTCATGTTCTCATGGGTAGAGCTACCTACGTGCTTTCAGCTTTGCCAACCCAAGCATTTAGTGCCAGTCTGATGAGGCAATGTTGTCCTCTACTTCATGTATGCAGTAATACCGAAAAAAGAGGCTCCGGTTTTGACTGCATCTCTGAATGCTGCTACAACATGAATAATAATATTCAGTGTGTGTGTTAAGATAATAATATTACTAAATGGACCATGTTTTGGTCATTGAGCTTGCATAAACTCAAAATAAGGTTTGGTACTGTCATCAGCTTGTCTTTTCCTTATATTTATCTCCTGTCTTTGCAAATAAGAGATTTTACTGATTTTTTTATTAAAATAGAAAAACAGCAGTTGAGTCATTGTAGACATTATGTGGTGTTTAATATCCTTTTTTGAATAGCTGTGTGAGTGCAATCCTGTTCTCTGTAGCGGTATCTTCATTTGAACAGGACCACACAAGCCTCTGAGGCAAAGTGAGTGAAAAATTACATTTGTTAATAAAATTTTCTAATTTGAAGGGGTACTAAACTTCTGTGCTTTCAGTTCAGATGTGGATGTTAAAAGATCCACTATGAGAATTGTTCAGGAATTTAACTGCTCTTCAGCCAACCGTTTGAGTCACGTGTCCGGTCTTTGTCTATCACTAACAATTTTTTCCATTTGTTTTCAAGGATTGGTGATCCTTGAAATTGCATCACAGCGATGCAGTACCCTCAAGTGTACCATAAGGTACAGCTCTAGCTGCAGAAGCCATTATGGTGATGTTTATTCCTAGTGCAGTTTATCCAGTTGCATCATAAATAGGTAATCTAATTTAGACTGAGACGCACAGGCCGATGTTGATGCTTGCTGTTAAAAAATCCTACTGATTATGTATTTATCTGAGACAGATTTGGAATCATAATGCCAAGGTATAGTTACACTAACCCAGGTTTGTTTGACAAGAGGTCTTGTAGCTATTGAGGTAAACTACAGTTCAGTTTTCTCAGGAAAGCTGGAAGCCTCCTACGTTTCCTTGCTACTGGCGTTTTTCTTCCTTCCTGTGGTGCCAACACGCAGGTCACAGGAGGAACTCCGTAGTCACTGAAGGTGGCACAATCCCTACTGCAAAGCTTGTACCATCTTCTAATGCAGTCTTTCTCCTCCCTCTCCCAACAATATAAACCAAAGTTTTATGTATAACAAGACTATAATGTAGTCTCAGTGCTTGTTTCCATTTGCTGATATACAATAAGTGTCTTCAGGAGCTTACCCTAAAATTACTCCAGTACTATTATCAGCAACAAATCCTTGATATTAACAGGAATGATTAGTCATTCAATGCCAGTATTGGCCCATCAGATGGATCTTAGGAACATTTCTTCTTCCTTGGGTTGGGCTGGTTCTTCTGAGCAGCACAAGCAACCTTGGGAGAGCGCATCTCAGGCTTTTCGCTGTGGGATCTGATTCCCCACTGACAGTACCCAAGCATCAGCTGGTCTTGCTGCTGTCCTTTATTTCTTTCTTGTCAGGAGGGCTTGCAATTACAAGTTGGGTGTAATTTTCTGCCCTTTCTGTGTGGCTGATTTGTGTTTCCCTTCCCCCAGCTTTCCCATGAAAGCTGCCCAACAGGGCCAGTTTTCACAGTGATTTGTGGAGTGTGGCTTGACACTTGATTAATACCACCATTCTCTGTTGGTATCTTCTGCCCCACTTCTCTTCCAATGATGTTTTATGCAACTGTTGTACGTGCTTTGTGTTTATAGATAATTAATCATACATTGCAGAATGCAAAATACAATTAGGAACAAAACAGGATAATAGCCTGTATAATTCACTGTATTGTTGGACAAAGCTAATCTCTACTAATGTTCCATGCTAGTACAGCATTTCCAGGTAAAAGGTTTCTATAATGATTATGTGTTTTGTTATGTGTAGTCAACTACAGAGGAAACATGGACATCTTCCAAAAGTTAAGAGTTCAGGTACTTCCCGTTAAACCTTCTTGAACAGACCTGGATTTCAAATTTAATTGAATACTTTCTTTAAAGATTTTAAATAAATACAGCATTTTAATAGTTGTTTTCACAGAAATTTAGCAATTATTAACTTTTTAACTATTTTACTTAAACTAATGTAGTATGTTGTTTTTGTAAACAGAAATTTGATAGTCAGTATCACGGATGGAGCATTTTCAGAACATGAAATTATGACTCTTGGGCGCTATTACGGTGTGAAAGAAGAATATGAAACAGACCTCCACCTCCTCCTTGCAGTGGCTCAAGAACAACTGAAGAAAAAAAGCTTTGAGAATTTTGGGCAACTGTCTGCAGTACTTGCATACAATGATCGTGAAAAGTAAGTTTCCTCTGTTTATCCTAGGCTGCTTTCTGGTAAACTCTACTTGCAAACCTACCTAGTTTCTGTTTGTTGCTGAGCAAATGATATATTGCAGTCAAAGAATACTTTTTCGAATCTTAAGCCTCTCTCAGCACTTGACAGTGGACAAGAAAAGGATAGTCTTTTTGTGTCCTTTTCATTTTGTTCATGTACTTTTTGTTAATAGCTGCCATACTGGGTATTCACTGGCATAATCAGATGTCCGTTCACAGGCAGAACAGTATATTAAATGAAAGACTGAATAGTTATTTAACAAAAAAAGGATTTGTTGTTGATCCTTTATGTTGATCATTTGCCCTTTTTGTTCTGTGATGTCACAGAATAACAGAATCACTAAGGACCTCAGAATGGTGGAGACAGGCTACTAAGTGCACTTCAAGTTTCTAAGCTGTATAACAGTGAAATTCCATAAAATATATTTTCATTGCCTCTGACACATTTTCCTGTACACATTAACATTAACTTGAAATAAACCTGGCTAATACCTAATGTACACTTCTCCCTCTCTCTTTCTGTTTGTGTAGATGTGGGGTGCTGCCCTATCAGATGTGCAGGACTATTTGCAAGTCTTTTAAGTTGCCACTGGCTGATGACCTTCTGGAAGCTGTACTGACCATGTAAGTTAAAGGCAGATAGTATGACCTGCATGAATGGCTGAAAATCAGTGTTAAATATTTACTGCAGACACATTTCTAAAGAATTTGTCATCTTTGTAATTTCAGTCATTACATTGTGTTGATTTTGTCCATGTACAGGTACAGATTTTCCTATTTATAGAATATTTATAATCAACCGTGGTGCATCCAATGTATCTTCTTTTTTGTCTGGCACGATAGATCGTCTGGGGTTTGCCAGAATTCTGTGGATTTGGACTCATGGTAATCAGCTAATGATACCTACCATTATTAATGAGATTCACTTTATTTGCATTAGTTGTTCCAGTTTATATAAGTTATATAAGGTAAAAACACTAATCTCATAGAAGCACATGATGAATACAATACCAAGATGAATACAATGAAGTATCTTTGAATCAAGTTGACAGCATTAGTACTCTTCTACAAAAAGTGGTTTCCTACTCTTATTAACCTCATCTGCAACATTTATTCTATTGTAATTATTAAAAAGAAAAAGGAGTATTGCATGATTTTGGTATTTTCCCATAGCACATTTAACTTTTTTGAGACAAATTGTTTGGCTAGTTGTGTTCAAGGAAACAGAAGTGAAAAGAACTAGTATTCAGTGCACTTGTATAAAAGGCTAAAGTTCAGAGTAACCCAAGGTGTTTTGAATGCACGTGTCATCATGAGTTTGGTTTTCATGGCCAGCTTCCCTGGTAACAGGTAAAGTACATGCTCTTTGGTCTTTTCTTTCACATGAGGGAAATCATTAAATATTTTGTCTGTGCCTTCACACTGTGTAAAATGCAGAAGCAGGTCTTGTCATGCTTAGGTGTTTTCATGTAGATATGCTTCTTGATTTCAGCAGGAAATTCAAACTAAACATTTGGATTTATCAAATAATGAAAAGACTCTTGTCAAGCAGAAAGGTGGAATCCATTTTATTAAAACATTTATATACAGCAAGCAAGGCTTCCTACTTCAACCAGTATCAACAAGACTGCTTTTAGAAGCCTAAAGGGCTATTTTCTACAAAGCCCTGTTTCCCCCCCAAACCAAAATCTTTCAGAATAGTTCCCTGTAGTAGCCAGATAGATGTCTTTGGTAATTGGTTGGCCATTAACCACTTCTGACAATTGGGTTACAAGTGTTAGTCATCAGAAACATGTCTGAATTTTAGCATTAATCGAAAACTCATTTTTAGAACTCCCACTAAGCTGCCCAACACAAAAAGTGTCGGAGGACAGTTGGCATCCTGGACTAAACAAGGAGTGCTCATAGTTTCCATTTCATGAAGGCTGAAATTGAATAGATGCACAGACAACGGACTGAACGTTTTCCTTTATGTACTAACTCAATGCTGATGAAAAACAGACAGGCCTGACAAATCGTAGGCTCCAGAGACATGTTTATTGTTTGTGAATTTATCCTAGGGAAAGCTTTTGTGAGATGAACGTCTTCTCTTAAAGGGTCTTAGTGTGGGCAGTTAAAAAGAAAAAGCCCAGTACACTACAATAAAGAATTAGATATGAGCTTAGAAGACAAAGAAGAAGCTAAGGCCTGGATTTCACCCAGCAGATACCCATGACAGCCAATTCAGGATTCAGCCACTGTAGGTTCTTTCTGCAGGCGATGGAGAAGGAGAGGCAGTCATCTCAACCCGTGAAAGAGCTGGATTTCAGAATTACCATCCATTTTCCTGTAAAAGGGTTCGTGGCCAACTTGTATTCCAGATTTCTATATGAGAAAGTTAAATGGCGTGAAGCTGTGCCTCAGAAATCAGTGGGAGAAGTACTGTGTATGACAGAACATTATGCATAATGCTGGTTCGAAGTTACAATAGCAGCTGCTTTGAAAGATGGTGTTTTTTGTGGTGATTCACTGTGCTGCAGATAAGAAAGAACGTTACTTTCTTAATGATGTGTGCAGTTGGCACTGCCTTGGAGGAGTATTGTTGCACGAGGGTGCAGAGTCAAGGATTTTGTGAAGTGTATTTTATAAGTGTTAATTTACAGTAATCTGGAAATGGAAAAATAGATTTGGCTGAGTGAGATTTAGACTTTTCCTTTCATCCTGCTTTTCTGGTTCTCGTTGAGACTGAAGAATCAAGAAGCAGGCAGGTTTATTGTTAATGCAGAGTCTGACTCCTGGGGATTATGCAAGTCAGTGTGGGCAAAGTTCGACAACAGTATTCTTCTGCTTTTTTTTTTTTTTTTTTTTTTTGATGACAGAGTTTGTAATTCTGTGCCCTTTGTGTCCATTGATGCTTTCCGAAGGAAGCAGTGGTAGCATTCCTAATGTATGTATCCAAATTTATAATGGAAGAAAGCAGTACAATAAAAGTTGTTGGACTGATTCCCACAGAATCAGTATATATAGCTAATGCACTAGCTGGACCCTATTCAGCTATAAAATGATCGTAGATGATGTGGATCAGATAATGGTTGAAGACTGGACCTATATGTTTATTCAGCTTTGCTATCTGAGATTACGTAGCAAAGACTTTTTTGTAGGAGTTAATGGTTCTATTTTTCCATTTTAAAAGGTAATGCCCTTAAAATGTTTACTATTTACATTTGCAAATTACACCACAATGATCTGTCACTTATTAAAAGCACAGGATGGAACTAGTAGTTACTGTCTAATTTTGTGGTCACCTCCAGATGATCCAGGACTTTGTTTACTGCACCGGAAGAGCATTCAGTTTCCACAAAGAGCAGGGAGAATTAGCACAAAGACTGTGAGATTTTGCAAGACCCTTTTCAATTGTCTGTCTAGAGTAAATTTATATTTTCAATTGTGGGATGGTGAAATAGTAGGATTTGGGTACCTAACAAGGTGTCCACTATTGCAATTCATCGAGCTGTCTTATTAAAAGATATTTCCTCTCTCTATCAGCATTATTTCACTTAGTTTTTCAATTACAGGACAATACAGATTTTTAATCACAATATATTAAGCAATACCTATGGTATACACTTTCTTCTGCCAGTAAACCGGGGTAGCTTATTATAAGCATTTCTTTAAATTTATGCAAGCATAATGAACAATTATGGTTTGTTTAATAAATAAATGTTGTAAAAATGCTGAAGTAATGAATTTAGATCCCCCCCCCGATATTTTTATTTACTACAATGCTAAATGTATGCTAACAAGAACTTAAAAAGATACAGTCTTTCCCCAGAGGGTATATAAACAGCTGGCAGATAACAAAAGAAAAAATGGTGTGAAGAAGGGATGGATGAGAAGTTTACAAGTATTACATGTTGATGATCCTGCATTAGTTTAGTTGTTAAGCATGTCCCTATTTTTAAAAAAGTCTTTTAATTTCTATTGAAACTGGCTCTGTAGTTCTCCTCTTGACAGGAGCAGGGTCAGTCTATTAGACCGTGGAGTCTTGGAGTCTGGCATTTATGGTTTTTAAGCCGTAGAAGCACAGCCAGTGGGGAAGAAGTATTTTTTATTTATTTATTTAATTTTTTTAAAAAGGTAATTCCTAGTGCCTCAGGTAGCCTCTTCTGCCTGCCCAGCTTTTCCCTGACTCGTGGCACTGTAATATATATATTTTTTTACCTACTTGCCAACCTGTAATATTTTTTTTAGGGTTGACCTGTTTCTTTCAGGAAGGTAACCCTCTTTTCCTACTCCGGCAAGTGCCCTTGTAGCAGCAGCAATTGGAAATGGTCATGAGATCGTTCTTCTACACTCTCTATTCTGCTTGTTGCCTTTGATGCCTGAGACTCACTTTGCCATTTACGATTAAAAGACTCCAGCATGAATATACGGATCTCTTAAAAGAAATTATTTCTGTTATTCAGTATCTTGAGGAAGTGATGGTTCAATTTATAGTTGTTCAAGACAAGAATAAATGTATGCACAAGATGGTAGCCATTACTTAACTGATAGTGATCAGCCACATAAACTGGTCTGTTTGCTATTTTAAATCTTTTCATAAGAACAGTTTATGAAAATTTAGGTGTATACCAGTGTTACACAGGGACTGTCAAACAGCTGAAGAATCCCAGCATTTTCTCTAAGCTTAAAGCAGCATAGTGCCTCTCCTCTACTGTTATCAGATTAACTACTTAGCAAATGCTATTAAAAACTAAGGAATTCAAAATCTGCATATGTACATTATATTTTTACATGAATGTTTGGGTTGCAGAGTTCTTGATGGGAAAGAAAATATATTTAAACGTAGCCTTTACTCAGCGAAGCATCCTCAGGAACAATCTTAATGTGAATTAAATAGATTTTTCATGTGTCTGGAGTAAATACTCCATTATGAATACATTTTTACAAGCAAAACCATGTGATTATTTCTGTAATATCAAAAAGGAAAAGAAGCTCTGCAAACAATGGTAAGAATGAGGGAGTGATTTCCACAGTCTAAAATCACATGCAATGGTGAAGTCATAGGGCAAAACTGGAGAGAAACATAGTTTCAAGGGATCTTTGTTGCATCTTCTTGATAAGGCAAATCTAATTTCCTTTGCTGAAGAGCACTGTCAGTTCCAGTCATATTAATTCCAGCCTCTGAAATGTATGACATCTCTGTCCTAATAACACAGAACTTGATAACATCTCTTCATTCCATCTGGATACTCTGTACCGAATTATAAATATGTGCATTTAGTAGATTAGCACAATAAGACACAGTAGGGAAAAGATCTAAAGAGTGGATTTTTCTCCTCTAGATTATTTTGGTGTAATACATTAAGCTGCTTTCTGTAGCTATTGAAATATGGGATTTAGGAGTCCCATTTCCTATGCCCACCTTAAAATCTTTGGTTGTAGTTAACTTCATGTCCATGTTGTTGCCTCGGTTTGCTAGTGCTGTCAGTTCGAAGGACTTTTCTCCTTGATAATGCTTGTCAAATGCAGAAGCAATGTTTTTCCCCAACTTCATTGCCTCAACATAAAATTGATGCTAGAGTAATTACACGCCTTCACTTGTTCTTTATTTAAAACTCCTACTTATGCAGCTCTGCATCTTGACAGTAGACCTTATCTTTTGACTTTTCGCAACCAGCAAAAGCTAAATACATATACACTAGTGCATATAATAATAATAATAAATTATCATGATTGTACTGAAATTCAAAGTCTGTGCTCCAGTTGTTTTTTTAAGAGCTTTTATTTGTCTTCTTACTTCCAATGCAAAACTCCTGTTTCCCCAAATGCCACCTAAAAAAAAAAAAAAGAAAAAAAAAAGAACAAGAACGCCCTAGAAGTGGGAATGAAAATTTTCTTGTATGTTGGATATATTCCACAAAAGTGAGGCTTTATGAAAATGTTAACTTGCACGTGAGGTATTAAAAAGAAGAAAGCCATAATAGGTTTTCTCATGGCAACGTTTCAGGCTCCTCTTTAATTCTAGTAACAGTAGCATTCTTCTCTGACTGTGCTTTCATCTTCAGCATAACTCACTGTACTTAACATTTCAGTTTATCGCTAGCATCTCTGTTTATGGCTTTCAGTATATTTTATTATTATCTCTCCTGCTGACTGTTAAATGAAAGGTGTGGGGGGAGGAGAGGGAGAGGATGAGCTGCAGTTTATTGCAGTTTATTTTTGTCACTAGATTTATTTCTCCTCTTCCCCAGTGTTGTTTTCCCAGTTTGTGTTATAAAGTCTTCCTTCAAGTACCTTCATGCTTAATTTTCACCAGAACCCTCTCCAGTAATTTGGAGAACTGAAGTTATTTGAGGCCTGTGTTTTGTGCAGTTCTATTTCTCCAAGAACAGAATAAAATGATTTTCTAAAAAACATGTTTCTCCAGAGATGACAGTGTGTAATTGATCTGGCGCCTACATGTGCAATAGTATTTGTCTCACCGGGTTACATGGTAGAATTATTTAACCTGATGTTTGCCACCAAAAAATACTTACTAAATCTAGCTAGTCATATATGTCTCTCCATGGACAGCAGTGAAGCACAGATGCTTCCAGTGTGTGCTTAGATGCCTAAACCAGATCCTTTTTCCATGTGGGTAGTGCTAAGTGAGACAGATGTCATTCACAGAAGCTGCTAATGCAGTATGTATGTATAGCAGAGCAGTTAAGATGTTCATTTCAAGAACAATCTGCGTGGTAGTGTCAATTCTGCAAGGTGTGTCAGCTTGCAGAATTGAAGTATCTTTCAAGCATTTGACAAGACCCACTCAAATAAGAGCAGATTTCTGTATGCCTTAATCAAGTAAGTGTTTTGCTGAACCGAGGACTTTTTTCTGAAGCTCCTTCATTCAAAAAAATAGCAGAAGGATGGCGTGGCTTACAGAGCTGCTCCCAGTGGGTTTATTAGCGCAGGGTAATGATTTTAGAAATCTGAGGGAGGAAGGTAGTATGTTCCATGTGTAATAGTAGCTGTAGAACCTAGCTGGCAGGATATATCTCTTCATTCAGTTAGGGAACCTTTATAACAGACACAAATATATATATTTATTCCATGGAAATGAAGAATAATACCGTAAAACAACTACCAAATGACAAGGATTGAGATTGTTGAATCTGACTATTAAATTATAGGTTAGAGAGCTGCATGTTTGTCAATTGTAAGTTGATCCCAAGGTGTGTACAAACAGCATATTTGAGAGATTGCTTATTTTCAGGAAATGACTGTAGAAACTGTATAAAGCAGGTCAATTATGTTAAAGCACATCTCTCTTGTATTGTACTACCAGTTTCTTTTCTACACAAAGGAATTATACACCAACCATCCCAGCTCTATGGTTGTCACCAACTGTGGGATCCTAGTTCTGGAAAAGGCTGGGCAATGGTTAAAAATTAAACCTTAAAGAAATTGAATACTAGTGTGAGAGACGATACTGAGCAGTAAGTATATGGAATGCAATGTACAATATCAAGGCCTGGCAGTTTGTCAGTGTTTCTCCATACTCTTACCAGGCTTTGGTTCTAAAGGAATGAAAAATGATTATCCAAAAAGTAATATATTAGTATGTTGTAGATAACATGATATAACTGTGTTAAAATTTTCATTTAACCACGAGTCATCTTGTGGATGTTCTGCTTAGGTTTGAAGATGACAATAAGCAAGTGGAGTATAAAAAATTTCTGGATGGGCTGAACTGGAGAGAGAATCAAATACCTGCATTCCAGACAATAAAACTTCCTCTCAAGGTAAAACTACTATATTTGAGCAAAGGAACAGCACAGCCAAGCACATGAGATAATCATGTGTTTTGGCCAAGTGTAACATGAGTGCTTCATCCAACAAAGCCAATAACAGTTTTCATCTTTGTGCATTTGTGACTATTTTCTTCGTGTAATTATCTTTTTCTGGGAGGTTAAGAATGAATCAGAGAAGTCACACAGGGAATAGTAGGCCTGCTACCCACCTGTGCCTAGTAGGTGTCACATCTCTGTGACATTTTTCTGAAAGAAAAAAAAAAAAAGAGGGGAGAACAGGTGTATTTGTCCTTGAACAATAGGTGTGAATACTGCGCCACCCACAAATATTTCTGCCACATGTCAAATGATCTGTTTGGTTGCTGGGATAGCCAGGAAATTCTTAAAACTCCACTGGCACCACAGAAAATAGCTACATATATTTTATAACTCTGTGGAAACTTGTATATAATACAGCACATCACTGGTAGGCGTAAATCAGGAGCAGTACTGAAGGATCAACATTGTATATCTCCACCAGCCTGCTACTTAGGGTAAATAAAAATGTGGTGTCAACAAACTGCAGAGATTAATCTGATCTCGCCATCTTGTGCTGAATGGAACATTTTAAAATAGATGGTACATAAGGCAATTACGCTGATTTTTAAAAATCTTGTAACAGATAAATACGAAGCCCTTCTGCCAATGTGTAGTTTCGCTATTCTGGCCTAGTCCATGTGTTGCTATGCTTGTACAGAATGTGTTTGATTGTGTTCAGACCACTTAGAAACATAGCATTCCCTTGAATTCGAGTTCAACAGTGACATATTTTAAATCAATATTCCTCAAGTGCTGTGCTATTAACCTGACTGCTCTCTCTTATTGGCTTACGAGCTCTTTCTTCTGTAGCATCTCAAACTGTCTGGGGTGTCTAACCAGGGCCCTATGCTGCTGCTTTGCTCTGCTTTCTCTGGTGGTTTCTTTTTCACTTTGTGATTGAGAAGAATTTTTCTTCCTTGCACAAATCAAATCAAATCAAAGCCCTTTCATGTGTTTTATACAGCAGTCCTATGGTTCTTGTGGAGTAGGCTGTGTTCAGTGGGTATTCTTTGTTTTTACAGAGTAATTCCATCTTTAAGCTATAACTTGGTATTTTACCAGTGCCTTCTCTCAGGAGAGTCTGCCAGGATAAGGACCCTCATGGGCCTCAGCACCATGCAAGCAAAAGAAGGTCAGAGCCTGTGCAGTGAGGATTTTTGCCTTGAAGATGGTGCTAAGCTCCGTACCAAAAAATCAAGGCTGAAAGAAGCAGATATCTGCACAGATATGCTTGCTGTTTAATCTGTTTGACCGTTTTTCTCCTCACAGCTGCATGGCTTATCTAGCCATTGAGCATGACCTGCTTTCTGTCAGGTGAGGGAAGGAGATGGCTTCTGCGCAGTGAAGGTGGGGTGCAAGTGATGGTGGCACAAAAAGTGGTCTTCATGAGTTGAAGGCACAAAGGAAAAGGTGCTTGTGAAACAAGCTGGAGGTTGAGTGGACATCTGTGGTAAAATGTATGTTCTGATCAGTGTAAGAGACATGGTTTTCTTTGGGTATGAAGGAGATGTTATCTTTCCTTGGAAGATAGTCAGTGGATGGGCTTTCAGGGAGTGGCTGATGCTTAAGAGCCCCAGTTGAGAGCAGTACATGGGAGTTAGGGGAGGAAGGTTACAGATGAGGCCAAAAAGGAAAAAGGTGCATCAAGAGGAATTATAATAATTCATCAGCATGCTGGGATAATCAGTTCCTCGTTGGCTCCAGAGCCTTGCTCTGACTGTCAGAGTGATACATAGTGCTGTTTTTAATGAACTGCATCCAAATTGGTTTCGGTATTGTTTATTCATTTTTATCGACTTTATTATTCTGTTAGTTAGCTGCAGTACCTAGACTATCTTTGGTACAATACACAAGTATTCTAATGAAGAAATACTAAGACATGGAAAAGATCAGTGAAAGGAAAGGATTTAAATCTTGTTGAATCTTTCAGCTTTAGAACCCAATTGTCATTCTGTTCCTAACTTACTTTGAATTAATGGTGATATTTTGAGGCTATAGTATCTGTATTTCATCAATAGATTTCAGTAGCAGAGTTGTGCTTGCTTAGCTTACTTTTCTCCTTTCTCTTTATCATTATTTTGTATGGTTTTGGTATTGAGGCATAGCTGACTTGTAAGGTTTTCAAGTATAAATGTCTTAATGAAGAAAATACAGTGTTCTTTAATTTGAAAATATCTGCAAAAGTGCTTAATATGTTCAATAAAATATTCTGCAAGATTGATAAAAATGTGCATGTAGTAATGTTTTAGGAGGATGCACTATATAAAGGTCCACATGTTCACAGAATGATTGTAATTGCAAGTTAAGCAGCACATTCAATCTTATGTTGACCAGCTTTTATATGTTGTTGTTTTCAATGTTATATTTTAAGATATTCTCTGTGTTACTAATTTCAGAATGAAGATGATTGGAATGGACAGCCACCATCCCTTCCTTTTAAAAAAATCAAATACTTGCCTCTTCTGGATGATCTGTTTGGCAAGGAAGAATGACCTGATTTGCACAAGTTACAGCTTTTGGATTAGTGTTTCAGCTCCAAAACTTATTAGATGCTGAAGATATTTCTTGTAAAACAAAAATAGATTGGCTGTAGGTTTTATTACATTTTGTTTCTTATTCTAACATATATGTATCTTTGTGTATTTTTTAACTCCTAAATCAACAGTACTCTTTTGTACTTATAGAAGCGTGGTTAAAACTATCCTGTAAACTTTGTGCCTGGTCATATGGAGAACATGCAAATACCAAGGAATATATGAGTCAAACACAGCAAAATATGACTGACCCTATTTTGTTCTGCAAACAAAACAGGTTGTTGGCTGACCTCAGATATTATTAGGCCAATTAGCCTAAAATTAGCACAATTATATAATTCTGTTCAAATTTCCTCTCTTGCTTTTTAGCTTATACCAGTCTATTTTCCTATATCTCTATGGTGATGTTTAAGTGCTGTTTGTGTCAAAGTTTATTATTTTATGGTGGACATAGTTTTGTAGTTTTAGCACAGTATAAAGTTGCTCTGTTATCAGAGATAATTATAAGCTACCAATGTAGAAGTAAATATCTTGCAAGCAAGAAGCTATCAGCTCTTGCTTTTTGTCTTAAATGTGACTCAGATTAGCAACCATCCAATTTTACTCAGGTGAAGTGTGTGAAAAGAAGGTAATGTGGTATTATTTTAGTGAGCATCTTTCCTCTGGTAGCACTGAACTTGCCCTTTGAATATCAATAGCTTTCTCTTTGCTCAAAAATGTGATGACTAAATGGAGCTCCTGTTAGCATTTTTGTATCTTTTTTAAGCTTGTGCCAGCTCAAAGCTGTGGTTAGATCTCAATTTACTGCATGTGCTTGCAAGAGAAGTAATTACCTCAGTTTAAAGAATGCAAGAGCTGTGGTGAAGGGGGCAGCTGATTCATCCGTGGTGATTCCATAGGTGAAGGGGAAGAGGCATGAGCTAGCATACCTCTGCCTGCTGCTGGGAAGCTCACATCCTCTCTAGACTGAGAACCCTGTGCTGTCTGTAATCTGAAATTGCAATTTGGTGAGAAAGTGATTTAAGAAGATGAGAATTGAGCGTATTTAAATCCCCAAACCAAGGGCAAGACACTAGTTCAAATAATAATTTAATTCAGTAAGTCTGTATGTTTTTTTGAAACTTGAGATCCTTTTTAGATTTATGATTCCATTTTAGAAACATCTTGCTGCACTTTTGTATGGCAGTGTAAATGAAGTTTCTAATTGTATGTCTTCTCTCTAGCCCTTCAGTTCCTGAGAAGAAATTCTTTTCACGCCATATGGCAACATATGAAGCTTTTGGCAGCTTCTTACCTTTTTTGTTAGCAAAAAAGGACTTGAGACAAGGCCTAATTATGTGTGTTGCTGCTACTTAGGAAGGTGTTTGCAATGAAATGAATAAGTGATGGTCTGTGTCCAGAGGGTCAAAAAGAAAACTGTGGAATTTGTTAACGTGTTCCAAGCTGTAGACAAGCTTTTGTAGACAACCATGTACTGCTTTTGATCCAAAAGAGGAAAATAGTTGCTTACATGACAAGAAAATTGTCTGACCGTGGAGATAGTATCAGGAGCCAAAATAAAAACAACTTGTGTTCGAAGCCAGTTTGATGAAAGCTGAAGATTTTTTAAACATGCCACCACAGCTGAGCTTGACACTTTAAACGAATGCTGTTGCCCTTGTAAATTTTTAATGTTCACCAGACTTCAGAAGGATATCTTTCAGTTGTAGAAAACTTGTTCAGCTGATGGTTTCCAAGGAAGAATGACCCTGAACATTTAGAACTTCCCAAGTAGCTTTTAGAAACAGTAAATTCACTTTACTTTGTTTTCCTTAATGTGCATAGGATGAAGAGGACCCCTTTTGGATTTAAAAAAAAAAAAAGCATAAGAAATATAATTTCATATCATTTTGTTTGGAACCCTATGTACAGGTTTTGTTAATCATGGTCTCGTCAGATCTGGTCACGGACAAGAAAGGCAACTGCAAACTAGAACCAGTGCAGAGAAGAACTAGACAGATGACCAATAAAATGGAAATAAGAAAGAAGGCTAAAGGAGTATGGATTATTTAGGGAAATGAAATTCAAAAAGAATATGGCTGTTCTTTGTGTATTCATTATGGGTACGTATGCCAGGCAAGGAAAATAATCTTTCAGTTACGAACTTGGATTGTCTAAGAAAAACTAGTTATGGTTTGCCACAAATAATTTTAAACTGGACAACAAAAGAAGGTTTCTACCTTCTAAAATAATGAGAGTCTCAAACAATCTTCCAGGAGCAAAGTACCCAGTTAGTTTTAACATTGAGATGGATAATCTGATAAGACTAATTATAGGGTGTGTTGCCTGTAAGAGTGAGGACTGTATCTGGTATCAAAAAATTCCTCCTGGTCTCAGCCCATGTAATGAGGCAAAGGATTTTTATTTTTTTTTAAAGAATAGAGAATTATCTGATTCTGTTGTTTCAGTATTTCCTATTGATACTCGGTGTGTTTTATTCATACCCTTCTGAATTCTTCTTCCTACTTCTCTTCTCCTCTTTTCCCATGTATCTCTCATAACCCTGATGAGCACAAAAGGATCTCAGGCGGAGCAGACAGGACCTGAAAAATGTTTTCAGTGCTTGTCACTGTGCTCACAATGTGTCGTATGCTGTGGTCTGATGTGTTATAAACACATTTCACCAGGGTTTCTTTTTTACAAGCAGCAGTGCTTCCAGAAGGAAACGCCCCAGCCAATGAGCAGTCCAATAATACTCTTTGTATAATGTGACTTGCAGCATATGCTGCCCAGAATATTTCAACCTCTCTTCTAATCCTGCCACCAGCTTCTTCTCTCTTTTCGCATTGCTGATGAGGGGCCTGAATGAAGACAATACCACAAGATTATGTTTCAAGATGGCAGGAGGCCACAGCTTTAAAGCATGCATCGCATAAAGGGGAAGGCAGCCCTTGCAGTTGCCATTAATCTCAGCTCTCGATCTCTGTAGGGGAGCCAAAGATATCTTCTTTCCACAAGTATCTATGCTGTCCATGACAGGAGCGAAGAGATTCACGTTACGGTACTGGCTCCCCATCTAACTACTGGGATGTGTTTGATGTTAATTTTTATTTCCTCAACTTGGCATTTGAGAATAAAAAGCTTAAACTTCTCTGGAATAGCTGCAGCAACAAGCAGATGACTGGCCGTGAACAGCAAAGAGGACCTGTCCTTGTGTGCAGGTGGTGCAATTAGCTCGCAGCCTTGCATCAGCTTCTGCTCGTGTCCAGTTAAGAGAGCCTGCTCTGCTCACCAGCAGGTGGGTCCCCTCAGACGTGGTAGATCCAAGCAGCCAACAGACAATCTAACCTACTGCAGACAGAAATAAAGTTCCTCACCAAGCAATATTTTTCTGTGTCCTGTCCCTAGTATATTCTAGACAGAGTCGTTCGTACCGGCATCAGACAGATCAGGTCTTTTTCATTTACATGAATGAAAAGATGGTGAAAGCCTACTTCTGCATTTGTACCTCATGTGTTGATGAGATTTGATCCGCCTTCACAGCAGGAAAGCTCTTCCCCCGCAAAAAAAAAAAAAAATTAGGCTCTGTTGAATACTAGGTCTGCTCTCTCTGTCTTAGCCCAGGAAATGCTTCTGCTGCCTCCCAAAAGGCTAATTTTCCTTGTGCAAACTGCAGGGATCCTAATTCCACAATAACCAAAATAATGGAGTTTTCAATCCCTTGGCAGCATTCAGAGAGCAGCAGTCCATATACCACGTATAAAAATTCACTAGCCTCCTGATTTCTGGAGCCTTCTATATGTTCCCATGGTTTGAGACAAGAAAAAATTACTGGTGCTTGAATATCTCATAGTCCAGTATAAGTTATTCAGTGGTGTGGAGAGACATATTAGTTCTTTAAGTAGTAATGTCCTGTTCCCTCAGCAATGTATCTATCCACTGCATGCTTACGGGATGTTTCTACCTCTTGAGGTGTCTTAGCCCTCCTCTTCTGGCTCAGCCAAGAGTACAGCAAGCCCAAGTACAATGAGAAAGACAAAATGGTAGCATGTTTGGGAAGAAAAAAGTGACAATATCAGAAGGAAGAAAATGCTATGATCTGAGCTCAAACTGATTTTAAAATCATTTTTGTTAGATTTCAGAGGTCAGAATAGATAACATTTGAGAAAGAATATCTTGAAAAAAACTTTTTGAAATTACTATTTTCTCTTCATTAGCTTCTCGATGTTTTTTAATTTGATTGGTGACTAAGACCCAGACAGAAGCGGTACTCTGGTTTTAGGCAATGGCCAAACAAGCCAGCCAAGGATGTGGGTGCAAGTCCATGTCCCTGCCCATTTCCAATGTAAAGTTTAAAACCAATGAGGGAGTATAACCAAGAAGATGAAGTTAATACAGATATGTTATAGATTGATTATATAAACTTTTTCTCTGCACAGTTGGGCATTTCTGAATCATCTGGAGTTTTTTTTTCTGGTATGTATCACACGCAAACAAACTAGCTATCCTCATTTGCCCTTCAACCTAGCCATCTATCCTCTTTGCTCTTCTCTTCCATCAGACTAGATTCATATTAAGAGAAGTGAAGGAGCTGATTCGTGAACTCCTGTGAAACCTGATGCAGATCTCAGACAAGGAACATGGTAGGATGATCTGTAACAGCATAAATTAATTGTACCGCTTAACCCTGCTTCAGAAAGCTCCCACTTTCAAAGACAAATCTGCTGGAAGAATGTCATTTCCTTGAAAGACACAAGGAAGACCCTTTGCAGAGCTGCTACAACAGGTGGGATGAAGCCTCTTCTGTATTAGTATGAGGTTTAAGTGGGCTGAGGGGGCTTACCTACCTTCTCTTCTGATGTCTTCAGTGCAGATGTCTGCACCTCCTCTAGCTCTCAGCATCCCCTACTTGCACATGGAAGGGCAACAGGCACGTGTGGGAGTGATTAGCCTACATGAATGTCTACAGGAAGCCTTTTCCCCATATAGTCTTCCTCCCTGTGTGCTGACTGTGCTAAATGCAGCTGTCTGTGCTGCTGCTGCTGGGTGAGGTGATCCCCATCCTTGGGGTACATCAGCATTGCTCGAGGAGCGCTGCCATCAGGCATGGTGACCGCTTGGCTGCTCCCTGCCCTCGCTGTGGGCTGTGGCCATGCTGCAACGAGAGTGGTACGTGTCGGGAGAGCTGAGCTCAGGCAGCTGAGGATAGTCCAGGTTGAGTTGGCAGACCATGCTGAAGAGATGTCTTCAACACCATATGCTGAAAATGCGTGTGATCCCCCTCTCGGGGTGTTCTGGATAAGCAGAGACTCGTGGCCGTGCTTCGCAGGCTGACCCCGCTATCCTCAGTGAGCTTGGCTCTGGCCAGTGGGCCTCAGTCAGATTTCACTCCAGTTAGGTAAACAGGAAAACCTGGGTTGATTTCGATGAAAATGGGATTTCTCTTGTTAGAGCTCTCTGAGAATCTAATTTAGTGAGATATTTCAGTGTATGCATAAGTCTGCCCCTTTTGTGTAAAGCCAGCCAAGGACGTGCAGGAGGCTTGCCGAAATCAGTCAAACAAAGCACGGGTGGGAATGCTTCCTGACAAAGAGGGATTCCGAATTTGAGGCAGTTAGAAATTAAATCACGGTAATAAACCTCCCCACACCATATGAGAAGGTAGCAGGGAAAGGAGGTAATATGGAATTGTCTGGACATGTTTACGCAGGCTATATATTGTGTGTTGTTACTGTAGTTCTTTTGCAATATAAGCTAGCAATTAGCAATTAAATTCCCATTATGGGATCATGTTGGTAATTGAGATAAACTGTAAGTATGTAACTGTTTTAAACCTTTCTTTTAACTAACCAAAATACTGTAGCACTTATATAATTTAGAGATAATATCCCCATTAGTAGAGTTTATGACTCAATAAACAGCTCCCACAAGTTAATAAAAGCCAAAACCGTAAACACCGAGACTATTAATGCAATGCGATTTCTGTGCCTCCCTCATTTCTTGGTGGTCTAGATAGAGCAAAGGAAAAGCTATCTCAGGAAAAAAAAAAAAAAAAAAAAAACATTTATTCTGGCTGTATAAATATAACTGAATTGTCTTAAAACCCATCTGGAAATTTCCTATCCTCCCCATGTCCCAGGTGGTCTGGCAACAGTGATGCATTCTGCTTTTGTCTGCAGGCAAGAGAAAGAGCTCCCATTTGAAATAATTTACATGAAAGGATTGCATATAAAAGTGCTGTTGGGATCCTCACCCCGCCTGTCCCTTCTGGAGCAATCTTCTCTAGAGTTAGGTTTCAGTCTAGTTTTCTATTAGTGTTATTATTTTATTTTTATTTTAAGGAAAAAAAAAACAACATCAAAGTGCCTGGACTTTACAATTTTTGAACCTCTCTGCTGCTGGCATTATTTTTCCCCATCTTGACAGCTAAATGAATTCTGGGAAAGGATGTCTGTGTGCCTGGAGGTTAATGCAAGCAGAGCTTTTGTAGCTCAAGTCTCTTTCCTTCTGGAGCTGAGGAAAATGATTAATTAAGCTGTTTGCAACAAAAATCGACCCTTTCCTTTGTCTAAAAGCTTTGTTTTGCAGTGTGGTAGGGCGCCGTTCTGTTCAGCAGATAGTTGCACAATAAACCACCTCTGTCTGCTCACTGATTTTTCTGCTGAAGGATGTTTCTTCCTGTGTTGCTAAAATCATATTTTTTGAGTGCACCACAAGGCTTGAAGCTTTTGTCCTTGCTAGCCAGCTGTGTTCCCGTGGACATGAAGAGCCAGAGGTGTGCAGCAGGGCAGCTGCTCTCACCCTCCCTCTCGCATTCAGTAATGCATCCTGAGGATGAAGCACATTGTGTGCGTTTGTTTCACCATCGCATCACATCTTCTGTTCTGCCACTTCTGTGTGAGAGCTTGTTTCCAGAGGAAGCACCTCAAGTGCCTGTTGAGATCCGTGTCTTTCACCTCTCTGCTGTCGGATCCGTGACCTTTACGCCCACAAGGGGGCTTGGCCTTCAGGAAGCAAGACGAGTAGTGAGCAAGTATGGTCTCTGCTGGGCTTCAGGCCATTTGCATTTCACTAGCCTTCCTGGTTCATCCTGAAGTTTGAAGCTTCAATAACAACAGCACCACACAGGAGGCATCCTTCTGGGAACGTGCCTGTATATTCGCTGCCTCCCGGCATGTAATGTTTCGTGGTCTCCCAGCAGGTTCCCTTTTGCTTCCCTGTTGGCAACTACATTATGAAGACAACCCAATACAAGGAGCAAATGAAATATTCAAGTTAGAAAGACTCGGCACTTTAACGAAGCAAAACTTTTAAGAGGCAAGAATCATGAAGTGCCTGAACCGGCACTGCTGGAGTCACGGCAGTTTTATCAATGATTTCTGTGGGAGCAGGGTTTGGTTTTATTTTAGGGGAAAGAGAAATTGCTCTACTGCTTTCCTACTCCTGCACACAAAATCCTCAGCTCTCCTCAGGGTAAGTCCGTGTGTTTCAGCAGCCAGGCCCTGAGACTGGACCAGCTCCTCACATCGCAGCACTGCGGGTACGTGTGTGGAGGCCTCGCACCGCCTCTGGGGCTGCAGTGCTAGCGGCTTCTGGCCCCCAGCCCCCGCTGGGACGGAGCGCCAGGAGCAGCCGTGCCCTGGCTCCCAGCAAGGAAAGAGGCTGGATCAAGGCCACGTGCAGGCAGGAAGGACAGATCCCAGTTCTAGTGCTGGCTCCAGGGAGGTTTTGCAAATGCTGCTAGCAAGACAGCTGAGGGAGCTGAACAATTCCTGGGTGTGAGGTAATGTTCCTAATGGCTTATACGGTAATGAGCAGGACAGGGGCTGAGATCCTGCATCAAGGAGAAGTATCTGTAATATTGCCTGCCTGATCTATTACATCTAAATCATCCTGGATGTGTGAGGGGACTGATGGAGTAGCAGAGAAACCTTTGTATGAGATACAAGAACAGAATCTGTGACTGCTCATGATCCTAAAGTATGCCTTAATCCAAGTATGGTGGTGGGCTGTTACTTGAATTATAGAGGAGCCAACTGGACTTCCCAGGCTTTGACCCCAATTGTATACAGTAAGGAAAGGCTCCAAAGCCTCCTGAGAGATTGCTGGGGATTTAGAGGGAGCAGTTTCAGGCCCTTCTCTCAGGATAGAAATGTTATTTGAAGTCTGCGGGTGACTGCAAGCCTTGTGGGCTGCCCAACTCCCCAGGTGTAGTTTGGGAGACAATGGGGAGGCTGGTTTCCCTAAGCAGGCCCAGCGACTGCAGGATTGCTTCCTCGCTGAGGAGAGGTTTCAGCTTTTGGAGAGTTGTTTTCCTTGCTGGATTGCTCAGCTCAGTCGCACAAACCTTCAGCTGTCCCTCGGTAAGAAGCAGTGTTCCCTTTCTCCTGGGTCAGGTCAGCTACAGCCTTCCTCGTACTTGGCCAGCAGAGGCTCTCAGGTATCCCAAGGTTGCTCAGCCCTGCTCTGCAAAGCCCCTTTCCAAGCTTTCCTTACGGGTGGCAAGTGCAGGGTTATCGAAAGAATGAATGGCGTGAGTATTAGCACCCAACCAGCAGGAGGAAGAGCTGCACCACCAACACGTGCCTGCTGCTGAATGCTTCCCTCCTCTCACGTTCTTTGTAAAAAAATGTCCTGTTGGTGGCATTTGAGGTATCTCTGCCTCGGTGTGCCAAAGGCCTCTCATATTGTGGGAGGTAAACCGTAAATCACAATGCGAGATACAATTATTGGGATTTAATACAGCTAATTTAATCAACGTTAGTGACGCTAAGCACACATCAGCTAAGGAAAGCAGTTGGTTGGCCATCAGTGGGGAACGGCTTCAGAGTATTTTCAGGCTCAAAAGGTGGAACCTGCTTTTATAGAGCAGGAAGTTTCCAGCACAGGTGAGTGGAAATCATTCTTGGAGTGATGTGGTATAGTGCTGCATTTAGTGGTGCAACTCATAGATAATATACCATTACAAACAGATTTTACACTGTGATGCTGTAGCAGCCTTTCGTCTGTGTGCCACAATATTCAGGCCACAATAGCTTATTTACTTGTTTATTTATTCCTGTGGAATATGATAGAGAGGAAGGCTGCCTCGAAGTCCTGTGGGGAGAAAAAGGGCAGGTTGCACCAGGGCGCGTCGCTTCTGAGAGTCCAGCCACTTTAGGAAGGATGAGCAAGAAGGACTGGGAAAGACTTTCCAGACAAAGATCATTGCAGTTAGGTGCATAAACCTCACTTTGCCCACTGGGAGCTCCTGGCTTTTGCTTCAAGACAGCCAACGTGTGTCAGATGGCTGAAGGCGACACATTAAACAGCATATGCTAAAATTGTACTAGAGATGTAGTCAGAAGGGTCAGGAAGGTGGGGACAAAAGGGCGGTCAACACCCATTTTCTTTTAACAATAGTGCAATTAAGCTTCTTTATATTTCAGGGCCATCTCTTGAGGCTGATATTCTCCCTGAGCCTCTGCTCCTGGCCATTGCTGTTCCTCACCTCGAGTGGCCGCGGTGGTTTTCCCCTCAAGGTGAGTGGTCTCATTGTTAGCTAGGCACAGGTTGCTGTGTCTCTGCCAGGCAGCGCTCCCCGTTCAAGTGGTAAGGATTTCATTGCATATTTCTTTTGATTCAAAGCGTGATGCTGTATTGTTGGGCTGATGGGAGCACTGTTCTGTTGCATATAGTTGCTAGGGAAACATCTTCAGGTTCATTTTCCTTTGAGTTTTGTCATTCAACTCGCGGCACGGCTGCAATTGTTCTTTTAAAAGTGGGACACATGAGCCATGAAGGGGTGCCAGTCACTGATGTAAGAGCTGGCATTGACCAAGCGCTCTGGCTTGAATCTTACCAAGGCTTTTAAGGCCAGCAGAGAGTTTTCTGCATGTGCTGGTGCTGCAAAATCAAAACAGCATCGATACGAATTTGAATAGTGTTCCAAGAAACCTCTTTGGTTATGCCTCCAGCAATGATTCAATATCCTTTTCTGCTGGCAATAATGTCCCTTGTTTTGTTAGTGAGTCTGCTAGCAGTATATTGGTAGGCTCTGTAATGAAAGAAAATAGGAGTATTGACAAAATACTAAAAAACTGACAAAAAAAAATCTCCTCTAAAAAGGAAATGAATTTACAAGTATTTCAGTATCCTTCAACCTTGAACATCATTAAAATAATCTCTTATCAGTGTGCTACAGAGGCAAGGATGGGAGTGGTAAACTCCAACCTTTGTGGAAGAGGCATCTCAGAATAGGTGTATCTCCCAGGCATTTGTATGCCCAAATGCTCCCCTGAAGAAACAATCAGGCACAAAATCACTCACCCTATCTGGGGACTGAGCTGAGGACTGATTTTCTAATGGACAATTCCAAGAATTACTCGGTGAGCAGAGGCAAAACAGATATTTTGGAAAAACAGTTGTAGTTATGTCGTTATCTCTCTGTATTGCCTGCATTTCAGCAAGGCTGATGCCCCGTTGTCTCATTGCAGAAACACAGCAGGAGTCAGGTTGTGACCCAGAGATACCTCCCTTGATGTGGATAAGACAAAAATTGGGAAGGGGTCCCAAGAAGTGAAGCCAAGTGACACATCCAAAATTAGCACAGCAGACTCGAGTCAAAATCCTGCCCTTCGAATCCCCAGATGGGTTGGGGTTCTTCTCTCCGTCAGGCTCAATCTTTTTCTCTTTTCCGTTTAATTTTTATGTCTACAGCCCATGTAACTTCTTCAGAGTGGCTGCTCTTGCCCAGAACTTGTGAGCTCAACTGGGGATGGTGTCTTCTGTGGGCTTTGCCTTTGCTGGGGGCCCAACATGCTGCGCTGGGTGATGGTTTGGGTCGTGCGAGGAAGGCCCCCGTGGACCCCAGGGCTGCACAGGGGGGTGACCAGCTCTGGGCTGTAGGATGCCCCAGCCATGCTTCACCACTTCTCCTGCTTGTGTCCTTGGTCTCCTTCAAAGGCAGGGCTTGCCAAGCATAGGGAGGCCTTTTTTTGAATGAGGTGGGATGCTGGGTACTGGGAGAAAAGAAGAATGATCCCACACTGGCTCCCTTGATAGCCCCCCACCCCTGACAGAAAGCTGGGTTAGTGTTGTTTTTGTTTCTGCTTCTTTCCCCCCTTGCCAAAGAAATCACTGTGACTAACTCCTCGTCATATGTGTTTGACAGTGTTTCTGGGATCAGGGCCTTCTCATGAAAACAAAAATAATCCCTGTTGCCTCCCCTCCCAGCTATCCCTTAACATACGTAAGTGTTCAAGGAAGCCAGGAATGTATTTTAATTCAGATCATTATTAATAAGTTCAGGAGCTATGAGTTTTCCCCTCTTCATTCAAAATGAATTATGTTTTGGAGAGAAATATATCCATCTTACAAAGTTTTAGGTCCGAAGGGACACCTCTTAATTAAATTAACCAGTGGAAAGGAAATACTTGTAATAAGGGTGCAAGATAAATATTTGTACCGTGCACATTATAATTTATCACAGCCTTAAAAGAGTCCATAAGGTTTGTTTTTCTTCACTGAAATGTGACGCACTCAGATATCATTCTCATTTGTAAATTAGTGTGTGCCACGAGGGATACCCCCCTGTGTGTTAAGGATATTGGCCTGCGAGTGATATACTGCAGCTGAGAGGGCTGCGAAGTGAAGAAGAGCAGTCCTGAAATGCAGGCCCAAAATTAACATTACCCAGAGGCAAACACAGCCCTGATCTGACTCGGGGGTGGAGGCAGGGCTGCACAGCCCCACTGTATTACCCTGTGGGACTGCATGGGGCAGTGGTGCTGCTGATTTTGAGGGAGAGCACCCCTGCTCCCTCCATGAATCTGCATTTGTGTGCCTAGGTGGTACCACGATGATACCTGTTGAAACTCTAGGTGGGCAAAAGATTTAGGTGAGCCTATTTCTAAAGCACCTGACAGGTTGCATTGATTTCACAGATGGTGCTTTCATGCTTGTAATTATGTTCATGATTAAATACTTGATGGGTTGCTTTCACTGCTATAGGTAACTTCTACCTCTTTGGTTCTTGTTTTGTTTGTTTGTTTGTTTGTTTGTTTTTGAAATAAGGCACAATTCCCATACACGTGCCTTTGTTGATGCATTTACCTTCGCTATTGTACTATGTCTGACTCACATGAGACTATATGAGCAAAATTGTGGATGCAAAAAAAATGGAGTTTCTGAGGGAAGAACCTGCCATTGCATTTTGTAGTGCAAAAACTATATCAACACTTTATTCAAGGAAAGGAGCAACTGGGAAAATCCCCTGTTGTGGGCATACTTTGGACCAGTTTGTGGGAGAAAATAATGCTTTTAGAAGGAAAAACAATAGGGATAATTGAATGTACCTATAGGGGATATTTGTTGTCCTTCTAATTATTAATTAAACCTCATGTTTGAACCTTTTATTCCAGATATATTAACTGTAGGTAGAAATAATTCAAGAATGAACCCTAGAGCTATGAACTAATATGCTGGCCTTCCATACCAGGCAAAGTATTGAAAATTGTCTCACAGGGTAGACCTGGTAGATATGGATGGATCCCATAAGCATGGGGTAGTAGAAGAGGAGAAATGTTGCTTCTGTAAGGGAAAGCCATGGTTTGCAAATTTGTTGGCAGCCTTTGCAGAAGTCATTAGGTATGTGACTAACCAAGGCGTCACCAATAAAGTGGATCCAGATTCCCAAAGTGGCTTTCACACCCAGCTCATTGGAAAGCCAAGCTGCAGAGAGAAAAAGGCCCAAGACCTTTCTCAGAGCTCCTCTAGTCTAGAAAACAGTGTAGATGTAAGTGGTATAATGCAATGCACTCATCAAAAATCTGGCAAGGGGGGATAAACAGTGGGTTAATCGAGTTTGCAGATGATACAGAATTATTCAGAAGAGCCAATATGAAACAGTCACAGGAACATCTCACACAACTGAGTGACTGGGAGAAAACAAAACAAAACAAAACAAAAAAACAGGAGAAATTCAGCGCTGGTAATGAAGCAAGGTAATCAAACAAAGAGAAAGTAACAGAGCTACCAGTGTTTACCCAACAGTTGGCTCTTGGTAAGCTATTGCCTTTTAGAAAGAGATTTGGAATAATGATGGAAAATTCTCTTAAAACATTGTCCTGGTACTCAGGAATGGAGGAAAAAATAAATAAAAAAGGTAGATGAAGTACTAGATCCTACCTGGAAAGGAAGTCATCATAAATACCAAGACCAAGATATGCCATGCTCTAACCCTCCTAAAATGGATCCAGGAGAGGCAGAGGTACAGACAAGAAAAGTAAGAACGATGAGGGCTATGAGCAAGCTTGTACAAAAGGAGTGATGAAATAGCCTATGTGAAAAGGCAGGAACACCAACAGTGATCTGGGACAAGTCTATTCAGTGTTTCTCATAACACAAGAACTATGAGCCTTCCAAGGACATTACCAGGTTTAAAATGAGGGCAAGGAAGTATTGATTTCATGCACAGCATAGCTGCCTCGTGGAAGTCTTTACCACAGGGGGCTGTGAAGGCCAAAGGGATAGAGGGGCTGAAAAAGGGATTAGACGAATTCAGAGAGGATAGGGCTATTGGTGACCGTCAAACGCCTTGTTCCAGCTGCAGCTCCCAGCTCAGGAAGTCCTCGAACCACGGATCTTGGGGACCACAGGAGGCACAGCAGGGAGGGCTCCTGGCACTGGTCCTGTTCCTTCTGCTCCTTGCTCTGAGCATCTGCTACTGGCCACTGCTGGAGGCAGGATACAGGATTGGATGAACCTTTGGTCTGACCTGGTAGAGCTGCTCTGATGTTCCTCTGTCTCACTGAGAACTACAGATGTGCCGTGCTGACATCTAAATAACATAAAATAATCTAACTCTAAATAAACCAAATGTTCTCCTTGAACTAAAGAAAAAAAGAAAAAAAAAAGAAAACAACAGAAAAGAAACAAAAATAAAACCAAGATAATATTTATGCTGGGAAACGTGCATTTTTTTCCTCCTGGCTAATTCAAAAACAGCTGTAGAGGTTTTATTCAGACTCCCACTCCTCCAAAGTTCACTTTTAGGTTGAGACAAATGTTATCAGTGCCAAAGAAGACATTTGAAGATGGCTGTAAATGAGAGAAAACAGGGTTAAGATGCAAATTATGTTTTGCTGCAACCTTACCCAGTAATCCCATGATTTACAGTAATTTTGCTAGCATTTGCTTATCTTTAAGGAGAGAATGGCTCTGGTTTAGTGGAAGTTGTGTTCCACCAGAAGGATAAACAACAGTCTTACTGACTAATCAGGGTTTCCCATAGTGGTCTTCTGAAGATTTTAGGATAAAATCTGCTCTTGAGATATTTGCAAGAGGGCATTAGACCTGACCGCACTTAGCAGCCCCTCACATGGGCTCTCTGCATGTCACAGGACCTGGGGAAATCTGGAACTAATCTTGGTGGCAGCACAGTGGGGAATTTTGCCTTCAGCGAAGATGGGATTGCCCAACACTTCCCATTATAAGCTGTTGCTTATGCTTTCTCATAACATTGGCAAACATTAGCTGTTTGGGCTAGAATTATGCACATAGGGTATCTTTCCCTAGCTTACAAATTTGGGAAAATGTCAAAACAAATGGAAACTTATGAACAGGAGAAGAGAGTGGAGACAGAAATAGGGACTTGAACCCACCTGCCAACTCGCTCTGTTGAAGGTTGCTAAATCCCCTTGGAGGTGTGGCAAAGCTCTGCAGCCTGGCAGAGGAACGGGTGTCAGGAAAGTGCATTTTATTGCTGTCACCACGGGCTGTCAGTTAGCTAAGATATATGATGCTCTGAAGTCCCATTTTTACATGCTCGGAGATTAGCAGAGAGGCTGCTAATGTGTCAGCAGTGCTGGAAATCCTGCTGTCCTGTGATGTATTTCCTGCACAGGGGGCACAGACATAGAGGAGGAATTACCCTGAAGAGTGTTTGGGGAGGTGGGAAGAACGATGCAATTTAGGTGTTTTCTTCCCCTTGCAGGTGATGAAAAACTGATTTTAGAAGAGCACCAGTAGTGCGACTTCAGGCACGGGTGAATTAGGAAGTGTTGGAACTGAGTGCACGACTGTGGCATGGCTGGACTTCAAGGACAAGGCCCCAGAAGTTCAAGGAGAAGTTCCAGAAGATTCCTGTCCTCCAGGTGGGGTCAGCCTGGTGCTCCAGCAGTAACATCAGAGGTAAAATTGTGTCTGAGCAGCAGTGGTTCGGAGGCTCTGACATGGAGATGAGAAACAACTAAGGGTGGTAAGTACCAAAAAGCTGTTGACATGCATTCAGGACTGTGGGAAGGAACATAGGAAATTTGAGTTTCCTGTTCTGCCAGAGGCACATTTGATGAAACTACCACAATATACATGTGCAGAAGATTTGAATGAAGGGTCATTATATGTTCAATTAACTGTATTGCAAGACCATTAAAGAAAACAAGAACAGGAGAAACCCTTCAGTCCATGAGAGGATTTGTACCATGCCTCAGAAAAATAGATCTTCATGTTAGCAGGAGGCCTATCATTCTTGCGCGGTCATTGGAAGAGGCCCAAGGCCTTTTGCACTCTGTGCATGTGCAGTGTAAAACAGCTTTGCATTTGCTTGATCGTTTTCATTATATTATACAACCTTGAAGAAAGAAAAGCAAGCATCACATCTGTGATTTATGGCTTGATATTTACTTGCCATATCCGGGTGCGAGACCTAGTCCAAGAAACAAAAAGAGACTGTGAGCCCAGAACAAAAGCTACACGCTTAAGGACTAAATCTATTTTTCTTGGAGCACTGTCACCACTAGCTCTACTTGGAAAGCCGACCGCCTGCTCACCCTGCAAGGGTTTCCAGGCTCGTGTGCTTCCACGCTGAAGTCTTTCTCTCTCTCTCTCTCTCGGTGCTCTTCACGGTTGGCTCAGGGCAAAACCCCGATCCTTGTTGCTCCTTGCGGAGGAGATTCCTGCACCCCACGGCTGTGCCGAGAAAACCCCTCTTTAATAAATTAACGCGGTACGATGGGACCCAGGAGCATCTGGCAGTCCCAGTTCTGATTTATTTCTGCAGCAACACACGAAACATCGGATGATAAATCATTCAGAATCAATGGGTCCTTGGAGAATAGGGCTGTGATGAATAGTGAGCAGTTGGCATCCCACATAACAGTGTGTCTCGGAGGGCTACCTAGGGAGACGGTAAGGGGAAAGAAAAGGCCGAAGCTTTTGAAGGATACAGCTGTTTGGAATGTCTTCCTTTCAACGAAAGAGTACACTGATTTTAACGCCTTATTTCAGCAGTGGGAAATGGGATTAGTAGTCGGCTGGGAATAAATAGTAACCACTAAACTGACTTTCACCTGTAGCCCGATCTGACACAGGATGACAGGGAGGCAGAAAATTGATTTCCCTTAAATGATTTTTTTTTTTCACTAATGACGCCAGTAGCTCCCTTAAAAGATGTTGCTAATACCAGAGCTGTATTTCCCAACTTCCAAGGCAGGAAAATTCACGATCTGTGCCTTACCAGTAAAGAAGCTACAGTGTGCCTGTCTGGTATGGAAACAGGAATGATTTTGAGACAGTGTTTACAGATACTGGAACAAAGGCCGGGTAATGCAAACACCTCTTGATTGCCCTGATGGTGTAGGATTTTTGCTGTACATAGAGCAGTGGAGAAAGCACTGAGAAATACCCTTTTGTAATGATCCCGGAGCCTGTGGCCAGAGTGGAAATTCTTCAAGCGTGGGGATGTGGTGAGCAGGGTCACGGCAGCGGGCTCCTGGCTGGGGCAACTCCGCTGGAGCAGAACATCATGAAAGACCAGTTGGCAGGAAAAAATTCTGCTGCAGGTTGGATATTTACAACACCTTTTTCCAAGCATGGTGATCTTCACTACATCCTCTGAAGCAAGACATACCCGTATCCTCCATACATGAGTGTGAGGGTTAAAATGTCCCCAAAGGTGAAAAACTGGAGCCAGAATGAGAGCAAGTGAGGACAGTGCCCTGGGTCTTGCTTGCCCCTGCCTGCCTCCAGCTCTTCCCGTTGTATTTCCTTGCAGGAGGGCTGAGCCACTGATGCAGGTACCTATGCATGGACATCTAGAACATCCTTGTACAAGCGCTTTTGAAATCTTGAACTAGTGCTTCAGTCTGCTGTGCTTTCTGAATGATTTTTTTGACTATTTATCTGTATCACCGCTGGCAGCCAGAATATAACCCACTGTCTTATTTGGGAGCACAGTCATTTGCATAGATTGTATCTGACAGCTAGTAATAACTTCAGTTTGGCTCCAGATTTTCATTTCAGTTGCCACAGAAGCCATCTTCCTGGCTGCTTCTGTTGCAGTCAGCTCTGCTTTCAGATACATGAGTTTGAGGGAGGTATTCACATGGGTATTTACCTCAATGAGAAAAAAATCAGCACAAATCTTCACGTTTGCTTTCTTGTGTTTTCATCTGCCTCCATTTTCTGCTCTAACAGGTATTTGTATTTATTTGTTATAATTCAGTAACTGGGGAATTCCTTACTGGTGGTATTTTTTTCTTCTGTTTTGCCCTTGGCTGAACTACATGTTTTGGAAGTCCCTAAAAATTGCTGGGTAGATGATTCTCTTAAACCACTATGAGCTAGTCTAAACAGAAAGGCAGAAACACCAGTGTAATTTATAATTGCTCGTTGGAAACCTTCGCAACCTTCGTTGTTTTTTTTTTTTTGTTGTTGTTGCAACCGCAACCGTGAATTGCTCAATGGGCCATTTGAGCTGTTTGTTTAACAGCGTGGAGGGTTGCAAAACTGCAGGTGTGGAAGGGGCCTGGTGCCTGCAGGGATGGGGCGGCCACGTTCACCCGCCTGGTGCAGGCTTGAAACCACCGAGCCCTTTCTGTGGCCGTGTGAGGATCGGAGAAAGGCAGCTTTGAGCCTGGAAACATTGGAGCCAGTGGATATGGCATGGGGTTGGGAGTGCACAGGTTTCTGATACCTCTCTGGAGGGCTTCACAGCCCAGGCTGAGCTGTGGGTGGACAGAGGCACGTCCAGGCTGCCTCTGGTGTTTCGGTCTTTATCCACTTCTGCTATTTCATTGCAGCTATCAGGAGGCAATGGCAATTCAGTTGCGCATATGAAGGCCTTTAAACACAGCCCTTGGGGATATTTTGGTGCCCATTGAAAACATTCCTCCTTTCCTCTTACCCAACCCTCTCAATTTCCAGCCTCTATTTCTTCTGTGGTGACGTTGGCACTGACTGTCCATACAAGTTGTCCTCACCTCCTTTCCCCTCCATCCTTGCTGCCAGCCTGTGTTTAAACTTCGAGCAAAGAGATCAAGGTCTAAAGGGGCATTAGAGACCAAATTACTTGCAATAACCTGTTCTCTTCTCCAGCTCTCCAAATCCAACCAGCAGAGCTGCAGATACCACTGGGGTGTCACTGGTACCTACTCTGCTCACACAGGACTTTGGTTCCCCTGTTGCTAAACCACTGGTTTTCATTACTGAAAGAAAAGTATATAGCACATATATGTCATTTAAAATACCTTAATTAGAATAAATCTGCCACTGATGGTATAAGTGACAGCTTAATTATATCTTGAGAAAAAAAAAAAAAAAAGCATTTACTCTTTTTAATGGAGTTTTTTCCCCCCCGCTTCTCATGTGAACAAGGACTTATTATCATTTCCACTCCTATGTTCCGTATGTGACTCCAAATCAAATCCAGAGTTATTTCATCTCTTGTCTGGCAGGGTCAGTGTAACGTATCAAAATCATCTTGACTTACATCTGCTTCGCAGATCATCACTGGCTTCCTTCAAAAATTGTGATACATCTATGATGACACCTTCTTCCCCTCCCCCAGTGCCCCAGTAATGTCAAGATTTATTGGATCTGAAGGTCCAGTTGTGACCTTGGCTCTCACTCACTAAATCCGAATCTCTGGGGTCTATAAATCTTTGTGCGCTGCTCAATTTATAGGAGCAAACATCTGCTTATCATACAATATTTAAGTTGCAGGTGTATTCTACTAGAAAAATAAACACATGAGTTCACAGTTGCCTGCACTATAGGACGTTAGACAGATGCTGAAGAGATCGCAATGATTTCATCTGTTGGGAGAGCCCTCACCATGAGCACACACCGCTGACCGGGCTGCCCGATGGCAGGGTGGCTCTCGGGGCTCTGTGTCACCAAGAAGTGAAGGTGACACTGGATATACCCCAAAACCTCAGCCTAATCACCTTGCCATGCTGAGAGTGGTGTATGGCTGAGATGCACACAAATGATGTAAGGAAAAAATCTCATCTTCCTGCCTCTGCTGTCTGGTTGGGAAAGTACCAGCACGTGTAAGGGTCGTTAGCTTTCTGCACAGCCTGGGGAATGAGAGACAGTGATGACTCTGCGTCTTTACTGACATGATAAAAACCATGGTGCACAAGAAAACTCCATCTCAGAGCATGCACGGAGAGGGAGAGACCTATGAACACCTGAATATGATGAAAAAAGGATGAAGAGTCCTGCTTCACAGTGCAATGAAAGCATTACTGGCCAAAAATCATGGGAAAGAGAAAACAAACAAGTACCCAGTGTGAGTGCAAAGGAGGAAGGAAGAGGTGACCAAGCAAACATAATCAGAGCCAGTGATGACTAATCTGGGAAATGGAAGGGCAGCACAAGACCCAGATAACTTAGTATGACCCAGAGGAGATGATCAGGACAGAGGAATTTTGAGAACATCAATTGAGACAGCCAAGGGAGACAGCAGTTTCATAACAAAGGCAGGAGGAGATAACACGAATGACTAAAATTACTGAAAATCTCTACTACTTTGGAAGGAAAACGTTGAGCTTTAGATACTGCTTGTATTTAAAGCCTATGCCTGTCTCAAACTAAAGCTCCTGGGACCAACTGAACATCTCTGCTAGGCCCTAACTCTCTGTTGGTAACTTACCCTCCTCCCTGTCTCCTTGCCCACTGGGAAGGAAACGTGGCCATGGGGGCCAGCAGGGAGCCGTGGTGAGCCCGGGACGTGAAGCAGACCTTGGGCATGCAGCCTGATGCCCTGCAGAGGTGAAGGAGGCTGATAAAGCCATACAGGACAGTGGGATCGCTTCATCCTGGCTCCTCTGCTGTCTGCAGGGCTTGGGGCCAGTCACACCATGCACAGAAGTACGCAAAGCCATACCTAGAGTAACCGAGCTCAGAGCTGTAGTGAGCGCCCAGACAGGCTGGGGCAGCGTTTCTGGTTGCCCTCAATCCCCACATCTAGCAGAAGTCAAGCCTTTCTCTCTGCTTTGCCCAGGAGATTCCTAGTAAAGGCCTTTGGTCCAGCACTATCTAAAGTGTCAAATGCAAGCAGAAGTGCCTTTGACATCATGCATTTTAACAAGTACCTATACTCCCTTTTGGGGATAAAGAGCCTCTCTGCAAGAAGCCCAGCTCTTTCACCTTCCAGCAGGTGGCTGGCTGGAGAGGGAACCAGCTGCGATGGATGCAGCTACACAGCATGGCATGGTGCTGGGCTGAGAAACCAGCTGGGGTCTCGCAAGCCATGTAGCCATGTCAGCAATGGGCTGGCCGCAGGCTAGGCAGCCTTGCTTTGCAGGAGGAGAAAGGAGGACCAGCACTGAAGTATTTCCAAGGAAGAAGCCTGGACCCTATTCTGCCATGGCACATGGCTGGCCACTGTACTTCTCTGTAGTCACTGCTCCCTCGATGCTCCAGGGCATGCTATGGCCCCGGTGCTGCCCATGACACCACTAGAGCTCCTTTGCACAGTACTACACTGAACAAGTGAATTCACTAAGTGGAAGGGTTGGACATAACATGAGGGGTTTCAGTGGCACAAGTTGCATTTTACTTTCCTTTTATTCCCACATTTCCATGTGGAAGACAGAGCCCTGCAGCTAGACATGGCCTCATCAACCTGTTGCATGCATTTTGGAGGATGACTGGCTCAGTTCAGTAAGTGGCCCATGAAGGAGAGCACCTAGATAGTGTATCAAAGCACCTGGAGAAAAAAGATCATGAAATATTTTAGCTCTACTCCTATCAAAACATCTAGTAATATATTTTGAGACCTTCCATACTTGTTTTCTCCTCCCTCCAGGCAAATTTAAGCCCAGCTATAATTTAGCATGAGGCATGAATATCTTCACTTATTTTAACCATAAAAGAAGAAAATTGGGAATTTGTTCAGACTGCCAGGAATCTGGAATTTGTTGATGAATGGACATTTGGCTGAACATAGTGAATTCCCAGCTAATTGAAAGCAGATAACAAAAGTAATGCATTTACCTTGAAAAACATAATTTTCTTAATAAATAATTGAAATGGCAATCCTCTGACAGATGAAATAAGAAAAAAATATAAATAAATTCAGGATTAATTCCTGTCCTATATATTATAACATACTTAACAGTCATACTTCATGAGGAGATTAAAAACTATAAATCTTTTTTTCAGCATAGTCCCAGAGAGTGCTTTGGTCTAGAAAGTGCAAGGGCCATCCTGTTCAAGGGAGTGTGGTTTCAGTCATTATCAGCCCATGTTTCTGTCTCCAGATATCGTACCTATGGAAAAGAACGCAGAAACCAGGGGAAGAAACCAACCTCTGGAAGACATAGAGGGTAGTTAATGTGATTACAAACAATTGAGTTAGCGTCTTTGTAGGTGTTCACCCGTCTCATCTCCTTCCTCATGAAGGTGGGCCAGCAAACGTGTTGCACTGTACATTGATGGGGAGCTATGGTTACTTGTTGCACTTCAGTCAAGGGGCGATGATTTTCCGTTAAAGGGAGGTGATGTTTGAAAACATGCTAGCTTGAAACAGTTGCAGATGATCTGAGCACACCCTCCATTTAAGCAAAAAATAGTGATCAATCCAAACAAAAGCATATGGGTCCAACTATCCCAATCTGGGTAGGGCTATGACTTGGAAACTGTTCTGGATCTAGAAGCAGGTTCCTCCCATCTTTGTACAAACAAGACAAAATTAAACTGCAGATCTGAACTCCAACAAAATATAGAGTTTTCAAAATGCAAAGGTAGATTTTTTTTAATGGCTTTAACTTGGCAGTAATAATTTGTTGTGGGATCATGATTTGAGTGGAACAAAATGTTCACAAAAAGACACGAAACTTGACAATTTTTAATCTGTTGAACTTAAAAACTTGGCCATATTAATTGGAAGTGTTATTAATCTGGGTTAAGTTTGGAATTGCTTTTGAATGAATTTGCAGCAGGTTGTGGTTTTTGGCAAAAGACATGGAAAACTTGGTAGTTTCACAAATTTTTAATGGGAAAAAGGGGAAAACCATGGTGATTTTTCTCAAGTTTTAAATTAAAACTTTGGAAGTGGTCAAACTGATGGGCTGCTGGACTAAAGGAACAAGTCCTGCAAATGAAAACTTTCCCACTGAATATACCAAGACTGCAGAGAGATGTACTTCCCATTGTATCAGCTCTTCAGCTGAGAAACAGCAAGAGATGTATTCAGCTTCTTTGTAAAATCAGTCTGCAAGAAGTTCTACAGTGCCACAAAAGGAATGGAGGAGTATGAAGAAAAGAGATAAATGGTTTTGAATCTCTAGTTTTCTTGCTATTAAATGTTCAGTAATTTGCAGATCTGAAAGTCCTTTTAGAATGGAGAAATTGCTACACTCTCAAGATTTTGTTAAAAGAAGTACTGAGGGAAAGCTTGACAGTGACTAAAATTGGTGAATGTCTTTTTTTGTATATCTGTAAGAACATCTAGTTGGTAAAAATAAACAGTAACTCTGGGAATGTTTGAATGCTCTATTGTGTAAAGGGAGGTCTTCCTGGGTGGCTCAGTGCTAAGATGCTCACCAAACGTATATGATATCACTGACAATTTCTTTTCTCATATTTTTAAGCTTAGAATAGACCTGAGGGTCTTCTAAACAGCTCTTCATGGTTACACAGCCCATGGGACTACCTGGGTTTCTCCTGCTTGAAATTTCCAGCTTTCAATGTTTTATAGAACTAAATTTTTCTTCCTTCCTTCCTTCCTTCCTTCCTTCCTTCCTTCCTTCCTTCCTTCCTTTCTTCCTTCCTTCCTTCCTTTCTTTCTTCCTTCCTTCCTTCCTTCCTTCCTTCCTTCCTTCCTTTCTTTCTTTCTTTCTTTCTTTCTTTCTTTCTTTTTCTTTCTTCCTTTCTTCCTTTGTTTTTCTTTCTCTTTCTTTCTTTCTTTCTTTTTCTTTCTTTTTCTTTCTTTCTTTCTCTTTCTCTCTCTCTCTTTCTCTTTCTCTCTTTCTCTCTTCTCTCTCTTTCTTCTCTTTCTCTCTTCTCTTTCTTTCTTCTCTCTCTCTCTCTCTCTTTCATTCTCTCTTTCCTTCTTTCTTTCTCTCTTTCTGGAAACCTCCAATCTTTATGAGGAACTGATCAATAGCAAGGAGCCTTTTGGTTAGTAACTCTGGCAGCTAATCATTCTCCCCTGCTCTCTGGCTGTAATGCATTAGTATCAAATCATCCTCAAATCCTCCTTTGGACATGCCACATAAATTGAACTTCTGAGTCTCTCAGAACAAGGCATGCTTTCCTGTCCTTTAATCAAGTTCATGTATTTTTTCGTGAATCCGTTCCAATTTTTTTTTAAGATCCTTCTTCTGAACACCAAAACAATTGTAGGAGCCACCACACCATTGTGAAACACAGAGGGTACCTCACCCTTTATTGGACCCTACTTTGCAGAGCCAAAGACCCATGGTCTCTTTAGCCATTGAGATGCATGAGGAGCTCATGTTTGGCTGACTTTCTACCAGGACTTGGAAGTCTCTTCAAAATCACTGATCTCCTCAGCTGGTACATCTTGCCTCCTTTGCTGTCCCTTACTTGTGTTGTGTCACAGTTATGGAGCAAATGAGAATGGTCTCCCAGATTAGCTGTTATGTCTTCACCATTCACCAGACCTCCCTGAGTATTTGTGTTATCTACCAATTCCATCTGCAGGGAATGGTTGATATAGAGTGAAGTGCCAAGAACACAACTCATGAGACTGGCTGACACCCCAAAGGCAGTCTTATTTAAGGACATTTTTGTTGGTAAAATAGACCATTTTAAGTCTGAATAATTTATTTATTTTTTTAATGGATTTGGGATGACTCAAAGTCATGCACTTTAGATCAACAGTAGTGTTTAGACCAGCGCTATTACCTTTACCAACTGCACTTGTACATGCTCCAACATTATAAATTTTTTTTGATAGGATCTATTTTTAAAAAGTTCACGATAATTTCATTTTTTTTCACTAGTTCTTAATAGAGTCCCCAAATAACAATTCTATTATTTTGTTCAGATTGATGTCAGACTGACAGGCCTATATTTATTCATGTCATCCTAGTTACTCTCTTTAAGTGCTGGCACAACATTATCTTTCCTTCACGTCTCTAACTTCTCTAGTGTTCCAAGACTTATTCAAAATCAGCAGCAGGGGTCCACTGAACATCTTTGCCTCTTGGATACAAGTTATCCAGGAACCGCCAATTAAAAATTTCTAACTTTAGAAATTATTGTTACAAAAGAAATGGTTGTTTTTCTTCCATAAGTTGCAATACATTATCTGGCTTTTTTTCCTAAACATAGGTGGGAAACATTTACTTGACATTTTTACTTCCTTTGGGTTTATTATTGGCAGGCTTATCATGTCCATTTAGTAGCAATGCGGTACCTTTGTGATGATCTTATTTGTAGCTAACATATCTTTAACACTCCTGCTGACCATAGATTTCTACTTGTGTCCTTCCCTTACCATCTGGCTACAATTTACAGCCTGTAATTCTTATTCATTACTATCAATTTACCCTTTTTCAATTAGTGACTTCTCTGGATGAAAGTCTTTAGTACGGATTTGCTACTTACTAGACATCAGAGGACCCATTCCAGAAAGAGCCCACATGAGTAGCTGGCAATGAGCAAAGTTCTGGCTAAACTCAAACCTTATTTGACACAAAGAGTCACTTGGTGGTGGAAAAGAGTCCTCACAAACAAGGGTTCATTAATCCTACTGATTACTGATCTTCTGCCATTAAGCTGTGTTCAATCCTTCACATTTCTGTTTTTAAATTCTTCATTCTGACATATTCAGCTCTCTGAAACTAGGCTCTTCAAAACACCCGGTCCTGGCTGGGGTATATGGTGATGGTCCCAATAAATATTATCCAGCCATGATGGCTATTATTTACACAGTCACTACTTTAAAATGTCTGACCAGCTGGTAACCTGTAAAGAAAAAAAAATAGTAGATATTATATTACACACCAGATTTTACACACTGCATGTTATACATGACATTTATTGAAGCTATGTTGTGTCTTTTGTGTGTCTGGATATTCCATAGATGGATTGGTAGGTGCAATGGAAGGTCTCTCACTTGTCCTGCAGAGGCTGCAGCATCCATGAAATGCAATTTTTTGTCCCTACACATCATAATTCAGTGAATGAAATTCAGTCTTCCTGTTGGTTTTAGAGTTGATGTTGCTTGTACCCATCTCAGACCCTATTTCTAACAATACAAGAACATTCGTTCTGGAGTTACTAATAACTTGGAAGAAGGACAAAGCCTTTTTCACAAACAGTGCAAGTCCTCCTTAGTTTTTGCACAGCTGATTCTCCTGAAATACACAATTTATTGATGATGATTAATTTAAACATTCCAGATATGGGAATCTTTCCACCAGATTTCAGTGATCAAGGTCAAGCTTATATTTCTAAAGGTGAAAAAATGTTTCCAATTCACTATACAGGCAATTACAGAATTTCTTCTCTTGGTCTATAGACATGTTTTTCCTGAACTTTCTGATTTTGTGCTAAAGAAATGGCCAGATATTCTCTTGCGTGTCACCCCTTTGCTCCAGCATGTCAGGAAGGTTGATTCCTTCCTGAGATGGAAGCTCTCCAGCCTGCACCAGAGAGCAGAGCCAGCTGAACCACAATCTAATGATAGCTGCTCTTGGCATTTCAAATGGCCAGTGGTAATTTTGCTTATGAAATAAAGTTTCTAGCTGTTTCTCATGTAGCAAAGGAGACAGCCTGTCTCAGCGCAGATTGAATTATTATAATGAAGCAATCATCCTTTTACTGCCAATCTACCCATACTCTGATGAGCTTGCACCAAGTGATAAACACAGACAATAGCAAATGAAGCTAAGATATTGGCTGACTCCCTCTAGAAAGTCCCCTCAGGTCTTTATGGAGGCATGGAAATAGAGTTGGGCAAATGTTCCCTGATTATTAGGATGAGGATAAAGAAGTGAAACATGAGGTCATTCTTCTTTGAATGCCTAATTCATTCATTACATTTATTAGGACAGTCTGGCTGGTTTTCATATTGATTTAATGGAAATGTGTCACTTCTTAAGCTTTCCATCTTCATTTTCTTTGATATTTGGTTTTGGGTGAAAAATCACAGAAAGAATAAGTTAGCTAGAAAGAAACTGGTCAACTGCTAACAGAGTCTGATGTGGCCTTTTGTATGAGTGTGTTGGATAATTGTGAGGCTGAGGCCAGCCATCTTAAACACCATTCTCCAAAACAAAAACAAGTTGTCCTTGGGGCTGATGGCTTTCTCTGACCCCAGAGGTAGAGTCTGTATCAAGTGGTCACTCAAGGCTCTCATAAACCTAGGACAGTATTCATCTCACCTGGCTTTAGGTAGCTAGAAGGCACCCACGTGCAAGCTGGTGATGTATGCAGGCTGCTTTTGTCATCAGTGGAGAAGAGCAGGTTTGTCAGACCTCAGTCTTCTCTTCTGTAATTAGGTGTCCAAATAATTCAGATGGGCTGTGCCTTGCCAGCATCATCTTCCTTTTCTTAACTATAAAGGAAGTTGAGATGACCAGCTCAGACAGGGACGTCACACAGAGGCAGGATGAAATGAATGCCAGTCTGTGTTTTCCTCTCCAGTACCAGGGTAGTAGAACAGGCTGGCTGCGTCCATTCAGTTTATCCACAATGTGACAATCCATGATTGTCTTGCTGATGGCCAGGATGCTACTCTAACTCCTTAAAAGTGTATCCACCATTATCATTATTATTATTATTTTTATATAGTACCTGAATTCTCATTTGGAATAACACTTTGCACATAATCCCCATATCCGTGAAGAAATCTTTAGCCACTATCAGCTTAATGAAGGGCTCATGTAAACAAGAGGATATTGGTAAGCAGATCAACAGAAGGCCAGGAGAATAAAACAGGCTCCAGAAAGGGTTTGGGGCGGTGGCTGGTGTGGAAACCCGTCCCCATTGGAGAAAAGGCTCTCTGGAGGAGGCACTGGGTGGACAGTTCTGCACTGGAGCTCCAGCAACTCCATAGAATTTGTCCTGACCTGCACCTGTGAGATCAGAGCCTGGAATGGCAACTGGGGCCGGAAGATATTTTTCTCACAGTCTTAATACTGCCACCAGAAGAAGACTGACAACAAATTCTGGAAGATGCTGCCTGGTAGCCAATTGAAGGAAACACTGCATAAACCCCACTGAGCTCCTTTGGTTCTTTACAATCTTCAGTTTTCATTAACAGCATTTACTCATTCTCATCAGCATCAAACTCTGTGGGCAGCACTGGTTACCTCAGCCAGACTGCCCCAGGAGCGATGTCCTACCCACGCTGAGTGAGGCTGGCAGAATGCAGGCTCGTCGTTTTGCACTGAATGTGCAGTAATTTGATCCATTTATTTAGATTTCAGAATTTGAGAGAGAACAATGCAATTCTCGCAGCTCTTCCCTTCTGACTGTTCTGCCAGACTGGAATGCTCTTCGGCCATTTGGGAAGATATTATACTTGCAAATCCATTTATTACTTTGACTTTGGCATTCTCATTAGAGCCCTGGCTGCAAATCTGAACTATTACCCCAGCTCAGTTTACCTTCTTGTAAACTTTGCTGATATGTGAAGTGTTGGATGGGTCCTGTGTAAAGCATATTGTCCTATTAAAACACATTTAAAGAGTCTTGTAAACCCTAGAGATTAACCCCAATGTTTATGGAGAGTTATAGATGCTAATTCTTGCATACTTGCCATTCCAGAGCATGGCCTGGTGGCAAACATTCTTTCTACCCCACAGCATTTACGTCAATGGGATTTGTCCATGCTCTGATTCCTTAGGACAGAGAAATGAAACGGTGGGAAAGTGAGGAACATGGGCATTTACCATCCTGGACTATATTTGCTGGTCATAAAACCCTGTAGCTATCTCATAACAAGAGATCTCAGACTGGGAAATTGAAGAACTTTCCCCAGAAGACAGTTTTGGTTAAAAGATTATTGGTGGGTGGTTATCTTGTTCAGCTGGAAGAATAATTTTCTCTTTCAGATGATGTTCCTGTGATGGGTCACATCTATGTATGATCTCCCACCCTCTCTGTTCTGCCAAACAGACTGAGTGGCAGCAGCATCCTCACAAACCTTCATCTTCTTTGCTGACTATAGGCATCTGCTCAGCATCCATCATTTTTTTTCTTGTTTGGGTTTAACAGATTTCAACATACTTCTAACTGGTGGTAAGATAATAAAGAAGAAAGTGATAACTCATCTGTTTGGTGTATATGGGTGTATCTGTAGGAAAACACGATATATGTGTTCATTTAAGTATGCATATATATTGGTTCTGTGCATTTGTGGGTGTGGGTGTGCATGTGTGTATACACACACAGTTTAGTCCACATTCATATGGGTAAAATAAATCTAAGCAAATTCAGTTTGCCTGACCTGACATCTAACTACACCACTGTCTTTGTTGATATCTTAGATAAGTGACTTTGTAGCTCTCCATAAAGCCAATCCTGCCAACTTTTTGGTGAAATAGCAAGACATGTTTTGTATGGTATCAATTCTTTAGGATACAATGGATATATCAGTTACAACACACAGTGGAACCACAGCTAGCTAGAATGTGATTTTTTTGGCTTTTCTGGGAGAACTGAAGTTTATGAGAGAGGCTACCAAGAGACCATCTTGGAAGGAGGTCATGAGAATGGAAAGGTAGTGCAGCTCTTACCAAGAGCTTTAGGAACAGCTGCTGGCCAGAAAGGTTGTGAGAGGTACCTACAAGGAACTCCTTTCCTGATGTTGACTATTCCTGACTCCAAAAGAACAGGTCTTTACATGTTGCTTTTTTTGTTTGTTTGTTTCCTTTTTTCCCCTTAATTTGATAAATAAACAGGATACCATCAATGAGTTGACTGGGATTATTATCTTCTTAATTTAACACAGTCTTCTGGAGCTCAAATTCTGGCTGACCACTGTGATCAAGAAAGGTGAGTTAGATGGAAATTAGCCATTCTCACACTAGCCAACTCACACCCTTTTTTTTTTTTTGATGGAAAAGGCATTTTGGAAGTTTGCATGAAGAGAAAAGGTTCTCTGTATAGTTGGGAAACAAAGAGACAATAACTGGACAATTAAAGGAAAGCAGATGATACAATCCTTTTTGGTTAGACTGCTACTTGACAAAGCTGGGCTAATAACCCGTCAGCAAAAATCAATCTGATTAATTTCATCTCTATTCTTCTTTTTTAATGTGTTTCCAAGAGAGCTCATTGTTTTGAATGTGTTCATTAATCAACAATACTTTCTGGATAACTTTTGAAAAATATTCCTTAATCTCTTGGCCTGGAGCAGGTCATAGTGAGTAACAGATATTTATGATGCTTTGGTTAGCATGCTTCTGCTGTCTGTGCCTAGGGAAGTGCAACCTAAAGAATGAGGTTTCTAGTAACTATATCTATTTCCCAGCTATATCTATGATGTGGCATAGAGGAAGTTACATTCACCTGTATAAGAAAATTTTATGTGCAACATAGATGGTGAAAAACATGCCCCCTTTGGCTTTGGGAGCATGATGGTGTTTTCCATTACTAGTAAAAGATAAATCTTGGAAAACATTTTCCCTTGGTCTCCTTGCTGTGGCCATTGTCTATAAGCAGATATAGTTAAGGGAGGTGTGTGTAATAACTCTTGCCTCCACGATGACTTGTCTGCATATCCCTAACATTTGATTGTGCTCAAAATAAATAATAAAGGAATTATTTAAAATTTAAAAATTATTTAAATTTAAAAATAAAAATAAAAATAAAGGAATCCCTTGTAATGAGCCACTGGTTTCCAGCTCCAAGCAGTGCAGAGCATAGCCATTTTACACAGGTGTAGCTTTCAGCTAGTGATTTTCCCCCTAACATTTAATGCAGTCAGAAGTACCCACCTACTCTATCTTATGATTAACCATTTATTCTGGAGGCAAGTTTTGCCCTGCAAAATTTGAATTTGGAAATTTAAAATAAATAAATAAATCTGAAGAGGTGAACAATATGCCACCAAGAGTTCAATTTTTAGTATTTACAAGTGCTTTGAAAACACATTACCCTGCAGAGTGACTCTTGGGGCACTCTTGGGAAGACTGTCTCCTGGCTGTGTTACTAACCTTCAGGTGCACCCTCAGGTTTGAATCTTGTGTAATTCCTGGGAGAAAACATGGGTACACATGGTTATTTCAGGCCCATGGTGTTTATAGTGAAGCCAGTGAGCAACAATGCAAAACCTGGCACTCTTTTCATCAGGCTTTTTTGGTTATCCTTTATAAAAATTACATCCTTCTGTGAACAGTTGTGTGAGCACTGCATAGAAATGATGCTGATAATGGTCGAATTTCACCTCTTCCACTTCTAAAACATCTCAGAGCTGGTTATTTCTCACTGCTCCAGGTCATTTCATACTAGATGGATTCTCATTTAGAAAAAACTTGACTAATAAAAAGCAGCTTCTGTGTCTTGCTGATTCACATGCTTGCACCCAGAGCAGAGAATGCAGTGAAAATGAAGCCATAACACCAGCAAAGAGCTAAAGATAGTTTTGCCTTTGGGTGACTAAGAAATTTGAGTTTGTTTTATCAAATAGCTAAAACAGAGAGCCAAAATTACTTTTTCTTGGAGCAGTGCAGAGTTGGATGAAAACAGCTCCTCCACAGAGGGAGAAGAGGAAAAGCTTCCCTTCCCAATCATTTATTAATCTTGTGCCTGACATGGAGTGGCTGATAGCTTTAAATAGCAAATTAATTTGCTTCATTTGCTGGCGGGAGCTGATTGAAGAACTCATCACAGAGCAGGGGCTGAGGTGCTGTGTGCATTTCCCGTGGCCTCTGAGCACCAGGAGAGGGGCAGAGCTTGGTCCTTGGGACTACCAAAACGGCAGAGAGGCATATGGGCTGAGTACAGTGCAACCTGTGTAAATAGAGTCTCTCAAAAATATGAAAAATGTTATGCAACTGGAAAAGAGTTTGGTGACAGAAGGCTGGCAAGTGCTGTTCATATTCTGGGAGCTGTAGTTGACCCTTGGGAGAGGTCTCACCACTGTTTTTCTCTCAGTGGAGTGGTGCAAACTACTGCTTCAGTTTTTTCTAGTCACAAACAAACACACCTTGACTGGATCTGGTTTATGTTTTCCTCAGTGAAGATAAGAGAAGACATAGTTGATATGGTCTATTAAGAAGACAGACCAGGAGGAAACCATCAGAGCTGAGCAGCTTGCAATCTAAAGCAACAGAGAGCTATTGAGCCTGGTCTGGTGGAATGATTGCCTGATTGCACAGTTACTGGAAAACATGTGGTTTGAGTGGCTTCACTGGCAGTGCAAGCACTTTGTCGTAAAGCCTTGGGAGATGCTGGCTTTCTGCTAGCTGCAGGCTCACTCATGCCCACAGATGAGTGGAGAGCCTGTGGAGAGGCCTGTGGGAGAGCAGGGGACCTAGGGATGGAAAGTTTGGCCAACCCCATCTGCGTGACATCTCTTGCCAGGAGAGCAGGCGGCTACGTGGTGAAGGGTGGTGGGTGACGAGGACACCAAGGGTGCCAGCCACCCCATGGAAGCCAAGCCTGCAACATGGCCAAGTGAACACAAAGTGGCAACCTCAAATGAAAACCATTTGGTAAGCAGAATGAAATTGTACAAGATTTATGTTCCTCAGAAACGTGCCACTTGGCGCTTCTGCTTGTGCAGACGTTGAGGTTATGGCCCGTGATGACTGCCACCAGGACAGCCACCAGTCACTCATGGTATGTGAGGGAGGTCCCATGTTACTGTTCGCTGTAGTTAGTCTGTGGTTCATTGATTGGTAAAAAAAAAATCTGTTGCCTGTTTCTAAAAAAAGGCCCTTTTTCTCACACTTAAGCTTGTGGCACAGGGCCCTGGAGCATGGGAGATGGAGGCTGCTAGTGGGTTTGCCTTCATGCTGGCTCCAGCCTGTGTGGGCCTGGGAGGGTGCTGGAGGGGCCATGACTCGGCCTGGGCCGCCTGTGTTGGCCTTGCTACCTCATGTGGGGACGCCCTGGGCTGAGCGGGGCGGGATGGCCCCGTAGGTCAGCTTGTCTGGTCCCACTTCCAGTGGTGTTTTTCTGTTTGGATGAGCACAGCAGCAGAAAGAAGGTGCAGATCATGGGAAAAGCTAGCGAGAGCCTCCCTAGAGGAGCCAATTACTCAGACTTTCCCCCTCTGATGTCAGGTGCCTCTTTTAAAAACCTTAACTCACACTGCTAGGAGTTTAATTTTAGGCTCATGCCTCCCACATATGGCTTTTATACTGTGGGAAGCCTTCAGACATATCACACTTAATCTGTTTATCCTTACTCATTTTCTTGCCATGCTTGATATTTGTTTTTAATCAAGAACAACTTTTCTGCCTTGTGTGTTCGTCCGGCTGGAGGGTAATGTGCAGCTCTGCTCCCAGCAGTCGCCCCGTGCTGGTTATGTCGGTTCAGAGCCATGCCTGCTGAGCTGGGTGACCATGCGGCTGTTTCTTCAGCCACCTCCCAGCAGCCAGCACAACTGGGAGGCAGTGAAATGAGTTATAGCTGAGTTTGTGCCTCATCAAAAGAAATGGCAAATAAGCTCCCTGTCTTTGGCCGGCTGTGTAGCACTCTGAGGGCACTCAGAGGACTTTTCCTAGGGGGGGAGTTAGCGAGGGCAGAAAGGTTTGAGCGATGCTGCCAATCTGCTCATCAGAAAAACCACAGCGAAGGAAAGCTTGGCCCCTCAGAAGACAGCAAGAGCTTTCCTGCTGACTTTTGTGAAACCAGGATTAAACTCACAAAACTTAAACACAAATTAAGCAATTTTTTTCACCCAATAGGTCCCATACATTTTCCATTGACTTCAGTAGTAGTTGAAATGGGTTCTTGGATCTGAGAAACAGTAAATTCAGAGCCACAACCGCGTTTCACTGGAGAGCCTGTGCTCTTATGCAGCAGCTGATGTTGCCAAGGCAGAAGTACTTGGAAGACAGATACAGGAGATTTAGTTCTGTAAACCTCAGAGTCAAACTGGAGGAAGAACTGGATTAAAAGAAAATACATTTTTGCTTCCCTTATAATCGTTGAAGCCGTGATGGAGAGAAAGGAAAATGTTAATCCACAGCACGAATACGCAGAGCATTAGTCTGCAGGGAATTAGTGCAAATAAATTCTATGAAAGTATCTTTGTAAAAAGATAAGGAAAAAAGATGTTTATATATATATATATATGCATACATGCATAAAACATATATACACCTATATGTATATATACACATTAAAATGTGATGGCTGAACAAAACATACATGTGGTTTTTAATCACATTTTAATCTACTCCTTTTCTTCAGCTGGCGATTTCAGGGAATGTGAGGTGTGTTTGAGAACAACTGATAGACACACTAGATATTTTCCATGTCAGGATAACCATTTAGGACATATCACTACGTTTTTCAGCACTCTTTTTTTATCTGTTAGTGAAAGAGATGAGTGAATTAATCTATGCTCCCAGCAGAGCTGCCTGGGTGGGATGCATGTCCCATACAGACAACGTCCTCGCAGATGCTGCAGGGCACCGGTGCCTTAAAACTTTATTTTCTACCTTCTATTTTTGGGTCCTTCTTTCACTGCATACAAAATATCCTGCAGAAAGTCCATGGCCTGGATGGGTCAAGAGTTAGGTGAGACATAGCCATACCTAATTTCTCTTTTAACATTCCCTATTTACAGAAGCCATCCTCCAAGGCTCTTCTTTTAACATCATCCCTGATTTGGTTTATACATTGTGTTTTTCTCTGTGGCCAAGTTTTACAGTGCCCTGCACCAACATTCGTCTGTTTCTTCTCTGCTCTTTGGAGCATCAGCTCAAATGTAGGAGATCAAGAAGAGCTGCAGCACAGAGCTGTGGTTTGACAGCATCAGGGTTGAAGAAGAAAAAAATTTGCTTATGTCCTACTTCCTGGAAGATGTTTCAGTTTAGGGATAGCTGGGAAAGTGGTGGTATTACAAAAGGCAGGGAGTGACTAAGGGACATGTGGGAAGGAAGGATATGCTTAGCCAGATGGTTTGTGCTTCTCTGGGCCACAATTTCTCACCAGATGGAGAGGTATCCCAGTATTAATTAAAAGTGTATTCCATTACGATGACAGAATTTTGGTTTTGGTTTCCATCATCTCCCCTATATCTCAATGACTACTTAAAGTTACAAAAAAGTAACTACCAAGGACTCAAACCATCTGACCCTACAAAGGAAGGTGTAAGAAATGACAAATAAAAAAAGTCCATGACATCAGTAACACTTCTAGGACAACAAGAAGAGTTTTTTTTATTTATTTATTTTTTTATTTTTATTTGGTTGGTTTTTGTATTTTAAATGGAAACAGAAAAGGCATCTTTAAACATTGATCTTATATGCCATTAGCTAAAGAGACAATAATCCTAGGTTAAAATAAAATATCCTTCTTAATTCCTCTTTAAGTTAGTCTTCAGGTAATGAAGAAGCAAAACTAAGTTTTTCAGTGTCATAAATCATAAAGCTTTTCCCATCATACTAAGACTTCATGCCAGAATTAATTTTATGGATAGACATACACGTATGCTCTGCCTGAAGCACCCACAATAGCTAGAAAACACAGAGAGGCTTTGAAGGATTAAAACAGGGCATGGGACCTGCAAATAGAGCTTGGCTAGTAAGGGTTTTTTTCAGTTCATTGGCAGTACTGAAAGAACCACAACACATTTTGTTTCAGGTTGTCCCCAAATGAGAATATTCGAAGTGTTTTGGATGAACAGGAGAGTGAAAAAAAATCATTTGTAGCTGAATAAAATGGCTTATTGTGTCTGAAAACAAGTGTTTTGAATATTTAAATGAATGCTGGAACCTTGCTTTCATTCAAAAAATCATGGCATTTTATCTTAAAAATATGAGCATTTAAATGCTGTTGGTTTTTTTTGTGTGGTTTTTTTGTTTGTTTGTTTGTTTGTTTGTTTGATTGATTGTTTTTTTCTTTCTTCTCACTTTGTCAGGGATTTTAAGGTCTTTTTTGTTTTTCTGACCAGTCCAACCAGGCAATGTAGAAAATAATTTAGCACTTATTTTTGTCAATACTCATTTTCTGGGAAAAGGACTATAGCCATATATGACATTTTTCTGCCGGGCCAGAAAGCATGATGTGCTACCCGCTTCTAATTTGTGTGATAAATGAGATTCACCAATGACATGCAACTGTTATGAAATTACCAAGAACTCTCAGTCTTGCAGCAAACTTCGTTTTTCATTCTTTCAGGGTAATCTTGTACTAAATTAAGAAAGATGTTGGGCTCTGCTATCTCCTTGGGGGGATTCCAGGCACAGAAAGGTTTTTCTCTGAAGTGTCAACTTCATCTCCCATGCACCTATATGAATTGTGGGACTTACTACAGCTTCACAACACCAAAAAGCCTGTAAAGCTCAAGTGAACAAGTTATTGAATGCTGTAATCAGCTAGTGTTTTTAATGGTTGGAAAACTTCCATCTCTGAATGAGCTCTTATCTGAAATATGTCATTCAACAGACTTTCACTATCCAATCCTGAAGTTATGCAGAAAGATATTGAAAATGCATAAAATATTATTTTACATAATAATGTTTTAAGTGCAGCATATATTCTAAGGTATTTGCTCTGCAAAGACATATGCGAAAATGTAAGTCGACCTTAGTAACATTCCCTTTTTTTTTATTATTTTAATTTGCAGTGTATATGATTGTTGAAGAGACAGTGCTTTCCTATCTATGACAGTCTGGCATTTGAGAGCCAGTACAGGAACTGAAGACTCATATAATGGGGAATGAATGTATCTGTCAGCTTCACATTTCTTTCTGGCATATTAATACAGTTCACAGGGTGAGATCCTCAATTGCCACCTCGCTGAAGATTGGGCCCTGTGTGTTTCCTCTGCATGGCATACTGTGAAGTCCAATAGTTGTAATGCAACAACAAAGCAAACCCACTAAGCCTGGAGCAACGACAATGTTTCATAACTCAGAATACGAACACGGTGGTGGTGCCAGGGCTGTCAAAAGAGCTGTGCAGGATCCCCTCCCTCTCCCCCCCCCCCCCCGAGTTTGAGGTTGCACCTCAATCAATGGAGATAAGGTCTTTGTGAATGTCAGCATTTGTGCTAATTAGAATAACTGAGATGCTTGTCTGCCTTTTCTTTTCATCTCTATCATCCATGGATACGTGCGTTCATGCTAAGAGTATTCCTTTGACTAGGAGGCCCATAGTGCTTTTTGTTTCTCCGTATTGTCCCGCAGGACCAGCTCCCTGGACACAGTGGAGGAGGATTTTCAGAGGGTTGCTCAAAGTCTTTTCTTGGCTTGGCTTGTGTACAGCCCCAGGAAACAAATACAGAGGAGGGCATGGAAAAGCAGCAGACATTGAAAGTAGTATCACATGCTCCTTTTCCATTCTCAGAAACCCTGGTAGCATGCACTGCCTGTTCTCTGCAAGGAAGCGGTCATGGGGGAGAGGGCACTCAGGAAATTATTTCTCCTTTCTTCTCCACGTAGGAATGGGAACACTCTAAGGAGATCTGAAGGGACGCATAGTTCCAGAGGGATGTGTTGTTGGTAAAATATGCTGCCTTGCACAACTGAAGACACGCAGCAGACACATGCATTAAATCATGACCATTGACAGACAGGACATTTCTGCCCTGGGTAAGATAATCTCTTAGGTTTTGTAGATTTACTGCTTGGTCCAGGGGGGCTCGTGGAAAGGCCTGAGTATTCTGGTATGAGTGGCTTTACGGAGGTGGGGAAGGTATACACCTGCCTTGGACTGGACTGGTGTCAGAGGGCAGTGTGGCAATGTGGTTGGCACATTAGTGGTAGAACTAGTGGCTGTGACCAGGCCAGCAGTCGAGCAGAGGATACAGAAAACAGATGCAGAGAGGCAGTTTCTATTAGGGTAAGCTTTTGCAGTTTTTACAGTAAAATACCATGGTATAAAATTGCTCAAGGTTCAGCTTTGGCATGTTGTCTTCACCCTGGCTGAGGGAGACCATGCCTGACAGCATGTTGTGCAAAGATTGTTTTTTGATTTCATGGGTACCATTGTGCAGAATGAAGCCCTGTGCCTGTAAGCAGGACCTGTGGCACTGTAATGTGTATGCTGGATATCTCTGGGGACTATGGCCTCTCACCTCTCAGTGTGCCTGAAGTCTTGAAGTGCTTTAGCAAAATACTTCTTCCATAAGGATAAGGGGAAGAAGTGTATGGGTGGGTGAGGGAAGTATGAAGGACAGTATGAAACCAGCCAAGGTGCAGTGTGCAAGTAAGGAATCACTGGATATTTCAGCCTGTACAGCACAGCACCCAGCCATGCTACTACACCATGCACTTTTTATTAGCAGCAACAAAATAAACGGAATTCACAGTCACTTTGCTATTTGGAAAAAAAAAAAAAAAAGAAAGAAAAAAAAAGAAGACCCAGGCAGAGAGGCACGCCATGTGAAGCACAGGGAAAGTAAGTGGGATTTTGGTTTTCCAAAGACAAGCAAGCATGATTTTGGCAACTGCTATGGCACCTCCTCCTCCTAACCCCTGAAACAAGTGGGACTCAGCAGAGACAACCCCAGCCACTATGGAAAGCAGCCAGTGCTGGGGTGGGGGAAATTAATAACCCCCCTCTCCCCCTGCTGCCAACTGGTTTCCATCTGTATGTAGAAAGCTCTGAACACCAGCAGCAACCACCCCCACTCCTGTCCCCAACCCTTCTCAGCTGAGTGGATTCACTCTTTTTGTAGTGCTAACCCATCCGCAGACTTCCCCACAGCCAGAGGTGATTTTCTGTTGTCTTTGTTGCTGTTGTTGTTTTGCTCGTTTGGGTTTTGTTTTTGTTTTATGGTACAGTATGTCTGCTCCACGCCTGCTTGGCCCCCCAGAGTACTGGACAGCAGACGGACAGACAGCTGGGTCCTCTCCTTCCCACCCTGCATGACCAAAGCGCACTCCGACAGCACCCTTAGTGCTGCCAGCAAGTGTCACGCATGGAAGGAAGCACAATGCATGGTTCCTTTTGCTCCTTCCACTGGTGACATGAGCTCAGAGCAGCGGTTTGGTGGAAGCTGGTGGCTCTGATGTGTTTGGATCTCAGTCAAGGAGAGGGTGGGACTGCAGGGCCTTAAACACTGGGGGCAGCCCAGTAGGCCATCAGGGTTATTCCAGGCTCTGAAGTAAGCCCGAGTGTATCTGGATCACCCCTGGCAGGCGTGTTGGACCAGCTCCCCATTTCAGTGCTCAAAACCTCTCAGAGCTCCCCAGCATAGCCGCCCTGTGCCAGCAAGCTCGTGAATTTCAGCATTTAATATTGTTCTGCCGAGCATTTATGGCGGAACTCTTTTTCTAGCCTAAACAAATTATTCCTTCAGCTTTTCCTCATAAATCATGTGCGTCAGTCCCTCGCGGTTCCTCTCGCCCCTCCTCGGTGCGCGCTCCCCTGCGAGGCGTGGTGCCAAGCCCTGGGCGCAGCGCGGCTGCTTCGGCCCTGTCGATGCTGAGCAGAGCGGAGCGATTGTTTACAGGGCCGGCTGATATGTCCCAGAATGACATTTGCCTTTTTTACAACAGTATCACATTGTTGATTCATACTCGCTCCCTGGTTTGCTCCAAGCCCCGGATCGCTTTGCACAGCAGCGCTGTCTGTCTTGCCGGCTTGTCCGTCTGACGTGCATCAACGTTCTCCTTCCCAAACTTTGTCCTCAACGTGCCTCTCACTGAGTCTCATCCTCTTGATTTCAGGTGTTTTTTATTTAATCAATTTTATTTGAACTCCAGCGCACAGTAAGCATGGTGTCACGGGAAGAAAGGCTGCTGCAAATAAACCAAAATCTGCTGTTTAATTACGGGAGCTGAATTTGTCCACCAGCAGGAGGATCTCCGGACACTGATTCAGAAGGGAACAACGCCTGTCCTGGCCAGAAGGACTGCTGTCTCTTGCCATATTTGTGAGACGTGTCACAGGGAGCTAGCTCCTCCAAAATATAAAAACCACACCATGCAGCCTCCTCCTCTTCACCTCTCCTAAATGTCTTCTGGTGGAATTCTCCCAAGCCCCCTTGAGATTCACTGCTGAGTTTTCAGAATTTGGGAATGACGTAATTTCCTTGATCTTTGCCTGGTCCCCCAGACACCTAATCCAGTGCTACTTGCACCTACCCACCTGATTTAAAACCCTGTGAGATACCTTTTACAGCCGCCTTCTTTAAAGATAAACATATGTTATAATAATAGTAAAATAGCACATTACTCTTGCAGGCCTTCACACTCGTTAACACTCATCTGGATCTATGCAACCTCGTTTTTATGTCTATGATTTTATTTCCATAAATTTTAAATCCATACCTAGACTTTGGGGTTTACTCACAGGTAACTAATGCCTTTCTTTATGAATCTTACTGTTGGTGTACTTAACTGTAGAGCATAGTACAAAGCACATGAGAAAATCTCTTTTCTGGGGACCATATGTTAAAGGAATAAAGTCCTGACTTAATGTCTTCGCCTTGCTGAGTAGCATAGTCAACACAGTGCTATTACATTATGGGATAAATACCCACAAGTTCCAGAGCATTGTTTAAGCCAGTTGCTATAGTAATTTGAAAATTTGTTCTATCAGTGACATAAAAAAAGGGATGAAACAACATGTTGTTACTTACTTCTTCTCAAATTTGCTGTGTTAGCAACACTCAAAACAGAATCATCTACTTTTCAAAGAGAAGTGCAGCATGGGCACCTCTGGGCCAAGTTGCTCTGCATATGCTTCCACCCTGGGCATTACTTTTTCATACTGACAGAGAAGAGCAGGCTGCTTGCTGCTCGCTCAGATGATGCTTTAAGCTTCACAGCTCGAAGCTAGATCATGCTGCCAATTTTTGGAGCCACATAACTTTATAATTTCATTTGAAGGATAAGTGCTTTAATGGGTAGTCACAGGAGGGCACAGGGTCATGTAGTGAGCTTTCCTGAGCAGTGAACGCTGAGGCTCTTAGGCACAGCGCAGGAAGGAATATATCATCCATAATGGATGGACTACCCCTGAGCAGACTTTTTGCAGTGTGGAAAGATGGTGTGAGTACATCAGGGACCAGCAGAGATGAAGGTCAGGAACCTGGGCAAGCCTGAGGGGGCTAGATAAATTGTAGGATGTGACAAGGGATCAGGCATCAACTCTTATCCATGTTACTTCTTAATAGCTGCAGTGACTGCGTGAGGCTCATGCTCCTTATCAGGACCCAACCATCTGACCATTGAGAATGTTCCTTTGTTTCTTGTGCACTTCTTTCCATACTCCTAATAAACTACAGTACAATCTTCTGAGACTGCACTAGTCCCCTCCTGCTTGTATAAAGTTGCTACAAAACATGCACAATTTGAGAAAATGTTTCTTTTGCATTTTCTCTGAAGTAAGCAACATTTTCTGCCCCTCTGTTTTCCACCATTTCCTTTATGTTTTCATCATTGCACCAGTTAGAGGTATCCTCCTAGGTAGTTTCTTAGTATTTGACAGTTAATCTTTCTTAACATAAAGCATTAGTTTAACGCCTGGCATTTTGTAAAGGTAAGGCTCTGGAAGGGAAAGGAGAGGGTTTTTCAGGCCACGGTACACACATTGTGGTGGTCTGTAAGGCAGCAGACGGGTGGTCTGTGAATGGATTAAAGAAATAAGCAGATCAAAGCACGCCTATACACATCCCAGAAACAAACAAACTAGCAGAGGAAAACAGACTTAAAAATTAACATCTAAAGTTCAGCACCACTTGCATTTGGTTGCGGAGGAAAAACAAACTGGCAGCACTACACAGGCTGGCTCTTGAATTGTTTTCAACACGATGCATTGCTTTTGGCATAAGTAATGTTGGACAGTGTTGACCATACTGTTGTGTAAGAATTATGGAGGCCGCAATGCTGCCATATGAGCTTTGGTAGGTGCCTTTGTCTAAATGCCTGGGAATAGTGTAGTTTCTCTCGTGTCTTTCATTTGGCACCACTCTGCAAATTATTAAATTGGTGCCTGCCTGCTATGAAGTTACTGCATAAAGACTTGGGTTGGCATAGGCTCATAAAAGTGAGCTTCATCAACTCCTGCATGCCAGGCTTTGTCAGCTGGGTGAGCTTTGCTCTTTCCCTGGGTGCACTCTGTGTCCCCGCAGCTCCCTGCAGGAGCAACCCTGGAAGGGTTAAACCTCATCCCTGTCCACCCTGGATTCACTCTCCAGGCCCAGCCTTTCCCCAGGGAGCAGCCTTTACCCATCTCAGCATCCAGGAACCAGGGGGCTGGCGCCCTGCCCACGGCTCCTCTCTCACAAACTGGGATCCTTTCTTTTCCGAGCTGGTCGGCTGCAGAGCAGCGAGTGTGCCTGGCCTGGCAATGCCCAGCCTGGCTGGGACTGCTCAGAAAAGGTTTCTCACAGCTCTGTGACTCACTGCTTGTACAGTGACAGCTTGCAAGATCCACTTTTTTTCTGTTTCTTTTCTTTTTTTTTTTTCCTTTTTTTTTTTTTTTTTTTTTTCCTCACAGTCCTAGCAGGTACAAATCTTCTACTTACGGCTCATTAAGCAAACTTTTTCTTGAGAAAGAGTTTCATCCCCTCCTCCGTGCTGATCTTGATATGCAGCATCCAGAAATTAAGATGGTCTGGTTGACGGGGCGGAAGGGAACAGGAGCAAACTCTCTGCTCCTGTGCTGAGGGCTGCTCATCCTCTACGACTGCCACCGCTGTCTCCCAGGGCTGCCCCATATCTGAATTTCACGCAAGGCAGATAATGAGAAATTCAAAGTTTCTTATTTGCACCTGCAACTCCTTTTGAAAATGCCCAGCTGCAGGTGCTACTGATAAGTTCAGGACCAGTTTTTTTAATAATTTACCCTGAAGCACCATTTCTTGGGCTGCTGTCAAAATTGCTAGGTCGGTAATGGGGCCGACAAATGCTTTTGCACACTTGTTAAGCTGCATATTTGCAGGGCTCCACACTTAGCTCTCATCTGGATCATGACACGCGGAGTTTATAAATATTCAGAAGGTGACAGTCTCGTTATTTTTGCATGAGTAAGTTGTCTGGGCAGTAGTGAACTGTAGCTGCTGCTCCGGCCTGGAAACTGAGGCACTTTGTGTCCCCTCGCCTGCCTTTTCCACAGGAAACAATGGCAGACAATTTCATTCAGCATTGCCCACAATGACCTGCCCCGAGCACTGTCAAACACCTCCTGTGCAAAAAGCATTGGGGGAGTTTTCTCAGAGCTCCATGCTGTGATGTGCAAATCAGTCTGCTTGCCTGCAGGGTGCAGCTGTTCTGTAGCTTTCAGAGGTTGCAGGAGAGTTGGGTCTTAGTCCTTCTCAGAAATGTCCAAGAAAAGCAACCTATCCACAGCTAGTTTTAAGAACTTCCCATGCTTTTTACAATAACCTGCACTTTCTGGGTTAAACCCTCTGTTGGCATAAACCAAAAGAGTGTCAAGGACCCAGTTAACCAAAACTAGTTGTATGTGTGGAGGGACTTACAATACTGAGGATTGTTATGAGCTTGCTTTTGCACAGAAGTTGGACAGAGTTTCTTCTACTTTAATCTACTGGATGCAGCTGTCCCCTTCAGGCTTATAGCTTGTCTTTGCTGTCAGGAGAAATCTGTTAGGTTCAGAATTACAGTATACATTACAGTATACATTATACAATAATACAATAAAACTTGTTCAGTATTTTCTGTTGACAAGACCAAAGAGGACGATCCCCACTGTGGATCCATGAGCCCACCAGCCTCCCCTTGCATGGGCTGGCAAGAAAACCGCTTTGCACATCCCTACTTCTGTGATTCTGTGATTCTGTGATTCTGTGATACTTCCCCAAGTGTGAGAACTGGACTCTTCCCTTAGGGCCAACAAGAGTTTCTGCAGATGCGGAAGCCCAGGAAATGGGCGGAGTTTTGGGCAGAGCAAGGGGTCCATAAAAAATCAACACCATTGGATTCAATAAAAACCATGGGCTGAACTCCAGAGCAGCACCATTCTGCAGATGCCACCGGCAGCAGCCATGAGAATTAGTGGAAATCTTGGCTCAATTTGTGAGGCAGTAGCTTGGAAATTTAGCAAAAATGATGTGCAAAAGCAATGCTAATTTGCACTATTATGGCTGAGAACAGTCAGCTCAAAGAAAGTATGAATGAAAGCTCTGAGAGAATAGTTCACCTAAATCCCACAGAAAAAAATGCTGGGCATCCTTAGTTCACTAGGGCACCCAAGGAAGTCTTGCAGGAGTTTTTAATGCAGGTATTACGATACATATTATTTTTTTAAATTAGACCTTCTATGTTTGAATTACTTCTTTATGATGCAAGGAAGGTTTCTGAAGTACTTTTGTAGGGAACTGTAACTCTATATATGGTATTCGTGAGTTTAGGGAGGGAATGTGAACAGGCAGATGTAAGCATCCTCTACAGAAAAGGCTCTTGAAAAGTGGAGGGTGACCCTGTAAAGCTAAGACGCTCTCTAATAACTAGGAGCAGTTGGCAGGACTGAGCATTGGACAGAGCTAGAGGCAGGTATGCATATGCAAACACGAAAACAGATATAATAACAGATAACATTTACTTTACTTAATCTTTGGTAGAGGCACATTCCTGAAAGTAACTAGAGCACCACATCTCACGTGCATTTCAGGAAAGCTGCTACTGCAGCCAAGACCATCCCTAAGGGCAGCAAGCATGCCCTCAGCTATGCAGGATTACCATCTTCCTGGCACAAGCTTGGGGCTGGTGCTGGTGCACTTAGACTGCAGCATAGAGCAATAGAGCATAGAAACATCAAAATGGGGTCAGGCAGGGTGTGGTGAGAAGCTGCTGTTCTGCTTCCAATCTCACTGAATGCAGCGAGAAATGGAAGATTCCCTGTGAGTCCAGGGCACTAGGAGCACCTTAACTCTCTTCCTCATGGCCCAGTGCAGTGCACATGTGGCACATTCTTCCCATAGCATGCAGAACGCCAGAGCAATCCACGCCATGACAGGTCATTGTGTGAAGGGCTCAGATCCACACCATGACAGGTCATGGTGTGAAGGGCTCAAGGCACTTGCAAGGTTTGTGAGATACCATGATTCAGCGAAACAGAAGGAAGATCAAAATATACTTTAAAAAGAGTGTCTCTTTTAAGTCCATAACTTTATTATTACTATTATTATTATTATTATTATTATTTCTACAGAAGAGTCGTTCAACCACGTAGTTTCCATAAGTTCAGAGTGCAGGGGACGCAGTGTGTCACATTTCATGGTGACCACACGAAGGCTCCCCGGATGGCAGCAGGGCTGCTTGGAGGGCGGTTGTGGCAGTGGCTTTGGAGGTGGGCTCACAGGTTTTTTCTGTTTGTTGCTTTCTGTCAGGGGTAGGCTCAGGTTGTTTCACTTCTGACTGTGAGTTCTTTGAGGTTGGGAGTTATTCAAAAGTTAGGGAGTCAGATGCTGGGAAAGGTTTCTTTCAAAACATACGGTCTTTGAATGCTGGTTGTGGTTGCTCGCTTATTTTCCATGTGGATGTCATTAGAGCTTAGTATGTGAAAACTGAAGGGTAGAGTCAGTTGATTGCTTTTTGTTTTGTTTTGTTTTGTTTTATTTTGTTTTTGCATTAAGGTAAGCTGCTGGTTGCTCACTCAACCTAAGGGAAGATTAGTTTCCCTGATAAGCAAAGCCCAGTTTCATGTTAATGAATCAAGAGTCATGAGCACTCTCCTCCAAGTGACCAGAAGGATCTGAGAGCCCACTGCAAGGCCCAGCAACCAGTAAGGTTTTGGGTGGTTGCCAGCTCGGCAGAGATAACAAGGGCTGATCTGCAGGCATGTTTGTATATGGGAGAGTCAGCATGTCACTGCCGGGATGATACTGCCCGTGAAGCTGCTAGGGGTGTGAGAATATTTCAAAGACAGCTTGATGGCATTGCTGATTACTGGATTTGTGATGGGAATTGGTAACAGAGTACAGGCTTCCACTCCAGATGGTGAACACGTGATTTCCCAATGTTGGTTGAAGCATAGGCTTGGCGACGTAGTTATATGAAGAGAAAAATCTCCTGTGAAGTTGGTTATGAAGCAGTTGGTGTAGTTTAGGGTAAGCTAGGTTCCTATGGCCTGAATTTATTAAAAAAATAAATAAATAAAAAAAATTATAGTGATCAGGAATGAAATGGGTGACTTTGGTGGTATATTCGGGTTGGGAATCCACATTTTATATTGTAGGTTTTTAAGACAGGCTGCAATGCTCTTGCTGGGGGTGTTGCTGTGCATGCGGTGCCTGACTGTAGTAGCACAAATGGTGCCAATTTGGGATATTTTATGTCACACAGCCCGTGGAAAAATCCCTTGGCTTTCTGTGTGAGGAAGGGCTGAGAATAATTTCTCTGCCTTGTGATAGTTCTCCAGGCAAGTTGGAAGCAGCAGATCTGCCAAAGTTTGGGGTTGGTTTTTATTTGGTTGGCTCTGGAGAGCGAAGGCACTGAAGGCGCTGTTGTGTCAGTGCAGGCTTTATGAGCCACAGGGCTCCCCAAACTCCACAACGGGGCAGCTGACCAGCCTCTTGCAGGAGCCAGGCTCTGGGCTGTGGGTGCTACGTATGCAAAGAGCAGCGTCCTCAGTGTCTGCCCAGCCTCCTGCATGTCCCCCTCTTTTTGCTCCAGCTGTCCTGGGGGGGAAGAAGCAGTTGCTGCAGGGCTGAGGAGCTGCACAGACAGGGAGCTAGGGGAAAGTGTGGAGATTTTTCAGGCACAGTCTCCTGACTCAGGAAGCTGTTTGTCCTCCTTCAGTATTCCAGGCAGCAAGTCTGAAAAGAAGGCCTTATCCTGTAATACAGGCCAGTCGTGCTCACAAAGGTCTCTTTGTTACGCCCGTGTCTGCTGCATCGTTCCTCTCTGACAAAACTCCTCTGCCAAAGCCCCTCTCTGACAAAACTCCTCTGCCAAAGCCCCAGCGTGCTTGGCTCTGAAAGTGCCAGGCTGGCAGGAGAGGGGGTGAATTCCTGCCCGCTCCTCCAGCCCCTCAGCTTCCCTGGGTCCTCCTGCCCCACCACTTCTCTGTTTCTCTGCTACGATGGGTGGGATGAATGCAGGCGAGATGTTGCAGTGCATGCTCCTTGCAGCTCATATTTTTCACCAGCCTCAGCTATCCACACAATGCATTATTGGGCAGGCAAAAGACTTGCCCTCCAGACAGGTTTGGGTAAGTTTGTCTGGTGTCAGATCTAGCATCTGGTCTCTTACGTGCAGCAAATGGGCTTTCAAAAGCAGGGCTAGCTGCTCAGCCTGTGGGGAGCCAAAGCACTAAGCTCTTTGTGATACAGGAGGGTTTTTAGCACGTGCTGGATCCATTGGGAGGCTTCTCACTGAGGCCTTAGGGGCAACTTGGAGAAAAAGACCATACAGAGTGTGAAGCAAGAGGAGAGCAGCTAGAGAAGGAAGCACCGGGGCGCCACCTGGACTTGCCATGTGGAGGGCTCCTTGGTTTGTGTATGAATCGTATTGCCAGGCCCCAGGGAGTGTTTGGCAGCTTTTGGCCCAATTCTGGCCCTTGGAGCAGGAGAAGCAGTCAGGACAGCTGACTGCAATCCCAGGGCAGCCACAGGCTGTGCTTTGAACTCCTCTTGCTGGCAGCTTTACCTGAATTACCATACAATAATGACCATGCTCTTTTTTTTTTCTTTTTCTTTTTTTTTTTTCCTTTTTTTTTCTCCTTGTTGACTTGCCCTGTCTGGGTGTATTCACCAGTGCACTTTTCAGTACCTAAGAGGGAAATCAGGAGAGCTTTCCATCCAGTATTTCTGTTCAACTTGACTGGCATTTCGTAAGAGGAGGCTTAATGGGGAGGTAACAGCAGTAGGGAACAGACCCTCTCCCTTTCCTCCTCTTTGGCTCTGCATCTCAGCTCTGAGAGGTCCCTCTAAGGCATCCATCTGCTCCTGGCAAGCACCACTCCAACACCTGTGAGCCAGATGTAAACAGCTGCATGGTAGGTGTCATTTGTGATCCAGCCTTAATGCAAACCATGCTTAGGAATGATTACAAATGGCTCCATAAAAAAAGACAAAATGCATAGCACAGGTAAGTAGCACCTCTTTTTTTTTATTATTTCATCTTTCCTTTTATCTTATTTGCTTTCATATCTACGGTATGGAGCACACTTTTGTGCTGCAGGATGAATAGCAGTTGAATTTCATTAATCTGGTCTCAGTGTATTAAATCGTTTAAGTGAATGCTGAAGCTGTGTGCTCAATCTAAATATTTGTTTAACTGCTTTCCTGAATAGGGATACCTTAGTGCTGTTAGCTATCTTCACTAACACTAATGGCTAGCTTAGCAGGCTGGCTAGATCTCTCTTTGACATTTAACTTTGTACATATGACATTACCTAATCTGATAGCAGTTTCTGATAACAAATTCCTTTAAATACTGCAATCTCTAGGTACCACAGATTTTGCATTGGCATGGTGTCACAGGAAAGTACCTCTTGAAGAACCCTCTGTTTAAGGGTAAGTTGTCTGCCTTTGAGGCATCATTGTAAGAGGCTACAGTTGCCTTTGTTCACCCCTCCAGAGCTGGCTTTTCATTACTTGCTTCCCATTACATTTTCCATTTTTGGAATACTTTGGATTGACATCAGAAGACTTTTTTTTTTTTTTTAATGTTTATTTTTATTTTAAACTTGCAACTTCTTTCCTTGTCCAAAGGCTGCTGTTAGCAACTGTATGGAATGCACTGAGCATTTTCCAATAGTCTGTATGGCTTTGCTGACAACTTCAACAAATATATTGAATTTTAATTTGGATCTTGATATTTTATAATCTTGCATTTTATAATCTCACATTCCAGGCAGTTACAGTTTGATTCTCCTGTCATTGTGAGCTATTTGTGTTTTCAGCAGGCTGCTGAACAGTTTATGCTGTGTCAGATCACGCTGGTTTCTCTGTAGTAGTCTCATTATAAGCCCCCAAGGAAACATATTCTGAAAAACAGGTTTGGCTCAGACTGGATGTTAAATCAAGGTTATAAAAAACCCTTCATTTTCCTTCATGCCATTCCTCCTCTTTCTTCCTTTTCCTTCCTTTTCCTTCCCTTTCTTCCTCTTTCTTTCTTTCTTTCTTTCTTTCTTTCTTTCTTCCTTTCTTTCTTTCTTTTTCTTTTTCTTTCTTTCTTTTTCTTTCTCCCTCTTTCTCTCTCTTTCTCCCTTTCTCTTCCTTCCTTCCTTCCTTCCTTCCTTCCTCCCTCCCTCCCTCCCTCCCTCCCATTCCTCCTTCCTTTGAAGCCTATCATGTGTCTGTTTCCATTTGCCATCTAGGGTGGGTATTTCCAGTGAAGAGAAAGCTTTGAGGTTGATCTTACCTACCAACAAGTCATGTTGCTTAAATGAACTTATAGCCACAAGACACGGGATCAAAAGGTAAATGATAAATAAAGGCAATGTCGATATGTTACTTTTGCAAGTCAATTTTGGATACATTTCAGAAACCTTTAGAAAGTGAAGTACCTTTAAGTAGATTTTTAGTGGTTTTCCAATCAAACCCCAGTAAAGCACTACGAACTTGAAACTCACCGTCAATTGTTTCATGTTTACTTTATAAAACAAAGAGCAGCCATTTAGTGATATCCTTACCTGTGTCCTTACCAAAATTTTAAGGGAGAAACAAAACACAAATCTAGAGATAAAATGCAAATGTCTATCTGCAACCACTCTGTATAGAAGAGAAGCAGGACTGGAGATGATTTCAATATCGCCTTAAATCAGGCGATTAGTTAATAACTGGTCTCTGGTATGGGTGCATGTTCCCCGCCATTTCTGCAATGCAGTTTCCGTGGTATCACTTCGGCAACAAGTCCCAAAGAGGTGGGGAGAGACCGGAGTTGACTGCCTGCTGGTACTATTGCATATAAGTATGATTCCCTTAATCTTTGAATGTCAAAAGAAAATGTAGAACTGTCAGGCCAGGCTGGCAACACCAGTTGTAGGTTGGACACTTGAAAGTTAGAGATTCAGTAAATACATTTTTTTCCCTTGTTTGCTCTTCCTATCTCCCCCCACCTCTTTTCCTACCAAACACTTCTCTCCTCCACCCAGCAGTGAGCTGAATCATTTTTGTTCCTATTCCAGGAAGTTCTAAAAACAATTTTCAAAATTTAATATAAAGTAAGAAATGGGGCAAAAGAAATAAAACATGTTGGGATTACTTAAGACTAAATTTGCAGAACACCATTTTGATAACTTAATTTTATAAGGACATAGCAGACAAACAGGAGATGACATTTAATCACGTTTCATGTCAGAACAAACTCTTAACACAAAAAAAATTACTTTGCTTCTCTTTGAAAACCAAGGAAACTTTGCATTCCTTTGAGAGCCTTGCATGAAGGTTGTGTTTCACTATGGAGGGAAGAAAAAAATGAGAAAAGAACAGTAGACAGGTTGGTTTTCCCCATCAAGAAAAGGTCTGAAACACAGCCTTCATCTGGAGAGCAAACAAGAAAAAAAAAGAAGAATTTGCTGAGTAACACTTGTTAACAGTTACTGGCACCGTACTTGAATCTAAACGAGAACTGTACATTGCCTTGATCTGGGTGTACAGCCTCTGCAGTTATGTGGCAGAGGAGGAAAAAAAAAACTACTTACACCATCTTTGTGTTTAATCCAAAGCACACATGAACCAAGACTTAAAAATAAAAGTCACGCAGTGATTCCCCAAAGCTTCCAACCCTACATTGACCTTTGCAGACTTCTACACATGACTCAGTGTTTCAAAACCGCAAGACCCCATAGACTGCCTGAAGACCTTTGCCTTCTGGTTCCCAGCATTTGGTGCTGGGCAGGTGTCTGGATGGTGTGGGCATCCCACAGATGTGTTAGGAGGAGGCGCCTTCCTCACCTCCTTTCTGCAGCTGCAGGATGGGTGACCTCCTGAGAGGGTCCATCACTGCCTGCCTCAAGTTGAAGCTTCTCTGCCCAACTCGTTGCATTTTTTCCTTCTCACATGTGATTTCAGTTCCCAGATGCCAAAATTGCCCCATTGTGTTGTGGGTGGTGGTGCCCTACTGCATGTCTCTGGGGAGGCACAAAGGCTGAAGCTGGGAGGTTTGGTTTATGGGGGCCTTGCTCCCAGATGACCTGCCGGGCTCCCAGATGACCTGCCGGACCCCCACTTCTTCATATAGGTGGAGCATGGTGCTGGCTTCAGCCAAAGTTTCCTGCAAAGGGCTGAAGGGATTGTTTATCCCCCCCGACCTTTGCATGAGTTAAAGACAGGAACATAAACTTTCAAATTAGATTTACAAGCTCGGGTCTTACCTTTGGGTGTTGCAGAATGCATGATGCCAAGTAAGGATTTGTTGCTTACCTGGGACCTTTGCCCCCTAAGCTTGTATATAAAGCCAAACAATTTGAGGGACATAGCACAGGTGACAGGGAATACCCCAAGTCATTTCAATTAATTTTTTTTTCCCCTAAAAAGCACTGCCTTATAGATGTACTGTGTTTATAAAGGAGTAGAAGTGTAGGATCCTGATGCTCTGGATGCTGTGAGCAGTTGCACCTGGGCCAACAACTGGGGACCAGTGCTGGTTCTGCCCTGTCTCCACTGCAACCCCCAAACCTGAGCTCATTTCATGGCTTCCTCTGGCACCAATCACTTTTTTTTTTTCTCTGTCCGTTTTTTACAACGGCCCCTGCCCATTGTAAAAACTTCTGAGAATGGCAGGATTTTTGCTTTTCGCTTGGGATCCGCCACCACTTAGATGGCAACTCAGGGGCATCAGGAGGCCTCTGACATGGTGATGTGAGCACCAGAGCTCATCTTCCCTGAGGATGTTCCTGCCTGTTCCGGTGTGTCTGGGGGGCACTGCTGCTGATGGAGTTCTACCAGCTGCAGGTCTGCAAATGAATTAGCTGTTGACTGGTGGGTTTCTCTCTTATTTGTAGGTTTCCGGTCTGGTGTACACATCAGAATTACCAGATGGGTTTTATCAGATCTTCTGGACTTTTTTTTTTTTTATTTCTGATTTGGTAGCATTAGTGTGTTGACTGCAGACAATCCTTCCATTTAAGGCCATAGAAGTTAAGTCATTGCACAGCTCCTGGGAGGAGTTGTCTATTTGGAAGAAAAACTACATTATTAGCTGTCTGTCATAAATGAGATGTAGTTATGCCTGCTGTGAAACAGTTACAAAGCTTTTTGCTTCTTGATTTTTTTTTTCCTGTGCTGTTCCTGTGCCAGAGAAGATGGTAATCTACATAAATTAAAAATTATACAGTCTTCCAAACTTCAAAGCAGGTGGTGTTTCATCTATGCCATGGATAGAATACTTTGGTATCAGAGCATGTCTCCCTGCACAGGAGGATGCCAACAAACTCTCTCCTTCAAGACGTGTAATAAATGATTTTAGCATTTTAGCGAGGTGTCTGCCTTCACCTGGAAAATCAGAACTGGCAATGGTACTTACAGAAAATGCTTATATAGAGATATCAGTGCTTGAGTGTTATAAGCAGTCTGAGACTGCTGTGCTGAACAAAGATGTTCTTCACTTCCTTACAAACTAGACAGATAGAGCTAGCCTCTCAAGCTTGGTAGACTAGGCCATTGAAGTAAATTGATTTGATTTACCACTACAGAGAATCTGCATTGTAATTTTACTGTTATAAAATTCCAGAAGACATCATTTCTGTTGTCTATCAGTGTCATTTTCTCCAGGAAATTACAGAATAAATGTAAATGGAATGTTCTGTGAAAATGTAACCATCTCAGAAAAAAAACAACAACAAACCACAACCCAAATACCCAGACAAACAACATCAACAAACCATGATATTGCTTTTATTAATCAGAGATTTGATTTTAATAATTTTGAAAAGTTTTCTTTTGGAAAAGCAAAACCATTTGGATTTCCTAATTTGATTCATGTAATTCAGTAAACTGTTGTGCCATGCCGTGTCATGCTGTATCATATCATGCTATATCAATCATAAAACCCTAAGAATGGCAGCACTGCACCAGGCAGAGATCCACATCAGCCAGCATCCTGTCTCCAACAGCAGCAGCAATGGATCACTTTTCATTCCTGTGGGAGATATGGAAAATAATTCACCTCTGGTGTTAACAGTGGAGGGATTTGGATGTGGAAAGGATGGGTATTTCTCCTGCCGTGTTACCTAACTATGCTGTAAGCATCTTTAGAAGACATAGTGCCAAAAAGCCAATGTTTTGTCTACAGTACAGGTCCTCCAGACAGTTGGATGGGCTTGACCTACTTCCAGGGTGGCCCTGGAGCATTAATTCATGTCTTAGATATACCAGAATGGTGAGCTTGCATGACTATTTACAGATTATGAATCCAGGGACAGGCAGTTCAGGCATGTATGGTGAGTGCAGAGATAACAGAGGCTGCAGTGCCACAGTGCCTTCATGGCACACGTCAGTATGTTCTACTGCTACTACATCGATATCATATTGTGTTGTGTACAGTTCAGTGTCACTAAAAGAATTGGTCTCGCTGGCTATGACTATCTCTCTTTTCAATATTTAATTTTGAGGGCCTCCTGTTTTGAGCCAAAACAATAAAAACAAAACAAAACAAAACAAAATAACAAAACGGTAATTCCTGCAGACTGGCCATCCCTTTTCCACATTCAACAACATGACAATAAACTATAAATACTGCATCCACGAACTCCAGAGGTTTTTAGAAAGCCTAGAGCACAGCTATGATCCCCTCCCAAATTTACCATGAGAAATTAGAATCCTACAGTGTTATGTTTTAAGTATTGAAACAATAAAAATGCTCCATCCCATTCATTGGATTTATTAGATCAATATGTACTGAAAATAACAAATAAGATACTATCGTAGTATAGCCAGAAGGGTAAATTTACAGCAGCTGCAAAATTAGGAAATCCTCACTGATTGCATAAGTGCAAGCAGGTTTAACTGTGAAACTGGCCTCCACTTTCTGCAAGCTGGAGTTACAGTCTTGCCACCTTACTTTCCAGAGTGGTCCTTTGAAATTGCAGGGGTGAGCTAGCAGGATGAAGCATTCTGGTTACAAAGCATCTCCTACAGTCATTGGAATTTACAGGCTGGAAGTAGATTGCAACATGAATTTGATCTTACATAGGTTGAAGCTTCACAGTGTCTCAGTTCAGCAAAGTGAACACGGTAGAAGAGGGCGTGGATAACTGGAGCTTTTATTATCTTTGGATGCATGTATGGAGCTCAGAGTTTAGATCTCATGGCCAGGAAACCTGACAAAGGTCTGTGTCATTCATTCATTCATTCATTCATGCATTTGTTCATGGCTGAGTTGTAAGTGGTCATCACAGCACAGCAAGAAACTCTACAACTCACAACCATAACTGCAGCTAGGTCTTACAAGAACCTCCAAAATTCGCTTCCTGTTTCTTTCCTACCAGGTTAAACACAATAATCATAACAAGGAGCAAACTACAACATGGAAGTTAATAGCACATAGGCAATGTACTAATTATTTCACAGTTGAGTGAAGATGCTGGCCTTACCTGAGGTATTTGCACTGGTGCTGTTAGGAAGCAGCAAACCCACCGGCTGTCCTGCGCTCTGGAGCACCAGCTTGTTGCAATGGGACAGACTGGGCAGGGGCTTACAAGCACTATTGGCTGCATTTCCAGGGATGGTGGAATCACTGTTCCTGGGGGTGTTTAAGGAAAGGCTGGACGTGGTGCTTAGGGACATGGTTTAGTGGGTGACATTGGTGGTAGGGGGATGGTTGGACCAGATGATCTTGGAGGTCTTTTCCAACCCTAATGGTTCTATGATTCTATGATTCCAAACTCCAGGGTCTGACAGATGCCCACAAGGCTGTGCCCTTGTCGGATGTTCTTACATCAGGTGCAATGCCTGGTAAACACCAGATCTTTCTGCCTGTTCTCCAGGGTTTTTCAGTTTCTCAGTCCCCATCCGTGTATATGCATCTGAGTCCCATACCCAAGGCCACAGGCTCACACAGCATCGGTAAGTCTGGATTCCCTCTCTGAGATTTCTCTTGGAGGCAGCTGGGTGGGGTGGTCCAGAAGAGAGCCAAGGGGTGGGCAAGAGTAACACAGCATGGACCAGCAGGGAACCACACCTGAGCTTGGTGCCTCAGCCTTTTCTACACAGCGACATGCCCAGACCTTTCCTTCCCTTCCTGTGTCCTTTAACCTTGAAAGACTTCTTTTAGGATTTAAAATTTTCCCTTCAGTGCTTGGTAGGGAGTGGGAAAACCAGGTGCCTTCACCCTGGCCAACAACTTGAGCCACTGTCTGTGAGGCACCAGCCTGGGCAGCACCTGTGGCAGTCACTGACCAAGCTCTCAGATCTGTACATCTTCTTCCCTTTTGACAGTAAGACTGCATATGGAGACCAGGAAGCTTTATGCAGTCCAAAGGTGGATTTTCATGGCAGGTTTCTTGAAAAACACCTCCAGCTTCAGTCACTGCAGAGTGAGGCAAGAACATCTCCTAAATCAGGGTGCTGAAGGCATGCTCAGTTTTAAGAAGGGCTCCTGCCCAAGAGCGGCGTGTCAAGTGTAGCGTGTAACATCAGCCATGTCCTAAAAGCCACTGCCCTCTGGGAGAAGAGGAAAACATGCTCTCTTCACATTCTGATCTCATTTTCCTCATCTGCTCAGTAAGCGATGTTCCCTCCTGTGGGTGGGTGTGGGCCCCCCACGGGTTGGCTTTCTCCCTGGACCACTGGTTCCCAGCCCTGGGCTTGCTGCCTGTGCCCCTGGCCAGGGTGGGGATGGAGAGGGAGAGGTGCTGCTGTGCTCTGCTCTACAGCTTGCGGGGAGCATCTCTATCCCCTGGAGCTCCTCCGCCTCTTCCACTATTGTTTTGTTCCAGTGCATTCACCCTTTGGATGAGATCAAGGATGTGACATTTTAAAAATCCTTGACACTGTTATGAACTCTCTTTCATTTACACATGCCTTTATCTCCTTCAGTGGGAAACAACCCATTCTGAGCGCTTTCTTTTCTTATGTTATGCTGCCTGTAGCTTTTCTTTCAGTGCTCGTAACCCTGTCAGACACCTTATCAGCTTGTACAGCTCTGTCCAGCTGAAAAATTGATTATTTCCATTTGCCTAGGGGCTGATTGTCCATTTATCTTGTGCCACAACATTTTTCATTGCTCCTGTGAATAAGCTCCTTCCCTCTAATGGTGCTGCTGCCATCCTCCTCACCCATGCTTTGCACCATAATTTCATGTTTATTCTTTGACAGACTATGTGATCTGCAGCAATTCTTGCATCTTTTTCCCAAATGCTGGGCATTAGCTGCAGCTTGAGAAGACATGGCTATCGTATGTGCTCTTCCAGTACCTCCCAGTGCAGGCTTGGCTTGCCTTTCCTCCTCAGGGCTTTTTCCTGAGGTGTCTCACAGTCTCTGCTTGACCTTTCATCAGCTTGTCTGTCCTAGTTGACTTCCTTCACTTGGCAAATCCCAATTCCTTTCCCTGGAGTTAATTCTGCTTCCTGGGGTAACCTCCCGGGCTTTGCCCCAGGCAGCAATTGCAAGGGAGGCTCTGAAGCTTTAGCTCTGCCACATGAGGGCAAACTTTCCTTTGTCTGTCCTCTATTTCAAAAAAGCCAGCTCAGGCCCGGCAGCCAGGACTGGGAGATCTTAAGCAGCCATGGCCCAGCATCTTCAGTCCCCTGGGCCTGCAGAGGACTTTGCCTTGGAGAGAGGAATCCAAATCTCTCCTTTTTAGTGGTAATAGTGTGGCAGTCGTTTACAGTGCTTTTCTCACGTTCAAAGATGCTTGAATTTATAACCATGTGAGTCTCTTCTCTCTTTCTGTGCCTGAAGTCTGCCTCTGATTTGTGCTTGCAGCTTGAGGCATATTCTATATCAGAAGGAAAGATGTTCCTGCTTTCATTTAAAAAAAAAAAAAAAAAAAAGCTCATAAAAATTGCATAACTTGCCAAAATTTCACTCATATCAAAATCCATAACAAGATCTATTTAATCCCTTATTCTAAGCTTACAGAACGGTGGAGTAATTAAGTTCACATGTTCATTTGGACTGAACAAACTGCAGCACTCTAAGGAAGCTCGGTGGGCTCCTCTGCTGTGGAGACCAGGGGGCAGAGCAGCCGGCTGCCGAGGTGGACATCAGCCTGGTACCAGGTTAGCACCTACTGCAGGGTCACAGGCCACCCCAAAGGCCTCAGAGCCTTGTCGGCTCCCGTTAGGTGAGGATCTGGCCCCTGGGCAGTCTCTGAATTTCCACGAGCTGCCTTCTGCAATTTTGGTGTCTGCCCACACATGGTGCATCAAAGCTGGGACCTGCACGCAACTGGGTACAGACGTCCTTGGGGCCCTGTTTCCAGCCGCTGTGGCCTGAGGAGTTCATCTGAGTGCAGAAGGACATGTGAAACCAAAGGCTAGCACAAATCTGGGCGCAGTTAGGAAGCTGCCCACAGGAAGAGCTTGACTGATCTCTAGCTGTTTTTAAAAACCGCTGGGAGTTTGTACTGGGGACATTTGCGAGGCTGAAATTTCAGTGGGTAGGCCAAAATGAGCATGTCTGAAGAGCTACCTGAAAAGAGGTATTTAAATGCACAGGTTTTGCAACTGAGGGCACAATCTGAGCATCCGACCATTCCACCATAATGACTTTTGTCCTAATAATAACTTAAATGGTTTCCTAAACATTAACTTGAACTTGCTCAAGGGAAGGGCCTTTCTTTGGTTATAATAATTTCACATGAAGTACAGCATGCACATTGGAGGGTAACTAGAGTTAATGTCAATTATGAATCACCAATTTCCTGCTCTAAATAGCATTTCTTCTCAGCAACTTCACATATGGCAAGCTGCCCTCCAATTTTAACCCAAATTGTACAGCTGGGGCAGATTTTCACTTACCGCTTCCTTTTTAAATGTGAGGTTTTGTACAGGGAGTGACCACACAAAGCTGGGTAGTAAACAAATTAATTGTCTTTAATTTCACATAATAAACAGCATGGAAAAACATCTCCTCCACTTTGCTTATTGTATTTTTACTGCAAGAAAATCATGTCTTGTAGGTATTGGCAGGGGGCTGTAACAAAATAAGGCTGCCATTATTAGAATCCGGTTGTATCTTGCCAGGTCATTTTTGCTGCTATAGGTGAAATTATGGAAGAGTTCTTGTCATTCCAGAAATGTTGTTCAAATCACACTCCTACACCCGATATACCGAGGAAGGCAACAAAACTCTTTTCAAGTAAGTGGAGTAACTCCTGCCACCTGAGTTAGTTTTTTCTCTCTCTCTTGTGCAAACCCTACTGGAGATGAAGCTACAGTTTCACCCTCAGAATCTTTTGGGATGGTAGGGTATAAACCAACTCTGATACCCAAGGTGCATCATGTATCACCCACATGGGGAGGTAGAGATGTAAATGCTGGAGAAGCATGGGAGAAATTCCTTGGGAGGAGAGACACCACAGGAGGGCTGTATTCCAAGGTCTCAAACTCCACACAAGAAATCCATGAGGGGCATGATTAAGACTCCTTCCCACAAGAGACTAGGGTTAATAGAGTCTACTTTTAGATGTGGTTTGGAGATCCCACAGGACACATCATAACTGCTCTTTGATACTCAGATAAGCATTTGACAGGCTACAAATCTTTGCAGTGTATTTCTTCCTCCCTCCAACAGATGGAAGAAATACACTGCAGACTCTGCACTGCACATCAAGTGTTATTATCCCACACTGTTTGACACAAAACTTTCCTGCAGCCTCAGGAAAAAAAGCAAAATACTTAGCATGGACCTATGCACAACTATGGATATCTGGCATATTATGTATACACGGCATATGCTTATACGATAATTTCAAGCAACCTTTAAGGTGGAATTCATATGCCATAACCAAGGCATCCAACAGCTGGATTAGTAAACCAGAACTCTTGGCATCTTGGCCAACACTCTTGTCTTCCTTTGTTATTGAAAGAAACAGATATTGCCAAGAGGCAGTTCCACCTCATCCTAGCATCAGCAAATAAACAGCCCTTTGAGCAGCACCTATTTGTAGTTTCCACCGACAATAAGAGGAACCAAGAGCGATTAGCTGAGTCTGAGATTTCTAACTTCAGGAAGGGCAGAGAATTCCCACAAGTATCTGTAGAATGGTTGATCCATATCACTGAGATTCACAGAAACACAGCAGCTTTCCTCTTTCTTCATTAGATACAAAGAAGTGGCAATGACAGTCAGAGTGTGGCAGAAATGCTGACCAGCATTTTCTCATTGCAGTGCCCTAAGATTTGACTCCTAAACAAGAACTTAGGAACAAACATTAGCACCACATCTTCAGACTAATGGTTAAAATGATCTGGGGAGGTAGGATGATGTGCTTGCAGCCCCATGGAGTAGTCAGGCCTCTGCTGTTTATACATGATTTACCCTTTGCCTGGGCATCCAGAGTGGTGCATCCAGTCACTCCAAAGGAGATGGGGATAGGGATTATTGTGGCCACAGTCTCTTCAAGGAGAAAGAGACACTATCTTCTAAAAATCTGAAGGTAGAAAAAAGGCATCTTTACTCTCTCATTCATGATTTTCTTACAGGATTGAGCTGCCTTTCTGTCTACCACCCCTCACCCTAGTCTCTCTCGATGGCTTTACAGCCAGCCAAATAATTTCAAAAAATTTTACAGCAAGGCAGAGGTCTCAGAGAAAACTAAGTTTCTTGATAAATTCTTGGGCATGTAAGGAGGCATGGCCTCTAGGCAAGAGTGCTGCATGCTGTTGATATCTGGCAGAAGGGAACTGAAGCACACACGCTTCAGCAGTCCGAGGTGAGGAGCTGCAACACTACAGATGATGAGCGTGTGCATGCTCACCAGTGAGGGCACACTGCCCCTTGCTCAGTACTCTGGTAGGAGCTTTGAAAAGAAGTAGAAATTTCTGTGGGAGGGAGCAAAAGGTACTACTGAGGCATGGTGGGACACCACATCCTTAGGAGATGCAGGGGCCAGGGAGCTGAAGGTAATGTAGTGCTGAAACCTGAGTGGGTAACTATGAGGGACATAGGCTTAAAAATGTGTAGGAATCCAGGCTTCTTCACTTCTCCAATACAACCCATTTGTCAGGACTCTGTGGTGAGTGCAGGGGAGTTTGAGTGGGATTAATGGCAGGAGGGCAGAGCAGTGACTTCATGCACTCAGATCACTTTAACCTTCCCCAGCCGAATCACCACCCACTCCCCTTCCACAGCCACATCCAAGCCATGTTCATCCAAGATCTCTCCCTGGTATATAGTTTTCCCAGCCAGGCTCCTGAGCTTGTCTTTTTTAAGCACTGGTACTCCAGCATCATTTGCCTCCTGTAGGCAGCATACTCCAGGGGAGACCTACATGACTGACTCCCACTGCTTTGCTGAAGAAACCAAGGGGACACCAACTCTGGGGGCACACTAACTTCTGGTCATGGTACAGATGCAGGTTCACAGCATTTAAAAAAAAAACGTGCGTTTCATCTGCAGGCAATATGTCTGTCTGAATTCTGTGGTAAAACAAATAAGCAAATAGTCCAGACCAAATTTTCACAGTATTCTTTATAGCAGCCTTAGTCCCTAAATAAAGGGCGCTTTGCTATAATAATGACATATGTGTAAGCCACTGAATAAACACTTCCAGATACTGTCTCTTAACAACACCCATTCATGTATTCAAAGAAATACTAAAAGAAGAGGCCCATTTAGATTATGGAAGAATATACGCAGGTAGGTGTTTAAATAACCTTGCAAAATGAATCTCAGGGAATGCATGGCAGGATGACATAAGGTGTGAAAAGCATCTGTTGGCTGGGTAGACATTTGTGCAACCTGATCCTGGGTTAATGTGCATGGGTGTGTAATTTTATGTGTTAGATTTATGATTTACCTAATATTTATTTGGATTATTAGAAGAAATAGAAAATAGCTCCTCTAAGGATTCTGGGTATCTTTTGTCTGTACAAAATATATGCTCATTATATAAATATTATGTTACTTGTTACTATAGACCCTTCCCCATCATTACAATTCTTTCAGTTCCCCCTACATTCCCAGCTGTAAAAACAATACCAATAGTCAAGTCCCTAATATAGTCCACCCTTTATCAATTCAATAATCGAACAAAGCATCATCCTTCCATGAGCTGTATTCCTATACATCCTGCCCACTCTAATTGCTTGCAGAAATAGCATGCATGTCTGTGTCTGTGCGTGAGTATATATCTAAATTTTAAAATTGTCCTTGCAAATATATTCTATTCGTGGCCTTCACAGATGCAAACAGCACATACACCAAGTAGTGCCTCTTCTGACAGTACATTTGATGATATGGAGGTCTGTTATCCATTGTCTCAGAAAGCAAAAATTGCACAACAAAGACTATGAACTGGCAGCACTGGAAAATCCTTCAAAGTGAAACTTAAGGCTTATTTTGCTGCAGAACTCAGAATGCATTTCACAACAAGCGCACTATGTGGAGATGAAATCCTGCTCTTTTGAGGAGGCAATGCAAAGTTGACGATGCCAATGAGGCAAAGAATTCAGTTCTACTAAATTGCAGGTAATGGTAGTACAATGTTTTCTGAGAACAAACATTGAGTCTTGTAGGGCATATCGAGGTGGAATAGGGAAGCAAGTAAATTAGGGCTGCAGAGCTACAATGCGTTTCATGAGGATAGAGCCATGAATGTTGGTAGAACTCCAGAAGTGGTTCTCCATCTCTTCAAAACTACTGCTTCAGTCCTTCTGGGTGGTATTTATCCTGCTTAGTTTTACCTATCTAAAAAACTGGTATTTAGTCCAACTAATTTAGCAAATTATCTTTTTTTTGTTCATGAGGAGAAAGACCATTACTGATGACCACCTTAAACTGGCCTGAAATTAATGCAATTTGGAATGGAAACTCTCCATTTGCTGTTGGGAGAGCCTAAACTTAGTTTTCAGGTGACTGCTGCAAGGTGAGATAAATTCCCCCGAAGAGAACTCAGATTAAAACTGGGATGGGAGCAGGATCTTTAGATCTTCTGGAAATCTTATCAAACATCTGTGGTCTGCTCAGATGTCTAACCATGTTTGAAAACCTAGCTCTGATCCGTTCTTTCCGCTTTTATTTATTTAAAATACTGTTTTTATGGGAAGGATTAAGTGACAGTGGTTAAGAGAAGATGAAGATTTATGAACAACTATGAAAAAGTTATAGGCCATAACTTTTGGGGAGTTTGGGAGGAGGGGAAAGGCTATATTTTATACTTTTACTTTTGTGCTTGCAATCTTGTGTAAGTTCATTCAGACCACAAATGAGGGTGTCAGTTTATAAGTTGCCAGTCTGTGAGGTCAATTAACTGCTGATTAACTCCTACTTATTGGTAAAGATGGACTTGAAGCTGAAGATGAAAAATTGAAAGCCATTTTTAATTTAAAAAATAAAAATTGGTCCAATGTCTGCAGATTTTCCTGTATTAGGAAGCTGTAGTTGTGGTAGAAAACAACTGAGTACTACTTCTCAAAAATACCTGTTTGACATGTAACTGATAATTAATGATCATTTACAGTAAGCCTAGCACCCAACAAGTAACTCATACGGATATTGTCTCCTATAAATGACACAAAGAAAACAAACATATGTTGCACTAGTAAGAACTTAAGGAACATAATTTGCAGTAAGGATGGCAAATGAGTTATCTACTGTCTCCTGGCAAATTTCATCCAGGAGCTACTTAGCCTGGCTTTTGTCTTGGACATGGCAGGTCCTAAGTGTGAGCAACCAGGCATGTGAACCACACCCTTCCCATGGAAAAATAACATACATGTTTTTTTCCATGAAAAATCAAATAACAAGAGACAAGTGGATATGGCAGCTGAATGACCAAAGGGCCAATTCCTTTAGTTCAAAAAGCAGGAGTTGGCTAAATTAAAAACTATTTTTCTGGGTAGTCTATCTGTTTAACGTAAGTGCAATGACACAACGTTGGTGGCATTTCAGCCTGCAACTCCAACAAGGCAAAGATGCTGTTGAGCTGTGCCATTGTCCACCCTGTGACACATGCAGTCTGTGAGAGAAACCCACATCTGACTTAATCATAGAATTGCAGAATAATAGAATGGCTTGGGTTGGAAGGGACCTTAAAGTTCCAGCCCTGCCATAGGCAGGGACACCTCCCACCAGACCAGGTTGCCCAAGGCCCCATCCAACCTGGCCTTGAACGCCTCCAGGGATGGGGCATCCACAGCTTCTCTGGGCAACCTGTTCAGTGCCTCACCACCCTCTGAGTGAAGAATTTCTTCCTAACCTCTAATCTAAATCTCCCGTTTTAGTTTAAAACCATTCCCCCTTGTCCTATCATTATCTGCCCAAGCAAGAAATTACTGTCTGTCTTTTTTATAAGCCCCCTTTAAGTATTGAAAAGCTGCAATGAGGACTCCCCAGAGTCCTCTTCTGCAGGCTGAACATCTCCCTCAGCCTTTCGTCATAGGAGAGAGGTGCTGTGGCCCTCTGAGCATCTTTGTGGCCCTTCTCTGGACTCACTCTAACTGTCCCACATCCTTCTTGTGCTGGGGTCCCCAGACCTGGATGCAGCACTCCAAGTGGGACCTCACGAGGGCAGAGCAGAGGGGGACAATCACCTCCCTCAACCTGCTGGCCATTCCTCTCTCTGAGTCCAAACAAAGTAAACACTGAATATGAGGGGAAAATTGTGCAGCAAAACTCACGTCCCAAGGATCTGGGTCCTAAGTGGATCATTTACTTATCCCACCAGCCAAACCTGGCTCTGCAGCAAGGCAAGCCAAAGAATGTCTCCTTTATTGTTTCCATGATGCTTACTCATCTACAAGCCATTCCCCTTTTAGATTATTCTATTTTTAAGGCATAATTTCCATCTGCTCTTTGATCTTATACCACATAAGACATTTAGCTAATAACATCATCCATCAAATACCAACTTTCCTTTAGAGTTCAAACACAATCGACACAGGACCCCGTCCATCTGCTGGCCAGTGCCTCTGAACAGATCCAGCTTGTGAATGGCCAGCTATGTCGCCTATTTTTTAATTAACTGGCTAAGGTCTGCTCTTCCTCGGGCTCCCGTACCGCCTCAGGATGACTAGGGGGCACTCCAAAAGGAAGTGAAACGTGCTCCTCTTGGGGAACAGAGAAGGAGGTTCGGTGCATCCAGAGCTATGCATATCCAAACATATTTGGGATGCACTCGTTGTAAGTGCATTTCTCCACTGGATGGAGTCTGCCTTCAGCCCTCCAGGGCATTCATTTTTACATAAAAGGCACAACAGTTATGTAAAAGGTTTGAAGGAGGAGCGTTTTCAAACTTGGCATTCTTCGGAGGAAGGTGGGTAAAGCAGAAAGACAATGTCAGTTTGAAATCTTAAATAACTCAGCTTCTGTGAGCATACTAGGGTTTATTTGAGGGAAAATTCTGAATTTTGGGTCAGACTGTTTGAAGCATCTGAATTGCTGATTTGCCCACAAATATTAGTACAGAAAATGCTTGCCTGCTTACCCAACTGGAAAGCCTGGGAATGTCAGATGATTTAGGTGACCAATTGCAGTAAAGCAGAACAGCTTGAATTTAGGATATCTGAGATCAATCACAGGTAAAAATATTCTTTAAAAAACTCATCAAAAAAAAAGAAAAAAGAAGGATATTAATGAGTAATCCAGGGAAAGGGCAGTTTACCTACGGATATTTTCCAAGTGCAAACACATAGCAAATTTTTAAATCATTATTTTGAGATTATTCACTTTGCTCCAACTACCCCACTTCACAGTGGTTTGCTTTATCTTGCACACAGTGCATTTATTTAGAAAGGAATTTTATTCAGGACTTATATTCCACTGTCTCATATGTGCCCTCGCATACATATCTCCAGATCTGAAACAATAACAACATCAACAAAAAACCTACATTTCTTTTTATTTCCCAGCTTGCCACTAATAAGTCCCTGCAGAGGGAAGCTTGGCTGGTGGTGTTTTGTGATTTCTCAGATAACAAGAGCTTCGCATTTCTGTGGAATTCCCATTTGCCAGTGAGCTGCTGCTGCCGCTGCCCTGATTGATATATGACTGCAATGGCACTTTTCCATTTGACATTCTCTCTCCCTCTCTCTCCCTCTCTCTCTTAAATAACAGCCCTAACTTTTGTGTGTTGCAAATATAAAAGGCAAGCCATGTGACAGAGGGACAGAAGAACAAAAGCATTTGGAAGTAACAGAACCTCTTTTTAGCTCTCCGAAGAGTTGGAGGGAAGGAAGGAGCAGAGCATTTGCTGAAGGTAAGCACACAAATAAGAGATTCCTCCAGATTTTGAGTGTTTCGTGGACGTAAACCGAGCACTTAGCCTCTTCATCTGACAAACACATGTTCTCTGTGTGCCAGTTTTTAACTAAAATGTGATAATGTAGACTGGACACAGCTCTAGTACCTGTGCCTCCTTCTTATCCTCGTATCTTTAACTCTATCTTCTGCCTGAAGGATGCCTGTAAGCAAGCGGAGAGGTAGCACAGTGTGCTTCTGAGCAACTTGCTTAAACTTCTGTTTTTGTGAGCATGCCGGGCTCATGTGTGCAATTCTGTGCTGGCTATCACTGTATGGCTTTGGAGTGAATGGACGAGCTGGGTGCTGCCCTGAGCTCATAGCAAGAGCGCTGGTACCGCCAGCACTGTCTTTGTCCCATTACAATAGGGCTCTATGAACACAGGCAAGCCTGCTAGTTTAAAGCTGAACTGTTTACTTTTATTACTACTTATGCATGCTGTTCTCTTGCCAGTCATCTGCTGGAGTGCTCAGAATAATTTGAAACAACAGGCAATATTTATTTCTAGCTTTGTGTGTCATGCTTTGCAGGAGCACTTTTAATTTGCACGTTATTATTTATCCAAACTTCTGGGAAGCTTTACTACGGACTGGACAGCACTGGCTATGGATTAGGCTAGATTTAATACACATCCTTGATTGGCTGAAGCCTATGAGGAAAGCCGCGGTGTTTGCCTGTGCTGTAGCCCCAAGGGGTATATTTAGTAGGTAGCCTACCCCCTCGGCACGACAGATCGTGCGGCGGGGCCGTGCAGGCGGTCAGTGGCGCGGGAGGATGCTGCGCAGGACCCCCCGGCAGCCCGCTGCAGGACAGGGGGAGGCTCTCAGCACCCTGAAAACCCAGCCTGCCGGGGCACTGCTTCTCTCTGCCTCGGTGTCAGGGGCGCGAGCATAGCTGTTCTCTGCCTCTCTGGGGGGGAAAAGAGGAGTTTCGCTGTTATGAGCCAAGTGATAAAGTACCAGAGGAGTGTGAGTGCAATCCCCCAGCACGGATACTGCTCCGAGAGAGCCCTGCTGCGGAAGAAAGCCCCATCTCCCTGCTGAGATTCAGGTGAGTGAACTCATCCTATAAAAGTTCAAATTAATGGTTCCAGTAGCAAAAAAAAAAAAAGAGTAACAAAGACAAACCACGTGAAGGGCAATCTCAGTTGTTTGTGCTACGCTAGCTAAATGTTCTAGTGTCAGCAGAGCAACTCACACCGAATGTGTGTCGGGGGGGATAATTTTCTCGAGGCAAATATGAGTCTGCAAGGCAGCATGTGTGGACTGACTCCTGTGGGACTGTCAAGCAGATTTCTTATCCTACCTTTTAAGCTGATTTAAATATCTCTCTTAGTGTCCCTGTAATACATCTTATTTGTTTCTATCTGGGACTAGTGGCTTGACAAGTAACTTGCTGAAGTTCCTGCTGTTCTTTAAAGATGAAAAAAAAATCCTAAATGCTAACTGTCACAGTTTCTAGAGCTTTGTGACTCTGTCCTAGTTGCTGAGAGGTGAGGACGCTGCATACTGGAAGAGAACAGTCGAACGATTATTTAAAACCACCAGTGGGTACAAACTCACTTCAAACCAGTTCCTCACTGTAAAATTATTTCCTATTGGAAGCGGCCCATATGCCTGGTGGGGGGTCAATGAATTGGATATAATAATCGCAGTGTTGTTATTTGTCCTTCCTCCACCTACATTTTAGGGCCTCTATTCTTTTCTTTTGAATTGCTAATGATGTTCGCTTTTGCCCAGGCTGTGGGACCTTACTCATATCTGTGAGCAGTTATGCACATGAATAATTCCCTTGACTTAAATACAACTATTTGGTGAGTAATTACTTACCAGCTTGAATCAGGGGTTACCAATGTGACTTGTACCTTGAAATTATTCATGCTGGAACAATGCAATGTTATTTGTAATACTGGTATTATAAGAAGATGTTTTAAGATTTTCCATTTAAAAGCAAAAGGGGAAGGAATAGAAGATGTTTCAGGCTTACAAAATAGAAAGTGATTTGATTTAGTTAAGGGATATAATTAGGGGCTACCACTGATTATTCCAATTACAAGCCCAGATCACTACATGAAGGTGTCCTGTGTAAGTTCCCTGGTTTTGTGCAGCACCTTTTCTTGAACAGATGCATGTATGTTGATGATTCCTCCTTGCAGAGCAGGACTCTTGTTATGGACAGTCTTGTGTACAGTTATCAGTAGCAATACCCCAGGTAGCCATGAAAGCATGGCTGATGTTGGCGATAGCCATCCACCCCACCAGAACAACCTCTCATGTGCCATAGGGGACAACTCCGAATGTGCCATAGGAACAATCCCTAATGTGCCACGTGTATATTCTTGCTTGCTTGAGTTGCCAGCATTGCAGTGTTTTTTACCAGGGTGGGAGGGAAGCGAACCACCTCCTTGGAGGTCTGGCGCCGATGCCCACAGTGACTCATTTGACAGGGAATCCTCATGGAGTGACTTCATCCCCCATTTCCTGCAGCTGATCCTATCTCCTCCCCGACCCCCTGCTCCCAGATGTGCTCGGAAGTGACCAAGGCTGTCCTTGGACCTTGAAGGGAGCTGAAGACCTATGGTACAAAGTTTGCGTGAAGCCTCTGAGACATTTATTTTTGCAACAAGTCTGGCAGATTATTTATTTAATTGACAGTAGAATTTATTTATTTTTTCCAAATACTAATATTGTAATTGCAATTACAACTATCAGACAGTTATATTACAAACAGGACAAGTTCCTCTGCCTCTAACGTTCCCCTGAGTACCGGGACAGACTTGTTGCTCTGTGGCTTAGGAAAGTTTTGCTACATGAGCCCGCACCACAGCCCCCTGTTATTTGAGTAATCCACCTCTTGAGCGTGGCTGGAAACGGCCACATCAAAGCAAGACGCAGAGACCCCGGGGCAGGCAGCTACAGGGGAACTTGCTGCTGTGAAAGATTTTCCCCTAACCCCATCGACTGAGCTCTCAGAGTCCCGAGAGTTTACAACCCTTCCCCAAACTCTTAAAAATAAAACCCTTACGGCTGCAACCCTCTCATACATATCAAGTCCTTTTGCTGCGCCCCGCTAAACTTTTGCCCTCTGCAATATCTTGTTCCATTGGATCGTTGTGGGTTGTATAAACACGTGTTTCTTTTCATCATGTTAAGCGTTCAGCCTCTCCGCTCCCCTGCCCTTCTACACACCCTGGTATCTTGGGATGGGGTCAGTAGCCGTGCCTGCTTCACCTTTTTTCCATCTCTCTTTCGTTGCTTCCCATCCAACAGCCCTTTCGCCAAAGGCCAGCCCGGTGGCAGGAGAAAAGTGGGGCTGCTGCCAGGTTGGCTCTGTTGTCTATCTCTCTGACCAAAAGCACCCTTCTTTGCCCATGCTTCTGTGCAGGCGTATGAAGAGATGCTGCAGGCTCCGCTGGCTATGATCAGCTGTTATTTCCTTTTTATATGTGTCAGCGTGGAACATATTAAAATTTCTCTGCAGTGGTATGCGTGGAATCCCTCTGATGCCCCACCTCTAACTTAGCCGAACAATAAAAGCAAGGTTGTTGTAAGCCTTTGAGCAGCTGGTGGTCTATATATTCCTTCTTTTTTCACATAATCTAATTCAGACCATTATCCGGGCAGCAGTGGCACTACCACTTCCAGACACCATCAGCTCTTGTCCCATTTACTGGAATTTCACCGTGTAGCGTGGCGATCCTTTCTACCACGGGCGAATCCAGCCTTTCTTCTGGTGTCCCAGCATTTGGCTGCTGATGCCATGGAGACACCGCTCCCAGGAATTCCACTGCATCAGTGTTTTTTAGCTGCTCTTTGTTATTTTTCTATCTGCATCAATCATTGTTACGGCTTACGCTTGTCACATTTTCATGCTTATTGTTACGGGGCTGCGGAGGCAGCACAGGTTACGTTGCCCTTTAAGACATGTGAGTTGAGGATCTGAGTTAATGCCTCAGCTCTGGTTTGGCAAAGGTTAAGCATACCATGGCAGTGACAATCGCATTACTGTCATAGCAGCACGGCTCAAAGAGAGTGGGACCCAGGGGAACGCTGTTCCCCTTGTTAGAAGACATAAAATTGCTACCATGAGCCAAATGTTTAGGTTCCCTAATTATCCGAGGTGTATGGATGGTGGCTGGAATTTTTGCTGTGTGTAAAAGAAGAGAGGATTCTGTCCCTAGGGCCAGAAAAGAGGAAACATCCCCTTTGGCTGTGGGCTGCCTCCAGCATGCATAGCTCTCTACTGGTCCTGGTGGCAGGGATGTCTTTGCTTCATATTAAAGAGTAAGAAACTCATTCCTGCTCCCACATCTATTGATAACTATGGTTCTTTAGGCTCTCTAGTCAGTGCCTCGAAGCAGCCTCTAATCATCAGGCATGCAGAATAATAAAAGCCAGAGAACCAGAAATGCCCACTGGTTTGCAGCACACTCCAACAGGTAGAGGACACATGCCCGAATGCCCTAGACCTCTCAGCAACTTGTAATTTGGCCAAGAGTCATTCTGCCTTATGTTGGGTCATAAGACTAAAGCAGAGGTAATTACTGAAGCAAATCCTATAGCTAATGCTCGGCTGGGAGTATTTGCATTTACCCAGCAGCCACCACCCCGCCGGTCGCCTCCCGACAGCTCAGCTCTGCGCCCGGTGCTTCTCTGGGGGGTGATGCCATTCAGCACCCGCTGGATGAGCAAGTGCAAAACTGCCTTCCTCTCGTTTCCTTTCCCAGACTCAGGATCAGGACTGTTCTGCTGTTTAGCAAGAAGCAAGAATAAAGAAAGAATCCAAGGCTGGCATCACCTCGCCATTAAGCGGCGCGCTCCAGAGCTCATTAGAGACGGATCCTATGCATGCCTCTAATCAATCTATTTAAAGTTTCCTGGAGGCAGGAAAAGGAAAGAACAAAAATACAAGCACTCTTTTGTCCACCAGAAGCTATTCTTTGCGAGTGTATTAAAAACCTTTCTGGATTTTTTGTCCCTGCCTGTCTGCTGGCTGGGCGCCAGCCTGCGGCACCCACTAGACTTTGTTATTTCAACCCAGCAGAAACCTACCGGTAGCTCTCCCCCCTCTTGTAGCTACCTGGAGGACGGCAAATACGCTTGGAAACTTCAAGAGGGGAGCCAAGCTCAGGCTGCTCGAGTGCCCGATGTGTTCCACCCTACGTGCCAGGTCCCACATCTCACCCCCACTCGTGGGGGCGCAGCAGCCACGTGGAGCCCCAGGAGCGAGCCCCATGCCTGCAGCACTGCATTCTTCCTTTGCACATGCTGCGACTACTGTCTCATTGTTTCCTTTGCTTTAATTACAATGGTCTTTTTTTTTTTTTTTTTTTCTCAGTCTGCTTACCAGCACAGGTGTTTATCTCCAGAAATATTAATGCACTAGCGAAGCCTCAGAGCAGAAGGTGAAGTGTAGGCGTCTCACCAGACCGCCACCAATGTGCCTGACATTTCTGGCTGTCCAGAGGCAGTGCCCATTTTCTCTTCTTGGTTTTCAAGGGGCAATGCTCTGCAGCTGCTGGCCGGTGGGCTGTAGGACAGTGTAGCCTCAGTAGGACCAGAAGATATGCTTCCCTTTTGTGGGCATCCAGATGGAGAGGTTCCAACCCCTTCTTTTGAGCCTGTTTTCTTTTCCATTGTTTCCTTCCTTTCCCCTTCCTGTTGCCTACTAGCTGCTACTGGCTCCCACCAGGAGTGAGCCTCCAGGCTTTTTTCTCTCCCCCTGCGCAGAGCTGGACTGCTTTTATGCTGTGGGCATGCAAAGCCCTGTGACGTGTCCGAGGCTCAGCACCCACTGCCCCTGTGGGCCTGCTCCACAGCCCCATGCCTCGACGGCCACCCCACAGCCCCTCAGCCACTGCTGAGGCAGAAGGGAGGGGAAGAAACCTATCTGAGTGCTGCATGGAGACATTTTCCCCCAAAAAACTTGAGTTCACCTGTTGCCACATGGCCGCTCTGTCCTTTGGTCAGGCGTTTTGAAAGGTGGTTGTGGAGCAGAGCAAGGCTTTCAAATGTATATATAGGATGGCAGCTACTTCATTGCTGTAACAAAAACAGACCTAATGAGAAGAAAGCCACATTTATTTGCAGAGCACAGGTTGCCCATCCACACCTCCCTAGCCCCTTTTGTGTCCCTTCTCATGGCAATGGAGAGCTTAACCCTGCAGAACAAATCCTGTAATGCTGCAACATGGTTTGACCAACACAGTCTTTTCTGTTCCAGTCCAGATCTTAGCAGAGTGCACGTGCCCCACATCCTAACCTTTCTGATCTAAACTTCTCCAGGTATGAAAAGATCTGGAGAAATCCATTTTGCCCTCATAAAGATCCCTGTGGCATTTCTGCCCGAACAGCAGTGGTAATCTGCACACACACACACACACACACACAGAGTTGCATATGTGGGTAGTGACACTTTTTTTAGGGCTGGAGTTGGAGAAACTGAGTAGTCTTGTAACTTTTGTGTTTACATAACAAATTCAGAATGAGGGAACCACATGGCAGGATCCAAGTAATTGTGTTTACTAAATATGCACAACATGCAAGGCCAGGCTTAGTTATATATACACACTGCTGCTCCAACTGGATTTTGGCAGCCTCTGAAACATAAAAGACATTGAGTGAATTGAACTGCACCATCGTCGTCAAGCAGGAGTCTCAAGCATGGAAAATACATGGCAAATGAAGGCCAAGCTGAACATACGTGCATGCCTAATTCACAGGGCTCACGAGCACGGAACAGCTAAGTAGAAGTACACCAGAAATGAGCTTTTCCATTGCTCCCTTCCTATCTTCCAGAGTAAAAGCTGTGCAGATCCAATAGACCTTCAGAGAATTCCTCGGTTCTTGTTTTTTTCCAAGATACATAGTGAAAGGGAATTTCTGTTTACGTTCTCTCAAAGCAACTGGCTAAATAATTCCAGATGATGGAATTTATCCTCTGTCCTTAAAGGAAAACAAAAACCTTCTTAACCTTCAGTACTCTTTAAATTATATTAAGACTATGATATAAAATCTTTATTTCAGCATTCAAAAAACAGTTAATGATAATGAAAAGTTGGGAAAGTAACCTTAACTCTGCCCTGATGTTCATGTGTAATACAGTCTTGGATTATATGTTTGTATGGTCTTACTTTGGGATGGCTTCTATTTTTCCCTGCAGTTTTTAGGTAACAGCTGTAGCAGTTTTGGATAACAGCTGTAATTTAGCATGCTATGTCCATATGAATTCCCCAAAAGTACTTATAGGGAAAGTGCATTGTAAGCCTATTATTAACAACATGTAATGCCCATATCAGTGAATTCTGAAAGAACAGGAAGGAGTGGTTTTCATCCACTGTTGGGCCAAATATTTTTGTAGCCAATTTTCGGCCTAGGAACATGAAGTCACCGTTGCATCTTTTTCTTTATTGGATGCTGTAAAGCAGAAGCGTTTTAGCTTCCTCTTTGGTAGCTTGGCAGGTTGATTGTTTACCACAACTTTTCACATGAAAAGAAACCAGGAAAAAGGCAGCTCAGATAAAATAAAAAATTTCTATGTGAAATACTTGATTTTGACAAGATGAAACAGAACACAAAATGTCATCTTAAGAACATATATAATGATTAATGATTACATATGTACTTCTGCTTTTGGATAGAAGGATAGACAGGAAACTACAGATGCCACTCCTGATATCATGTACTGTGTAGGATTTTATAATTTCAGACAACATTTCAAAAGGATTACAAATTTTTTTCTTTTAAAGAAATAAATTTTGAATGCTAATTTAAAGTGAAATGCCAGTGCATAATTTCACCTGGAAATGGAAATGTCATGTCAAAATACTCACTATGGTGATGTACCTGAGGGAAAATATTTAGACCTTTTTTACCCAACCACTTTTTTTTCTGCTGCTCCAAATGCACACTAACTTCTGTATGTTTAAATATACCTGTGAGATGTTTTTTTGATTATTTGTTTGTTTGTTTTCCATATAGCTCAATTATATGTTGTATATGTACTTGAGAAATGTATATGTATGCCTCATATAAGTATGTCAGTAGATACTGGATGTGCAAATATCCCAACATTGCCCACAGACATGCTTCCAATACAGACACACTCATATTGCCCATCAACAGCAGAACCCAGCTTTTTCACAAAAGATGAGTCACAAAAGATGGCCTCTCTTTTTACTAACAAGTAATGTGATAGCACTATTCTTTTCTTCTTTTGGAGTTTTATTATCAGATCTCACTATGTCTTTGCGAGGAAGGTATCACAGAGATTTCAAAAGATTGTGAGAGCGCTAATACTTTTTGTACAGATTTTGTGCTGTGCTTATCCTAAAGAAGGTACACACATTTACTTTTTCTCACATTTTTCCCTGCTCCTTTCCAGCTTTCTCACAGTATTTTCGTGAGGCAGACTTTGTGTCATCCAATTATTTCCTGAAGAAAACTAGAGAGATAAGCCTTTGAAAACTGATCCAGGACTCGAGATTTCTCTCACTGTATTAGATCACGCTGATCAAAACCATAGGAAGATGGAGAAACAAACAAACAAAAAAAAATGACAGTGGGACAGAGAGAGTGGGAAATGGGGATCCCTGGACAAAGTGGTAAATGAGATGAGACCATCCAATATCAAGTAAATGTACTTGGACAGAGAGGGAGTTACTGGGTGTGTAATACTGGTTAGCTATGCTGGAGAGAGACCTTGCCAAGCAGTGTTTTGGTCAGCCTCTTTATAAAGAATAGGAAAGTAGGTAAAAGGTTAAACACAAAAAAAGTGCATCACTCGTCCTGTTAGCTAATGCTTGGACAGCGTCTCCATGAACCAGTTGTACATCTCGCTTCTGTGGAGGACTCTGTCCCAGCTCTCATGACCGGGAGGTTTCTGTCTTGCCCTGCTAAAATGTTTGGAGGAATATTTGTTGAGATGAAGGAGATTGTGCACAGATGTATTCCAAATCCTAAGTGTTTAATGTTGCTTAAGCTCCATGTACTGCAAAGATATGGTATTTTTTTCAATGCCATATCCACTGAAAAACATTTGCTTAAGGAAATACAGCAGGTCATAGGTAACAGTCTGGGAAAAAATATATTGTCTGTTAGATACAGTCACATAATTTTTCCTTTTCTATTTAGGCACTTGGACGATAGTTTGAAACCCAAAAAAGGCTTTTAAAACCGTCTAACACACAGAGCATCCCTAATTACATTTCTTCCCAGCGTGAGACTTTGTATGTCACTTCAGCCCGACAAGTCCCGACTCCCAGCTTGGACGAGCTCTGGAAATATTTACCACTGCTATGCACTCCTCTTGCAAAAGTGTTGGAGCGAGCCATCAAGCAGTACACAAATCATTAAGCACTCTGGTGGGGAGGCCTCGCAGTTTCAGGCTGTTTGGGAGATGAGTATCAGTCGTTTTAGAGCATCGCCAGCAAAGCAGAGAGCGGTTTTGAAAGAGCTTGTGTAAGGCAATAAAGGCACACAGCATCTCTTTAAATAGGCAAGGCACTCGGGAAGAACGCTTTTGCATGAGCAGTGAACTTTTTTTACCGTAATTTTCTTCAGAAAGTCCTCACACTTTTAGCTGTACTGAGAGCTGCTCTTTGCTCCGTCAGGTTATGTTTGGGTGGGAAATTCGCAGCTCTTTCAAGCCATAGCTGTCTGTAGTAAAAGCAAAAGTAAATTGCCCATTTAAGACTACCAGCTTTGGAATAATGCCCAAGGGGCTGTGGTGGAGCAACCCAGGGAGATGCCCACCTGGGGAGCTTCTCAGGGTTGTCCTGTGCCTATTTTGGTGGGAAGGGTCTCCAACATGCATCAGAAACCAGATGACCAAGTGGCAATCTGTGTGACCCCACCTGCATATCAATTTTTTCCCCAATCAATAGCTTTCTTTGATGTACTTTGATCTTAAGGAATATAATGTGCTTTTCAGATCCTGCTTTAATTAACAGGCACTGCACTGCTCGTGCCTGGTCTGGGACTCAGTGCATCCCTTGTCCCTGCAGGAGAGCAGCACATAGCCTGTGGAGCATCCTATCTGTTTGCTGCCTGGGAAATTCCCCCTTGTACTCCAGGAAGCAGCCTGACTGTGCCCCCTCAACTCCCCGAGCATATTTTTGACACTTTGAGAGAATATGCACTCCTTCCCATTTGCAGCAATCTCTGATGTGTTACCGATCACCAGCTTTGAGGGGATCCCGTTAGGGGCATCACCAAGTCACAAAAATGGGTGTTGCAGCACTCGTGATATTACAAGTTAAAAGGTTCTCCCTAGTAGAATGATGGAGCAGTGCTTAAAGGAACAAGGCCTTGATATCTCATTCCTAATGCTGCATGCTGTACCTACTGTGGGAATGATGCTTGCTCAGAGAGTGTATTTTGGCAAGCAAAAATCCTATGAGCCTTGTTATTATTTATGTCAGTTTTTCTCCAGAGCTTTTTTTGGTTAGGTTTTTGATTTATGGTGTTTTTATTCCAGCTACTCGGGAGATTCTCTGATGGATTACAATCTCAGTAAACTCTAACTCCAGAAGAATGACAGCTAAGAGACTTAAACCAGACTTTTCGCTATCCTGGAGAGGAACTGGGTCCCACGATTTGGAGTTTTTTTAATACTCTACCTCCCTCTGCTGTTGTCACCGCGAAGTTCCTCAACAATGGGAAATCATGTACTTGCGGCTTCTATTTCCATGCTCTCGCTCCTGGCAATGATGGGAGATGCGGACAGTAAAACAGACAGTTCCTTCATGATTGACGCCGATCCCAGTCGCTGCATGAGGCATCACTACGTGGACTCCATCAGCCACCCCCTGTACAAGTGCAGCTCGAAGGTAAGGGCTCCTCTCACCTCCCTCGCTGCAGGGGAGTTGTTAAAATGAGCCATTTTGTGTGGGTCCCTCTGCACCAATTCCTTGCGACCAAAACACAGAGATAGACAGAGGTAGAGACACCTGAGTGTATGCGTCAGCTGGAGAGGAAGTCTCCTGGGTCTTTTCTTCTTCACCTTTTCAAAAGGAGAAGCACACAGTGATGGTCAGACTAACACGCGCTAAATGAGGCGAGCCAAAGGAGCAAGTTTGGGGCTCAGCTGCCAGCACCAACGAGCTGGGCAAGTTTGGAAATGTAGATCATCCTAGTCAGCCTCCTCCTGCAAGCGAGTCTTTAATCCAGAGCATGTAAACTTACAACTTGTGAGACCGAGCACTGAGATAAAGAATCAAGCTATAAAGTGGTAATGAAAAAAGAATGTGAAAAACACTGCTGATTTTTTTTCCCCATTTAGTTTCAAAGCCTTTGTTTTCGTGCAGAATCCCAATTGGATGTTTACTTTAGGGCTTCACAGAAAGGAATACAAGCTTGCCTTTCCTTTGAGATTTCAAGCCTGAAAAATCTTGTGTCAAAACGGTCAGTATATGTAGCCTACAGTCATTTATTTCATTGTGCAGAGAAAAAGAATAGGGAGAAACAATGGGAAAATCCTTGCTGGTCCCCTTTGTCTTGTCCTCATTTGTTCCAAATGAGCTAAACCAGTGTGTATGCTGTCTCCACGTTGGCCATCTTTCTGTCCCTCAGAAAGGGACTTGCCTCACACACCCAGCTTCCTGGGATAACAGAAGGGAGCAGCAGCCCACGGCAGCACTTTTGCTGGCTCTGGGACATGTAGGAGAGCAATCGGAGATGGGTGTGTGGTGGGTTTTAGGGCAGGAAGGCTGGCTATGGTGTTGCCTAGGAGCAAAGCCCAGCAGCATCAAGCCTGGGAGATTTGAGAAGAGGGGAGCCACGCCAGCTGCAGAGACCCCTCCTCCTCCACCTGAGTTGTTTTGTGTGCAGAATATTTGCTTCTCGGGCTTAGTGTGTGGATGAGGCAATACCGCTGGCAGCAGCAGGCCATAACGTGTAGAATAAAGCACAGAGAGAAGCATCAACAGAAAATCATCCCAGCTCGGTGCCCAAGCACCAGGAGGGCTGCTGGGGAGAGCCTGCGGTAGTGGCTGGGCACCATCGGTGGGGATAGGGGGCCTGGCAGCCTCCAAGCTGGGAACGTGGGAAGGCCAAGCTTGGGGCTCCCTCGCACCCATCTCACAACCTGCTGGGCCGTGTGGAGAATGGGATCCCATGTCCCAGTCTGTCCTCTACTGTGTGCCGTCTCCCACCTGATCCCTAGCTGCCGTGAGCTCCCACAGCACGGCTTTGCCTCTGCTTCTTGTCTCTCCAGCAGCCACTGCAGTGTCCAGCCTCTCCTGTCCCCAGAACGGGTGCCTCTGTGCTAAATACACTCCTGCATCCCCCAAAACAGCCCCTGTAGCACCCCAGATGTGGTTTTCTTATGTGTTCAGGGTATTGCTTCCTACACAACTCATGGGCTTTGATTCCTTGGCTGAGTGTGCTGGTGGCTTTTAGGATAACCGTGTTAGGTGGAGCCTGTGTCCCCGTGACCAGGAGTTGTGATTGCCCCTCTCCAGGATGTTATCATTTCTTTTGCACCATGGCTGGGATGTGCATGCTCCTGCTCACCTGAACAAAGCCCTTTTACTGTGTGGCTGCCTTCCTCGCTCTGCTTCCTCTCTTGGTTTATCTTAATATCCCAGCTGCTGCAGGCATCGGGTAGGGCACTGGTTTTGTGAAGAAAGAATGAGAGAGGGAAGAAAGGAAGGAAAGGAAGGAAAGGAAGGAAGGAAGGAAGGAAGGAAGAAAGGAAGGAAGGAAGGAAGGAAGGAAGGAAGGAAGGAAGGAAGGAAGGAAGAAATCCCACCACCAACTCAATTTCTTATCATCCCTACGACAGAGAAAAGCAATCAAGCTTGTAGGAGTGGGACTGATGGAAATGAGAACAAGGAAGGCAATCTAATGAAAAACATATTTTAAAACAGGGCTTTGAGAAAAAAAGCTGTTGACATAAACATGTTGTAACTCTAACTGCGAGAATGTCCATGACATTTTTTTGAAATCAAGCCTTTAATGGAAATCATGTTTGAAAATATTATCACATCTTTTGTCTTCCCAAATTCCACAACAGTTTCAAGAACTGTTTTTTTTAACAATACTGTAAGTTGTATGGACTTTCTCATGAAGTGGAAAATGAAAACAGTTGAAAACAGTTTCCATACAAAGCAGAACAATTTTGACTTTTCCTAGAAACCTTCTTTCTGCTTGTTAAGTCAAGCTCTTTTTTTTTTTTTTTTTTTTTTTTTTTCTGTTCTGGGTTTAGCATATAAACACAGATCAATATTAGACTTGCTAATGAAAATTAGACACAATGCCTGCTCCTATAAATATTGTGATAAAATATAAACAAGCCAAAAAAAGGCAGGTTCTGCTGGCATAGCTGTGGGAATTGTGGTACCTCTTGTTTCCACTGAGTTTCTATTGTGGAGCTTGGATGGACAATTTCTGTCAAGCAGAGACTGACCATTTTTGGCATGACACATTGGTTCCACCAAGCCGTCCCTTTTTACTCCATATGTTTTCCCTTTTAGTGCAGCATAGAATTACAGAAGTTAAAAATGGCTTCAGAAATTGCAAGATGTATTACATTTGCTGCCCATCTTGGTTAAAAAAGGATTGTGTCCACCATAACTCTCTGTGGAGGCTGCCAGTTGTACCCACATGGGAAGTAGTTTGGTTACATTTGGAAATGTCCAGCTAATATAATTTAGCCATTAAAATCCCTCTTGCTTGTGACTTCAAGCAGATGTTGAAAACAGGTTTCCAAAGCCTTTGGAAATGTAGTCCATTATAGTAACAGAATGTATAGAAGATGCAAAGGAGGGATGAAAGAAAGCAATTTGTTACTGAAAAACTGTGTTTTCCTTTGACTTCAAGGAAATATGTGTCAGCTCATGAGGTACTGCCTTTCTGGACCATACTGGTTTCTGCCTGACCTCTGTCACTTGTCTTAAACGTGCTGGATCATCTCACCAGTGCAATCAGGTCCTCAAAAATTACAGTATTGGCTGTCACAAGTGCTTCCTCCAGATGTGCTGGAGGAGTGCTACCATTGACATCCTAGGAGCAAAGAATCCGGGCCAGAGAGACGTGCCAGATGAAGAAAGATTTAGGAAATCGATGAAGACGTTTGCTCAAGAGGTGGCTCATGAGCTTTACAGCCATTCCTGCTTGTGGCCAGGCTGTGTGCAAGTCAGGTCTTTGCTCATGCATTTCAGCACATCTGTTCTCTAGGCCTCGGTGTGCTGCTGAAGGGTGTGGAACAGAGGACTACAGACACCCGCTGTAACAAACCAGTTCTAAATTTCCAGCACATGGTTGCTCTACAGCCATCAGATGCTTATCAGCTTTCTGACTTTAAGTAAGAAAATATATTTTTCTAGCTGCTCAAGCAAGCATGCAGAACCCCTGCTGCTCTCGTCTTGCATCGCACTGTGCTCCCGTGAATAGCACCGCAAGGTGACATGCACAGGCTACTATGTGCGGGGGAGCAGAGGAGCCAAGAGGCACGGATATCAGGTTATAAAGTACCCACACATTTTTACTATATATACACTTACTGTATTGCTGTGCTATGCCATCATATCATTACTAATTATTTAGGCGATAATCTCTATTGCGCTATGGTATACGATGCAATAAACAGCTGGTGCAATTGATTAAATGGCAAAGCAAAGCTTTTAAAGTACATGCTATTTCCAGCTCATTTGCACACCTGCTAAAATCTGCTGGTGCTCTTTGGGATCTATGAGGAGGAGACTAAATTATGCTGAGGGCTTCAGGTTAGTCCAGAAGTTTAGAAAGGCATCAAAATGGGAAATCTGAATAGTTTTTCTCCTGCAAGCTTGACTAGAGAGCCATGGAGTAGTGCCATTTGTAAAAATTTACACTGTAATCCAAAAATAAAGCATAAAACCAACACTGTGCAATTTTATGTGATTAATACTAACCATCCTCTTCTGAGGTATGGTAAAACTAGGTAGCCAGCAAAATTTGAGGTTGAAATTAGAGTCTCCAAAGAATGAAACATGTTTTAAAAGACAAAGCTTGCTAAGCAATTATAAATGCAGTTGCGTATTGAAGAAATATTGATTGGTTTTGCACTAGAAAAGCTGAGATAGATATTGACACATCAGATAATTCTGCCGTATTGGTCTATTTGCACTGCAACTCTTCTGTAGTCCTTAATCCTGTTCCTTAGGGGGTTGGTTTTTTTGTTTGTTTGTTTGTTTTTTTCCCCCCCGGTGTTTCCGATAGTACCTGCCAATACAGGAGCAGATGCATGGCATAAACTCCTTAGGATAAAAGTGTCAGAAGTGACTAATTGTTCCAGCTCCTGAGGCATCAAACATTAGAAGTCATCAGCATCGTACAGAAATCTGTGCTGTCACATTCGGTCTGAAATCACAGAATCAGAGAAATGTTGGTTGGAGGGGACTCTGGAGGTCCCCTGAACCTTCCAAAAAGCAGCTGGTGGCCATTTTATGTCCCCTATTGCCACTCCTGAGGACAGTTTGTCTGCGTTGTCTTTATAACCCTCCTTCGAGTGGTTGCAGGCTGCAGCTGGATTGCTCTTCAGTCTCCTCATCAGCCAGAGGCTGGGGAAGAGCCTGCGACATTGCTCACAGTCTGATGACCTGCTCAGAGTGGGGCGCCTAATGAGGGCTGCCGAGATGCAGGGAAGGAAACTAATTGTTTTAAATGTCCTAATCTGCCATCTTTCCTTTGCAATACACACAAGGTTAGACACCCATATCGCTCTTCAGCAGCTGCCTGACTCACTATGGGAAGGGAGTTTTGTTTGCCAGGGGATAAAAGTGGATGTTCATCTGTCAGTAATGGGGTGCTAGGACTGTAGTAACTGTCCCTTGCCCTCTTCTCATATACACTAAATACACTGGTATGATGGAGCCTGACATTGCTGGTACATCCAAAGCTGGTGTGTGGCTCAACAGTATACAGAAATTTCATTCCCACACCTGTATTACTAGCAGTTAAAGTGAATTTGCTTATGAATAGGCATCATTAAAGAAAGGGGACAATAAATTCATACTAAGAATCACAAGAGATTGTAAGTTTATTGGAGAACAACAAGAACCCCTCTCTTAATTAAACTGAGGAAGAAGGTGGTAGGTACCAAGCCCAGCACATCAGCTCATGAAGGCAACTTCCTTGTGATCAGCCCATGTTGATTGAGGTGTAGTTGTTAATATATTAGTGCATTTCCAAGTAATCATTTTAGCATGCAAGTATGCTTGGAAGAGATGTTTTTTAAGTACTGTACAAAGAATGTTTGTTATGGATGATTAAGTGCCTTTCCCGAGGACACCGGCAGTGCTGGTATATTGTACTTGGTGTTTTGTAGCCAGTCAAGTATGAGCAGTGAAAGAATCTCGGATGTGTTTAACATTGTAAAATATTTGCTATAGTATCTGTAGTTGTCCTTTTGGATTGTCTGGAGAAGTCATGAGATGTGTGCAACACAGTTAAAATGCAGTTTTCTTCCTTGGTTATAGGATAGAGTTACGGCTTTTTTACTGCATACTTTATCACCTCTGCCACATTTTGACCTTGCTTGGATGATACAAAAAGTTGATTTTAAACTCTGTGTGCATTAACCAGAATTAGCTGTTTTGGACTTATATAATATTTAATTCCCCAAGAAGGTATGAGAGGTTGTTTATAGGTCTCCAAAAACTTAGCTCTGCAATGTGATATCAGCTGTTTCTAACCACATGACCACCTGATCTTGAAAAGATAATTTCCATGTTTTATATAGAGCTTGGGAGACTATAGCCATCTCCCCTGCTCGGTAAGGGATTTTTGGGAAGGGAAGCAGGTAACTTCCCATGGGATTTTGTTCCTTACCACCTCCCATTGTACAGGTTATCCTATCCTGGTCACAGCTCGGTTGGTTCACGCAGGAGAAGAACCATGGAGCTTGTACTGCTTTTTGAAAATCTCACTGGTGAACCCTCACACTTAGCAAAGAGTTCATATTTGTTTACATTTTCACTGCCTTATGCTATGCAGTGCATTTTATACAGACACAACTGATATAATTATACATATATACATACACACAATTGCAAATACATCTTCCAGGTGATCTTTGCAGACAACAGAGCTAGAAACTTACTGCTTTAGAAGCCATAAACTAAGCTGCTTCTTTATATTTCTAATTTATATGTTTATATATCTAAGCATTTGAGAGATTTACTGGCCCAGAGGACCAGTTCTGCTGATCACTACTATATGAACTCAAAACATTGGAAAACATCCAGCTGAAGCATCAGTTTTGCTGATGATTTAAGGGCTTGGCTGCCACAACCCCAGGGTTAACAAGCCACGTGTGCAGTCACTGTGCCTGGAAAACAGGCCTGGCTGCAACTGTTTGGAGCCCTCGAGTCAGCCTTCAGAAAGCCAGGCCCTGTATTTCTTATCAGTGATGGTGTCTGGGTGCCCAGGAGGAGACTCCCTTTTCCTCCTGTCCGCATTACCTCCTCAGATCACTGGGGCATGGCTCCAGGGCAGTGTGTGCATGGGTGCCACCACCACAGCAGGGAGATGCAAGAGGTGAAGAAAGGTTAGCCAGACTGGAAGGACCTGCCCCATCTGCAGGTGCTAGCATGTGCTCTCACAGCCACCAAGGCGCATTTCCTAACCCGTTGTCTCTTCCTTCGCAGATGGTGCTGCTGGCTCGCTGCGAAGGACGCTGCAGCCAGATGTCGCGCTCGGAGCCTATGGTTTCTTTCAGCACTGTTCTAAAGCAGCCTTTCCGCTCCACCTGCCACTGCTGCCGGCCCCAGACCTCCAAGCTGAAAGCCATGCGGCTGCGCTGCTCGGGTGGCATGCGGCTCACCGCGACGTACCGCTACATCCTCTCCTGCCACTGCGAGGAGTGCAACTCCTAGGGGCCTGCCCGCCACAGCAGGGGGGGACCAGGATGCTGCTGCCAGGGAAGGCTCCCGAGAAGTAACCCTGGGTGAGGCCGGTGCTCCCCGCACGGGGTTGCAGGAAGGACACGACTAACCAGGCTGGGCTGGAGCCGAGAGCTAACGCAGAAAACCTCCTGGGGCCCTGGATGCTGCCAGTACCAACACACAGTCTGTGACAGAGGCAAAAGCATGTGGACTTATATTTGAGAAACCTTTTTTTTTTTTTCCTGAAAGGGTATTTTTGTCAGTTTCTTCTTTTCAAACCCAGCCCTGATGATAGGGAAGTGCTTTTTCTTTAGGTCCAGGGCAGCAAGGGAACAGGGAGGAAGGTCAGTTGGATGGCAGCGCTGCTCTCTGGAAGTCGACGCTCGGACAGAGGGTGGGCATCGGTCCCACACGCCACCTCTTAATCTGTCAGTGTATTCTCAGTCTCCTCATTATATTGGTTTTCAAACAAACTGTGTCGTTGGCAAGGGTTACCTGTTACCGATCTAGCAGCCAAGTGCTGGATAACTTTAACTGTGGTTTAGCAGAAATTGCAAATAAATCATTGAAAAGTGAACCCGGTATGAAATGTAGTGCTGGAATTAACCCAGTGCCAGCTAAAATGATTATTTGTGGTACACAGCATCACAGTTCAGTGGCTGAGGAACTCTTTAGAAGTGAAAAGTCATGAGAGTCATTTTTCCCCTCTAAAAACCTGGAAATGTGACACATGGCAACTGTCACAAAAGCCATTACTCAAACACTAGAAATTAAACAAAAATTAAAATGATACATACTAAATGGAGTATTTTCTTAACTTGGGTAGAACTCTTGATGTGGAGAGCCACTAAAATAATGACCAAACCTAGGGTTTCTTTTCATTTATAGATCACTTTTGCCTATTAAAGACAGGCAGGGGAATCCCACTGATGTGCCCATAGGAAGTTTAAGCCCAAGTTTGAACCCCAGTGTTATCCACTAGACCACAAGGGCTGTGTTTTGATTTACCTAATGATCTGCTACCTGGGGCCCTGGACCGTGGACTCACCATCCAGCTTAACAGCTGCTGGGGGAATGCCACAGCTCTTGGCTGGGCTGTAGGCCCATGTCGACCTGGATAAGCCATTCTTTGTGTAGAAATCATGAAGCTATCAGGGGCATCCTTGCTGGGTAAGGATTCAGATTCAGTGCAGTTTCTGTTCCTTGGTAGCACCAGCATGCACTGTCCCACAGTTACTCTCTCGGACCTACACCATCCTCTCCTGCTCAGCAGTGTCTGGCGTGGACACCGTGGTGAGGACGGGAAGTCCTATTCAAGCCCAGCGTTTGGTCCATCTGTTCAGCTCCATCCCATCTGTCTGCAGCAAATGCCACATGCAGCACCTCAGAGACACACACTGACGTAGCAGGGGTCCCTGAGGTCTGCCAGCGATGGCAGCCGTCCTGTGGTCTGCACAGGAGTAACCGAGGCTGCTAGGGCAAACTCCTTTGCCACTGTCTCCTCGCGGTGAATAGGCATGGGATGTGAAGGCAGGTGGGTGACAGACACTGAACTCACAAGCCAAATCTTCGAGCGGTATGGCAGTCAGTCCTAAGTGGAAAACCAGAGGGGACAAATACACCTGCAGACATTGGTTAGGGAGGTGCTTGTGGTGCCTGGGATGGGCTGTCTGTCTTCAGGAGATGACTTGGAGGTGGCCAGTTCTTAACATCACAGCGCTGCAGGCAAACAAATGGGTGAATCAAACTGTCAGAAGCCAGGGGGCTCAGACTAAAATGTCAAAACCATGTGTAACAAGCCCTGGTGAGCTCATTAGACACCATGCATTGTTTCCATGCTGTCAGTCATTCTTCTCACATCTGATGAACAGTTTGAACATCAAAGGGCGATGGCTGGGAGCGTGAGCTGGGCATTATCACCAGACTACTTTATATGAAAGATCATATGGGCGTCCCTTTTTGACTCTTTTTCAACCTCCAGCATCTAAAAACCCCATCATCCAAAAAAACACCAACCCCTACTGTTCATTAGATAGAGAAATTTCCTCTCATTATCCGAAACATCAACAATAACCAAATAACTGCACTGCAAAATATGTGCAACCTCGAAGCACACAAGCAGTGCTAAGCAGCTCTCTGAGGAATGGGAAATGTTTTAAGGGTCACTGCTATATCCAGTCTCCACTGGACTTCTCTGCCAGTGCAAATGGGAGGCCACAGGGCCGTGACACAAGTTGTGGGTGACAATTTGTCCCCCAGTGGCTGTGCTCTCTGGGTGGGATGCGGCAGAGCAGCGTGGTACCCTGTGACAGTCCTGCAGTGGGGTCAGAGGAGGGCTTTGAGCAGAGACCCCTCCTGGGTCAACTTCGAAAAAAAAAAAGAGAGAATATTTATAGCAAGAGAAGAGCTTGGCTGGTATTTATTTCCACATCCCTTCACTGTCACAGTGTAAGAGCTATAATTGCTCAAACAGGTCGTACAGAAGGTATTTGTGTATTGGTGTTTCAACAAAAGCTTTTTTTTTTTTTTGCCCTCTCACACCCCACATTTCTTCCCCTTTTGCTTGATTCCTCTAATGAAATCATCACCTTGTGATTGCAAAGTCTGTTGCTGGGCATAAAGGTGAAGTGAATTCCACATCATCTAATTTAACTGCTGAGTCAAATAAATGCACAGAAGTAATAAAACAGAAATTAGGAGTCACAAGGCAAAACATGCTTGTAAATAGCTAGAAATGGATATTAAATAAGGAATCAAACTTCCAAATTCTTCTTCTGGCTTTGTCTGGCAATCTGCATATTAACATCTAAGGAAAGGTGGAGCTAAGCTGACAAAAGGCTCTCATAAAACCATATTTTGATACTTTTTCATAAATATATTAGGCAAATAAGTGCTGAATGAAGCACACAAGGTTACTCATGGTAAAAATCAATTTTCGATTCAAAAATCATTTTGAAACAAAGGAAAATGAGGCTTCAGGTAAAAACTACAGGATTTGGCTCAAGAGAAGGAGTCTAAATGGTGCGTGGAGATGAAGCAGTTTCCTAATTTCTTAGCCCACTCTGGATATCCAGACCCCACTCTGGATACTTAAGCTCTGTTTTTCAAGTCTGACTACTGTGTATGTGTTTCTTAAATTGAGTTGGTTTTGAACAACAAATGGAGGGAAAGGTTTACTTGTCCAGATAATATTGTGAGGCCTTTTCTTTGCTAAAGCATCTTCTCCCTGAGACTCCAATGACACAGATTTCTCCTTTCCCTCCCCTGGCTGTGCCTCACCCTTCAGGCACCATCTTCCCTCACAGAAAGGCTGGTTCAACTGTGGTGGTCCTGCAGTTTGCTCAAGATGTGATATACAGATTTTTGACTCCTATGCCCTCTATTTTCTCGATTAAGTTTTTGAGTCCAACTGGGTTTGCTTTTGAAAGCCACCCATCCCAGCAGTGGGGGTGTTACATTTCAGCTGCATTGAGTGCACTCATGGAGACCATAGGAAACGCTAGACCTTTGCTGGTATCCTTTGCTTGCAGGAAAAACTTTATAATGCCACTGCCTCTTGTGTCTATCAGAAATAATTTGTGATTTGACAAAGAACACACAATCTGGCATATCTTAAATATTCTGCCCCCAGCTTCAGTGGGACTATTTAAGTGCTTAAAGCTGCATAGATACAAATGTTTTGCTGGTTCAAACCAGCAAAATCGTAAATAAATCATAACACTTAATAACTGATTGCTTTCTTGGGATGTCCCCGTTGACTTACACATCACCTTGCCTTCTGAGCTTAGAGAACTACTAGAGAAGATATTCTGAGCCTCCCCATCTCCTGGTGGCCTTTATCAGTCCTTTCTGTAAGCAACTGTTACAGAACTCGTGGCACTAGTGGAGAGTTGAAGTTCGCTGGCATCCATGGTGCACCACAGCCCCTGCTGACCCTCCACTTGAGCCTTAGTTGAGACCTATTTGCCAAGTCCTTGCAGATCTACCATGAAGACTTGAAACTCAGGCAGGAAATTTTAGATGGTAGCCAAGAATTTTTTTGTGAAAGAGAAGAGAAATAAAAGATGAAAGTTTGCTGCCTCATACAAATAGTTCAGTGCTCTGCTACTCTGTGGGTCTTGCTCCAGTTCTTAGGATATGATGTGAAAAAAGAGAAGCCCCTGGAATCCCTTCTGTGAGTGACTTGTTTTCCAGTGCCTAGTACTATATACTTAAAAATAGTGAAAGGTTTCCAATTAAGTTTATCTGAAACAGGATTAAACCCTTCAAGAAACAGAGTTTTGCTTAGGAAGAAATTTTTCCTCTGACTTGGACCATAAGTATTTTTGAAAAATCCAAGTGCCATTAGGCTGCAGAAAAAGGGATGAAAAGAAAAGAAAAGAAAAGGGAAAAGAAAAGGGAAAAGAAAAGGGAAAAGAAAAGGGAAAAGAAAAGGGAAAAGAAAAGAAAAGAAAAGAAAAGAAAAGAAAAGAAAAGAAAAGAAAAGAAAAGAAAAGAAAAGAAAAGAAAAGAAAAGAAAAAAGAAAAAGAAAAGATGATTTCTAGGGTAAAAATGACTGAGTGACTGACAGCTTTCTCAGATAGATTGCATTAGGTATTGATACATACTTTCACAAAAGCTCTGCAGGCTGTGTTGGAAAGTAGCAGCCCAGCATACTTGTTATCTTGTCCATTTACAAATAGGCTAGCTGGAAATCCAAACGGTGAGTCTATCCCTTTTGACTTGCAAGCCAGGGTCAAAATCTTTATTTATGGTACAAAAGAGGGAGGACAGGTAATCAGTAGACTGTTAACTACGTTAGTACAGAGGCTAATGTACTGAAAATGGTCCTTCTTTGTGGTTTGATGATATGAAGGAAGATCAGAGGTCACTAATGAGAATAATGTTTTGCTTTTTTTTTTTTTTTTTTAAATAGACCATTCAGAAGTGGTCTAGGAATCAAGAATATGTGTGAAAAGACATAAGGACACCTGTCATTTGTCTGAGTCAAATTTAACCCTTCCTTTAGCCTTTAGGTGCTGACAGTACATCCTTTGAAAACAAAATATTAAAACTAGCTAATCACATTCCAAAATAATCTACATATATTGATCTAGAACTTTTTTTTTTTTTTTTTTTTTTTTTAGGCAGAGTTAAAGAGCTAATCCTGAGATAGAGTTCCTTCATTCATATCCGCAATTACTATTCCAAGCTCTAAATGGATCTGAAGACTTCATAACTTTCCATTCTTTTGAGGCTTTCCAGGTGCAAAAACTAGTGGAGGTTTGTACTAATGCTGTGCAGTGTAGACAACCACTGTATAAACAAACAAACAGACAACAACAGCAAAAAACAAAGCAGGATTAATCTGGGGAGCAGCAGTAAGTGGTGTGCCAGATTCATCTCCCCCAGCTCTCTACCCTAAATGCTAGAGATTATGTCTTGCTGACCCTTGTTCTATCTCCAGAACAGCTGAAACTCAGGAGGAGAGGTGGAAGGTCCTCTCCTTTGAAAGCATCTATTCCCAGCTCTGTAACAGTGTGTGTGTGTGTGGGGGGGGGGGGTGTCAAACCTTCTGTTTGTGTGTAGGAAGGTCTGAAATCAAAGTCTCCACCAACTTGGGTGAGTATGCCTTGTAGGCTTTGCAAAAGAGAGGCAGCACGATCATCGACACAGTTGTCACTAAATGCAGTGCAGTCTGGGTAAGCTAAGAGTGTCCTGGACATTGGCAGAAAATTCAGGCTCCTCTTTGGGCTTCAGTGTTCTGTATGCCAAGTGACCTCGTGCAGATGCAAGTTCCTGGGTAGTCCCTGGAGAAAAGGCAGAGGTAACCTCTGCTGGTCAGAGAGGCTTCTGTCCAAAACGCTGAGGGCTGAGGACATCCCAGGTAGGTGTCTGAGTATATTAGAAATTCTGTTTGCAAAATTCACACAAATCGTATTGAAAATGCATTGGAAGTATTTCAAGTATTGAAATTGCTGACTGACCACTTTGCTCTTTGAAAATGAAATAAATATGCTCTTGCAGAAGTTAAACATTAATAAGGGTGATTGGCCCCATAGATTTATCAAGGAGGAACCTGGTGCTATCAAAATTAAGAACTCTTGATCTTTTTGTTATATTAATGTGTAAATGCAGATGTATATATATGCATAAAACAGCTCTATTTCACAGCCATGTCTCTCCAACCTCACAGCCTGCTACCCTTCCTTGAGAGGCTGCTAGTTGGAGTGGAGCAAGCACATCTCCTAGCTCCTCTCCACTGTTCTTGTAAAGCAGCTATTTTTCACATCCGATTGCACAGGTGGACAAAATTCAGCAAGCAGGTGGCCTGAATCTCTCTCATGATTCTCCTCAAGTGAGACCTCACAGTAGGCACCCAAGGCCACCAAGATCCATCAGCTGACTCTCAAATACAGCTCTCTGTGGTCACATCTGGGAGCACTTGCTGTAGCCAAATAAATATTCCAGGCATAAAGTTCTGTTTCTGCCTTTATAAAGGAGATCAGGGTCACTCCGTATGAAACTGCATGTATACATTTGCTCTTTTCGTCTGTACTTTTTATGAGTCGCTTACTTTAGAAATTGCAGATTTTCCCAACTCTTGCTTTGATCCCTTTAGGATATGGACAAAGAGAAATATTAGCACAATTAATTTTTTGAAAGGTGTTTAGAAATTGTGTCATTTCTCATGTCTGGAATTGGTTAAAAATGTAGGTATTTTCTACAGGCTGTAACTGCAGAAGAGAACGAAATACAGCCGAGGAAGCTTGGGGGAATGAAGACACCATATTCTATACTTTGCTAAAGTTACAGTAGGGCCAGGAGGGAAGTGAGGGAAAAGGATCTAGTTCTGTAATGCACATACTCAGGATATTGGCAGCCTTCAGCATCAGACATTCATAAACCAGCTGCCCTTAACTAAGGGAAATTCAGAGTTTTGCTCATTTAAAGTTTCTTCATTCTTTTCCCCTGCCCTGCTTCTCCTCACCCACCCTGAACCTCTAACCCAAGGGAACAATCATGATGCTGGGATCTAGGTGCTAATATCAGAGGCATCTCCTCGGTGTCACATAGAGGGCTTCTCCAAACATTCAGTAACTGGGCATGGGAGAACGGCAGAAGAAACCTGTGACCTGCTGCAGCAAGACTGTGCAGACATAAAAGCTGCATATTTCAGTATTTAGCCATGATTTGAATAATCATAGCTTTGTAGGAAATTAGTTATTTTATAGTCTTTCAACGAGGTGTAAAAGAGAAAAATACAGACACACGCAAATCTGCCTTTATATATTCATAAATACATTTGTAGGCATTTAAACCTTAATAGTACCATTGCTGCCAGACAAAATTGCTGCGTGAATGACCTTGAACTGCTTAGATAACGAGAACACAATAAAATAAAAAGCGATAAATACAAAACGACGCTGGATCAGCAGCATGCCCAGTGCGAGGGAGGCAAAGGGCATTACTGACTCTCCTCCTGCGTTTTGCAGAGTCATGCACGTTTTCCCCTCACACATCGCCAGGTCCCTGCGGCTTCCCCCTCCTTTCCTGGGCGGCAGCTGGGGTTGGGGCTGAGCCTTTAGGTGGAGCTCACGTACTGCAGCTCCTGCTGGGCACAGCCCTGCGAGGAAAGAGGCAGGCAGCAGTGCTGGTCTCCTGATTTTCACAGCTTATGTTAACTGCTTTGCTCCCCGCCAGCTGAAAAATGGTTTCTGGAAGCTGTTTGAGGAGGAGTTTTGTCCTGACTGGGTGCATAAGGATGCTGGCAAAGCCTTTATTTAGCCTGGTAAAGTTCAACAAGGCAAAGTGCAAGGTCATGCACCTGGGGAGGGGCCACCCAGCTGGAAAGCAGCTCTGCAGAAAAGGCCCTGGGGGTCTGGGTGGACACCAAGCTGAACATGAGCTAGCAATATGTCCTTGTGAAGGCTAATGGTAACCTGGGCTGTGTTAGTATTGCCAGCAGGTGGAGGGAGGTGATCCTTCCCCTCTGCTCAGCCCTGGCGAGACCACCCCTGGAGTGCTGGGTCCAGTCCTGGGCCCCCCAGTACAGGACAGCCATGGTCATACTGGAGAGAGTGCAACGCAGGGCCACCACAAAGATGATGGAGGGACTGGAGCACCTCTCCTGTGGGGAGAGGCTGAGAGAGCTGGGGCTGTTCAGCCTGGGGAAGAGGAGGCTCAGGGGATCTCATCAATGTCTGTAAGTACCTGAAGGGAGGGTGCAAATTGGAGGGAGCCAGACTCTTTTCAGTGGTGCCCAGTGCTAGAACAAGAGGCAATGAGCACAAAGTGGAACACAGGAGGCTCCTTCTGAATATCAGGAAACAATTCTTTGCAGTGAGGGTGATGGACCACTACCACAGGTTGCCCAGAGAGGTTGTAGAGTCTCCCTCAGGGACTTTCAAAAGTCACCTGGACATGGTCCTGGGCAGTCTGCTCTGGGTAAACGTGCTTGAGCAGGGGATTGGACCAGTTGTCTTCCAGCCTCGGCCATTCTATGATTCTCAGGTTGTGATCCACTTTGGCTAGGCTAAATTACCAGGGTTGGAGGTGTTATATGCGCCTGGCTATTGTTGCAGGATGAATATGCTGCATATCAGAATCTTTGTGAAGATCCACTTGACCAGGGAAAATCCCTTCAGGCCTGCCTCACGTCACAGATAAAAAGGGTCCCAAAAATCTTTAGCTCCAAAATGGGAAATAATGTAGCCCAGGAGCACAGGACAGGGAATGCACCTGGCACATTTTTCTGCATGATTGCTGAAGGCTGTTTTGTGTTATGGGATGAGGATGGCAGCACAGAGGCTTGTGATTGGGAAGAAGGACATTGTATGAGTAGAGTGCACTGGAAAGCATGAAGAATCACAGAACAGTTTGGGTTGGAAAGATCACCTGTTTCCAACTCCCCACCATAGTCAGGGACACCTCCCACCAGACCAGGTTGCCCAAGGCCCCATCCAGCCTGGCCTTGAACACCTTCAGGGATGGGGCATCCACAGTTTCTCTGGGCAACCTGTGTCAGTGCCTCACCACCCTCACAGTGAAGAATTTCTTCCTTATATCTAATTGAAATCTACCCTTTTTTTCATTTAAAACCATTATGCCTTGTCCTATCACCACACTCCCTGACAAAGAGTCCCTCCCCAGCTTTCCTGCAGGCCCCCTTTAGGCACTGTAAGGCTGCTGTAAGGTCTCCCCAGGGCCTTCTCTTCTCCAGGCTGAACAACTTCCGCCCCCTCAGCCTGCCTTCGCAGGAGAGGTGCTCCAGCCCTCTGAGCATCTTTGTGGCCCTCCTCTGGACTGGTTATAATACTTCCGTGTCCTTCTTGTGCTGGGGGCCCCAGAGCTGAATGCAGTGCCCCAGGTGGGGTCTCGTGAGAGCAGAGCAGAGGGGCAGAATCACCTCCCTCATCCTGCTGGCCACGCTGCTTTTGATACAGCCCAGGATACAGTTGGCTTTCTCAGCTGCAAATGCACATTGCCGGCTCTTGTTGAGCTTCTTGTCAGCCAACACCCTCAGGTCCTTATCCTTAGGTCTGCTCTAAATCCATTCTCTGCCCAGCCTGTATTTGTGCTTGGGATTGCCCTGGCCCAGGTGCAGACCTTGCACTTGGCCTTGTTGAACCTCATGAGGTTCACAGAGGCCCACCTCTCAAGCCTGCCCAGGTCCCTCTGGATGGCATCCCTTCCCTCTAGCATGTTGACCACACCACACAGCTTGGTGTCACTGGCAAAACCAAGGGTGCACTCAACCCCACTGTCCATGTCACTGACAAAGATGTTTAATAGTGTCTGTCCCAATACTGACCCCTGAGGAACACTGCTTGTTACTGATCTCCACCTGGACATTGAGCTGTTAACTGCAACTCTCTGAGTGTGATCATCCAGCCAATTCCTCGTCCACGTAGTGGTCCATCCATCAAACCCATGTCTCTCCAATTTAAAGACAAGGATGTCATGGGGGATAGTGCCAAATGCTTTACACAAGCATGGTGTCAGCTGCTCTTTCTCTATCCACCAATGCTGTAACTCCATTGTAGACCATTGTGCACCTTCAGGTTCCTCAGCTGTAGTCTCAAACCTGATCTTCTCCTACAGTGGGCAGCTCATCATTCTCCTGGTTCCTGCCTTTGCCTTCTGGGGCTTGGGCAGTCTCCTGTGCAAGTTTTGTGCTCAGCATGGAAAATTTGGTAGGTTTGTACCTACTCCAAACTTTGTTGTTCCCACTTCTCCCCATCCCTTTTTTGACATCTGGTGGAAAAATGGGCAGAATCAAGGTGGAGAAAACCCTATGCTAGCAGAAAACCCTGAATCAGTGGACTGAAATTATCACAATTATGCAATTATGTCTAACAAATTCAAGCTTGTAAGAGCTGTGCTTATTTCACATTGTAAAGGTGATACCAGGCATCAGAAGGAAGGCCTGTGGCAGCTCAGGAGAATGAAGAATGCAGACATCCTGGACAGCACCAGGGGATAGCTTGGGACAGCAGAAGGGGACAGGAAGAGTCCTTGAACCTGCAAAACATGAAAAGGCAAAAACACTGCATTCGACTTTTCTTATTTCATCTGGAGCTTCCAGAAATATCAAGCCATACTCTCAGAAGATCCTGACATAACCTTGAATCTTGCCCACCATGTTTTTATACTCCTCAGCCTCCTGGAATGAACAGATGTTTGGGACAGCATTTTTTATTTTTTTAAAAAGCAACTTTATACTGAGGGCATCCTTCTGGCATCTGTAGGATGGTGAGAACCTTATGTGGGCATCCAAGAGGTATCAGCAGGTGCCATATGTCCCGTTGAAATACTGGCAGCAAATGGAAAGGTGAGGTTTATAACAACTGACCCTAGCTTGTTGCCCAAGACCAAACTAAGATGTTTGGTGGCTAGAGTGAGCCTGGGCTGTGGGGTCAATATGCAGATGGACTCTCCCATTGTTTCTACTAGGGTGGTGGCTTGAGCTAACAGCAGTTTCTCTAACATCATTGTCATTTCATATGAAATACTGTGACTTTGAGCTCCTGCTCCTTCTTGCACCTATCATAAGTTGATGTGAGGTTTTGCTGAGGGTCAAACAAGGTTGATATCACAAGTCTATGACAATTTCAACTGGGGTAGTCTGCCTTCCAGCATCCTAGCTTTATGTAGCTGGGACAACAAAAGGGAAGCAAAGCTCAGATAGTCGGTTAGCAGCCAAGGCTTTTGAAGAGTAAATTTTGTGATCCAGCTTCAGTTTCATACTTAAATGATATTTGAGCCTCTACAGGTGAGAATCACTAACAGGTAGAAGAGGACACTTAAAGTGATGCCTCCATGGAAGAATTGGCTGCAACCACATTGTGGACAAAGGAGAGTCCATAAGGGCGAAAGGTATTTTGAAAGCAAAACAAAACAAAATACAAAAACAAACAAGACAAAGCATAAATCCAAACTAAATAATTCTGCATCCTACAGAGATGCTCTTCTTTCCTATTTTGGTGTTTGTTTATTTCAGCTGGATTCTCATGAATTCCTGGCCTTATGCCACTTGTGCAAGAAAAAGAAAAAACAGCAACAAACAAACAAAACCTGATGGTTGTGAATAGCTGTAAAATATCAAATCTTTCAGTGAGATGTTTTCCAGACAAAACTGTCAGCTGAAACTACATCTGCACCATAAATCCTTCTGCATTTTGTGATCTCTCCTACCAGCATCCAAACCTACTTCTCATGCATGTGGTAAGAAGTTTTAAAAGGAAATCAAGTTGTAAGGAAAACAAATTTTAACTTTAACATTTTGGTGATACATGCTTTTCATTCTATTCTTATTACTATATTTCCTTCCCCAGTCCCCTGTTTCTTTCACAGGATAAAGCCCAATTATTACAAACGTAAACACCATTAGTAATATAAGATGATCTCATAGGTCACGTTTAGAAAGACTTACTATCCCTTTCACATAACCACTGCTAATTACTGTTAGGGGCTACTGAGATCAGCTCAACACAAATTCCAGTGTTGCCATTGTACTGTAACTATTATCCTTCTCACTGCTTTTCTCCTGCACCCTAAAAACATGTACCAAAACATGGCTAGAATACACCAAATAGTGTGTATCATCCTGTGTTGCACGGAACTTAGCAGGTGGGATTTGGCTCACAGACCAAAACACCTCGATTCAGACCTGTGTCTTAGCCAGGTGTCTGGCTTCCCACTGCAGTTGGTGGAGATCCAGCTGAGACGACCGAGTCTGGAGTCAACTCACCTGACATGCACATGACGTGAAGCAGGAGGGACTGCAAATACATTGGAAGAGAGGATCAGTATTCAAAGAGATCCTGACTAACTGAAGGTGCTGTCTAAATTAAAACAGAATTGTTCAGTTGGAAGTGACCTTCAGAGATCAACTGCCTGACCACTTCAGGGCTACCCAAAAAGTAAAAGCACATCACTGAGGGCATTGTTCAAATGCCTCTTGAACACTGACAGGCAGTGGGCATCAACAACATCTCTAGGCAGCTTGTTCCAGTGTTTGACCATCCTCACGGCAAAGAAATTTTTCCTAATGTCCAATCTGAATTTTTCCTAATCTCCAGAACAGAGAGCTGCAAGCTGCAGCAGTCATGAAAGAATAATCAGCTGCACAAATACAAGCCTTCACAGCAATTCTCCAGGAGGAGATAAAGGGCTTATGGTGGGTTACCGCAAAGCATTATTCAGTAACATGATGTTGTTATGAGAAAGCTACATGTGATACTTGGAGGCATTGTGAGGCATCTGAAGCAATCCTTCCAGTTTACTCAGCATTAGCAAAGCTTCATCTGTTATAGAGGAGAGAAATTCCAATAGGCAGAGGGAATGAGAACAGCCTATAAGAAAGAATACAAAGTGGGTTGTATGAACTAGAGAAAAGAAGGCTGAGGGAAAGTCTGCTGAAAATATTAAAATATGCAAAAAGCAGCTGCAGGGAGTAGATTCCTAACATCTACAATGAAACAAAAACAAAAACAAAAAAAAAAATCTTACACAGAAGACAATGGCCTGGAAAAAATTTGCAGTAGGTGGTTGTGAAAAGATATCCTTGCATGCCTTTAAGAACAGTTTAGATAAATGTCCTTCTAGAGATGGTTTAAGTACTGCTGATTCTACCTTTGGATAGTGCAGTGAATTAGATTATCTCCTCAGGCCTCTTTCAGGCTCCTGAATCCATGCTCCTGTGTGTAACAGGGCAACGTGACAATTTCATCACAGTACCTCTTTTCCTGGATGAGTTCATGATACATGACTCCTGAGAAGAAGGCTAAACAAACTGTGCCACTAAACCAAGCAGGGGAGCTCAAGGCATGCTTCCTCATTGTGGAGGCTCCCACAAAATAATCACATGGAAGTCGAAGTGGTTCTCTGATCGGCAGGCAGAAAAGGAGAGTTGCTCATAAGCTGCAGTCAAAACTGAGATAAAAAGACAGCAGAGCTGCAAAATTTTGAAAAAGTAAATACACCACAAATTTGTTTTACATAATGGGGCAGCCTACAGAGGCCTGGCAACATTTAACTTGCTGAAGTGTAGGCTAAGTAGAATATTTGTTCTGACTGCTCCTTGGCAAGGGGGAATCAAGTGTTAGCTTGCAGCTGTGAGCATGAGCTCTCAGCACCTACTGCAGATGCCTGAAGAGCTGAGATAGATTAAAGTCAAACCCTTGAACATACCTTTCTGCATCTGTTTTTACCTTTTTTGCCCCACTCTCTCCAAGAGTGACTTCATTCTGTTTCTTCTGGTTTGCATTTTCTACTTCTGTTCTTCTTTGTACTCTGCACTTTCCAAAGTCCTTAAAACTCTTGTCATGTAGTCAGGAGGCTTCGAAACCTCTAGAGGACTGAAGTCTGGGAATTCCAATGTGTCCTTGACACAGCCAGTATCAATGCTAATCCTTCCTTACTATGATGCTCCAGCAATAAAAAGATATGCTATTGGTCTCAAATGCACTGTCAAGGCCAAAAGAAATAAGATATCTTGGTTTTGAAGACAGGTACGGGGAGGCTCAGGCTTTATGGCCATGAAGGTATATCAGGAAGGGGATGGCAAAAAGGTAAGGGAAAAGGAGCCCTGAAACCCCAGAAAACAGCCCCATAGAAGATATTTTGATGGGAGAAGGTAGTGGTGAGGAACCACTACCTCACTATGACCTGTAACTATAATTCAAGGAAAGATGTATATGCAGGTTCTGCTGAGAACAGACATACACTGGGAATCAGGGCAATAGTCTGCCTGGAGTCTCCAGTAATGGCAAGGATCCCAGGCTGAGATGTGTGAGGAATCTCCACCTTTCCCCATATGAGTTTTGCTGTGTGTATAGCTGTGGTACAGCGTTGTAGCTCGGAGATTCCAGTTCAAGGGGGGTTCCTGGGCAGCTTCACTGACTTCTAGTAACACAGCATCACTACTTACTAACAGTTTTCCACTAGATCTAACCAAAACACGTATTTCTACTTTGAAAAGGAGCTGTTCTATGCTTTCCTCCTACTCACCACACACCCTATCTTCAGCTGAAGGGGGAATTTCGTTTGTGTATTCCCTGATTTCCTACCCACCTATCTATCTGTGCTCCCTGAACCACTCTCTTTCAACCTATGTAATACTAAAATACTCTCTCCTGAATTCAAAGACAAGCTTGGAGGAGAAAAAAGTCAGACCTTCAGTTGCCTCAGGAAGGGGAGAGGCACAGTTCCTCAACTCCTGAGCTCAGCAAAACACTTCACCATACTATAAAATGCTGTGCCACACCATGCTTTCTCATTGCTTCCCTGCTACCTTTGAGCCTCTGAAGCAATGAGCCTCTCTGTGTTGCCTGGTGCTTAGCTCCATCCAGCTGTATTTTACAGGCTAATTGGAGGTGGGAGGAAATAGGATAATCATGGGGAGCTTTTCTCTTTTTTGTACCAAGTATAAATCCTTCAGTCACAAAGAGATTGCAGTTACATAGTCTGCAGGGGAGCACAAATGCCCCTTACAACTCATGAAAATGCAGGACCTATGGGCTATTTTGGACAAGAACCGTGATCTGGAATATGACCAATATAAACAAGGAGATAGGGTGACATTATTATACTTCCCTTGAAGATTACTTCATCAGTAGTCTGCCTTGAAATCATTAGGGTTATGAACCTTATGGAGAAGTATACACCAGTCACTGGAATACTTTGTATCCCATTTAATTGCCATGGCCTTTTTAAATGCCAGCATTGAAAATTTTTCTGTACTGAGATATAAGTACTGGATATGTGTTCAGACTGTGAGGCTTCCTAGGACTACAGTAATAACCATAATATCATTTTAATTGTATTCAAAGGTTTATTTCTGATTTCACTGGATTATGAATCATCATTGAGTACCAGGCAAAACTACCAAAGCTAGACACATGTAGGAAAAAATAATGTCATTGCTGAGATTTTCCATTTTGCTGCCTAATACATTTAAACTATGTAGTTCTACCACTTTCATTATAAAAAAAATACAGCCTCTCTGTCTCCTGGTAGCCAATGTATGTGCTTCTAGCCTCCTTCCCTCTCCCTCAGGGAGTGATACTTTGATGGGAGCATGATTAGATATTGGAAGAAGAACAGGAATCTTGCTACAACAGAACTGATGTCAAGAAAATGTAATAAAAGATCACACTGTTCACATGAAAGAAAACAAACAGGTTCTTCATAACGTAGCTGAGACACATCAACCGTTTCCTTGCTTTTTCAAACAAATAGTGACAATACAATTTGCCGTACATTGAACACAGATCAAAATGCTAACAAGATGAAATAACTAACAAATCATGAAGCCTGCAACGCAAATTGTTGTTCCTGTGATATTCCCCTTCAGTATTTATTGCTGTTACAAATGTTCACAAGGAATTTCTATTGTAGAGCATTGATAATGTTGAAGTATATCTAAAATTACTACAGCTAATGACCAATATTAGCACAGAATAAGATAGCACTAATGCTAGCTGCCGAATATATGTAGTGAAAGCTCTCCTTTGAAATAAACTATCTGATGTTGCATGTGTCATGTAGGGATCATGCTGTAGCTTGCATCTGTAAGCACTTGAAGTACTCCTTCACAGTAAGACACTGAAGTCTTACACTGTTTCTAGTGGACAGAACAGAGACATGCACTTCTCACCAGCCGAAGAAAGTCAGACATATATGGACAGAAAAGCCTTCTTTTTTTAAACATGTCTAATCATAATCAAAACAATTCCTCTAAGAAAGAATGTTGTCCCATACTTAGGAATTAATGACATCATTTCAATTTTATGCTGTATCATTAAGCTGTCCACAGACATTAATATTCATTTATATTTTATCTTCACTTCTCCTTAGCACCCAGAGGTTAAAGACTCTGGCATTTTTGCTCACTGATTTCCAGATCTTTTATCCTTCAGGCCCATGTCACCTTGCACAAGTTCTGTAGGCAATCAGATTTTCTGTAGGCAATCAAAAAAAAAATTCTCAATGCAGTTTACAAGGCATGAGTATTGTTTACTTAACGAACGTTAGCACAGAGTTCTAACTGAAAATTCTGCACATGTGTTAGCTCAGTGATCACTTGCCACAATCTCACAGAACACCATGCTTTGAAGACAAACAGTTCCTCAGAATTCATTTACAAGTTGTGGAGAGTCATTTGAAACCTTTTAAAATTCAGAATGACATTATTTGGTGACTTATAAGCAAACCTATTACCTCTGGAATAGGCCCCTGTTCATAATGCATTTCATAGTCAGTGGAATGATAAAGGCCATCAGGCTATGAATTTTGGAAACCATTTTTAAAAAATTGCAGTTGGTGCCCATGGCTTCATATTATCTAACCTTTGTCATTTGGGGAAAGGTTATTCAGAAGTGCCTGAATGCTCAGTGCCATCTTAAAACATAAAACCCAGAGCCAGACTCCAATGTCCCCAAGGTTGAAAAGCTCTCCAAATGCATTGGCAAGTGTGTCCTGGCCACAGAAGACCCACTATATGCCTGCAAGGCATATATCCATAAAGGAATTATGTTTGGGGCCTGCAGAGTCCCCACACTTATCTTTATTAGAGCATGTCCTATCCACAGGTGACATACCTGTTTCTGTGGTCAACACTCCTTTGGAGCTCTGGATACTTTGCACAGGCTGCTATCACGAACACTTTCCAGAGGGTAGTGAAAACAAACTACAGCTTTTCCTAATGAAGATATCCATCAACATCAAACAGCTGTCATGACTGTATCCCACGTCTGCATCAATTAAAAGTCACTACATTCACACCTCTTCATACCTGTGCCAATAGTTGTGCTATCTTAACCTCCTGTCACCATGAAGTCCTTCACCTAAGTTTTATGTCCACTTCACTGTGTGCTGTTCATAGCCCAAGTCTTGTACATCTGTGATCTCTTTTTCAAGCACAGCAAACCACTGTGAAATTAGATGTTATTACAACACTGCCATATAATAACAAGATGAGAACTAGAAACAAAATTTCTCAACACAGTTTATAAGGCATGCCTACTGTTTACTTTACAAAGGCTTATTGCAAAGGAAAACATGACTTGGAAAATTCTAGATGTGATCTTGAGAGAGATGAGCTTTTAAGATACAGAACAGTGCCCTGGAAGGACTCTTTGTCGTTTAAGACATCACTGCCATCTGCCTTCCCATTCAGAGTAGCAGGAAAGACTGCTAAGGGGAATAACAATAATGCATATTTTGCTGAGTTCCTCTATACCTTCTGTCTTATTATTTCCTCACATGAAGTAGCAATGTATCAGCAGTATCAGCAGTATCAGCACCACCTGCAATAGTATGCATGTAGCCATCATCCTGCCTTCCCGAGGATGGCTCTGGTCCTCCATCAACACATCGGTAATGCAAAACCTGCAAGTTTATTTCAGACCTTTTGATCAGCCTGAGTAAATACAGACACTACTGGCCAGTCCAGATCTGCAACACAGTTTCCACTGGCACTGCAACCTAGAAAACAGTTTTATGCATAGTGATGCCCCAGGGGCATGAAAATGGTGCTGGCTTTCTCTGGCAGACAGCTCAAGGGTAGAAGCAGAGGGTTTTAAGAGTTTGATTCCCAGGTGTATAAGGAAGTGGTTACATGCTAGATTCTGCAAGATCTTTCACTATGCACCATGTGACCAAGTCTACAGAGCACAAAGCCTAGCAGCTGTGGAAAGGAACGCTAATCCACATTGTGCAAAACCTTCTTTAGAGGAAAACCAGCAGCTGTTTCTCGAGGAAGTGCTTACTTGTAATGCTGTAAAAGCCAGTGTTCATAGGGATGCCGGTTAAAAAGATACAAGTGCATCAAAGAATCTCACTTCAGAATAAATTCCACCATTAAGCAAGCCTCATGGTTACAATTCCAAAGTCTCCTATGAAAATGTCAGTTAATTAATCATGGTGTGTTTACTTTGCTTATTCTTTACTATTTTTATTGGTCAGTCAATCACAGATAAGATAAAGACTATTCTAATGACCTCAGGGTATTTGAAATCACTAGCCAATATTCAAAAGGCCATTTCCTTCTGCCATTGACAATACATTTCTCCAAGTAGGAAAGTATGCAAATATACTTGGTTTATTAAAATTGTATGTCAGTGCTAAGGCTTTTATGACTGTGAATTCATAAGACCTGACTGACATAACTGCTTCAACTGCTTCAGCTGATTGACACAACAGAAAAGTCACATTTGTTTGCCATGGTAAATTACCAGATGTGATATTTCTTGTATGTCTGTCCAGGTATCTCTGGGCAGGTATCAGTTCCAGAAACCTGGCATAGACAAAAGTCTGTCTAACTTCAGTGAACTAATTGCACACATTCATATTCTTGTTCTTTTCATCTAAAATAATACAGGTAGAGCAAGCCACTTTTTTTTTTTTTTTTTTTTTTTTTTTTAAAGCCAGAAGATTTACAATAGCAAGAAAGACCCCAACATGGGCTATCAGAAAATAGTCCCTGACTCCAGTATGAATGACTCCAGTCCACTGACTCCAGCAGTCAGTGGAACAAGATTTCAAAATAAGTTGGTCATTAGAAAATATGACAAGCAAAAGATGTGGCAGAAGTTGCAGGTGATTAGAAACTAGCCCTTCATACTGCAGCCTGCAGTACTAAAAAAATCCAGTCAAACTTCTTTTATGACGTGTCTCCAAACTGGCAGAGAGGCATAGCAACAACCCGCATCTGAACTAGCTATATGCACAACATAAACAAAAGCAGTAAGCAGTGCTACTGTATTCAGAACTCATATAGGAGTTTCCCTGACTGCTATGCTTACACTGCAGATACGCACAAGCAACAGGAATAAGATTGAGAAAGTTCAGGCTCATTCAGCGACAGTAGAGAATGCCAGTGATGGAGAACCTGAAGAAAATAACACAAAACAAGACAGACCAAATGCTTAAAATGAATAGATGTCTGTCTGAACAGCAAATCAGATGGAAATAGCCTTGCTGAGTACCCTACTATATCATAGGAGGAGGCTGCAAGTACCTGCATATGATGAGTTACAAAGGAGAAGCCCGACACATCACCACCAGATATCAACCACCCCCAAAATGGCATGAGAGAAAGCAATGGCCATAGCATACCGAAAGGGGGCAAGCAGTGAAATCTGTGTGGTGGCCCACCACACAAGATTTAATTACAACAGAGAAATCATAGAAGGCATGCCTTGGCTTTTTATTTCCATCTGCTGTTAATTGATAATTGCCAGAATGTGAAACATCACTGCAGTTCTTCTCCCAGGCATGCAGACAGTAGGGTCAGGTATGTGAACATGATGTGCTTCACCCCACTAATATCAAAACACACTGTTTTCACACCACAACCTCTCTAGATGCTATTATAAGTCAAGAATCTAGCTTATGAAGATAGAGCTGGGATCAGGAGAGGTCTTTAGGTAAAATAGTTAAACGTGCTCTCCATCCCTGACAAATACATTCAATGTAGTCACCAGCAACAAGAAATTAGACATTCTTGCACTGAGAAATGGGAATGAGATCCCTAGTGTTGTCCAGCTGGCTTCTCACAGTGAGAACTGTGATACACCTAAATTCAAAATATTTTTAATTTATTGAAACTAGAAGAGAAGATTGGCTTTGGAGATCTATAAACATAAAGTGAAAGCATCAGGCTTATTTTGAAAAAAAAAACAAAAAACCTTATGACTGATCCTGGCTGCAATGCAGAGAAGTTTCAACAAAAACTTCATCTAAATTTGCAAGCTAGACTTATTAAATAACCAAGTGTTTCAAAAGAAGCAGGCTATAAATTTGAAGACAATAATGTAAAGACAGACCTAACTACTTACACAAAAAATAAAAAGACAGCACAAAAAGCCCTACTCAATCTTAGATCTAGATTCTAGATTTTAAACTATTGTACAGCTAGCAAGTGCATATATATGTATTTTTTTAATTCTCTGGAGGAGGTTTGTCATTTATGAAAATGTTTTGAAGGAAGCACATAAGGAAAAATTGATGAAGAGCTTGGGATTTATAAGGCAATTAAAGATTTTGGAGAAAGCGTAGGCCTGAAAAGAATAAAAAACTATGTAATGATAGAAAGAAAAATAACATGAGTATGGAAAATCTATCCAAAGCCTCAGGGAATGGGATCAAGTCCTGACCCCACAGGATTTAGCACAGAAATATTTGGATTAAACTCAGCACTTTGCAGGCTGGGATTCTGAGTATTTAGAAAATGCAGAGTGCAAAGGGTAATTACAGGATAAAAATTTGAATCTGGTCCAGCGTACAGCTAATGCTGACTGTCTGCATCATGGGTGCTTAAAATTTTTGCTATGATGTTAGTAATTAGCAAGGCCCCTGCCTTCCTATGTAAAGGGGATCTCCATGCCTGTTTAAGAAGCTGTATCAACTTTGCCTCAGAACATCAAGAGATACTAATGAAAGGCATGGAGGGTGACCAGGACAACACAGAGCCTTTGCAGGGACAGTCCTAAACTCTGTGGAAGCACAAGGAGTCAATCCAATCCTGAAATCACAGCCACCTGCTGCTTTTCAGGAATGAGATCCTATGGTCTGTACAAAATTACCCAAATAGTAAGTTTCCGGGGAAGATTTGCACTGATTTCTCCTTTTTTTCTAGGTTAGAAGTATTAGTTAGCACTTCTGTCACCTTCACTGGAGAACTCTCTGAGCAGCTCTTTACTCTCAATTTATATACTTGGCGTGGGACTTACTTTACTAGCTTTAATCATCTGAAAGGTTAACTAGTCTAACTCAGTTAGGTGTCCTTGGTGGTCAATGGAGAGAGACAGGAGTCTTGGGAGGATACTTGTCCCATCTCTCTTGATTAATTATCTTAGCATAGCACAAATAAGTCTCTAGACCTATGTATCTCTTCCATTTCCCAGAGACGGTGTTTGTCAGCCAGTATGGATGGTCAGCATAAGACAAAAATGCATCCTACCTGCAAAAACTATAACCTCTTAACCTTTTCCTCTTCAAATCTAGATTTTTCACTAGAAAGCATATTTCCCTAATCATCAATTATTTTCAGAGCTCTCCACTGAAGCTGCTCCAATTTACACAGAGCATTCTTGGACTATGGAAATATGTATGGAGGAGTAAACAACATCCTCCTAGTAGTCACAGCAGCATTACCATATAGATATATGTTAATATTTCATATATACATACATAGTAGCCTCCTCAGTGATAATAACCCCCATATTGATATGTATATTTTTTTCTGCAGAAGAAGAACGTGAGTTTTGTTACTGATGCTGGACTATTTTACCACTGCTATAACATTTAGGGAATTAAGTATTAGAAGATTTACTGGGGAGAAGACATAATTAGACAATGAGGATATAGAACAATGGTTAAAAGTACATATTTCGTTATGTGCTCTGAATTAAGTCATCATTAATTAATGCATATTACATAGGACACTGTGTAGATTTATGTGAAGAAATTTCACTGTTGTAATCTGTTTTGCATCTTTAGCCTTTGCCCATCTAGGTCAAGAAAACAACAACAAAAAAGAGCTCAAACAGACTTTAAAAAGGGTCAGAAAAAAAAAAAGATGGTACATAGCTAAGATTGTTGATTTTTAGGTCAGAAAAAATGTCTTCTGCTTTCAAAACTCTGATTATTTTGGAGCAGTATCCTTCGATTACAAAATTAAATCTGTCTCTGTCTGAAGCAGTAAGGTTATTTATTTGGACTGCTCTCTGCCGTTCTAGGTCATGCCCTGCCTGATGGTCTCTTTGGTGTCATTTAGGCTAGAGGTAAACTGGATGGCTTGGGGGCACCTCACTCAGACTAGTTCTCCAACCTGGCCAGTGGGGGAACCAGCAATTCACCTTGCCATGGTACATACATGGTGTTCAGTTTAGCTGCTGCTGTTGAGATTTTTTTCAATCCATTTTTCTTACCTTCTAAGGTACTTTAATTTTTCCATCTCTTTCAATGTCTACTTAATGCATTGCTTTCCCTTTTATCACTGTTGTTTTCCATGTGGGTCACCTGTGGACATGTCTATTAGGTGTTCTGCATGGCAGGAACTGGCATTACCTGTGAATGAGTGCAGAGTGTTTTGAAATTGTTAGAAGTCCATGTCACAGATGTCAAGGCAGTACCAGGTACCTCTGCTGGACATGCATGCTGATACCAATAGCAAACATCATCGCGAACCTGCCAGCGGATTTATTTTGGAGTAAAATTTTGCAAAAGACAAAAATAATAGGAAATTGGACCACCCTGAACTATAGCTAACAGTCAGAAATAAATTAGCATAGTGCAGGGATGAGCTTGAGGTTATGAAAACAATTTATGTTAGAGTTTAAGGTTTTTTCCTTGCTTTATATTTATTGGATATATGAGTAAATATGCATATACATATATCGTGTATAATTGTTAATTTATACCCCAACTGTCCAGGCCCAGGCCCCCACATCAGCCCCAGGGATGCCAGCCCCTGCCCCAGCAAGGCTGCATCAGGGCCAGGCTCCAGCTCCCCACAGCCCTGCCCCACCATGGGCCCTGCCCAGCAGGGCATACCCACAGGCCCGTGTCCAGGCCTGTCCTTGGCCAGTCCTCAGGGAGGTGCATGGTGCTGGTGTTGGGGCTGCCCCAATGACCTCAGCTGCCATGCTCCTGGTGGGGTGGTGAAATGGGCCCTGGCTGCCAGACCTTGCCCTGACCAACCCCATGGGGACCACCAGTGGTCCTGGCCCCGGGGAGTGGCTGGCCTTACAGTGCCTTGGTACTCGGACCCTTGTCCTGCTCTTGTGCTGTGGCTCTGTGTACTCAAGAGAAACAAGTTTATATTTGTTCATCACATTTACAAATGGGCTTAATCCTATAGGTTTTATATTTAATGATCAGTCCTACTTTGAATGGAATCTGGCTGATAAAATATTCAGGTTTTGATTATTAGCTCTAGATTAATGTCAGACTGTTGTATGTTGGATTAAAAATCTTGGCTATTAACATTTAGGCTCTCAGGTTAACATTCTGTGTTAATCAAGATACATTTTGGTCTTGGCTGATGCTGCTTTAGGGCGAAGTGACACACTAGACAACCTCCTGAGACTCCTTGCAGCAGTTTCATTTATTGGAAAGCCTGGCATGGAGCTTATGCTCATTTAATTGCACTGTATTTCAAAAGCACTGACATGTGCTCTCACAATTTCTACACTGATTACTTTAGAGAAATTTTAAATTATGTAATACGTACGCTTAAAGTGTATTTAAACATGCCTATCTTCTGTAACATCAATATTGACAGAAACAAAGGCGCTAACAGGAAGAGCTGCATGACCTTGTTGCAGAGTAGCGAGAGGTATCAGGCAATGTTCCCCATTCAAAGGGTTCTCCACCATAATCCGGTAATGAACCATAAGAACCAAGTTTACCAGGTGCCTGAAAGCGCCAAGTCTCAGTATATGCTTGTGGCTGATGGAAGACACAGTTCCACTCTTCACAACCAATCCCTTTGTTATCTTTCTCTTCACACAGTTTTCTTGTATGTGACTGTGACTCCTTAAGACTGTGTCTAGACTTACATGTGCTCCTAAGCCTGATCCTCTGACCTTCAAACAGCTTAAAACCTGTTGGGTCCTTGTGTCCTGTCTGCAGTTGTGAAGGTCTGGGAGCTGTGCCATAGTGTCCATCTAGCCTGCATGCTCAAGCTGCCTCCCTGTGCTGTAGAGGATGGTGGGGAAGGGTGGGGGAAAAGTGCCCAAGGCTCAGTGGTATGGACCTGGTAGAGCGAGGATTGGCATCCAGACCTAGAGTTTTAGAAGAGTTTTTGGCTCTGATCATATTGCTGGTGCTGAAGCATCCTGGTGATGCAGGTGCTAATACAGCTTGCTGATAATGGAGGAATCCATTCTGCTACTTTGATTAAAGGCAATGTCAGTTTGTATTACCTGCCAGCAGGACATTTCAGCAGTGAAAACTGTCTCTTCCTAAAGTGGATACCTTCCAGCTGAAGATGATGAAGGGCGACAGTAACATAAATAACAGAAGGCTGGCTTATTAAAAGCACTGCTATATAAGGAGCAGAAGCTGAGAGAATGTGTAATTTAGAATGCCGCACTGTGTTTTTACCAGCCACTGACCAGACGGTCATGAATCATGAGCCTAAATTCTACCTCTTAGTCTTTGCAAATTTGGAGATCTTTGGCTTTGACCCCTACTCCATCATCTTTCCACTAATTTCTCAAAATGTAGTCCAAGGCTGTCAGTACATTTTCTGCCAGACAGTATAGCTATTTATGCTATCTCATTACCACAGTGTCTAAGCACCTAACAAAATTTATGGAAACAATACACTTTGTACACGTCTCAGACGAGTTCCCTTCCAAGCTGAGAAAATGTGGAGGCTTTCAGCTGCTCTGTTTTCTCAAAAATTTTGCTTTTCTTGTAATATCATGCATTCAAAGGATAATGCACCAAAATCCAGGTAGAGGACTCCTTTGTTTGTTTAATTAGTTAGAACCACATGGGATATGAGAAGTAATAGGGCCATTAAAAAACAGAAACAGAATACTAATGTGATTAGAAGGGCTGTTTCTGTGCATAAGCAAATCTTTTTGCCATCAAGGAGGCTTCATTAGAATTACATCTATTGTTCTGGTCATACATGTTGAAGATATATACACTTGGACTAAGGTGTAGAAAAGAGTTGTTAGGATCAGCAGATGTGTCTACCTCATGTGAGGATACTAATGGGCTTGACTAGCAACAACCTTGTTAATAGGAAAGCAGAAGGGGGAATATGATCTCTGTTTAAATGCACCATTGTGTAAACATTTTTGAAGCAAAAGAGTCGGAAATGAAAGAGTGAAGCTTTGAAATGGATTTATTGCAGGAGAGAGGAGGAAAAACAACTGACCTGGCTGTAGGAGAGACTGGCTTGCTCTAGACAGAGACAGATTTATTCACTAGAAGGATTATGTGTCCCTGATGTTAGAAAACCAGACTTAATGACCCAGATGTTCACTTCATTGTACCTCAGCAACAGCCCTTTGAGGGCTTTATGCCATCAAACACCCCCATGGGACTGCATATGACTCTAAGGCATGGACCACATAACCCAACTGCAGGCAAAACAGCCCTCTCTTGTTACACATACTCACATTTAAAAAGCATTAATTATTTCTTGGTGCACCACAAGGAAGATAGAGACCAGAAGAACACCAGGCCTAAGTGCTATGTATTGTGGACATTGGGAATCTGGGGCATTTGGCATTAGGCACCTAGATGTAACCATAGCTATCCTCGCTTAGTGCCCAAATAAAATGACCCACTTCTGTTTTTGGAATTGCCTGCCCCACATATCAGTATTTCACATGGGGCTTGAAGTAATCTCCACAACTATTATTTCTGACAGCCACTTGATAATTGTATGTCTCTCAGCATGAACAATCATGAAATTTGATTTATCCTTGAATCAGAGAGATTCTTTTTTAACCAGAATATGTATTTCTGAGAAGAAACTCAAAAATGGCATCTTGTGTTAATTCAGCCTCAGGAGCTTCCCATGAACTTTTTGTTCAGGTTGCTTGAATTTCTCTCTCCATTGTTAATCACATCTCTCAAAAATAAGGAACTTCTCCCTGTAAATGATAAGTCAGGCAGCACTGTTTCAGACATAGCACGTATCACTCAGAAAAACTGTTTTCAGAAGGAGATATTTATGATACTTTTAACAAGGCAAATATTCTTATCTTCACATAGCTTCTAAGCAGAAATGCAATAATAAAAATAAAAATATAGATGGTATCATCAGACTATTTCTTTTTGTAAGAAGTTGATAAGTATATGGCCTTAACAAGGAAGAGCTCACTTCTAAAAGGACACAAGGAAGGTAAGCAAGCAGCTAGGCAAAATCTAGAGAACCTGGGGTAAGGAAATAAAAAAATAGAGAAAAAGTGGGGTGAAGAGCTGTGAGATTTTTTTTCTTTTTTCTTTTTTTTTTTTTCTCTTTTTTTTTTTATCTATCTATTTATTTAGTTAGTTAATTAGTTAGTTATTTTTACTGCAGGAGATGGGCACATTTACTGCTATCCACATTCACAATGATGTAAAACTCTCAGAGACAACAAGAATGGAAAAGAAAACTTCCCGGACCCCACGTAGGCTATGTGAAGGTGATGCAGCTCTGCTGGGCTGGCAATCAGATGCCAACATCTCACAGCATCTCTCTGAATCATTCACAGGCCTGTCTTCCTATTGCCTCTGACATACACCAGGACCCAGTGCCTCGTCAGCCTCCCTAAAACACCACATCAAGGCCTCACCAATAAACACAGGGACAATAGGAAAAGAGAAGATGAGTCCCTAAGTGATGAACTTTATAGGTAATTGATCTAGACCCATCTTTATTCTTCCTCCAAACTCCTACATTTTTCTCCTTCCCATTCTCCTTAAAAAGGTAAGACTGCACCTGCTGTAGCCAGTATTTGTGACTCCTATCATAGCTGTCCCTGTCTCTGAACACCACAAGCTATTACTTGAGTTATTACGGAAGAGGGAGAGGAAACCCTGTCCAGACTGCCATTGCCTACTTCCAATATACGGCTCCAGGAAAGGGAGAATACCATAGACTGCCAAGTGTTTTTGATTCAGAAGGGTCTTAGGGCTGGATCCTTTCTGCCTTGAGCTAGCTGAGTGTGGAAGGTCAAATAAGACTGACATAATTTCTAGATGTAATCTGTATGGATATGGCTGAGGAAGAATGTTTGCACATACCACCTCCAGTCTCCTGGAGCCTCACTTGTCAAGTAGAAACCCAACAGATGGAAAACCCTGTTGGGTCTGTAGCGAACAAGGCTAAAGGCTCAAGGTGAATTTGTTGATGTAGTTGTTTCTGGATGGGCCAGCCTTTTTCTCTCTGGGTCAGTCTCCTGAGGGTCTGGGCAAACAATGCTCAGCGTATAGGCTGACCCCACCTCTCAGCAAGGCTCTCTCACGCAGTTCAAACCGCAGCTGGCATGAAGTGCAGTTTATTTTGAGGAGCTTTCAAGGAAAGCCCTGACTGGGGACAGCTATCATTTGACCCTACAGGTCTTCCAGAGTCGACAACTCCAGCCTTGGCTGCCGCGGGTTCCCACTGGTGGCCCTGGTGTTGTGGGCAGAGGCCGAGGAACCAGACCCCAACATGGCCTTAGGAGAGCCAGCAAGACCACGTTGACTACAACCTTGGGGCTGTGCTCCTCTACGCCAGGGCCTTCCCTCCCCTCGCCCTGCGAGAGATAGGCGAGGGAGACGCGTATCCACCCCTCAGGCGGATCCCCCCCGCCTCGCCGGGCTCGCCCTCACCCGGGGCGGTGCGGGGCGGTGCTGCCCGCCCACCGCAGGCGGCCGGGAGACACGGGCGCCGCGACAGGGCGGGAGAAGAGCGGCCGGGCCGGGGGGCAGCGCCATGGCAGAGAAATGCGACGTGGTGGTGGTCGGGGGCGGCATCTCAGGTGGGTCCGGCGGACCGGGGTCCCGGCAGCGACCCGGGGGGGATGAGCTGAGCCCCGGCGGCCGCTCGCCGGGCTGCGGTGGGGATGGCGGCGCCGGGACTCCGCCGCCCCGGGAGCTGGGCGCTGCCCGGTGCCGGTGGGGGAGAGGGGCTGCGCTGGAGCCTCGGCTCACGGGTCCTTACCTGTAAAGTCACTGTAATGCAGGCTGAGTGTCACGTTGTGCCGGCTTTGTTTTATTTTATTTTATTTTATTTTATTTTATTTTATTTTATTTTATTTTTATCCTATTTTATCCTATTTTATCTTACCTTATCTTATTTTATCTTACCTTATCTTATTTTATTTTATTCTTCTGGTTCTTCCACTGTCCAGCCCCAGCATCCTGTAATTCCTGCCCCTGGAAGTTCGGGGCAGACAAGGGATAGGTGCTTCTATATTGAGTCCAGGAGCATTATGCAGAGCACCTCGGTCACAAATCACTAGTTTAAATCTTGGGGTATTTTCTGTTTAGAGCATTTTCCCATAAGGGGAAAATGCCAAAAAACAGCTGGATCATTTTGCAAGTTTCTAGTTCCTCCCTCAGCACAGGTATGGTGGATTTAAGACCATGAACGGCCCTGCAGAAAGCGACAGCAGGCCTGGAAGCCTTGTTGCGCCGGGTGGCAATCTGCTGCTTTTAGCCTAATCCTGGCTGGAAAACCTGTGCATACTCACAAAGAAACTCTCGTGCATTTTGTTCACAGATGCACGTGCCCAAATAGATCGTTTTTTTCTTCTGTGCCTTTGCCATATCAAACAGCTGCTTTTTGGCCTGTGACTGTTGGAAGGTGTGCAATATGATAGTTTTGGTGCTAATGAAATGTTAATCTCATTAGTGCATAGCGAATATGCATCTGTCCACGGATCCAAACAGCATCTCTTGCCAACCTGCAAACAAATTACTCAAAATGTGTCACCAAACATACGATTTAATTCATCTTTTTTTTTTTTTTAATTGTGGCTTTTAATTTCTACTACTTATTCCTATAAGGAATTTCTATGCAACCATTATATTAAGGTGTGCAGCGTGGAATTATGTAGTGAATAATGGTGTGTTAGTTCCCCAGGCCTTACCCACAAGCTGCCAAGATGCCTTGGAGTCGATTATTTCCATAGATAGTTCGGGCCTTTAGACTCATTAGCATCATTTTCTAAGGATGGTTCTCAGATAAGAAACTGCTGAATAATTATTGAATGTTTAAAGTTTGTTTATGTGGTTAGCAAAAATTAACCATCGCTGTTTTGTGAAACATGACTGTAAGTACAGGATTATGGCTAATTTTTAACTTGTTTGACAATGACAGTATTACAGAAAATTAACTACTGGGAACTATCTATTCATGTCTTCTAAATGAAAACATCTTCAGTGGCATGTTTTTGTACAGATGCAGCGCTACAGGTTCCTTCTCTTTAATGAGTTGAAGTCAAAGAGTTAGTGTAACAGATTTTAATATATCGTTTTTCATTGTTGCCATGGGAATATTTTCATGGCAGGCCTGCACTGCCTCCATATGTTTTCCTGAAAACGCTCTTGGAGCAGAACAGAGCAGGAGTGCTGTGCTGTGTTCAGTTGTGTGCTTTGCTCTTCTCTACCTGCAGATAAAAGCAAGTGGCAGGGTGCTGTAAGGAACTAATTTTCTATTTACTTTCTTCTAAACAAAATCTTCTCCAAAGCACTCTGCTCTCATGGTGTAGCAACTTTTCTCCTGCCCTCACACAGAGGCTGGAAAAATAGATACACATAAAAATTAATAACTGCCTTCAATTGCTTTCTTTTAGCTTTTATAAACCACTCCTGATTCACCTCTGTCTTCTATCCACACGCTTCTTTGTAAAAATCATCGGTCTGGCAGCCAGGTGATAAAAACATGGTTTTCTATCTCTTTGCTCTCATTGAAAACTCCTGCTGACATGCTAGGCTGCTGCTGAGATCTGTTCTCCTGTTGAATGGAAAATGAAGCATATGATTTTTGAAATGGGTCACTCTTTGGAGACCAGGTTTGTTATTGCTCCAGATTTGATTTGTGCATTCCTTCAGAAAGTCGCTGTTTCTAAGCTGACTCAGGAGCAGCCAACTGAGACTTTGCTGTTACTGCCTTTAGGTGAGGCAGGCATCAGTGGGTGCACTGATGTACAACAGTGGACTGCTCCCTTGGCCTTCAGAGTAAGTGTTCTTGAGCTAGCTGTTACAGCCATGAGCACAGAAGTTAATCACAGAAGAAACAAAAAGTTGCTGTGCTGATGTGAAGATGTGAATAAACATGTTGCAGACACACCATTAGATTTTCTGTTTTCTATTTATTTACTTTTTTAGGGTAATGCAAACTCCATTTGCAGTGCTCTCACCCTCTTTGGCAGCAGTTCTGTCCATTTTTTACTCTGATTTAATTAGTAGCATCTAAAATATAGGGAGGAAAAAAAATGACAGTAAAAAACCTAACAACAGAGATGGTGGGACTGAGTGGTGGGACCTTCAGCAAGTTTGCAGACAACACCAAGGTGAGTGGTGCAGTTGATGAAATAGAATTAAGGGGTGCCATCCAGAGGGACCTGGACAGGCTTGAGAGGTCGGACCACGTGAACCTCATGGACTTCAACAAGGCCAAGTGCAAGGACCTGCACCTGGGTCAGGGCAGTCCCAAGCATGAATACAGGCTGGGTGATCAACGGATGGAGAGCAGCTCTGCACAGAAGCACTTGCAAGTACTGGTGTATGAAAAATTGGACATGAGCTAACAGTGTGCACTTGCAGCCCAGAAAGCTAACCATATCCTGGGCTGCATCAAATGAAGTGTGGCCAGCAGGGCGAGGGAGGTGATTCTTCCCCTATACTCTGCTCTCATGAGACTCCACCTGGAGCGCTGCATTCAGCTCTGGGGCCCCCAGCCCCAGAGAGAGAGCCACAAAGATGCTCAGAGGGCTGGAGCACCTCTTCTATGAAGACAGGCTGAGGGAGTTGGTGGTGTTCAGCCTGGAGAAGAGAAGGCTCTGGGGAGACCTTACAGTGGCCCTTCCAGTACCTAAAGGTGGCCTGCAGGAAAGCTGGGGAGGGACTCTTTGTCAGGGAGTGGAGTGATAGGACAAGGCATAATGGTTTTAAACTAAAAGAAAGTAGATTCAGATTAAATATAAGGAAGAAATTCTTAACAATGAGAGTTGCGAGGCACTCTGGTTGCTCAGAGAAGCTGTGGATGCCCCACCCCTGGAGGCGTTCAGGTTGGATGGGGCCTTGGCCAACCTGACCTAGTGGGTGGCATCCCTGCCCATGGCAGGGGTGTTGGAACTAGGTGATCTTTAAAGTCCCTTCCATCCCAAGGCATTCTATGATTCTGTGATCTATGATCTGTAGGGATGCTTTCAACCCAAACCATTCCACGTTTTTGTGATAGTGTAATAGCAATACAGAGGCCTTCACAACCATGACAGCTACAGTTCTTTGAAGGCGAAGGTATTTTATACCACTGCCTTTGCTGAATCATTTCGGGGTCCTTTATTTCAAGTTTGTTGAAAGCCAAAGAATAAAAATAAAGAACTGGCTAATTTAAGTGTTACATAGTAAAAACCTACTCAAAATTTGACTTCATTAATTTCTTTGAAGTCTATGAAAATGGTCTGTGGATTCTCTGAAGATTTCAGATCATCTTTTAATACAGTTGGTAAGACAGCAAAGATATTTGAGGAATAGGGGGATTTATTAGAAGTAGGTCCTGTTTTATTGGTAAAATGTCTTCTGAAGTCTTTGGCATTTTTGTGAATGGCTTGGATTAAAAAGAAATATTTTATAAGAAAACTTCCCAACTTAAAAATGCATATATATACAAAAAAACTTAACCCAGAAACTGTATGTAATATGCTTCGTACTAAGGAATATTTAGATTGGAAATGTAAAAGGTAGTTGGTTCCTCAGAGAGTTGGAACATGCATGGTGAAAAAAATCTTCTGTTTGTTCAGAAGCATCTCTTTTTTAATTTTAATTTTTAATTTTATTATTAGTGTTATTATTGTGAAGGACTCCTGAAGCACAAGGATGGAAATGATTGAGAAAAGTATTGGGTTGTGTCATCAAACTTGCTCATCTTTTTAATTAATCAGACACTGGTGACAGAAATTTTCTTAAATCAAATTTTGGAATCTGTTCAGATATTTCATTTAAAAACTTCCTCCACATGTTTTCAAAACTGCCTTCCTGTCCCTGCTTTTGCCATGGAGACCTCTTTCCTTTGTTTGTTTCAAAAGAACTTAACAGATTTTAACCTAGTGTTGCTCCAGTCGTACTTAAGAAAATGCTTCTCGTAAATTAGCAGTGTGTAGATTTTGCAATTAAAGTGAGGTTGATTTATTTTTCCCAAAAAGTGAAACCTTCTTTGAGTTATTATGGTGAATGGCATTTGAAGTATGCGTAGTGTTTTCCTGTTCTCAAGCAGCCTGATGTGTTCTTGTAAGTTTAGAACCAAAACCTACTGTAACATAAAATATTTCTATTTAAATGTTAGGTTTATAAAATATTTACATACCTATCATTGCGTTATAGAGATACAGTTTGCTCTGTACTCTTTGTAAGTCTAGCTCTTCATTTGCATGAAGGCTTAATACACTGTATAATTACAGTATCTCTCACTCCATCTGTGAGACAATTTCAATTTACTTAAACAAAACAGGTCAAGTGTTTTGGGGGCTATTATCTGAAGATGTTCAGTCTGTTTTAAAAGAGACTGAAGCAGAGGGCAAAACTCTTATTTGAAACAAAATGGAGACGTTGCATGAAAAGTATCCATGAGATTCATAGCCTACACTACTTAATTATTGGTGTTTTCTTTTTGCTCCCTGGAAGAAATTTATGCTGTCATAGTAGTCCTCCTTTGGAAAGATACAGTTTGCCAAACAAAGCACTATTTTTGGAGAACATACCCAGTCTAGCGGTCCTATACTAAACACCTATTTGAAACAAAACAAAAAACGCAGACATGGATGAAATAGCATGGATGATGCATTGGGTGGGATGATGCATTTTGGAGGACAGTGACCATCTCCAAGTTCCTGTCAGAGGGATACTACTGTCTCTGGGATGCATCAGGCAAAGAGGATCTGGGATGTTTCTCTATCAGCTGACACTGTGAAGGTCTTTGTTCATATTTTCAGTTGCCTGTCTCTGCCACCAGGGGTTCCTCCTTTTGTTTTCAACTATGTTCTTGGCTACTGCAGGCAATTAGCTGGAGCTTACCACTTGACTTAGATTTTTCACACAGTCCTTGGCAATACACAGCAAACAGTACAGAAAGCAGCTGTGTAATGTTGTGAGATAGTTTGGTAGCCTAGGAAGCAGGGACAGTAGTTGTAAGTCACTGACTGATAGATACCTCCTAACTGGTCTGAAAGTGACCAGTTTGATAAGAAGCTTTCCATTCTGTCTGCAGGAGCAATCTCATCTCTCAAGGCTCAAAGCTGTACATCATTAAGAAAAGCTTTTCCATTAACTTATTTAACCATTGTGAAAGGGTGGTATTAGGGAAAGTTGTGTTTGTTCAACAAAACGTGAAAACCACCTTGGAAGGAGCAATAAAGGTAAATCAGGATAACAAAACTTTGTGTAAGGGATTCCTGAGGAACTAGTATGTGAAGAACTGCTGGAGAACCCAAGTTTGTGCATAGCAGTTAATGTCAGTGTTACAAACTGCAAAGTTCACGGGGTTTTCTTATCTGTACTGCTGAATTAGATGTTTTTGACAAACAAGGTTAGACAGAGGAGAGGCTGAAAGTCCTTTGTAAGAAAGTTCAGTGCATTGTTTACTTAGGCAAACACCTGCAGTGGTGCTTTCAGTTCAGTAGACTTGTCTGAGTCTACTTTAGCATTAGATTGCCACCTAATCACATGAGAGGTGGTAGTAGATATTCATATGCATTAATGTATAGGTTCAGATCAGGTATATGCCTTGAGCAGATCTCCTGATTGACCCTACTTACTGCTCTATGGCGTGTGTCACAGAGAAATCTCAATGCATGCACATTGGATTCCTTTTTGCATGAGACCACATGGGATGACGTGCTCTAGGAGCTTACTATTTGAACTCCAAGCCCTAATGGGATGTTCAGCCTGTAGGGCCATATAAAGTCTAGTCTGAAATAAAGCACCTTTCATGGATATGACACTAGGTATTCAGGATACAACTGTTTTGCTCTCCAAATCTTCTCCTGTTGTCCCATACTATTTACTAGCATAAACACTGCAAACTTGCATTCTTGGAATACTTTTAATTTTGCAGTTCAAGAGTAGTAACAAGGAGAGAGAAAACTGTTCAGTTTAGTGCTCTTCTTCCATGAAGGTGCAATCAAAAATAATTTACTTTGCCATCCTGACCACAGATGTGCACCTGCATCCCGTCTCCATCCTCAGTGTCCTCTCCTTGACTACTTTTTTTTCTCTCCTTCCCTCTTTCATCTTCTTGTAACATCAAGAGATTGACAAAAGATCAAGTTCTGCGTACTTATGAATTCTGGTTTGTCTGTTATACTCCTTGTCTTCATCAAGGACAGGAGTAATTTTAAAGACACATAATTCAGCCTGCTTACCCCCAAGCAGTGAGTGACTGTAGTGTCAGTCTCCAGCAAATGGAAGATGTTACTCACTGCTGTGATACAAGTCCAGGTCAAACTCTGGTGCCCGCAGCCCCAGAGGCCGTGAGGAGCAGCCCACCGCTCTGGCTCCATCCTTGGTGTGCTCAGGATGTCTGACATTTGCTCAGGAGCGTGCAAGGATTTATGGATAGCTGGTGGGTGCCGGTGGTCTTTCCAAAAGGTGGAGAACTGTGGCAAAAAGCCAAATAGGCTTGTTTTACTGCTTTAGTAGACAGAAAGCCTGAGCAATGCAGCCTTACGCAGCCCTGGTAGTCCCAGAGGTAAGCTTCTAGCACTGCTTGTAGTATCATAAACCAGCAGAGAGTTTGCTCTGTATTTGCATATCTCACACAGCAGCTAATGACAATGAATTAGGTCTTATGCATAATTTAGTCAATCAGGAAGGCTTTTCTTCTTCAGAAGTTACTATTGTGTATGTAAACAATCTGTGTGATTCTGGCACACTTCCCACCGGTCCATTTTGCTTCTCTATAGCACAACTGACAGCTGTAGTGAAATAGTTGTGTTAATTAAAGATAAAAAGCAATAATGTTTCACTGCCCCTCTCCAGGAGGAGCTTGCCTTTTGTGTTTTGTCTCCCTTCAGTAGCAGCTATTTCACAGAGTGATACAGTGGCAAATTTTACATTGGTTATAGAAGTTTGCTAAGCGAAGCCATGGTGGGTTGAAAACCTTTCTTTTGCTTTCCTTTACAGAGAATGTATCTTGATGTACTTACAAAGCACTCAGTTACATGATTTCTGAAATCAGTCATCATTCAATTGGGCTTTAATTTCATGAGGAAATTGCATTCATTTCATTACAGTTCCAATCATTTAATTTTTATATAGCCATCTTCGAACTTAACGTGATTTTCCTCCTGGGTCGATAACCTATTTCGTCCTTGGAAACTTATGTCAGATATTAAGGTTCTTGCAGCCTTGTGAGATGCTTTGTTAAAATGTGATCATTTATCCAATTGACTGGTTTATATACAGACTGATGTGTCTAAGGTTTATAATTTTGTAATGTATGATCCTTGTTTAAAGATACATTTTGCTGATTTTGGTGGTCAATAGGAGCACACTACAGTACCTTGTTATATGAATCATTAATGTCTTGTATTATTTTAAATAACCCATCCATGCACTTGTATTTTACCCAGCTTCTTCTGTCCTGTCAGTTTTCTGTATCTCAGTTGTGGAGATCCTAAGTTCTGGGTGGCTTAGCAAAACAGTTGATGCTGGAAAGTGCCTGACAAGCCACAGAGATGTTGCCTTGCACCTATGAGTGGAGAGCAGGGGATCTGCTTAAGGAAATGATGGGCCTCAGGGTTTTTGCAGGGCATTTGTGTCTGTTTGCACAGAAGAAAGAAGGGCAGGGAAGAAAAGGTCCCTGGAAGAAAAGGTAGTCCAGTCTAGAGAGTCGAAGCTACTTTTGGTCATGTTATATATGGCTACATACATCTTGGATCTGCTGATTTTTAACACGGGCTTTTATAATGATGTTATTCTATAGAGATTGCGTTAGTGAAATGGTTGGTTAATTCTTTATTCTTATTTTTTACTGTTTATTGGTGCCATAGCTAAGAATAAGGAATGCACAGTGTAACACCTTGTCTGAGTGTGAGACAGAATGGTCCCTGCTTCAGAAATCTTACTATGTAAGGATGAGATAGGCAGTGAAACACAGACCTAAGCCAGAGCATATACATCATCTGTGAAGTTGTACTGGCCTGGTGAACAGGCAGCAGTCTTGGTGAACTGAAACATCTCCAGGTGAAAGCTAGTAGCTTGGTTAATTTCCATCCGAGTCTGCCTCAGATATGCCTTTTTAAAACTTTTATTTCAATGTATAATTTTGATGCTAAAATTAATCTTATATCCTGAGCAAAGTGGGTGTGTAGTTTTACCCTTACTGCCTTACCTTTGCTCTGCATACTCTGTGTGCTCAGCAGCAAATGGAAGAGTCTGGCCATGGTTCTGGCATCTTGCAGTTGCAATGACTAGGTTGTGATGGTGACCATTGTTTGACATTTCATACTTCAAGTGGTTAAAGAGTTTCATGAAGTTTTAATCCATTTGAAGCTTCCCCATCTATTAGTTTATGTCTGTACTGTTCAACTACATCACATTTTCTACCATATAACTCAGCTGGGAGTGAGAAGCAAAAAAAAAAACCAACCAAACAAAAATCGTTTGTAACCTCCTGCTGCTCAGCCGGCTAGTTTTTATATATAAATTATACCATCAGGCTAGAACATCAAATGGAGTCTTCTTGGTTGACTGCACACAGCAACAGCTGATCAAACAGCCAGTTCGTACTATACATCCTGATGACCTGGGTAGCTTGCATGTAAACTTGCACCCTGTTTGCTCTAGTGATAGATCTGTGTTTGAACGCATTGAATATTGGAGCAAGTCACCTCTTTTGTTCCAATATGAATTAATATTTATGAGGCTAGATTGACCAGAGGCTAAATCAGCAAGTTATGCTAAATAATGAGCACAGGTGAGGAAAGGAAAGAGTTGTAAAGTCTTTCATTTTACAATCTGCATGCTTCTTTGTACCTCTACTTCCTTCACCTTTTTTTCCCCACATGTCGTAACAGAATGGTGCAAATCTGATGGAAGCATTTTTTTATATCGTAACATAAATGTAGGATAAGCTGCTTAGCTCTCGTGCTTTCTCTTGCCTGCAGTTAGAGGTGGAGGGAGGACAGTCACTAGGAAATCCCATTCAGTTGTTCCCTTTTGTGCTTCTCTGGATGACATCTATGTTCTCAGACCTTGGTATCTCAGCCAAATTAGTTGTTTACTTCAGCTAGGGAGTAGTTCATCCTGAGCTGGCCCTCAAGAAATTGAGTGATCTCTTGGAATATCAGCAAAGAGCTGGTGGGCATGTATGGTGTTTATACAGGATGCTGGGCAGTAGTGGGTTTCTTCTTCATTTTTCTGTTGTTTAAATAGACAAAATGTTCACTAATCCTTGTAAGCTCTACAAGCTAATATTATCTAGCCTGTGTGTGCATATGTGTGTACCTACTTGTGTACATCTGCTACGTATATGTAGATGATATGAGTTTCGGTAGAGTTACTAGGGCATAGCACAGTGAATATTTCGAAGTGACACTGACACCGAGACATGCTCTGGAAACATAAATCCATAATTATTAGGTGCAACTGAGTGACAAAAGTTCACTGAAGATCAAGCAAAAGATGAAATAAAATGAACAGCCACAGAATGAGGATGTAGTTGCTCAGGTGGGGGCTTTGCTAGCTGCCCTGTGACGTGACCTTCTCGAAATGGATGCCTGTGATTAACCAGCTACTGAGAGATGTGAGAAATTGTGCGTTACTCCTTAATGTCAAGATATGAGAGTGGTAGTCTGTTTTTTTTTTCTTCTTTTTTAATATCTAAATTCAAATCTATTTGATCATGAGTTTTGAGCATTTACTTTTTTCCTTAGGAGACTGAAAAAAAATAGAGAAGAATTCTTTGCTTGAGAACATGCAAGATTTAACAAAAAAGCATTTCTCTTTTGAGACAGCTGCTCATAATTTTGTAAAAATTTCCAAACTTACGTTAGTCTTTTTTTTCCCCATTTTTCTGTGTTTGGAAGGAAGACCTCTTCTCCAGAGTAAATTTGGCTGGTATTTTATTTGCTTTTATATCTTTTTGTAACAGTAATGCCTAAAAGAATGCTTTTAAGTAAGCTGTCCTTGTAGTGCCTCAGCCAGGAAGGGACTGAGTTATGCCCCGGTCATTGTGCTAAGCTTTGTTCTAATGCTATGATATGTTTGATGTAGTACTACCTTGTCTTTCAGTTATCTGTGTCTGCTTTGCTTCTTTCCTCTGCCTGTTGTGTTCAGAAGCAACCTAAGTTGTAAAGTAGCAGGAAAAGGGATGATCTAAGCTGAAGGAGGTCCTGGCGTTGAAATTGTGAGGTAATACTGCGGTACGAATAATAATAAGAATAACAATAATAATAATAATAATGTGATTAACATGAACTCTTCAGCATATCCTGGGGCCATAACAAAGGACACACAGAATATATATATTTATATATTTACGTATATATAGCCCATAACATAAACAAAGTACTGAGTGTATGATTAATACTAGAAATATTCATCCTTTGAAATGCTGGAGTGCCCAGTTTTGTCAAAGTAAAGTTTCATTGAAAACTTCAAGTGTAAAAATACAACAGGAGCTAAAGAGAAGCCCTGGTCTAGGGCAGGACAGGTGTGGTTTCAGTGCTTGAGCTGAGGCAAAAATGCACCAAAGGCACTGGGTTGCCACACAAATGCAATGAACTGTCTTCACGTGGCAGGGTTTGAGCTCAAGGGGCTACCACTTGGCTCATCTCACTCATCACTGGCCAGGCTCTGTTTCACTTCCAAGGTGCAATGCTTAGGACATATTTGGATTGAATGATTTTAATGTTAAAGAGCTCTGCTTAATAAATACAGCTCCCTGCACTATGGATATGAATCATCTAGAAGCACTGCCAGAGGGAAAAGATCACAGAAAGCTGAGGGCTGGGACTAGAATTGATGCTCACGTAAAGTCGCATTAACTCACTGGGATGTTCATCCTGACCTCAGTGACAGGTTACAGAGCCAGCTCACAGATGGAAAAACTCATAGCCTCAGCTCAACAATGAAATGCTAACAAAAGTAAATTATATTTATTCATGGGGTTCTGTATCCTAGTCAGAAATGTTATGTCCTATGTACAAATATTTTAAGTAAATGTACATTTTAAATAGATAGGCAGATTGATAATGTCTTTTTTTTTGCTCCTTGGGATTTCAGAAACTGTTGCTTTTTTAAGTTCTCCAGTGTTGTAGGTGAGTGATATTCATTTTAATGGTATTCATTACTGCAAAGTGATAAAGCTTAGGAAGACAGAGTATCTCTCCCCACACTACAACTACTTGCAGCAGAGGAGTTGCATTGATACCTTTCACTGTGCTGTTCAGTGCATGGAGGTAAGGTATTGAGAATAACCAAGTTGACGATTTACAGAGACCCAGCTCTACCTTGTGCTGAGGTTCTGAACTACGATTTTGTCTCTTTCTTCCGTGAGATTGAGTAAAATATTTAAAATACCTTTGTAGATATTGCCCAAATTGGAGAGGTGAAAAGGGTACCTTCACCCTGAAAGCCTACGGATCAAAGAGAAAAGCTAAGTTAATAAAAGGTACTGTTGGGTCGCAGTACCTCGTTGTCCTTGTTGCCCTTTGCTTTTCAGAAGGATTGCCATCCAGAACTCCTGGAGCAATCTGGATACTGCAGACCTTGTCTGCACTAAGGACTGAGGATGCAATGAAGAAGGAAAACTCACTCTTGTGCATTCTTACTATTTTTGAAAGTACTCTGCTGGTCTGATGTGAACTGAGTTTCAGGCATTGTGCTCTTAGCTGTGTCTGTAGAGCTTCCATTAGGATTCTGAGCATGTCCCTTGAATTTATAAAGGGAAAGTATTCTTCACAAGAGCAAAAATCCCTTGACCTTTCTGTGAGGCAAGGAAAGCTGCAAAAAAATGCCTGTATCACCTTATCTCACCCAACCCCCAGACCAATGTCTTTTCTGTCTTTTTTTTTTTTTTTTTGCTTACAGTCCTTACCTATACTGCCTTACAGGCATTATTGTCTGAAGCCATTATTTCAATTAAAATATTTTAGCTGACTAATGATGAGTGACAGAGTTAAAGGTGACCAGCGCCAGGTTCAATCTCTCAGCAGTGGAGCAGTAATCAGATTGTGCTCATTAGAGTGGTCAACACAAACAAAAACAATGCTATTAAATTGCAGTTTCTGACACACTAATGCAATAAAGAAGCCATAGAAGATTTCAAGGGGACAAGCCACTGGTGCAAAATGGCTGCTTAGATGCAGATAAGAACATGTCTCTCCTCTGGTTGTAGTCTCCATCCCTTCTTTTACTTCAGTATCGCGGTGATATGCAAACTGTGTCCTGCTAATAGCACTGAACATACAGGATGCTTTTGGGACAACTCTTACTTAAAAGGAGGTCAGAGAGCCCTAAGGATAAGCAAGGAGGCTTTTTTAGAGTAATTAGGTCTAAGCAGCAGCAAACAGAATTTTTCCATTAACTGATCTAATTTTTAGATGCTAGGAACTTAACACAGGAGGTTTTCTGGTTGAAGGAGTGTTTTTCTGCTTCCCCCAGGATTTACCCCAACTGCTTAGGGCATATTCTTCTTTATTTCTTCCTATTGCCCTTGGTCAAACATGGCAATTATGCTAACCACCAACAAAGGGGTTCTCCTTGAAATGTCTTCTGCGGTGAATTTTGATAGTCAGGTGTGTTTTGTTTTACTGGGCACAGTGCAGCAGTTTTGGTCAAGCTCATTTATTTGCCATGTGCATTTTGTATGTATTGCTGAGAAATATAACATCAGACCAGGTAGGTAAGGGTTACTATGTGAAGACATCTAGAAGCAGAGCAGTTGTTTCCCATGTCATCCCACAGCAGTGTTGCCACCTTTGTAACTTTGTGGAAGTTTATTCATTAACATTTCAGCTAGAATCATAGAATCATTTAGATTGGAAAGGACCCGTAAGATCATCAAGTATGACCATCAACCTAACACTCCCAAGCCCACCACAAAACCATGTCCCTAAGCACCATGTCCTCTTAAATACCTCTAAGGATGGCAACTCCACCACTTTTCTGGGCAGCCCGTTCCAATGCCTGACCACTCTTTTTGTGACGAAAATTCTTCCTAATATCCAACATAAACCACCCCTCATGCAACTTGAGGCTGTTTCCTCCTGTTCTATTACTGCTACTTCAGGTTTCATGATTTTGTGAAACTCATTGGTTTCATTGGGAAAATAGCATTTCTGTCTCTCTGGTCAAAATAAGGCTTAAAATCAAGAAGACAAGTACAAATTTTGATTTTTCTGATGTAGCAGATGTTGAATGTCCATGGACCAAGGTGGTCTGACTAATATTTTTGAGTACCTCTGTTAAGAAATACTGGAGTTCATTTACCTTAGCAACCCTGAACTCAACTTTTGTTGGTTTACATATAATCAGTTATGGTATTTTCCCTTTTTTTTTTTTGCTGTCAGTCTTGTGAAACATTCTGTTATCTCCCAGTTTCCCCATTATTCACTGGGTAGAGATCTCTGCTTGTTCAGCAGGCTGTTACTAATGCCATTTCGGAGGTGTATTTTGTGACAGAGCCACTTATTGGGCCTCACACGATGTTCGTTTGCTGCCCTGGACCTCATAAAACATTCTCAAGCAGGGGCTCTCTGTTGTGTTGCTGCTGGCTGCTCTGCAGGCTCAACCTGGGTGCAAAGGAGTCTGCTATCTGGCGTCTCTGCAGACAGTGATATAGCTGTGGCCAGACAGGCTGAGAGCAAGGAAGAAGACCTCAAGAAACATATCTTGAGCTTTGAGCTGGAGGATGACTCGCAGTGCAGGTGCACCTGCAAAAACACAGTGGAAAAACTAGAATTTCGCCCGTGCTAAAACACACATTGTCAAGGGGTACACTGTCAGCAATGAACCGAGCTAGTGTAGAGCTTGTTCACTATGTGCATTCAAGTTGTGGGGGCTCAACAAAAGTAAAAATCAGCTCCTTGCCTTTTCTGGAGGCAGTGAAAATTTCTAGCTTACCTGTACAGATAATGCTTATATGCATTGCCAAGTGTCTGGCATGTGTTACAAAAAAAATCTCCCCTGTTTAAAACTCCCCTGGCCAGTACTGTGTAAACATACCTTTGGTGCCAAAATAAATAAGTAAATAAAGAGAAAGGAATATCAGCGATTTTTATGAATCCAGGGAAATCCAGGTGTGAGTTGTGTAGGTGACTATGCAAAGTCAGGGTTTCAAATTTTCCAAGCAAGTACAGTACAAATATGAAGGCAGCTGTTCTTCATTCTCAACCTATAATTTTAGTTGGAGAGAGAAATTTTTAAGGTTATAAAAGTAAACCAATTTCTGTCAGTCACCTTGGAAACTATTAAGTGAGTGCCATTGGTTTAGTGACTTTTTTTTTTAACGTCTCTCCACCCCGAATAAAAATTAAGAATTTGTGGATAATTTTTACAATTACATATATGAGAGAAGATAGATGCTTTGTTCCTAGACGAGAGATAATAAATTTTGGGGGACATTGTAAAATAGTGAGCAATTCAGAGAGGGTACAACAGAACAACAGAACAGAACATTTCCACAGGAACTGTGGAAATGCCTTCAAAAATAATTTTTTTTTTAAAGCTTTATAATCTATTCCCCTTCAATGTACCCACCCTATCCCATGCGCACTGCAATGGAATTTGGTATAGCCTGAAGGAGAAACAAAATCCTGCAGATGGACTTGCTGTTATGTATTGCTTGTCTGGCTGTCCAGAATACAACAGAGGCATCCTATGAAAAAAATAATGAAGTGGAGAAAGATGCAAACGTAATTTGGAGAAGTATCAGAGATGTAACTTCTGACGTTGTCCTTTTCAGTGTTTTTTTTGTTTGTTTGTTTTTAATGCTAAGGTTTAAAAGGTATTTCAGTAAATTTGCTGATTCTAAGCAGAATCACAGCAGTGTTACAAAATTTGGTTCCATTTTTTAAACATGTGCTTAGAAACGCTTTTAAATAGTCAGATCTGTTTGACTCTAGGACTTCATTGCAGTCCATAACGCATGAGGTCCAGAGGAAAAATGTGACTCTTGTCACACTTGTCAGTCCAAATGTGAGTATGGATTCTGCCCTAGTACAGAAATTCAAGATTACTATTTAAAAGAACAAATACAAATTAATTGTTCTCTTACTGTAAGGAAGGTGTGAAGGTTAGGAAGTGAGGTGGTAATGAAGCCGTCTAATCCAACGGTGCAGTTAGGGTGCTTAGTAGGCACAGAGATATCAGAGGGAAAAGAAAGAAGTTGGAAGTGGAGATGAAATAATCCTAGCGATTATTACATCTGGGTAAGATCTGCGTGAATGCTAAGTGCTGCGTGATGGAGAAACAATTTTCGTGGCTTGAACTTACATTATAACATCCTCTGGAAGGCAATCTCTTACCAGTATCTCCAGTGGGAGCAGGTTGCCATGGTAGCTGACGAAGGCTTCCCTGCTTTAACATTGTCTGAGGCTTCAAATAAGACTGTGCATCTTTGCTTCTTCGTTGTTTGCATTAATTGCCTGCGTGTTGCTTCTCCGAGTGGAGCTGCAGGTGGGGCTGCTTAACCATATACTATATATATATTCTGTATATGAGGTTCTGTTGCACTTCTGTGAGCTGTCCTGCCATGGATGCTGGACCAAATTCCTGTCCTCGGCCAAGTGGTAGAAGTGGTCCAGCCTTATGTTGCAATTCAGATCAGGTTTGGCAGAAATGTTCCCAGGGAGGAGAGCATGGTGTCACTGTGTGGCAAAACATCATATAAGAAATGGGAGTAGCGACAGCACTAGTCACATTTTTGGATGGGCTTAACATTCGAATGTGGTTGGTTGCATCCCTTTTTAGCAACGTGGACAATATAAAGTATATAAATAAATTTAATCTTCCTCTTGCTAGTGATGGAGAGTGACAGGTGAGCCAAGACAGCACTGAAACATCTGAAATCTGTGAAGGGTTAAACTTCTCAGGATGAGACCTTACCTACACGACAGCTGTGTGACAGATTTTTCCAGACTTCCTGACGGGCTCTGTGCGTGCTTTATGGCAACTGGAGCATCAAGCACAGAGAAGCCTCTTGCCCAGCCTCTGGCTCTTGGTCAGAAAAGAGATTGTAGTTTGTAAGGATTTTCCCACAGCAATTCTTAATTTCTGAGAAGTGAGCCCCAGCCTCATGCCTGATACTTGTCCACCAGTATTCATCTCCGTTTTAATATGTTTTTGTTGCTGTTCTGCCACCTTATCTGTCCTTGTATCACTGTGGCTGAGAGCTCTCCCTCTGCAGCACCCAGCCCTCTCGCTGTTACTACAGAAACATCCAACAGCCCCTTTGGGGGTCTACAGTCTAGCTCCAGCAGAGAGAGGGAAGGGGCGATGTGGCTGTACCTTGGCAATACCAGGATGACAAACGTGTGAGATATGAAAAACAGCAAAATACCTAGCTATTGATACTGTGCTGAAATGTGGTATTAGCAAGAGCAGTCTTGTCTTATCGTGACCTGTGTGTGCCACGAGGTCTGATCTGGTTCTCTGCAGTGCCATCGGGACCTCCGGAGCCCCCACCTTCACTTCTTCCCCCTTTATCCCCAGCGTTACGTGTTTGGCATTTCTGTTAGTGCTGCGGGAGAGGAGCTGGAGGGTGGCTGTGTCCCCTGCCTTTGTCTGCAGTTACCTGTGCAAACTTCCACTTGAGTCTAACCAACTCTCCTTTCACAGTCTTCTCTGTCTGCTCAGCTCCTGGGAATAATCTTGCTCTGTTCCCAGCTGTACTGAAATGTTTATTCATTAGATTTTCAAAAAGAAAGTCAAATCTCATATTGCTTAATCAGTGTTGGTCGCCGAGTATTATTAATTGATTAGTAAATATCGGTTAGCGTGATAAGCCAGCAGAAACCTTTCCTGATAGCAGCCTTCAGATTATATATTAATTCTGTAAATTATTAATAAATACTATTGATCTTGTCCTGGCTGATCAAATATTTGTCTTTTCTTAAAAGCAACATTTTTACCTGTTTCTTTGCATAGTAAGCAATATTGTTTAGGAGTTTTGCTGTCTATTTTTCCTTCTAGAACCAATCTCTTCTCAAAAGTTGATAGGAGATCTGTCCCATGTTTGCACACCATGACTATTTTTACTGTATTCTGTTCTTCTGTGGCATCCTCAAATGTTTGTGAGGGTAGTCAAGGCTACTGATCCAGCCAGATGTTTTTATAATATAATTTTCTCGATAAGGAAGTATGGAAAGACCTTGATATCAGTGTCATTATTGGTTTTCTCTACTCACTAGGACTTTTGTGAAAACCTAAGATAACTAAGTTCATGAAGCTGGAAATAAAAGCAGGATAAAATAATCTTTCAATGGAAACATCTACTGCCTTTATTTATTTTTTTCCCCAGAAAATGCCAAAGTCCTTTAAAAAGATAGGTGTACAACACTGTCTCTCTTTACAGGTGGGGAAACAAAGAGCTTAAGTGATTTAACCAGCATAGCTTGGTTGGTTCACTGCAAGTGCTGGGAATAGGACCTGGTTCTCCTGGTCCCAAGCCACTGTCTGACCACCAGGATGTTCTGTAGCACCTTTAGTAGCTCTCATTAATACTCAGTCTATCTAGGGTTGCTATATAAAGGCTGTATATTCATCATTGCGATTTCATTCAGTCCTGCCATGCTAGCTTTGCCCATCTGTTTTTCCTGCCAGTGCTTTTGCTGTTTCTTCCGTGGCTGCCTTCTGCTTAGAACAATCTCCTTTGACTCCACTTTTCCCTCCTCCTCCTCAAAAACTACGTGTACTAGGACATCAAGAGGAAAATGATCGCCCTCTGATGGTGACAAAGCAGAGACCCAGAAGGGATAAATAAATTATGCTGTGTGAGTGTGGCTTCTAGCCTGGTCTGTGCTCAACTTTATTCAACGTATCCTATCAGTGCAAGAGGACCACACTACCCTTCAGAATGTATCTCTTGCTGTCCCACCAGAAATTCATCTACATGTGACCAAAATGAGAACCTTGGTTGATACAAATCTCAGTTTATTTGTGATGAAGTGGAAGACAGAGGTGATCTTAAGAAGTTTAGAGATGGCAAGTTGCATTCCCTCCATGTTATACATCCTTTGTAGTTCCCATCATTCCCATAGTGTCTTGACTCAGTTTCTGGAGGGCCTGACTGATATTTTCTCTGCAATTGTAAGGATTTATGCCGTCAAAACTAAAATGAGATGTTCCCTCCTGTATTTCCTTTGCTTCCTCTTTTGGTGTCTCAGTGTCAAGAATAACACGATGAAAGAAAAGCATGTGGAGAAAATGGATGAGGAATGAAACTAGTTCCTAGCCCAATTTTTAATTGTTTCTTTTCTTTTAGGTCTCTCAGCAGCCAAACTGCTGACTGAGTCGGGCTTGAACGTGGTGCTGCTGGAAGCCAATGACAGAGTTGGAGGAAGAACTTTCACCGTAAGGGTAATTATCTCCAAACCCATTTGTACTCTATTTACACATACATAGCATATACTATACACATGTATAATGTAAAATTATGCATACGTATGATATATATATGTATATTATAAATATGCTATGTGAATAGTGCACATAATTTTATTAACTTATTTATTTAACTTTCCTGCTAGTGGTCCTACTTGAGGGAAAATTGCCAGAGCGCTAGCAGATGGGAAATTTCCTGATACTGTACAAGCAAGAGTAGAAAAGGAGCAGCAGAATGATGGGACAGACTGTTTCCATGTGATCTGCAGGCTCTGGAGTCATCAGTTCTTTCCTCTGGGAAGGAGAACATGATTAGCTAATTTTCAGAATCATCTCCCAGGGAGAGATTCAGGCAAAATCCCTGTGAAAAGACACCTTTAAAGCCAACTGTGCCATGAAGAAACTCAAACTGAACTGTAACAAACCCAGTGAGGAGTGATGTTGGTTAGAGGAATGGCAGAAGTAGCTGGTGATTAGAACCAGCCTGTCTCCTTCACTCCTTTACGGTGTGCACTACCTGGACCCATGAGATCCCTTCCCACTTTGCTCGTCAGAAAGCCTCAGCTTTGCTGTTCCCCAGTATAGTCTGTTTGAACTAGTCACTGGCGAGACCAGGGAAGAACTGCACAAACCTCTCTCACTCTTTCTTTGTCTGTCTGCCAGGGTCTGTCTTCTCATTTTTGTTGCATAGCCCGATTTTACATTACAGTCTTATAACAGCTGGTTATGAGCTCCATATCTGAGATTCTTGGTAATTGCCACTCCTGAACTCTTAACAAGAAAATGGAGTTTTGCATGGGGAGAGGAATCTTTGCCAAACTGCTCTAGGAATGTTTCCCTTGAATAATTCCTCTGGATTGCTTTTTTAATTTGTGTGGTATTTGCAAAAGGCTTATTTTTTTAATCTTTTTTTTTTTCCTTTTGTGTGTTGTGTGTGATAAACTAGAATAAGCAAGTTAAGTATGTGGACCTTGGAGGAGCCTATGTGGGGCCAACACAAAATCGTCTCCTGCGGTTGTCTAAAGAGTTGGGAATAGAGACATATAAAGTGAATGAAGTTGAGCACCTGATACACCATGTCAAGGTAAGATGCCCTCAAGCCTGCTGCTGTAGACAGACAAGTTGTAGAGATCTCCTTTCTCATCATTTACCAGCTGTGCTACAATGGAGTATACCAGTTTCAGTATACATCTTCTGAGTTTCTTTGAGAAAAATAAGTATGCTGGTAAGGAAGAACTCCTACAAATTACTATATGCATACAATTACTATATATATCTGGATGTATACCCTGTACATGCACCCTGGTAACTGATGCTTTGGTTCAAGTCTGAGCTATTAGTTAAAAGCTATCAAAAATCTTCAGTGTTTCTGAACAGTACAACTGTGACTGTTGTGTACATGCCAGCTTTCATATAACCTGCACAAGGTATCTGAAAGGTCCTTTCACAAGTCTGGGAAATGAGCGTATCTGGAGTCAGGCTGAAAGTTTCTGAGGGTAGGCTTTCTAAATCAAGGGCAGCTATTATCCTGACTGAAATAAACATGGCAGGATAAATCTGTTTTGTGGATGGGGAAACTAAAGTGCAGAGTAGCAAAAGGCATTGCAATTGGAATAGTGAATGTCTCTGGCAATCCAATATTCTTGTGCGGGCAGATCCAAACAGTCTGGGACAGGAAGCTACAGTAAGGCTGATAAAAAGCCTATATTTTCTCAGTCTTCGTCCTATGTTTTATCCAAAAGAGTATTCTTCCTCCTTTTCTGATACAGAGCAGTGTTGCACTTCCATAGAAAAGATACTTTCTATGTTAGTTCTGAGGAAGTTAACGTTGAGTTTCATTATATCCTTATGAAAAGATGTTGTGCAATGACTGGCAAAATATTTGTCAGATGGTAGTTGGTATTTGATCAAAGGTTAAGGAAAATGTTGACATATTTAAACTGAGAGTGATAGAGAAAAGGTGTTTTACCACCTGTTTTCAAGAACTTTTCCCTCTTAGTTTTTATTTAAAAAAAAAAAAAAAAGTATGTTCTCAAAGCACTTTGGTATGATGACTGCCAAAAATTACTCCTGGTGTGGTAGAACTGATGGGTGTATCCTCACTGTTTTTTTAAGTGTGCCTCTGGTATCATCCTCAAAGACAATTTTTCTGCTTGTTCATACTATTTAGCCTTCAGAGTCTCCTCAGTGGCAGCAGGAGGTCGTGCCATGAAGGGGAAATTAATGATAGAAGACAACTGACATGGCCAGTTTGGATGACCATCTCTTAGGACAACCTTGCTGTCCTAGCATGGGAGCTTTCCAAAATACTACCAGAAGTCAGAGAATCACAGAGTCACCTGAGCTGGAAAGGACCCACAAGGATCATTGAGTCCAGCGATCATTGGCTCCACACAGGACCACCCAAAAATCAAACCGTGTCTGAGAGCATTGTCCAAACACTTCTTGAATTGTGGTAGGCTTGGTGCTGTGACCACTTCCCTGGGAAGCCTGTCCAAGTGCCAGACCACCTTCTTGGTGAAGAACCTTTTCCTAGCACACAGCCTGACCCTCCCCTGTCATAGCTCCATGCCATTAAGTCACTGAAACATACTTGGTACTGCCAACTCTGGAGCTGACTTTTGGGCCTCATTTATTGTCAGCAGCCAGCACAAGTGTGGCTGCTAGTTTTGTAATCCAGACCCCATTTCCTTTTTGGGTCTCAAGGAAGTAGGTTTTTAGGAGGGATACTGGTATTAGTATGCTGGTTGAAATGATCTTTTGTTTTTCAACAGGCTTTTAGAGTGAGGAAAACAGAGAATGGCACAAAAGTAGAAGTTTGGGTTCTTGCCAAGGATAATCTGTCTTTCCCTTGACCACAAGTGTCTTATTACATGAATTGCCAGAGGTAGGTCAGGTTGTGTGTAGCCTTTTGCCATCACCCGTGGACATCTTTTAGCCTAGGGCTGCGAGTTCTGGTGTGAGTCAAGGCTCTCAGCCTTCCTCTCTACCCAGCACTGACAGAACTTGCTGGCATTGAGGGATATATCCAGGCTGGCAGAGAAGGATATGCCTTGGCTTTTTCTGTGTGTTGGGCAGAAAAAGGGCTTTGCACTGCGGCGCTAAGGCTTATCCCCAGCTGAGGACTGAGTCAGCAGTGTCCTTCCAGGCCTTAGGACTCAAGTCAAGGGAACCTATGCAGCAGTACAAATTCTGCCTGGAAATCCAGAGTTGAGAGAAGACACTGCTCCAGGAGGCATTTAAGCCATCCAAGCCTGGGGTATGGGATGCTTGTCACTTTGACTGATGCCTGCATCTGTGAGCTATAGCTGCAAGCAGTTTCTGGAGGATGTATGAGAAGGGCCTGGACTCACTCGGACACTCAAGTGCCTGTGCTGAGACCTGCAGGTAGATGCTGGTAGGACATGGGTGATGTCCTTAGGTATAACAGGGCGATGGGGCATCTGCGATAATTTGGTACAGGTAAGTAGCTTGGCAGAGGCCTGGCAGGTATGTGTGAGATTGGCACCATGGCTTACACAGACCCAAGAAAACAGCTGCCCTGGAGTGGATCCTTCGAGGTTCCCAGTCCAACTTGGGCTTGGAGCTAGGTCTATCTCAATTAGGTCAGGTTTCTTGAAACCATGCTCAGTCAAGTACTGAAAATCTCCAAGGAGAGACATCTCACCTCTTGGTGGTCGCTGCTTGTGGGAGAGCTCCTGAAGGGAGGCAAGGGAAAAGTGGTCAGAAAGAGAAGTGTGTGCCAGGACTCCCTGGTAGCCAAGGAGGAGTGGAAGAGGACATACTACACAGTCAGTAGCTACTCATTGGAATCTCCTAATTTCATTCATTTTAAAATTATTTCCTTTCTGCTACTGTGTTTACACAACTGTGGGGAAAGTATTATAATAGTTAAAGAATTACAGTTAAAGAATTAGAAGATGAACACTATACAGTAAATATATGCATCATTGTGTGGCCAAATGAGTGTAATAACCTTCAAACTTCTGCATTTCATATAACTGTAATCCATTCCTTGCAGGTCTCTCACTTTCAGCTATGTGGCCTGCCCTTGCTTTCCCTGCAGATGGACAGTACTCTTGTGTGCTCCCTGAAATCCAAGCAGTACTCTTTAAGTCATACCTTATAAAACAGATTCCAAAATATACAAAGGTCTGTCACTCTGGCATGAATTTGAATTCACCTGCTGACCCAAGCTTTATGACTACGGTCAAATTTAATTAAATTCTGGACCAAAAAATTCTCTCTGAATCCAAAAAGGCAATGAAACCTAAAGGTATTAATTCTTGTCTAACTACACTATCAGGCAACACAGTGCATCTTGTAAAATCAGCTGCTGTTTTTACATATACCCCAAGGTAAAATCAAGCCTTTCATAGTTAATTAAATTCATTTTAGAGGCTTTTTAATACAAGTAATATATGCAGCTTCTTTGTACTACAAAATGAAAAGAGTGCATTTTGTTGATCTCTGGGAGGGTCTCTGCTAATTAGGCTTTACCAACTTGATTAGGTTGTGTATTTTCTTCCCTTTTAATCCTTTTTAATGCCAGGTTCTATTGCTAGAATATTTTTGGCCTTGCTTATATTGTGTTTGATATCTTCACAGAAACTCAAAATTATATTTCTTGCCCTATTTTTTTTTATTTCCTCCACTGGTTAAACGGCCTTTTTCATGGTCTTTGAAAGGAGATTAGTATGTTCTTTTCATTTGTGTAAGTGCTGGTTCATCAGACTTGGTGAGAAAATTAGGATAGCTCTGCAAGTTGTATTTGGTAGGCAAATTGCTGTCTGAACACCATTGCTTTTTAATAACATAACTGAAGTTAGGTTTGTAAATCCAGATTTAAAAAGCAAAAGCAGAAGTATCTGAGATGTCAGCATCTCCTAACAGTGCTCTCACTGAACTGGTAAGCAGATATGAAATGCTTCTTAAATCCGGTAATTTTTCCTTATCTGCCTAACTGAGGATTCAAGGTCCTACCTTAGGTAGATCTGCAGCTTTTGAGCACTGGCTTTTATTTCCCTCACCAAAATGTCTTCGAAAAACAAACCAAACTACATGCAGTCCAGGTAATTTTTACCTTTGCTATGTAAGTCTCTGGAAAGAGGTGTTAAAATATGAAAGCATATCAAATCATTGTGTAGGTTTAATTAAGAACAGATTTGGTTGGTCAATCCAAATTGCACTTCACTTTTGTGCAGTCCAAATAACCATGCAAACTTACTGCATTTTAAAGCACAGATCTTGTGTTATCAAACGTAACACAGGTTCCTTTGCAAAGTAAGGTAACTATGGAACTGGTTTGCTCTGCTACCGTAACTCTGTGTACAGAAACATTTGTTTGTATGACTGGTTTGCCGAATTAATCTTTTTAGAACTTGATTCCTTCATAACCAGTAAGGTTGCTCTACCTTTTGTCCTGCTGTGATGCTAGCTGAGCACACTCTGTTCCCATTTTCACTGATGGAGAGCTTGCATGAAAACCTGGCAGCATAGACCAACAGCATGACTCCCCTTACTGGCTACGTGAGACCAACAAAACTTGTTTCTCCAAATCTGATCATTAGTCTGTGGTAGATCCCCCACTGCCATTGATGCTCATTGTCATTTTTTTCCAGATCTATTTTTCCACCAGAACTGTCTAGGGGGTAATACCATGATCCTTTCCAGAATTTCCCCAGACAGCAGCATCGTAGCTAGAAAGTGGCAGTAACATTTATTCCTCTTCATCTCTGTGTTTTCTCACTGCAGGTAGTGCTAACGGTTAGCTAGGTGGCTAGTTATTTGGACAGAGTATTGCAGGTGGAACATTCCTCATGTGATGATAATTGATATAAGCCCTGCTAGTTGTTTCCTTAGCACCAAAAGGCAGGCATGTAAATACTGTGTACGTCCAGGGAGATCTTTCAAGCCAAAATGCTGGATGAAACATTAAACATCCCCTCTCTAGTCAGCAGGCAGGATCTTGACAGAGAGTTGCAGGTACCTTATTACCACAGTTCAGTTTTCATATGAGGATGGACTTTCCTCATGTGTTCCTCTGTCAGCAGCACTGGCTAGAGGTGTCTGAATGCATGTCATGCCCTCTCCAAGGTTAGCACAACCTTCATGCAAGTAATTGCAACCTAGCAACTCTGAGGAGATTGCTAAGGTGAACTCAGTCTGCCGGATATCACTGGAGATGAATATTTAGTCTTATACACACAATACTTTTAACTAGGACCACAAATCTACTCTAATGTTAGCAGGCTACATACTGATCTACAATAGATATGCAGAAGAAAAAATTTACAGCCCTCTTGGGTGTCATTCATTTTCAGCACTATTGTGTTTATTAAAACGCAGTTTGCTGTGGTCTCGTTCATGAATAAAAATGTGATGGCCCTGTTGTATTGGGATTTAATTAGCAGCAGGATAAGTGATTGCTGTATCTAAAGTTATAGAATTTACTGAGGTTTCTTCTGTGATATCACTGATACATGCACTAAAGCTAAACAACGTGAATTGTTTAAGCTTCAGCCCTGCTTCTTTGCAAAGTATTTCTTGGTATAGTGTATAATACATAGTGTAACAGCTTAAATGGATTTTGAATAACTGCATAAAAGCTCTTTCATTTTTCTTTTGTGTATCTTAATTAGAGTGCATTCAGAGAAGGAAAAGTATGTGAGACTGAGTTACCATCAGGTTAAGCGAGGTGAAGTGTCATCATATCTTTTTTTCCCCCTTTTCGCTGACAATTTTGAAGCAAGAACTTAGGGAACTGGGGAGAATCATCTGAATCATGAAGAAGCTGGGCATTTGGTGTCTTGAAAAGGAAGCCAAGTAAATTCAAAGACACTGAAATTACTACTGGGCTTTGGCACGTTCATGCGTCCTTGCTGGAATGCAGGTCTGCACTGCTTAAACTCTTTCATAGATATAAGCATGCAGGCATTCCTGTCACAAAACACCATGTCATTATTCACTCACTGATAGCCTCAGGATAGGATCTGAGCATTGAGTAGGCTGAGGTAGGTGAGAGTATGTGCTAGACTCACAAGGGATGTCCTCCATGCTGTGAATGAAAGCGATCATCAGTAGGAGTATAGAAACAGCTGGTCTTGTTGCACCTGCCCTGTAAATAAAGGGACATTTTCCCTTTTTTTGTGCCAGCCACCTGGCAGTAATTGCAACAACTTAGTTTGTAATTAGGCCTTTTTCTAATTAAAAATGGATAATATTTGTATTATGGCAGTCTAAAAGGGTCAAGATAACGTACACCAAATCTGCAAAGTGATCTCTGCCAAAGTGGACCATAAAAAAGGGTCTCACAAGAGATGTTTATTGATCAGGAAAACTGGCTGGAAGGCTGACAGCTGTGACCTCATGACAGCATGAGGATGAAAGCAGTAAGGAAAATGAACTGGAAATAAAGTATGCATTTCTTAATTAAAACTGAATGCAAAGAAACTTCCTCAGTCTCAGCCCTCCCAGACCACAGGGTCTGTTTCCTAGGAGATAAGGAAAAGGAGCTCTGCTTCCACCTAGCTTATTTAATTCAGGCTGCTGGGAGAAAAGCTTCAATTGCATTTGATTACAAGAACTGATTTTTGTTTCCCTTGGGAAGCTGATTGAGGTCTGCAGAAATACAGAATACATGTGTATTTCATACTGAAAGAACTGGCTGACACTGCTGGGTTTCACACATCTGTAAAATTTTATGGAAGGTTTCATTTTTTACGTAAGAAATTTTAGAACCTGGAATATCTCAGAAACAAAACCAGTGAGCCTAATATTATCTCCTGTGTTAAGTACAGCATTCTCATTTTGAGAACTAGTGCTTAGTTATATTATCTGTGGGCAGGCAGAGAGCTTGCTTCATTGTTTTCTCCAAAATAAAACTCCTCTTTTCTCCTGTTTTTATTTATTGTTGTCCACTTATCTGCTTTTGGGAGGGGAAAGAGTTGTTGGTTTTTTGAGACAAACTCTAGAAATACTCAGGAAAGGTTTCTATTGATTTTATCCACTTTGTTAGGAGGTTTAATTCAGGTGTTGAAAGCATTGTGCAGGTCCAGTTTGGAAGAACATTTAGAACCACAGTCCTTTGAAATATGTACTTCATAAGACACTTGAGCACTTTTTGTAAAGGTGTGTCTTAAATCTGTAAATAAAAAGTCTGGTTCTAGTCAACTTTTTTCTCAGTTGATTGGATCAAAGGGTTATATTCTCTTTTAAATTCAGAGCAGAACCTCAAGTTTTCTTTCTAAAATACCTCAGTGTTATTTTTTTTCCCATTCTGCCTTTTTTCAGGTAAGACATGTATTCGAGTTTTTCACTTATGTGGTGGCAGAGTGAAGATGGACTTTATAATACAGAGGAAATACATTGTTCCCAATTAGCTCCTTTCCTTTTCAAGAGGCATGTTTCAGGCCAGTGTTTCTGGCTATGCTACACTTAAAATGAAATTACTTTTGATGATCAAATTTCACAAAACACACTGGCATCCAGAGCTGAAGATGCAGAATTAAATACTGAAATATATTTAGAGGGTATTTTGGCACGTCTTAATATTGCAGATTTGCACCATTAGTTATCTGGATTTTCTTGCACTGCATTTATATTTTCTGATCTTTGTATCTTTTTATTTTTGTAATACCTGTCAGCATAGTAATCAGCTAAGTTTACGAATGGAACAGTTTCTCAGAGAAGGGAACTTCACGGTTCCAGTTTTCTCAGCAGGTCTGTTTACCTGTCTCAGCTGTTGGATGTCATTTGGTCCAGCTAGTTGCCACATTTTACTGAGAATTATGATTAATCAGAGGTTGAGTCCCAAGGACACATATTGTTAGATGTTATGGATAAAACAAAAACAAAAATGGGGACAGTTTTCCATGATGCAGCAGATGACAAACTGAGCGTGAGAAGGTACTGAATTCCAGCCTGATGTGACTCCTTGCCATTTCTCTTTTACGTTCTCATGACTTTGTATCTTACTATTTCTGCACTTCACGTGAATGACATTAGGATTTTAAGCTGAGAGAACAAGGTGTGTGATGTACTCGTGCTTATGAATCAGCAGATGGCACTACATGCCTGTGAAGCTGTGTAACTGCAGATTAATATGCAGACTGACATCCCCGTGAAGTTAGAAGCTGCTTCTCCAAGGCTTAGAGAGCTTAGCTGAGGGGGTATCTGTGCTCATTCACGGGTGCAGAGATTGCATCATGTAGTCTCATTTCCTACACTGAAAGCTGGCTATGTTTATGTTTGTACCACCTCTAAAAACTGCACGGATCATTGGCATGAGGGGCTGCAGGTCGTGATGTGGAATACCGCTTGGGTACTGCCTGGGTACACAACATTTTAGGGGAGCACAAAGTGGTCTTGTGCCTGCAAAACCAGACTTTCTTCTGAGATCTCAATCTGCAGTGAGATACTGATGACAATTCCTGGCAGAGCATGTCCTTTCTCCCCTAACCATTCTCTCAATCCCACTTCAAGGAGGAGGTGTGTGGGACCCATCCTTATGACCTCCCAGGTGCTGGGGCTGATACTCAAGGGGCTGCTGGTATTCAGTTACCATGCTGTATATTTCCCCAGCCCTGTAGTAGTAACCCATTTCTTGTTATGTTATCCGTTTGCCCTGAGGCAGAGCTGATGTCTGTAGAGAATTTATTTCCATACCACTTATATTACATGGGTCTAGTGTAACTAAGCCAAACACTGGTTGACGTGACATTCTTCAAAACACATAAATGAGAAAATCTTTCAGGAATTGTAATATTTGTGACATCTTACACTGGATTCCTCATTTTCCTGTTTGTTTACTCCAGAGACAGCTGGGTTACTAGAATTTGCTCCCTATTGTTTCAGCTCCTTCAGTATGCTTTAGCCCATAATGCGGCAACAATCTCCTTAAGCAGCAAGTGACCCATGCAATAGCGGGTAGACCTCCAGCTGCCATTGCTGGTGTTCTGCTTTTGGAAGCATTGCAAGTGGCATTATGAATCAGTTTCTAAAAACTATTTATGCCCTCTGTTAAATACCACTGAGTGCGCCCTCACACACCCACCAAAAAAAAAGAAATGATAAGAAATACTTCTGGTCATTATTAAAGTATTGGCGTTAAAATATTTTATCAAATGATTAGATGGGATTGATATTATTACAGCTTATATACTGCTCTGATTTGGGTATTAAAAACATTTGAAAAGTAAATGTTTTGTGCATTTTTGAGCATATTTTTCATCCACATATCTTGTTTTTCTTTGGAGATCATGCAGCACCAGTAGTTTTGGAGAATGCTATTCCCAGCAATATGATAGAAATAGGCAAATTTTGCCTAAGGATCAAAAAGCTTGTTGTACCTGCAAAAGTACAAATTCATCAGTAAAGCTGAAATGTTTTGTTTTGTTGGAAATTACTCAGAAATATATGTTGTCTTTCTTTAGTGGTGTTCTTTTTGTTTCTGTATAGATCGTAGTCTTGCACTCTCAGAATGAGTTTGCCTGGCAGCTCCTGGAGTTTTGTCTACATAGGAAATAAGGATCAGGCCTTACATAATGTCTTAGGAGCTCTTGAATGTAACTTTCACAGGAGACTCCCTCACTTCTGTGATTATTTTTATTTTTCCAGGTTGAGATTTGTTCTCGTGCTTTATGAGACTTGTTGCCCCAGATTTCTGCACAAGAGACATACCCAACTTTTCCCTTTCAGCAGTTCAAATGCAGTGAAATAGAAGAATACTAAAACAAAGATGTGTTTTATGTGTCTCTTAGTGATGCACTCATGAAAAAACACCACAGGGAATTCATAAGACTTGAGTTAACTCAGAGGGGATAACTCAGGTAGGATTGCCTCTGGCAGAGCAGGAAGCTCAGAACAAAATCAATAATTGGAATAACCCATTCTGATGCTGTCCTGGTTTTTGTGGGCACAGCAGTATACATGTTTCATAAATCTAAATCTGGGAAATGCTAGGTATTAAAAACCAAACCAATATACTCTTTCTTTGGAATACCTATGCAGGTTTGTATGCGTGTGAAGGGTAGCTCCAGTGCTCAGAACAAGGCACAGCAAAACTGACTTGTGGCTGCTATGAAATCTTTGTGCCCAAAAAAGCGAATTGATAGTTGGTGTTGGTAATTACCAACACGGTTCAGATTTTACTAGTTGGGATGGGAGGTTACTTAGTCTCTGACCTATTGCTCTTCTTTCAAAGTTCCTTGACAGTAGACCATGAAGGTGTGTCTCAGTACAAATTATTTTCATTTTAAGAGATTCCATAGTAGTAGCAAAAATGCCCATTTCAGGACCAAGTGAAGTATAAACTTACAGCAATTCATGATCTCCATCTATAGGCTTGACTCCAATATAATGTATTTTTATACGGCTGAGCACAAGAGCTGTATAGATGCACTTTGTTCCATGTTGAATGAAAGCAAACCTTTCCTGACATTTTCTGCAGTATTTCTGAACATGTGCTGTAATGTGCATTCTAAGATTGGAAACACGAGGCTTTCAGCCTTGGTACCTCTGCCTCAGGGAGTGACTGGGGATCAACTCCATCTATGACAAAACTGCTGATTGAAAACTTTCTAAAAATTGACATTTTGGCATGTTGCAAACCATAATCTCCCCTCAAAAGCACCGCAAAATGGAATTGTTGTTTTGCAGCTACTTTTTCACATGTTCTGCAGAGTTTCTTTCTTCCTGCACTTTGCTTTCTTCCAAACTTTCATTACCTTGGTGTTTCTTACAAGAATTCCATTAGAGTCTCACGGCCTTACAAAGACTAGGTGAAAAAAAAAGTTTCTTCTTCACTTACTCCAACCTGCTCTGTTTTTTTTTTTTTTTTTTTTTTTTTTTTAACTGATTTTCAATTTGCTCATACTTTTATATTGAGGTTTTGTTTCTGGAATTTCTGCTTTTTAAGTTTCTCTCTCTTTGAATTAGAAGTCCTCAAAGTTACAAGTCAGCATTTTTCAAGGTTGTATGTATTTTTGTTATTCCATACCAAGTTTTTTAGTCTCTCAAGATCTTTTTGTGCCATTTTACTGTCTCTCCTGGTGTTTGCAACAGCTGCAGATTTGAATAATGTACTTTCTGTCCCTTCTTTCACATTATTGATTAAGTGGCTAAATCAAACCAAGCCTGACACTTCTTCATGTAAGTGGTCTTTGTATACTTATCTTCAATGAGACACAGTGTTTTTTGTTCGTTGTAACCTTGCTCTAAATATTTAATCCTGATGCAGCATTTCTTCTGAAGCCAGGGTGATCAGTTGGTGTGGCACTGTATCAATATCTATTAAAATTTAATACTTCTACCAATTGGCATTCATAATGATGCAATGCCCCCTTAAATATGTAATTTAATATAAGTTTTGAAAAATCAACAGTGCCACACAATATGGCCTTTATTGGTCATCAGTTTTATGGAGTCCAGAATGTGTTGTAAAGAAAGAGTAGCCATATAATGCTAATGTGCGTTTCATTGTGACTTTTTATAACTATTATGTTGCCATACATATAGTAAGCCAAGGAAATCCCTTGTAAATAAAAGAGCTTTACAAATTAACTGTTGTCTTTTGCCCTTAATTAAACTGGACTTTCTGGACTGATAGTAGTGGCTACATTTATAAAATGTAACTATTAAATATATAATGACGAAATTAGGCCATTCACATTGGCCAGACTGTCACTATCAGGAATATATGGCCAGAGGTGTGGTTGTTGAATGGGAGAAATAGTGATTATTAGTAAATACTACATTTTCTATAGGGCTGTGGATGTGTATGTTAGCTGGAAAGAGTTTGTTCCAGGAAGGTCTCTGAGCTATGATTTTAGTGTATAATAAAGCTTATCACAGCTGCTTTGGTCTGATTTTGAAAGAAAAAAAAAGTCACTAAATGAAATTACCAATTAAGTTTTTTCATGAACATTTAGGAAAATATGTAACATATCTTTCTTGTTCTCAGGAAAAAAATAGCTGTTTTCTCATCTCAGTTGAGCAATACTGTTCTGTCTCATTTTTTCGTCTGATATTAGTGACTCTCCTGCAGGATATTAGTTTTATTGCCCAGAAGTACCCAATTTAAAACGTTCAAGATACAAGGCACTACCAGTTTTGCACATGATTGGCTTAACTGTGTGTCAAGTTTAAGTTGCACACACAGAATCCCAGAACGGCTGAGGTGGGAAGGGAGGCCACCTACTCCATCCCCTGCTCAAGCAGGGCCACCCAGAGCAGGCTGCCCAGGACCATGTCCAGGCAGCTTTTGGAGATCTCCAAGGTTACACAACCTCCCTGGATAACCTGTGACAGTGCTCCATGACCTGCATGGCACAGAAGGGCTGCCTGGTGTTCAGATGGAGCCTCCTATGTCTCAGTGTGTGGCCCACAGACATCATCTGCCAGAAGGCATTACACGTATTGATTAAATTTATGCTTTCTTCTAGTCGGAACTTAACCATTTGGTGTGGTTTCCCACACATAGAAACTATCAGTATGATTGTATTTTATTTTTTATGAATTTGTTGATTTTTTTTTTTTTTCATCTTGTAGGGTAAGTCTTACCCCTTCAAAGGTGCATTCCCTCCTCTGTGGAATCCTTTGGCCTACCTGGACTACAACAACCTGTGGAGGACCATGGATGAAATGGGAAAGGAGGTACGGCAGGAGGAATTGCAGCTGACCGTTTCAGCTCAGCTTTGTCTCCGTGTGAAGCTGATCAGTGGGGCAGAGTGAAGATGGGACTAGGATGTAGACAGGCAAAGCTGGTCTAGCTTGAACATGCCTAGCTCCTGACAAAAACAGCATGACAACGTGTACTTTGGTACACACTGGTGGTCAGAGCACATGCATAAATGGCATCCTGGCATTCTCATTCTGAAAGCCATGCTGCTAAGCCTGTCTGCAATCCTACCATCTTACCTCTTTTTTTTTTAAATTATTATTATTATTTTTATTTATTTTTTAATGAAATCAGGGTTTATGCTTGTGATTTTAGCATTATGGCTGGCAATTGAGTAAGCAGCATTTTAAGAGTCTTGTAGGCCTGTAAAATATGTCCTTCTCCACCCTCAAATTCAACCCAACCATTTTAGTTTGTTACCATTAGTGCATATTTTCCATTGAGCTACAAGATTTTAAAAAGAGGTGGCTGTTACTGGCACAGATGAACAAGAGAGCTATAGAACAACCCAGACCCATTCCTCAGCACTGTGCTTTATCTTTCTAGCTCTTAACTCTAAAATTATTCTCTATTCTTATATCTAAAAATACATATATGAAAAAGAATGATCCTTAAAAGCATCTTCTGTTAAGTTCACTGTACTGCCTGTCAGGAATTTGCAGGCAGAGTTATCATGTAATGATGAGATTATGTCTGCAATGTTGCAGATACTGAGGATAAAGCAGAAGTTGTGTTCGCTGCCTCTTGTGTTATGTATTTCTCTTTCATGCAGTCATTCAGCTTCAAATGTTAATTCTCTCCTTTTTTTTTTCCTGAACTTTTAATTCGAACCCAAAGAGGTAACTGTTTCTTATGAAAATAACACATTCAGAATGAATTATTAAAAATTAATATTAAAACACTATATCAATGTTATTCTGACAATAGACCTAAACAACAGTCTGGACTTCCTCATTTTAACCTGAAATCAACCTGTTCACTTTGTTGTCTTTTTCTTATGCCACTCATTCATTTGCTGATGAATACTATTTTATGTTACCTTAGATTCCTAATGAAGCCCCGTGGAAGGCTCCACGTGCAGAAGAATGGGACAAAATGACTATGCAAGATTTCATAGATAAAATTTGCTGGACAAAGTAAGAAACTATGTAATATGGAAGTAGATATGAAAGCTTATATTTATAACTTAGAACTCCAAGTAGACATTATTGCTTGGCAAACAGATATAATTACCACTAGGATACAGACTTTTTGAAGAAGTGGAATGAGAAAATATTTTTACAGTAGACCACAACACTTATCAGCACACACAGTAGTTTTTGTTACATTTCCATAACTTTTTAGACTAATACGAAGATATAAGGAAAATGGATTTTGTGGGAGAGGTTACTTCTGAATACTTGGGTAATACCTTCATCTGTTACATATTACTGTGTGTTTAAGTATTCAAGGAAAAATGCTCTGGCTACAGAAGGCTTTTGAATCATTTTTTTGATGGAACAGCATACATTTATTCTGTAATGGACCAGCTGATTTTACCAAAGTACTATAACATTTGTCTTGAAATGGCAATAAATCACTAACATCCATTGTTCTATTGTTTAACTGCTGCACTATATACCACCCAGGGAAACTGAGAATGCTTCCTGTTTTTATGTATACATCAAAGCAATTTTTCTTTGCTTGCCATTCAAGAGCAGTTTGATTGGTTTTCTTCACACTGAAGCAAAAAAACATAAATTCAGCCTTGCTGTAAAGCAGATTGATTTCTACAGCAACAGTGTTAGAATTTCTAAGCATCCAACACCCTGCTGCAGGGAGCAGGCACAACCTTAGTGCAAAAGCCTGATAGCACCCTCTCAGAATGACACTGCCAGCAGCACTGGGAGACATTTTTATGGTTTCAGTCAGCCTTTAGAGAGGAACATGGGCATTGCTAATGAACAGTAGGCTCTTGTGCAAAAACATTCAGTCTTCTGGTCATTTTACTTTCATTTGCAACAAGAGTTATCGCTGTACACAAACAATTCTCATTTGTGCCACCATCCATATTCAGTGATACGAAATAGAAATGTATGCTGTCCACTCTGCTGGCCTTTTTAACCTCTGATTTGGTAAGGAACTACTCGCGTTAGCAGAACACCGCACACTGGTAGCTATTCAATATCCAATAGGTCACAGAACTACAGTCATATTTTTTCAGGCTCTCTGATGGAATAAGACTTGACATTTTACCTCAGTATTGGCATAACTGTCAGCCTCCCTTAATTCCAAGATGCTTTTCAGATTTCATATGTGCGTCTCAGCTTGATTTGCCCAGTTTGCTCAAGATTGAGTTAACGTTCTGTAGAAACTTCCCACCCTGGAAGGTAGTCATCCAGAAGGGTAATCTTCTACTATTTCCTCTCATCTAACAGAATGTACAGATTTGCTTTTGGCTAGACTTGCATGCTGGAAATGCCCTGTTGAAATCATTCTGCTATTGCTAGGTAAAACATCAGAAGAAACTGGGAAACTGAAATGTTGAAAAGCAATGGGAGAAGGCAGCAGAAACAATGAAGATTTCACCACTGCCTAGTACCTCCTGTGTATGAAATATTAATAAGTACATACACTAATTCTCCCATTCTCCCATCTTTCAGAGCTGATCATATTTTTCAGTATGTGTTTATATAGATAAAAAATGATAAATATTTTCTGTATCATTTTTGTCTGTCAAGAATGAAGCCAGAATGCACCCATATTTTAGAAAATGGGGCAGCATTTTACTGCGGCAGGGCTTTGTACATTTTTAGCAAGGACATTAGACCTTTTTTATATGTAGAACTACAGCTGAACTTGAAATAATATGTTTGAGTTATGCTTTTTTCTGTTTGTTTGGTTTTTTTTTTTTTTTGAAGATCAAAGACTGAAAAAAGGAAGAAACAACTGAAAGTGAATTCTGTACTAGCTTTGGAACTTATTGATTACCTGGTGCTTGGCATATGAAATACCTATAGGTGCTCAGTCCCTGTAGTTCACAGTGCAGTTAAGCTGAGCATCTCCTGGTCGTGTTCTCCATGTCACTCTAAAATATTTCTCAGTGAGGGCAAGGGAAGTGTTTACTTTTAACAGGAAGAATATTTGCCTGAGCCTTAATTAACTGTCTTAGTGCACCTTAAAATGTTGTACAGATTTATACAATAATTTCCAGTAGAGCTGCCATTTTGCATATTCCTGTAATGAAAGCACCAACTGGAAGGCATAAAGCAGTGATTCTTCTTCAGACACAGGCCACTTTTCCACTTCTGTGTTCATCACCACTGGGTACCAGACCACCATTTAAAATACTGAGTTGTGTAACCAAAAGTATCCTTTCCCTTTTTTCTTTTTTGCCAAACTTATGTGTTAATCTGTATAAACTACAACCTCACTTACGTCTTTCTATTTCTCTTCTTTCCTTGGTATGTTCCTGCTGCAGCACCCTCCCAGAACACAGCAGAGGAGAGAGCAGTGAGGGGTGCTGACTAACCAGAGAGCTTAGATAGTTAGCTTAGACAAGATGCCTAACTTTTTTTTAATGACAAATGTTGAATAATCCATATGCTGTGTGCTTGAGGGACAAGTATTCAGGAAGTGCAAACAGAACAGCAGATCTTGGATATGACCCAGGAACCATGGGAGGACACATTGGTTTTGCAGTCCAGTGAAGACATGAGAGCCTGCTTCCCTTATTCCTGAGTCTGGAATGACAAGCTAACTTTGTATTGGTAGCATAAAAATGCTATAAGCTTTCAGTGGCCTTTGTGTCTCCTGGAGCCCTAATTTGGCAGGTCTACAGCAATATTTAATTAACATGTTTTTACAGGGTTCCTTGAAAAATGTTCCATAAAAACAATTAATATTGTTTCCTGTTGCAACTGAAAAAAAGGAATCATTTGCCCTCAGCTTCAGTGGAAGAAGAGATTGCCAAAGACAGTCTCTGCCGTACTAAAGAATGAGGTTGTCACCCTTTTCCAAGCTTTAAATTTACTTACTTTCTTGTCTTTGCTGCAGTGCTGCCAAGAGTTTTGCAACTCTGTTTGTGAACGTGGATGTCACTTCTGAACCCCATGAGGTCTCTGCCCTCTGGTTTTTGTGGTATGTGAAGCAGTGTGGGGGGACAGCCAGGATCTTCTCAACAACCAATGGAGGGCAGGTATTGTCAGCCATCACCTTCTGCAGCTTGCGATGAGCCCTTGTTTAGCTTCATTATTCTGCTTGTTTATTTAAGTTCAGAGGGCGAATGGATACACCCGTGACTTTGACCCAATAGCACATTGGTAACTAGCTGTATGCATTTACACATTAATCAAACTCTTGCTAAACTCATGTTGAAGGCTGTTCCTGTACTGAAGGCATTGGCCTAGGGATCAGTACATTTGTAACAGCTCCTGACTGTCTTCCTTTTGGGCTCTGGTTGGAATACATACTTTGTTTATTCATTTTTTAAACAAAAGAAAGTATCATGCTTCCTTCTGGTATAAGGATGAAGCCAGCCTTACTGCTTCAGAAATACTTCATGAGGATGGTAATGCTAGCTGCATCAGCGTGCAGAGCACTTCAAATCAATACTGGAATTGTAGCCTGGAGCTCGGTTCCTAAAGACACAAACTTCCAAGGATTAAAACTGTAAAGATTTAAAAATCAGTCTGAAGAAAATGAACAACCATGCTGAAGTATAGAATTGCTCTAAAATGACTGTAAGACTGGTACCTTGGTGCTGCTTCTGCATTTCAAAGAAGTAAAGGCTCTGTTAATGGTCTTCTACTTTAGAAATGCAAATTTTAGTTAATATGTTAGAAATAATTGTATTTTTACCAGTGTAAGTTATTTAATCACAAATAAGTACCCAAAGACAAAAATACAAAGCTAAAAAACCCCAAAGATTAAAAAATACAAAGATAAAAATTACAACACATAAAAATGCATAGATAAACGTGCATAGATACATCAGTAATTATAGATAATTTAATTGTAAATACATTGCATAAAATATTATTTGAATCCTCCAGTATGTTAGAGGTTATTTGAGTTTAAGTTGGGTTGGATTACATACTGCAGGATATGTGATCAGTGTTGCTGATGCACACAGGTCTGTGGAATCCATTTGAAGATCGCATTAGAGTGTTTTTTTTCTCATGAGGTTACTGATACTTCTAGTTTTGGCTGGTGGTCAAATATGGGAAGTGCAGGAGTTCACTGAAAGAGAAAATAATGTGGAGACTTTTTCCAAGATTGCTAAACTTTCTGAAGAAAGTTTGTTAACAACAGAAGAATGAAGTTTGTTTTGAACCCCAAGCAAAATATCTGTCATGATATGGACTTTGCATGCACTGCTTTGCTGATTCCTTCTCTGCTGAGTCGTCATTTTCTGTCTTTCAGGAGAGAAAGTTTGTTGGAGGCTCTGGACAGATCAGTGAGAAAATAATGGAGCGCCTGGGAAGCCGAGTGAAGCTGAGGAAGCCAGTAGTCCGCATTGACCAGTCGGGTGAAAATGTCATAGTGGAAACCTTAGATCATGAATTATATGAGGTGATGAAACCTCATACATCTAAACAACCATTTGTATTGGGACAGCTAGAAAACTTTCAGTTTTTCCTTTTTGTCTTGTCCAAAATCCTGTAAAAAAATGTAGCAGAGACCAAAGTGGCTATGACAGAAGGTCATGTTTTCTGATTGTTCCTTCGTAATAGCACTGACAGAACTGTAAAATGATATCTGAAAAGCAGTGTCTGTTGAAACTTGTTGTTCACTACCACCTTTTCTTTGTGTTTAGTTACCTTCAGAATTAAAGGGTAGTGGTAAGGTGAACATGATACTGTAGCTTAATAATAAACTTCCTGTGGAAAAAAAAAAATCAGGCTTTGCTTCCAAGTCGTAACAGAGGAGTCCAGATGGAAAGGAGACCAACAGACTCTTTAACACAGAAAATCTCTCCACTGGATTTTTTCAAGTGCTGGGAAAAGAGCAGCTGCCCATCATTGGAACAGATGGCTGTTTACATAAAGCTTGGTTGTTGTTTTAACAACCAGGATTTTGTGAGGGTTCAGTTTCGCAATTCTTGTGCTAAATGCCAAAATTGCTTTAGAAGATACACTCTGCAACCTCTCCAGATGTCTGCTGAAATCATTAGGGCTATATAGTTAGGTTGAAGTAGTGGAGAATGTCATTGGCTTATGTATAATTTTTTCTGCAGGGCAAATATGTGATCAGTGCCATTCCCCCAGCTCTTGGTTTGAAGATTCATTTCAACCCACCTTTGCCCCCAATGAGAAACCAGCTCATCAATCGAATCCCAATGGGCTCAGTCATCAAATGCATCGTGTACTACAAGGAAACCTTCTGGAGGAAGAAGGGTATTATGTTTTAATTAAAGGGAATAGTAGTAGTAGTAGTAGTGGAATAGAGAGGGAGAAAGTACATGGTAACAGAGTGGACTTTGAGTTTAGGGAATGGTGGATCTTAGAAGGAGATTCCATACACTTCCGTGCCATTTTTGCCTTTACTTGTTTGAGAAACTAGAGAGAGGTTTGGAAGACTGGGTGGATGGGAGAAGAAAAAGAAGGGGGTAGGCATGAAGGGAGAGGGCAAGGTACAGTCATGCCTGTTGCTTATTGCCTTGGTTGTTCTTTGTTGTCCTCTACTTTTCCTTTGGAGGTACCTGGTTATGAGTTTCTCCCACTCGTACAGTAATCCAAAGGTACAAGAGACGTATGATGGAGAGAGGTCTTATCCCATCAGCTGTCAGTATGCAAAACCTCTGCCTTGTAACTGCATTGGGCAGGATTCATTTAAGTTGTCTTCCCATGGACATCTCCACCTGCACCCTTTATATGCTGAATTATGATTCCTCAGATCTCTTTTATAACTTAGTCTCAGACAAACTGTGATGTAACAGCACCCATTTCTCTTCTGTGGTTATAATGAGTCCACACCTGTTTGTCTACAAGTGTCACACCCCCTTCATCTCTGTGTATGATTTTAAGAGCTCTGGATTTTGGCATATACTGGCCATTAAGTTTTGGGATGGATTGGCAAAAGATAACTCCCATTTCCTGGTACAACCCATAGTTTGCCTACTGTGCTTTGATAGCACAGTTTTTCTTCTTTTAAGAAGAATTTATTTTCTTCAAATTCTTCTTTTAAGAACAATTACATTTTCAAAACAATTTACAAATATCTCTTCCTTTGTCTGACATAAATGTCACATATGGAAACAATTGTGCTAGGGGCACTTGAACATCTTCAGTATCTGAGAACAATCTGTTTCTGTGCAATTTCTATGCAATCTTGCTAACTGGGTTGGAGTTTATTTTTGTATTTTTGTATTGTGAATTCAACAATAGATTCCTTTACTGTCTTTCTGCTTTAAAGAAGAAGACAGAAGCTTTTCTGTTTCAAAAAAATTGCTAATTGTCAGCACATCTCAGATGCAAACTTCCTCTTCAAGATAGGATCTAACACTTCTGTGAGCCAATGTGAGCTGCCTTGCAGATCAGTGAGGGATACATGTTAATTTTTGTCACTTGATGTTTGTTTTATTTTGTTTTGTTTTGTTTCTTTCTCCTTTCTTTCATTTTCATATCTCCTTATATTAGAATCACAGAGTCAGAGAATGATATGGATTAGGAGGGACTTCTGGATGTCATCTAGTCCAATGCCTTGCTCAGAGCAGGGTACCTTTAGATCAGGTTGTTTAGGGCATTTTCCGGTCAAATTTTGAATATTTCACAGCTCGCACATGTGTCTGAATATATGGATCCTAAATTCTTTTCCTCCTTGTGCTTACAGGGTATTGTGGTACCATGATGATTGAAGATGAGGATGCTGCAATTGGCTTAACACTTGATGATACTAAGCCTGATGGTAGCTTTCCTGCCATAATAGGGTAAGAAAAAAGATATGTAGTTAATGCCTCTTTATTTTGTCTTAGAGGCAACAACTGAAGCAGAAAACCTGCTACTTTTGAAGGGAAATCCTTTAATAAAATACACTCCACAGACCACGTGGATCGCTTACAACTAAGAATATTCTGATAGTTAAAGGGTTGTTTCTCAGCGTATAGTGAATATTTTTATGAGTTTTTCTTTCAAAAAAATCCTCACTATGATTTAATAGGAAATTTTAAATGATGAAATTCTATTGTTTCTTCTCTTTTTCTGCCTGTCATATTTTGCCTTGTCATGTGGCAAAGTATAAAAATGGAGAAGCAGAAAGAAAGGAGAAGGAAAAAAGGGGGTTAAAGCACAAATTTAAAGCTTTCTCTAAATATTTTGCCTCCCCAAAACTTCCAGTTCTTTAAATTAAAATTTGTTTTCTAGCATTACATTATTTTTATTTAAAAACTGCTTGATCAGTCTTAGAAAGTTATTAATTTCCGGGTCAATCCCAGCGGTCAATCCCAGGTTTAACCTCTTGTTATTATATGCCTGCACACACTGCTGTATAAAATTTAGGTCACTGGGACCTAATAATTTAGCTCATACAAATGAGCTCTGAACTCTGGAGTGGTTTCTTCCACAGTGAGTTTTTTACATAGTAAGTATAGCATATAATTTTACACAGTAAGATGAAATGGATAGTTTGGATAGCGACCCAAAAGCTAATATTAATGATCACATCATCTCATCAAAAGGTTTTGGCATGTTAAATATACATAGTAACATAAAATATACATAGTAAATATACATAGTAACATAATGGAAACAAATTGTTTTATGGTCTTCCTTTTTTATAGTTTCATTCTTGCTCGGAAGTGTAGAAGACTGACAAATCTCACAAAAGAAGAAAGGTGAGTACAGATGATAGAGATTTTAAGAGACTCAGAGTCAAACTTCTGTTATAAACAACCAGAGCAGGAAAAAGTGCCCTAATCTGAAGGAAGCTGTAACCTTGTGACAGTAGGTGGGTGTGTCACTTTAAGGAAGTAGTCCTCTTATTTGTGGTGTGGGGTTTTTTTTGTGAACTCTGTGAGGTCTTCATCCAAACTGGCAGTAGATGTGGCAGCCAGTCCTTGTCCTGTAGAAACTCCTCTGGACCTGGTTCTCAATCTGCTGCTGGGCTGCTATACTTATGTGACTCCAACAGATGAACTGCTCTAAGCTGCTGACTATAGACGTAGTGTAGATATTCTTCTGCCCTCACTGGGAAGGGTCCAGGGTAGCCTCATTCCCACTGCTGCCCCTCTGGTTTCATGCAACTGCACTGAGCAATTTCAAAGCTTTCAGAAAGGTTAGGTTTGTCCACTGTGTTTGATTTTGCTAGTCACCCTGGTGGGTCATTTCAGCATCTGTAATTTAGTGCAACCCTTGCACTGCTGTAGCTGCTGTGAACAAGATCTCAGTATCATGAAGAGTTCAAAAAGCTGCCTCCAGCTCTCAACCCTCAGCTGCAGAAAAAAAATGCCATCAGGCACAGGTGAAGTGTTTTTTTTTTACTGTCTTGTTAAAATAAATATGTGCATACAGTACTCCTCTTTTGTCTATTACTAAATTAGAATTTAAAAAGTAATGTGCTTTTTTTTTTCCATCACATGGTTTCACAGTATCTGATCAAATTAAAAGCTACACATAGAGTATGGATATGAGAAGAGCCTTATTTTGACATGGAAAAAATGCATTTGTATTTCAAGCATGCCACAAGGAATACTGTGTCCAAGTAAACATTTTTACGGTAATAGCTAGCCTAACTAGAGAAGATGTAGTCATCTCAGATTAGCTTTGCAGGTAGTCTAGCTGTCTGTGGATAATGGGTCTAGATGGGGCTGTTAATATCCCAGGCTTTTGAAATGACAGCCAGGTATCACAGATCTCCCTTAATTTTGGCAGGAATGGACAAGGCTCTCTTTTCCTCAGCACTCAGGCTTTGAAATAGACCCCCAGCAGGTGATAGACGATAAAAGCAGTGTAGGTATTCTGAAATCCAGCATGCCTAGCATTTTAAGCCATCATAAAAACCAAATGGTATCTTACAGTGTGTGTCAACATACGAGATTTTACTGAGCATTTGCAGTACTTGAGAACAGCTTCTATTTCTGTGAAATGAAGGGCTGTCCTAGCTATTTGTGAGGCACCATTGAAGAAAGGCTGCTCTTCCCTGGGCATTAAAAATGTTAGCATGACCATCTGACCACTGCTGTCTACGGTCAAGCTTTAAACAAAAGGATTTAGAACTCTTGTCTTTTGTACAATAGATCTTTGAATAGGAAGGACTTTGTTTTGGTAAAGAATGGTCATGAAATGAGCGAGGGTTGGTAGATGCACCCTGGTGCCAGGGCTAGGGGTGCCTCTCTGGTCACAGTCAGACAAAGCAGGAGCCTCCTGGACTGCAGCTCCTCCCCTGAACATCAGTACAAGGCTTCTTCACTGGAAACCAAGCTCCAGGAGAAGGCAGAGTGCAAAGCTGGGTCTCCTCCCACTGTACGGTCAGGGAGCAAATAGTTTGCGTCATTCAGACAGGGGCTATGGTGTTTGCAAGGAGGGACTGCAGGAGCAGGGTGGGCTAGCTGCCTTGCTGAGACAGTGCTCTCCTATCAGCAGTAGCTGGGTTCTCCCTTTATCATGGCATGGACAACAGGGTTAGGTTTTCAGTACTGCATATGAGGAATTGGATGTAGAGTCCATGGCAGCTATTTTAATTCATGGCTGAACAGCAGCGGTGGGAGGGGATGGGAACTGCTTTACAGCTTAAGCCAGATCCAAAGGAGTGAAGCCCACCACTGTCTTCCAGCTGGCGTTCCCAGGCCAGGTGCCAATGACTAATTACAGTGTTTAAATTGTGCCCTACCTTTCGCAACTGTGCAACAAAGGCATCACACACAGCCTTGGCATGAAAGAACAGGGAGGAGAGCAGAGTGTCTGCATGTGCACTTCATCCTCTCTGCAGGGAGGAAGCACTGGGCATGGTGTCGGTCTCAACAGGATCCTACCTTGGTAGCTCCAGGCATAACACTCCTCCTATTTAGTGCTGGTGGTAATTTCATAGCTGAGTTCAAGGCCCAGAAATAAGGATTTTACTTGCTGCATATTCCATATGTTCCATACGGGCATTAGCCACAAATTTATAAATAAGAATTTATTTAAACTGCTCCAAGACAAAAGGTGCAGATGGTGCAGAGAGGCCAGCGCATTTGCAAGGATTGCCTCTATTAGGGGGGATGTCCTTAGTGCAGGATTATTGTTGGTACAATTTAGTCCTTTGGAAACTGATTTTCTGTGTGCATCGTTGTTGTTTTCTTTCAAGTAATACCTTGTTATTGAAAAATAATTCCTCCCAGGGTTGAAGTTTCTTTGTAGTCTGAAGATGCCCTTGACCTGAAGCTTAATATTTTCTTTTACACAACTATCTTAAACTAACTTTATGCGTGTTTGCAACGTAGTTGGGAAACAGCAGAGGGCTTGCAGTGTCTTGGAGCCCTGCTTGTGCCCATGCATGAGAATCCCTACCAGCCTCTGCTGTGCCATTTCCAGGCTCCCTGGAGGGTCTGCAACCCACATATGGAAAAGGGGCAGGGCACAGGCAGACCTGGAGGGATGCTCCTCATCCCTGTCATGGTGCTGGGAGGAGCAGAAGCAGATGGGTCCCAAGGTGATGCTCACTTTGCCATGAAGCCCTGTGGTGTTACTGAGCTGCCTTGAAAGCAGTAGCTGGTGGGTGTTTTTGAGGGGCAGTGGGCAGACCCTAGCAGGGGGCTTTGCTGTTAAAATGGCTTCATTTGGTTCAGATGCTGTGGGGGTGCTGGCGGCCTGCAGGGCAAGGTGGTCACTTCACTTGAGGAGAGAGACAGAGATGGAGGAAATGGGCCCTTCCATTATGGCTGTTGCTGGATTCCTGCCACCCCCTGACTGCAGAGAGATGTTCATAGTTATATCCCGCAGCTCTCTGAGCCCCCTAGCCAATCTCTGTGTCACCACACATTTCTGCTCCTGTCCTGGGGCTTCAGGAAGGGGCTGCTTCCCTTCACTGCTGCCACTGGGCCTGTCACCTGCCAGCAGCAACACCACGCCAGGCCCGCAGCTCTTCCCAAGCAGTAGCAGCCTCCATGTTTGCTGCTCCAGCCCCAGCCTGCACAGAAGGACACCTTCATCAAGGGCCTTCAGACCTTCCTATTCTCTTTCTCATCCTCTTTCCATAGCATCCCTTGAGTTCAGCTGTTTGTGGGTATAGCTGGGCTGCGTTGTAGGGCAGTGTCAATATGGTTTCCTCATAGGATTATACAGCTGGAAGTGCGGCCTGTGCAGAGCTGGGACTGCTGTATTGCTGTCCCTTGTGCCCAACATGGCCCTCTGTGGAGGACAGAATTTGCTTCCAGAAGTAAACCAAGTAAATGTCTTTCCAGCATTGTGTTTGCGTAGTTGTTTGCTTTTCATAATCGTTAACCATTATTTCATCTTGATCATTTTCTGTTTGGGAATTGGTGCAGTACAGCTAACAGTAAGACCCAAAAGCTTGTAGGAACGAACTTAATTGCACTTGGGGCTTACTACAGCATGAAGTATATTCATGGATTTATAGACTCATAAACTAAAACAGGAGGAGATTTTATAGATACAGAAATAAAGTACTGATTCTTGGAGAGCCTCAGGCTATCAATACCTGCATCTTTGTAGGAACAAATTATAACTTAGACTGTGTGCCAAGACAAAAAAAAAAAAAAAGTTCAATGTCTTCCTTCTTTTCCTGACAGCCTAGAGAACCTTTGGGTAGTATATGAACTTGGTCTGCTAGAGGTGTCAAGGGAACAGCTTGCATAACTGCTGGTGAAACTGGCGCTTATGCAGCACAGAAGTTTGAGTGAAAGATCTCTGAAGTCATCTGCTCCGGAGTCTGAACAATTAGAATAGATCCCAAAAAGCTGGAACCTCAAGTTTGAGCAGATACTAATGCTTGTTCTCTTGAAACTGAAACATTAGAAGCAGCCTATTTTCTCTTTCCTTACACATAGGTCTTCTGTTGCTTTTCTCTTGCAGGAAGATGAGGCTGTGTGAGCTCTATGCAAAGGTTCTGGGATCAGAGGAAGCTTTACATGTAAGCACACAATCTAAACCACGGTGTCTCTGATCGGTTGTGTTACAGTGGGGAAGGGGAGAAAGAAACTGGAATGCATCAGTGCTCTGGCACAGTGCTGTGTAGCATTTTGCTACAGGAGTGCATGCTGCTCTCTGTGGAGGAGTGGAGAGAACATTACTGCAAGTCTTGCATTGCATTTGACAGTGAAGATAAGAATGGGTTTATGAAACAGTTAAAAAGGCAAATCTATCCTCATTCTCTGCCTTCATGAGGGTGGCGTTCATTGTGGTTACCACCACAAATTTCAACTGTCGAAATTCCCTCGTAGTCCATATTGAGCATAATGTTTCTTCTCTCTTAGTAGTTGCTAAGATCCATTGCTGCATCTGTTTTTCTTTTTGCCTTTTCCTTGTCTTCTCTTCCCTGTAATGGTAAATAACTGATAGGATTTGTGTGAACTCACACTTAGTTTGTGTGATCGAAGCCCTATATCCTTTAAGTAAGTTTATCCTATCTATGTGAGTTAAATGTTGTAGACACCAATCTCAAGATTGCATCATTTTAAACACAGTGATATCGTATGCAGAACCATGCAAGTACCACGTCACATTTTTTAACAGTATGTGTTTGTATCCAGTGTATATATTACAAATATTACACCTGTTTACAGCAGAGGTTAATTTTTCTTTACATGGCCCAAAGCATAAATTTGTGCTCAAAGTGTAAATTTACATTGACAGATTAAGAGGATTATGTTCTACAGTGCCCAGATTAGCTTTAAAAATAAAAAATAAAAAAAATCAGCTAGCAGTGTCTAAAATTAAGGTTTATTTTATTGTTTCTGATCCATGCTGCATTAAGAGACTTGTTAAATGTACTCATTATGTCAGGCATTGTCATGCAACAAATCATAAGCTATTCTTCACCGCTGTCTCCTCAGTTCTTTTATTAGCTTCCTCAGGACTTTGTCCTTTCCTTGAGTGAATTAATGTCTTTTTTACAGCCAGTACATTATGAAGAGAAGAACTGGTGTGAAGAGCAGTATTCTGGAGGATGCTACACAGCCTACTTCCCACCAGGCATAATGACTCAGTATGGAAGGTACGGTGTCTATTTATAGTGGACTTCAGAGTAGCAAGATAAGACCAAGTTAATAAATAATCTCAGAAAGGGTCATAAATCCTCTGTCATTCTGTTGGCTTTATACCTTTGAGATTGCTAGAGAATATTTTAAACAGATATTATAACCTTCCACTTGTCTCAGTTGGGCTTTATGATGGATGAGTACAGTATCATTAGGGTTCTGTCTTTCTTTTTTTTTTTTTTTTTTCCTTTTTGTTATTTGGTGAATACAACTTAGTAGGCTTTTGGAAAGGAACTGGGAATTTTTCATGATCTGTTTACAAAACAGCCTTTGGGTATTTGAGATCAGTGTTACCATTTCCAGCACATCTTTAACTGGTGTTTTGTAAATACGGGTGGAGAGTTAATTCCTGTCAACATTGACAGTCAAGTGGTTTCTTTGGGCTGTTCTTTTAGCAGACAAGGCTTAATACAGCAATCAGTGTGCCATTGTTTACAGTCCTCTCAGGCATAAATTTTTGCATGGAAATAAGATTTACCAAGAAGAAAAAGGCTTACTGCTCAGACCAGTTGTTGGCTTCCAGATACATATTTTGTAATGCCTATTTGAAATGTAAGTTTTCACAATTTAAAAAGAATTTAGATCAATAAAACAGTTGTAATGAAGAATGTATGGAGGCCTTAGTTTTTAAAGTAATTTTAATGACACTAATTGTGAATGCTGGAAAAAAAAGCATAAAAATTATTTTATTTTGGTTGTTGCTTAGATATTATGGGGACATATTTTAGAATGTTTCATTGTGAAGTGTGAAGAACCAGCAATACCTAGCACTAGGTATTTAAGACATAGGCTAAAATCACGAGATACAAAATGTCTCATCTCAAACTAATTGTCTTTTACACCTACATGAGCATTAAATTCACATCCAGAAATAGCACTGCAAGAAGTGCAGTGAAAAAACTTTAGAAAATACTAACACTGTTGCACTTACTGTAAGAAATGCAATGCAATGCAGACAGCCTACCCATCCATCTCAACTCATCCAAAGTTAATATCTTTAAGTACCCATTGTCATTTTAAAAACTACCATTCCAATGTTCACCCAAGGATTTCATTATCTTTCCTGGTATGGCTGACATGACTTATTGCTTGTTCCCCCGTAAGGATTCTTCGGCAGCCCATTGGCAGGATCTACTTTGCTGGCACAGAGACAGCCACAGAGTGGAGCGGATACATGGAGGGGGCCATACAGGCTGGAGAAAGAGCAGCCAGAGAGGTACAGGCACAAACCCAAAGCAGGCAACACTGTCAAATATCCTATTTAAAATGGAAGATCTTCTGGTTGGAGGCAAAATGGGACTTGAGTGTTGACATCCTCAGGCATTCTGAAAAAGGGTGAAGGGTGAAGAACCCTTAGACTTGGAGTGCTTAGGAGGAACTCTGTCTGTTTGATCAAACTCCGTTCTATTTCCAGCAACAAAATCCTTTTTTCTTCTTCAACAGAAATCCAAGATTCTCATCTAGACATCTTTCCCTCAGATGGGCACTTCATGTTAGTCATCATACTGAGAGATCACGGCTGTTAGCCTCACTGGGAACAGCTCAGTTCTGCAGGTCTGCAGACCAAGGCAGTCCCTTCCTCAACTGTTTACAACATCACCATTTATGTAGTGATATACCATTGATATAGCGCTATATATAGTCCTTGAACAAGAATTTTAATAGTTCATTTCTGAGAAAAAGCCAATTCCTCAAATATTTTAATGAATATTATGTTTGTAGAGCAGCAAAAGGAATTTCATCTTTGTTTTATGACGTGAAGGGAAACTGATGGCTAAAAACTACTGTCAAGACAGGGATCATCTGTCCCTAAACTGTCCCATTTGTGAACGTTATACCTTGTTCCTGGAAAAAACTGTTCTTGAAAATCTCCAGAGGTAGTGCTTTATGACCTCTCTAATGTAAGAATATACATTGCAGCACAATCTCCATGGATGTCAGCAGGGAATTTGGCAAGTGAGCTTGACTGGTAAAAATATGATACCTTTCTTTCCCTCATTTGCTAGTGGAGGGAAAATATGTGTAAAATCCAGTACAGGGACGTTTCTCACTCTCCTTTATTGAAAAGTTGATGGTGTTCCTGAATCTTGTCTAGAATAAAAGCCCATCACAAAAGATGTGAGATCTTTTTAAATCTTAAAATGAAATAGGAAAAACTTTTATATCACCACCTCCGTTTCATTTTACTATAGAAGAAGTTCATCTTGCTGTCTTTCATTACTGTCATTTCAGACGATTTGCTTTCCTACTCATCTCTGTTATGTTTGGTACTATGAATGGTTAGTTTTCCATTGTGAAGGTTTCCTCTCTAATCTTGCTTTTCTCTGACTGAAAGCAGTGGTCTGTCATTATGCACAGGATTCTGTTTCTCTTCCTACATCATGTTAAAATTTGCAAAACAAACCACTCCTGGCTATATTGGTTGCACGTGTTGTAGCTGGTTTATGCACACCTCGCTTTGCCATGAGTGGATACTTAACTCTTAGTTGTATTCATATTACCCTATTCACATGAGACTAGTCAAATTCTGATATCACATGGAACAACTAAACAGAGAGCTTTTTCTGTTACTGTTTCTATTTTCTACTAGGAGCAGTGTCTTATTAAATATCAAGTCTCCCTGGAAATGTGTTGTACAAAGATTGCATTTTCTTTAAAATTTGGATACACAAAGATTTATGAATTGTTATCTTAATCATGCTATTTTAAAACAAAAATTGAAAACAAGGCCTTTTCCCTTTCAAAAAATGAGTGGTGCTTACTAGAAAATTTTGCTTATTTTCAGATACTGTTTGCTATGAGGAAAATCCCAGAAAGTGAAATTTGGAAGCCAGAACCTGAATCAGTTGTAAGTTTTTCTGTTAAGTGGATTACTATCTTTCCTTTGGTGTTGTTGATGAGTTAAATTTATGGGTTTTTGTGTTGTTTTTTAAAATTCTTTAAACAACAATAATCTTTTTCTTACTTAGCAAAACTGTCCATCCCTAAACAGGAACATACCAGAAACTAAGAGAGGGTACTCATGTGACAGCTCTGTAACATGGGATTAGAAAGAATTGCACTTTTAAACTAGGCTATGAATCCTTTTCATGTGTCTCTTCGTATTCCTTTTAACTGAGTAGAAAACTTTGATGCCCTGAACTTCTTGGTAACATGAACTGCTTCAACCCAGTTCTTTTTCTGCTCAAGAATCTTTTGATTAACATCCTGCCTCTCACTGTGGAGTTGGTAATGCATGCTCTCTCCACAGGATGTTCCAGCTTTGCCCATCACTACAACCTTTTGGGAGAGGAACTTGCCATCTGTGCCAGGACTGCTAAAGCTGATTGGATTTTCCACTGTATTCACCTCTGTGGCTGTGGCAGGGTTACTTGCCTACAAAAAAGGACTTCTGGTTCGAAACTGAAAAAGGTGCCAACACAAAGCCTCACAGTTTTGTTTTTCTCAGAGGTTTTTTTGGCATGTACTTCCCTATCTCCAAAAACACATCAGGACTGGGGAAGAGGAGAAAACAGTAGAAGAAGACACTAGAGTGGAGAGATAAGTGCAGATCCATATTCAAAAAGAGCCCTTTGAATCCAGGCCTCCTTCTAGCAGTAACTTTTTTTGTTGTTGCATTTCTAGGAAACCCTGCCAAGAATTATCACTTTGAGATTTTTATCCAGATTTCAGAACACAGGTGACAAAATGCCTTGATAAAGCCTGTTTTGATGAGTTTTCCAGCGTGTTTTACACTTCTGAACCAGGCCCTGAACTCCAAGTCTTCTTGGCACTTCATCCCTAGCTGGAAACAAAGCATTTCTGCCCTCCTGTGTGACTGAGAAAAGAAATCCTTAACTTAAAGTGTAATTGATTAGTTCATGCAAATTGCTGCTAAGGACCTTTTTAATGATTTTTTTTTTCTCCCAGATGTCCGGAGCCCAGGCAGCACTTAAAGAACAAGTGAGGCTACCATCTGAAACGGCCATAGGTTGTTAGTATTTCCAATGGCATATTTGTCATTGCAAGTCACATTCGTCATTTGTCAGTGAGTTAAAAGACAATGTTTTTACTGCCTCTGACAAAGGAGTTGCAATTCAGGCTCCCTGGCTGTGTTCACACTGCCTGGAATGGCAGAGCTCATGTGTCTGAGTCTGTCACTGTAAGGGATCAGGTCTTCTCCGCCAGCAGGCTCCAGAGGACAGCCAGTGTGTAGAGCAGCATGGCTGGTCAGGCTGTTGGGCCTGAGTGTGAACTGGGAACTTTGTGTAAATGTGATGATACAGACAAAGCCTTCTGAACTTCTGTCACCTTGTCTGACATCTCTTTGCCTCCAGGGTCCCCCTTTAGATCCCTAAAGGGAGCTGCAAGATAGCAAGTGAACAAATTAACCTCTGCTTACCCCCGGAAGCTGTAGAGCTGTCCATACAAACTGTTTTACCCCATTTTCTTATCTTCTTCCTTTCTTTCATCTGCTTACATTTATACTTCGAACACCTTGAGGGTGTCTGTTGCCTAGTAGGGCACAACAGGCTTGGAAATGTACCTTTAGCATAGTAAATAATACCCTTATCTGTCTCTCAACGCTTACTTCATGCTGAACACAGATCAGCTGATTCAGAGCTCCAGTCTCTCCTAACAACCATATTGATGTGATTAGCACTTCCACTTCTGCCTGCTGTGTGGTGTTGTCCTGACTGTGCACTTTTGGTAACTAATCAGGGATCTTAATGATGAAGAGATCAAAGGTAACCAGGGATAGGAGAGTCGCATACGAGTGCTTCTGCCCTCCCTAGTTTGGTACCTTTCAAACAACATTAACCAGAAAAAACAAAGGAGGGAGGGAGAGGGCAGAAACACATAAACACACAAAAACAGCAGCCAAAAAAAAACAAAAACAAACACCACCAGACCACCCATACCATAGGTGTCCAGCTGTCAACTAGGTATTTCTGCTGTGTAACATCTTTGCAGCACAAAAAAAGCAAGTCACGGGTATAACTGGTAACAGGATGAGGCCCAGTGCATGTGATTTCAGGAAAGTTACATGGCTGGAATTTTTCTGACCCCATTTGCTACACTTCTGTCTTCAACCAGCTGTGATTTATATGTAAAAAATAGCATTTCAGTAAAAAGCTGTGGAGGGAAGTATAATAAGAATATATTCAGCAAAGGGGTGAGCAGACGGCAGAGGAACTTTACCACCAGTCTCATGCAGACTTTCTGGGCTAGCATCTGATCTCCTTGCTTGTGCTGAGTAGTACTTTACTCTCCAAATAGTCCTATGGAAATCCACTAAACTGTCTATAAAGCTGTAATATTTGTGAGCAGTGCATCAGTTTCGGCCCTTAGGTTTCATTCTTTTTATCTTGATGTGCCAGTTAAAAATCTTCTCGTAGCAGCAGCTTGGATTTTATCACAAATGAATATTCTCATAACAGCCTTTTAAAATGCATGGGGGAACTTTTCAGACATAAAGATCTTTAAGTCAGAAGAACAGTGCAGCACTGTACATATGGCCTTTCTCATTGTATCACATTGAGCACTAATTGGCCAGGACATTTGCCTACCACAGAGTGCTTCTACGTGGGCTTTTTTCCTGTGTGATTTATTTACTAAATGAATTAGAAATCCAGAGCTGAATAGGAACTCTGTGAGTTCGGAGCTTTTGCAACTCAGACAATTCTCAGGCTGAAAATGAGTGTAGGAGCCTAAATTTGGGAAGAGATTCTTGAAGTCTTGCCCCAGTATTTCTAAGTGTTAGACAGCTAATGCATACTTAACATATAAAGTACTGCTGCCTTTGCAGATAATTTCCCTGCCAACAGTGTTTGGAATTCAAGTCCCACTTCTGCCCCAGAAATACTCTGCAGGTCTGGAAAGGGGAGCAAAACTATGAGACTAAAGAGGATAAATTGGTTTTATTCATGTCCAAAAGGTATCTTCTTTTTTGCTCCTGAATCTGACAGAGTTTTTTCCTAGTCTAACAATAAAAAGCTGCGTGCTGTAGGAACAGAAAATGCAAGGAAAAGAAGAATTTAGTTGTAGGTAGGACTGCATTGAATCATAACAACACCTTTTCATGAGGTTGGTCTTCTTTTTTAATGTGTGTATAGCTATAAACCTTTCTTGTTTGTAGTTTCAAAGTGAAACAAAAATGGGGAAAAAAAAACAGAAAAAAAAAAAACACAAAGCATTTTTCATGTTATTCTGCCACTACTAAAAGTAGGAGTGACATGAAATCCCAAATTAAATTTGGATTCCCTGAGGTTTCCTAGGCAATACTTGTGGAGCTACGAGGTCTGATTTGCCACATTTGTATTATCACTCAGAAGTCTTTGACTTCTTCATTCCAGAGTACCAAAGTGTTAGGGTTGGTCTCTTTGTCTCCACAGCCTTGTCTTTACATTGTGCTGTGGAGCTTGTGACCACTGCGTGATTAAAAAAAAAAAAAAAAAAAAGTGCTTGCTATTGTTTTCTCCACATCTTCTACACAAAATGAATATGTGGCATGTTGAATATGTGTATGCCAGTATGATGAGAAAGTTGACAAATGTAGGTAGAGAATGAGGCTGCTTTCCCATGGATAGAGGGAGCTGTGCTAGCATTGACTTACACTATAAAATTCCTCTGTGCCAACCCTTTAAAGAGAAAGATGAAGTCTGGTTTAACGGGTAACCAGTAGTGCTATATTTTAACATTTGATGAGAAATGAGTTTACCAGATTAGTGAAATGTATAATAGGCACAACTATGGAAATAATTGTATTTGTCTCTTACAAACTAATTTGTGTTACCATTATATTTTTAAGGGTCTTAAGAGTTTGCTACAAAAAGAGGTTTACTTGCTTATACCCTGCTGCAGTAGTAACCGTATACTGCAAAGGATGACAAGTCATGGCAGGAAAATCTGTGTTAAACAAAATACTTGAAAAAATACTTGAAATACTTGAAAGTTAATTTTACAGACTACTCAACACTAGCAAGGAAATGAGCACTGTAAGGTAGCCCCTTGTCTTTCCTTTTCCAGTACATTTTTCACCTCATGCAAATCTTGATTCCAGATAGCATATCTGCTGTCAATAAGACAAAGACATTAATCACACAAGTATATATCTAAACATTGTTCAAATTAGAACCCAAGATCTGGTGGAGCAGCTAGGGACTTCTATTAAAATGATCTTCCTGTTTCCTCAGTGGGACTATTTTTCACTTACGTAGAATTTACAGAAGTGCAGAAATTGTAAGATTTTTTTTTTCTTTTGAGACACGAAAGAAAACTATTTTTGTGGAAGAAGGAATTGTGTGTGCTACAGAAGTACTTGGATGCAAAAGGGAGCCAGAATTAAATGACAACAAAACTGCTACTGCTCTCAGGCAAGGAGCAGACCCACTTAAATTGCAGATTACCAATGCTCAGGAATAAGCCTGACCTGTGTTTAAATAGACTAACATTCTCTCTCACATCTCCACCTTAAGATCACCTTGATCTCACAGTCCATTCTTAGAGATAAAAATGAGATGGCCAAAGCAGTCTTGTTTTCAAAGTAACTCTACAGTCAAATCGTTTAGGCGTTGTTATAGACTGCTTCTTATAGTGTGTCTCTTGTGACCGTGTGCGGGTCAGTGTTAAGTGATGCCTGCCTCTGTGTTTTGGGAAAAAGAAAAAAAAAAAGTGACTTTGCTTTGCAGGAATATATATGCTGTGTGTGTGATGAATTTGTGCCTTTTATAACTGTAGCATTTTCTCAAGTGCCTCTGTGGTGACTGTCTCCGTTGGTTTACTTCTTAAGTTCCCTTTTCAATTGTCTCTGCAGATATTTTTATCTGACAGCTGTGAACCTTTTTTTAACCTTAATTAGAATCAATAAATATTGTCATGTCACTTTACTGTTTGAGGCGTTTATTTTGTGGATCCAGAACCTCCCTATTGATTTGGTTGTGATGGTGAGTATTATTTAGTAACACATTTCACATTGAAGACAGTGAGATATCTTTAATTCTGTAAAGAAGGAGAACAACATTTGGCAATAATTCTTCTTAACATATAGGTGGCCGACAGTCTTACACTCAAGAAGTATTTTTTATTGCTATAGGTGGGTTTTAGGGTGTCTCCATCTGAACATGCGGAGAAACAGACCTTGTACCAAATACTATGTGGTGTAAATGTAAAAAACCTGGAAGAAAAGAGAGGCAAAAACATTGCCTTAATTTCATCCAGCAGCTCAGTATCAGCGCTAGAGAGAGAATCTCTTCCCAGCTGCAGCACAGCTCTTTGTTTACCAGGACACAAATGAGGAGGGACACATTTTGTAGCTGACGATAGGAGTCAGGGGCGGGAGGTGCACGGCTGTAACTGAGGAACAAAGATGACCTTGGGAAGGGACCTGTGCTTCACCAAAAGGTCGTCTATGAATACTGGAAAAAGCTTAACCATCCACGTGAAAAACACATTGAAAGCATGCAGTGCTCTGTGTATGGGCTGAACTGTCAGTATTACTGACAAGTTATATAGGAACACAAATACCACGAAAGCAAATGTCCTGCACTAATGCACTGTATGCTTTATAAAGCATATGTCTGCAAATAAATGCATCAGAACCAACACTGCATTTCACAGGCCCTCAAAATGGTTAGCAAATGGTTGTGACTCTTAAACATCGCTACCTTGGATCAAATTTAAACCCTCTCTTTAACTCTTTGCTCAAATGTATCCAGATTAATACAAAAATATATTTTGTGCAACATCTATAGCAGATACTAATATGATTTCCTGAGAAACCAATTTAAAATCTCACTCATTGTTTAGGAGAGGATAGAACAGCTACATGTATGAAAATCATTTGACTAAATCATCCAAAACTTCTAGTATGAGAATTGAGGTTTGGTCTTGCTGGTCATTCTCTGCGTGTGAAGGGGAGAGATGGACTCCTTGCACAGAGGCTCAGCCCATGCAAGGCTGGAGGAGGCCTATGGACACATCCTGCTCTTGCTCTCGGTGGAGAAGGACACCTAGATGGACCAGGTTTCCAGCTTCGGTATCTTGGTTTCTGCACTCCAAAGACATGGGAACATGGAATTAACTCAGTATAGGAGATTTTATACCCAATACATCTGTTTCACTTGTCTGCAAAGACATTAATAACAGAATTAGATATTTTCAAGGAGTATATGATAACTACTCACCTAGAGAGCAATTCAGGAGCCTTCAGAAATCTGAGGGCACCTTATCTGGCCTCCAGCTGCTGCCTCAAAAGGCTACAGGTCTTCCTGAGGCCTTGTGCCATCAACCAGCCCCGCGCAGGTGGCACAGATGTGCTGTGGATATAAAGTAAGGCAGCTTCTACGTCCCACCAAATGTTGATGACAATTAGGCACTTAAATGCTTCGTTGGGATATTTAGCTTGGGAGAAATACAAACAGGAATAATGTAGGTGCTGTGAAGCTTCTGTGATCCCAGTTAATGGATCGAATGTTAAGAGGTACCTGCACGTACAGGGTGTTAACACATAGCTACCCTCTATGCAGAAAGGTTATACAATGATTTTGTTGGTCATTGGAAAGAAAAATAAAGGCATGGTATTCCAGTAAGTTAGGGTATTTGTGGTGTTTGCTAGAAAAGCCATCAGTAGCTAAGTGCTAAGATAAGCTGTAAAAAAAAATACATCCATGTAACAGGATTTGTAACTGATTTTCATTTGCATGTTTTCTACAGCAATAACCTATTCTGAAGCTGGACTAGGAAAAGCTCAAAAAAGAATTTTAAATAGCTCTGATAAATTGTAAAACATACATTAAAGATCTCGTCCATTGGGTCTTTACTCAGCATCATGCTAGCTCATCCCAGCTTTCCGTTCTTCCTGGCACTGCTGAAAGAGGTAAACAATTGTTTTGAGCTTTTGCATCTTGCTATGTTTTGACAGAATGTGAGAGAGACCTTTTCTGTTTTAGAAGTGATGAGCTGTTAGCTTTTACTCAGGTTTGGTTTTTGCTGTGCACATGGAATTTTCTGTTAGGAACTTTTACAGTCACTCTGTAGTGGAATGGCCCCAGTGAAATAATTACTACCCATCCAGCTCTGTTTCATCTGGTGTCATCAGGTTCTGCAGACTCCAACCCCATCTTTCCAGGGGAAAAAAAGTCTCATCCGAGTCCAAGTGATCTGTTTATCTGACCTCTGGCAGAATTGGGCAGAGCAAATGCAGCCCAGCCTCATCTCCACATGGCCATATTGTCGTTGAGGGTCAATGGTAACTTTTCAGGGTCTCGTTGCTGCTATTTCTGTAGCACAGCAGAGACTTGAAGAAGCACTCAAGGACGTGGTATCCAGCAGAAACAGCAGCCTTTGGCTCATTGGGTTTGTCAAATGGCTGCTGACTAATGGCATTCAACACTGCACTTGAATATGCTCTAATGCTTAGGTGGGAATGAAGGGAGAAAAGGAAGGGTATTAATAATGCACTGAGGCATCCGTGTCAGCTCTCAGGCTGTTCACTAACAATTTGCATATGCTCCAAGTTGTAAGAAAACACTTTGCACAGCAGTGTTGCATTTAGCAGAAATTACATTATAATTTCAGATGTGGAAAATACTATTCCAGATCCAAGCTCCACCGGGCTGCGCAGTCATTATCTGAAACAACTGAAATGCGTGCTTGTACCTCATCAAAATCAAGGAGAGACGTTGCTCCAGCCTGGCCACCCTCAAACAATGAGAATATTAAACTAAATTAGAAAGTATGTTATTTCCCAATCACTTCTTTATGAGCTGGAGCTTGGCCAGAGTGCTTTCCAGAGGTGGTATATTTGAGTTGACGCCTCTGTCTGTCCCGATAAAATGCACTGCCCCGAAGTGACCCCTTCTCAGTGGAGGGGAGTGTTCAGATACATTTAGATCTGTGCTCATGCTTTTATTCCAGCTCCTTCATGCTGACAAGCAGCTGCAAAGACGTAAGCTGTCCCTTTTGGGGAAGCCTTGAAGTTGGGGACCACTTGCATCCCTTTCCTTCAGTGTTTTGATTCCATGGTTTTTGGTTGCCCAACAGGACTTGTAAGAACATGTGCAGAAACGCCGAGACCTTTCTGCTAAGCAAAGCGCCCAGATCTTCCCTGTGAGATGACAAACTGATGGGGTTACGGAGCCACCAGATGGCAGCCTCGATTTCAGCCTTGGCGGCAGCCAGCCTTGAGCCAGCTGTCTGCAGCTGGTGCGCATCAGGAGCTGTCCCCCTCAAAAGCCAGGCTCTGCCTCTTATCATTCACCGGATTTAGTTCATATTTGGATGAAAATGATGGTATTTAGGCTATAATCGAAGGAGTTTTCACGTGAATGGTCTGGATGTGGAAGGCCAACCCCCAGCACAAGCTGTAATTACCATCCTTTGCTTCATTGCCAGTCCTAGGGGGAGGATGAGCTACCTGTCATGCTGCACTGCAAATGGCGGTGGAGCTTTTTCCTTTCCTAAGTAATGTGTTCTTCCTCGGGAAACTTTTTTTTCCCCTGTTCCTCCTACTTGTCCCAGGCTAATCTGTCTTCACTATGTAAGGTAAGGCCAAAATAAAATTTATAAAAAGTAAAAAGAGGCAGACAGAGAGAGAACAGAAACTCAGAAGCCAAGTGCTACCAAAAAAAAAAAAAAAGCAGAACAGCAAATGCATTTGGAGCTGAAAACATTGATTGCCAAGTGCAGGGGCTGAGTGGGAAAAGGAAAAGTTACAGTTCACTAACAGCGAGCATATTTAATTTCCCCTTCTGGATTTTCACCAAGATGAAATTTGCTTTCTCTGTATGTGCATGTGGAAAGCAACTCTTGCAAGGAACATTTACAAGCAAAATTGGTTGTTTCAAACAGCCAAAACAGAAACAGTCCAAAAGGAAAGAGAGAAGAACCAACAAAAATTATTTTTCCACAGAAAAGGACCCTCTGGATTTTTCTTTATTTTTCTACTTGTTGGTGCTGCTGTTAGGAAATTGGAGCTGTGTTCTGTATAAAGCACATATAACCAGCATCCAGCTTGCCCATGGCATGGTTTGTAGCCAGAGAAAAGCACTTGGTGTTAAGCAGCAAACCTGGTCAATAGGGCACGGGAACAGAGTGACCAGAAACCTGCATGTTGTGAGTGGGTAGCGCTGGGCACACCCCTCTGGGCGGTATTTTTGTTCAAATATATAATGGTAATTTCTGCCTACAGTTGGAGGTGTGTTTGATCTGGGGAGAAAAGATCAAACAGCATGAAACTGGAGGCTGGATCAAACACGAACTGGAAAGTATCTCTGATGAATGACTATCAAAGAGACCAGGCTGAAGGCTGCAAGCACTTGCTTGCCCAGCATGGTTTTTAGACCTGGATGTGCCGCATTTAGCATCCTGGGTGAAGGTGGGCAGACCTCCTCCTTGCCCCATACAAGGAGCATGACTAGATGGATGCTGCCCACACTGGTGGGAGGTTGACATCCCCCGAGCTGAAGCACGCAGCCCCTGCAATCCAGCGCTTCATCCTTGTGAAGCGGGCACCTTCCCAGACCTCTCACATGGTGGATTTCCAGACAGACGGGTGTGAGTTGCCAGCCCATCCTGCTCGGAGCTCCCCAGCCTCATGGAGCTGGTTGGTGGCAGCCAGGGAGGGGATGGCAGTGCCACCCTGTGCAGGCAGGAGCTGCCGCCAAGAGGAGTGGGGCTGAAAGGAGGTGGGCAGCAAGAGGTGGTTGGTGGCTTACATGGGAGAGCTGGAGACTGACACCCAAACTAAGGGTCTTCGTGCCCTTAGAAATGTGTAAATGCAATTCAGTTCCCACCCAGGTGCTTGGTGTGCACCTTGGATGCCCCATCTTTGCCTGTCTCTCCCGTCTCACCCCTCACTCAGAGAAGACAGAGCTTCCCCCTCATCTGCGGGAGGGTGCAGGGCTCTTCCTCCAACAAATGGTGCCCAAAGCATCCCCAGCCTCAGAAGGGGTTGTCGAAGCCTTTCCCACCCCTCGGCCTGGTGAGGTCTCTGCTCCATTCCCAGTGAAAAGAGGTGTTTCCACTGTGTTTCAGCCTTTTTAATGATGGCAACAGCTCGCTTCTTTGAGAGCTGTCAGTAGTGATTAACTCAGTCCCATTCTGCTTCAAAATTGGTTTAAGAAAGATGCCTGGCTGTTTAATATTTAAGCTAGATGTTTAATGTTTAAACAGGGAAATTGTTCTGATAGTCAAAAGAGGCATGAAAGCAGGTCTGTGATCTCTGACAGTCACAAACGTTGCCCTTTCCTGTAGCAGCACGGTGCCTGGGAGCTGCAGGAGTTTCAGAAATGCCAGTTTTAATCACCCTCTTTCACTTCATTCACCATTTACCGCTCCCACAGCAGTGAGACGTGCTCCTTTCCTGTGCAGAGAGGAACATTGTACCTGGCCCTGTTTGCCAGTGGTTCAGCTGGATTGCACTTGCATGTCAAAACCCAAGCAAATTGCAATGGAAACATGCAGGAGTGATGTGGAAAGCGAAGCTGGACAGTGTCAGGCCACAGGCATATTGCACAGAATCTGTTATTGGCTGTGAAATTCAGAAGATTCAAGTCAGCAGCAAAATGAACGTCTCTAACTGCCATAAATACATGTATGGGTGAATGTTTTGGAACAGGTACGGACAGTATTTTTCTGGTGGTGGAAATATTCCCGGGGGAGAGGATGTAGCAGTGCAGAACTATTTTACAACGCTGAAGATGTCTCAGAAGACAGGCAGTGCTCCCCCCACAAGCCTCAGGCTCGCAATACAGCAATGCCAGGCTGCGTGCACAGAGGCAGTCCTTATGCACAGGAACACCTGCATGGTAAAGGCTGGGGTGGGGGGAGAAAAAATGACCATTTAATACCACAAAATCCAACATTGCTGCTTCCTACTGAAACTACTCTCTTCTTTCCAGTGCAGAAAGGAGCATGAAGCACATATGTAAGTTCAAGGTAGATGGGAAAGCTGAAACTGAAAACATAGATAGTCTCATAAATAATCTGTCAGGCTTTCTTTCCCCAGAGAAACTGGTAGGGGCTGTCTGATCCTCACACAGCATGGCTGGGAACAATGAAGAAAGTAGCTCAGGAGATGCATACCAGCTGTACCTTTTATGTGTTGTGCTTGACTCTGACACTCTGAGCACCTGCTCACATCTGAAAAGAGCCTGATGACAAGGGGCCACCTGAAGTTCTCCTTCCCTCTGGGAAGAGCTTCTGTTGTTAAGCCCGCCAGCACATAGACTGAGATTGGTCTGCACTGAATTACGGGGTCTGCAAAGCTTTTGTACAAAAAAAGTGAGAGGATATACGAATGTAGTTGAAGAGGTGAGCAGGAGTGAAGTCATCTTGCTGGGTAGGTAGGTCTGTTTTGTGTAAACTTTTGTGTACACATACAGACCACGTTGAGCAGAGCAAGGGTTTGTTGGCTGCTGTATGTGATATGCCCTATGATTTAACACAGGTGCAGAGAAACACCACCTTGCACGAACTCACAAAAAATGACACAAGAGAAAGAATATGAAGAAAAGTTTATAGAAGAGATCCTCTTATCAAGGTTTCAGGACAATTGAAAGGCACATTTCACTGATGTTGAATGACAATTGAGTCCATGGACACATACAATGGTCACATTTCATGGCAAAAAGACCGCATAATGACGGTACGTTGTGAAACATATTCTAGACTTCAGTTAACACTAAACTGATTATTTTAAGTGTGTCATGTACATAATAAGAGCGGAACAGGCAGATGCATCCAATTACTGTAATTTACAAGGCAGTAATTCAAGCCCCAAATATATTTCTCCTTATTGTAGGAAGGCAGTACGGAGTATGAGCAAAATGAGGGACAGCGAATTGACAGGGAGCCAGGAAACTGCTGATGGTCTGAAAATAACAGCCAGCATCTGCTGCAAGTCAGAGGGGCTTCCACTTTGCTAAAGTAGAGAGAAGTGAATTAACAGTCAGTGGCCAGCCTGGGTCGAATGCACTTGGGCCAGGAAGCGACTGAGAGCTGCTCTGTGGAAGAACTGCAGCAGCGTGAGGCTCACTGCCCTACGCACCTTCTGCGACCATAAAGCATAGTTACTCGTTCAGCAGCAGGTGGAACAAAGTCCACCCGTGCTTCTCCTCTCACTATTCAGCGATCTACTTCATGCTAATTATCTCCTTTCATCCTGCTCACAGTTAAGTTTCAATTGTGATGATTAATAATTAATCAAATGCCTTTGCAAATTAATTTAGCAATTCTATGTCTGATTGGCATGCTAATCTCTTGCGTGCAGCAGGGATGCTACAGAAGTAACCTCAAATATTCTGAGACACTAACTGAGGTGAATACATAAGAGTACTTATTAACTTGTGTGGCAAAAAATAGAGCAGCAAGTGGAAATGAATGCATGATCCAAAACCTCTTTGCTTTTCGGAAAAGGTCCAATCTGCATTTTGCCTTCCCTATGTTAGGAATATAACATTGATATTAACGGGTCCAATCAAAACAAATGGACAAGGAAAAGGCAAATTTAAAAAATACCCCCACAGTTGATTTAAGTTTGTTTTGCTGGTAGCAATTGCAGTAGATTTAACGCATTAATTATGACACTAAAAAGAAAATCACAAGGAGAATACCTTTTGCCCTTTCCAGCCCGCTTCTCTCCAAAAATAACCCTCATCTGGTAAATGGGATGAAGAGTGAGTACGCAGCTTCAACTGGACATTTAGTCCACACTAATTTCGAATTAATAGTCCCTTTTTATAGGCAAACAGCCCTGCAGCAGCCACAGAGGTGAAAAAAAACAGTATTCCCAAGCAGACAGAGCAGTCCCAGCGCAGACGGCAGGTTCCTCTCCCAGAAGGTGGTGGTAAATGGTCGGGATGGGACATCCTGGAGGAGAGAGGAATTTGTATGACCACAGGCTCTCCCTCACTGTGTGAGGGGATGCAGTAAATGTCTCTCACTAGGCTGGGGAGATCACAAGATTTTCCTGAAGGCCGCATAAGGTGGGGGAAGGTGGGTCATGGTCGTGAAACACGTGTTTTGTGTTGGCCCATAAAGCCACAGGACAGTCAATGTGGAGCTACCTATGGGTCTTAGTCATCCACCCCTTAACCAGAGGTAACAATATACCTTGGACAAGTTGAAAAAATGAATACTGTCAGCACAAGAGGTAATTAAAATCTTGTAGAGGGACAGGTCCCACAGGAACCACCATCACAGGGACCGCAGCCCAACCAGGGGGTTCACTCTTCTGGTGACAACGAGAAAGTCACTCACCTTTGACTCTGGCTCTGGCATCCAAATTTCATTTTCAGGGATCTTCCCCATACGGTGTAAAATCTAGAATTAAAAATGTTGGTACCACATGTGAAAAACTCCACCAACTACTTTCTGTTTTGGAAAAAGACAGCAAGTCAGAGCAAGCTGACACTGAGAAAAAGCATAACTATGACTAGCTGAAAGTGCATTGAACCAGAAAACATATAGCGATTTGTCTGCTTATATCAGCAAAGAGAGAAGGAGGGAGTTTTGATAGTTTGCCTAAAAATATGATAGCTGGTGATCAAATGGCTATGTGTGTGCCTAACCAATGTTTTAAGAACACAAGGACAGTTTCACAGTCTTTCACCCTGTGTGTAAAAGGCAGGCCTACACACAGAAATCCAAAGAACTACAGCTTTTCCAGATGTTTATTTTTCTTCCTGAGTACAAGTAAAAATGCTTTTTCACATGACATTTGAGAAATAGCACAGTGCCACGTGCTCAGGACACAAAGCCTGTTGGGAACAATGCTTCCAAACTAGAAAGAGGAGATATTCAAGTCCCGGGCTTTCAAAGCATACTATTACGAAGTTCTCTCTTGGCTACACTCAGAACATACGAAGTTTATCAAGGTTTTTTTGACAATAGACTGGTTGTAAAAATCATGGAGGTTCTTGGGGGCAAATTAATGTCTCCAGAAGAGACAGCTAACTTTGTAACAGTTGCTCACAGGCACAGAGAAAAGAAATGAGAAACTAGGTTACTTGAAACAGAGCAAGCAATGAAGATTATAAGGTGAATTTGATACTCTGTCAAAGGGAAGCAAGGGGCTGATTTTCCATTATTTAACAACTCTGTGGCTCTGCCATACAGCAGTTTTAATTGTAATGTATACCCTTTAAAGATGTTTTTTTCCCCTCCGTCCAGACAGTTGTAAAGAGATTTTACTGTGACTGGGAACCCAGCCCAATGTGTGTCATTCTGAGATTTAGACATTATCAGAGCCACCCGTTATGGATTCATAAAGCCGAGCTCACTATACTCTCTGGTGAAAGGAGAAGCAGAAGGGACAGATCAAAAATCTGAATAATGCTCAGATTTCCAGATTGCTGCACAGGAAATAACTGCACACATTTGTAATGACTGAATTTTTTATTTTTTTTAATGTGATAGAAATTGTGGTGGAATATCTAAGGGCTGCATCAGTTTGGAGGGTTTGTCCATCGGGACATGAGGTATATAGCTTGAGCTTTGTTTTAAGTCTCTAGTGCAGCAACATAGTGTGTGATGTTCAGTTTCTTGTGAGATTTTGGCTGCACTTTATTCAATAACAAACAAAGTAAAGTTTAAACAGTTTTTGAAGTTAAAAAAAGAAAGCCTTTGGCTCACTTTCCTTTCCAGGATTTTTCCTCACCAGTTCTAGGAGCCCCAGCCCAATTACAGTGTGTGATACACCAAATGAGACCCTCCAAGCTGTACTTAATTCTTTTTAGCCTTTTAAAAGAGATGATCCACGCCAACAGTCTGTACCTCTCTGGCTGCTCTCTCTCCTGCCTGTACGGCCCCCTCCATGTACCCGCTCCATTGGGTAGCCGTCTCCGTGCCAGCAAAGTAGATTCTGTCAACTGGCTGGCGAATGATCCTTCAAAACAAATGGAGAATGTCAGATGACAAGTAATAAGAAGGCGATGATCCTTCTTAAAGCAATTCATTGGCTTTGATGGAGCACTCAACTTGGTTTCTCCAGAATCCCTGAGGACCAGGGCTGGGGAGCACAGTGCAACAAGTTGTCCCTGCAAAACCACCCACCTGCCTCTGTACACAGACACAAGATCTGAGAAAGAAAATCCAAGGCGTAAATCAGCTTCTGTGCAAGATAATACAAGCCTTATTTTAGTGCTGGGATAAGGGATAATCTTAATGGCCTCCAGAAATGCAGTGCAGCTGATAGGTTTATGTGTTCTGCATGGCAGCTTTGTTGTTATCCTGCCATTACAATGGGATGTGAATGATGTTTTCTCAGCGAAGGGTCACCAATACCAGCTTCTCTTCAGGGTGGTGGACTTGCCTGGCTGCTTGCCAAAAGAGGCTGGCAGATCAAGGCATCTGCATTCAGGGATTTGCATCTGGCCCTGTAGGGTGGTATAAACCAGCCCCTCAGCTGGGCAAAGCTGCACAAGGATCCTGGTCAACTCAGCCATAGGAAGTGAGCTGCCTTTCCCAGGGAGGGACATGCTTGCTCTAACAGTTCCCATCCAACTGCAGGCCGGAGACCTCACCCATTACTACCCAAGCTTTCAGTTTAATTGATACAAAAAAGTCTGTGCATGGGATGACTGCTTCCCAATTCACATCTTGGCACAGAGGCAGGGTGTAGCTCCATGATGGACAGTCTGAGGAGAACATGCTAAAGAGCTCACGCTGTCATATGCTACATGATTTGCTTGCTCTTTGGTTTTCGATATGTGATCTGTCTGGTTGTTCCCAATAGGTGCTGAACTGTGCTTTCCACAAGCTTTTCAGTGATACACCACATATTAATAGGTATTATTGAACATGCTACTTTAGGAATACAGCAGTTCTGTGTGGGGAGGGCATGGGAGGCTTTGCTGGGCAGGAGGAGAGAATGAGTTTTCATGTAAGGGTTTTGTCTTCCCCTGGTTATGTGACTCTATGGGCTTTGCCAGAACCCAATGCTCCACCTACACAGTCAGTGGAGATTCCTCCTGTGTCCAAGATGCATGTCTTCAAGACCTCGGAAAGCATTAAATGGTATAATGAAAACACGCAAATACTGCATAGTGGCAAATACTCTAAGTAGCCTGACTTGTGGGGAAAGGTTTTGTAGCTGTAGCAGGTCCCCTTGTGACTGTGCTTTGTTTTCTTGAATGTCACAAAAGAAACTGCTCTCATTAAAGTCGAAAGCAAGACTCTTATTAGCTGGGGTGCAGGGGAGCGGAAAGAGGGTTGGAGTTCCCCCAGAGGGCTACATATGTCCTAAGTTTGTTGCACAAAGTGCATCATTGTAAATGAGCTAAGAAATGCAAACTAGAAAGCAAAGCGTTCTCTGTTTTACCTTCCGTACGAATACATTATGCCAGGTGGGAAGTAGGCTGTGTAACAACCCCCTGAATATTGTTCCATGGTCCAGTTCTTTTCTTCATAATGCACTGGCTGTAAGTATTAGCAAACATTAGAGAGTGAAACAGTGGCAAAGAAACTGGAAATAAAAGAAAGAAAAAAACAAATTTCCTTTGAAGATGGAAAAAACAGGTTAAGGGTACAATGTCATATCATCTGATTAATGCTATCCATTAACACCAAACAAACATTTGCACTTCTAGAGAAGCTCTATCCTCCCACAGAGAAATGCAGGACAAATTAAACCATTCACTGCCTTTTCTTTTCTTGCAAAGAGTGAGACTCCCAGGTCTTTTCTTCCTGTACTAGGTGCTGCTGCCCTCACCTCTGGTGTACAGGTTCTATGGCACAACATACAATTTTAGGTCCCAGGCAATTTGGCTTCATCCTCCAGAACAAAGTAGCAACGTTACCATACAACAAAGGTGAAAACAAATATTCATGTCTTACATGTAATGCCTCTTCCATCTCCATTGCCTTGGCATATGCCTCGCAGATTTTCTTCTTCCTGTATGAGAACAAAAATATTCAGGGAAAAAAAAAGTGGAAAAAACCTCTAAGCTATTGCTCTTGTTATTAAAAAAAATAAATACATATTGCAACACATTGGAAAGAAAGTGGTTTTTTGCTTTGCTTTTAAGTCTGATTTCCAGTTCTTATCTTAGGGTGCATATTCAAATGCTGAAGCATAACTGTGATATACAGAATGGACCCTGGAATGGGAAATGAAGGCCAATTTTGGCAATGAGCTCTAAAAAAATAAATCTCTGTGCAGTTATTTTAGGATGCGGAGCCAATTCATTCTCCTGTTCACTGATGTAAGACCAGAAGAGAAATAATATAAATCAATGAAATCCTTACAGATTTACTATATCTGAGAACAACATATGAGCTGGAGAATGCTACTCACATTCCTAAGCAGAACTCCTCTTTCACTTGCATGTATACTAAAATCACATTTAGAAAGTACTGTTTGTTCATGCCACAGACTAACAGAGCAACCACACTGTTGTAAGCATGGAGGTTTAAGAATTTTGTTGCCCAGTCCGAATGTGAAGGAAACCCAAAACTATGAGTGTCAGTGCTCCATCTCTCCCTGGGATGAAGCATCATTCAGTGGGGTGCAGCCTGGCAACGTCTTGAGGAAAGTCTTATCAATGCACATGCAGAGCTAATAAATCATAAAATGGAAGAGCAGGCAGGACTTTGAAACTCAGAAATAACCATAACTGCATGGATATCGGTGTTAGTGTCTTGGCCTGTTTATGCTAAAAGCTAAATTTTCACCACGATTTCCAGCACTTGTAGTTGCACTGAGTATGTTAGTATTTACATACACACACACAAACCCACATACATGCCTGTGGGGAAGCATTCCAGACAACCAATTTGTATCTAAAATATTTACAATTTCTGAACTCTTACCTCTCTTCCTTAGTGAGACTGGCCAGTTTAACAGCCTTTCTGGTAAGGATGAAACTGAAAAGAAAAATATGGCATATAAATATCACACAGTGTTAACACTCCAGCTGATTTGCAACATCTTGCTTGAAATGACGCTAAAAAAGATGGACAAAGCATTTTAATGGCATGTAATGGGTCTGACAGTTTTTCATGATATCTAATCCCTAAATAACTATAGGACGGACGGGTGTAAGGCCCCTGTGGGATACCCTGCATTCAACAAACTAGCCTGCACCGACTCCCTTCTTACACCTAGTTCTTATCCAAAAAGGCTGAGACCCTGAGTTTTCTTGTGCTTTTGATGTCTCACAGGCAGCTGGCCATACCACTGCCCATGCTACTTGGTGCTAATACGTGCTGGTAGCCTGCTGCTCTGACAAACACTGCACAACACCATGGACCAGTCCTGTAAGAACTGTGCCTGATTTTTACTCAGCATGAAAGAAGCAAATCTGGTGATTAGTTCCTCTGACCTCAGTAGAGATACCCCAGGGATGAATTAGGTTCCTGCACTCTTTCAGAGTGAAGTTGCAAGGAGAAATCCACAAGGAGAAAGCAAGAAACGATTTGCCATTTGGAGGAGGTTTACCACTTGCAGGACGGAAGTTTTTAAGCCTTGAATATGCCCATAAGCATGTACAGTTTGGTAGAAGTAGCGTGCTTTCCTTGCCAAATACTTCACAAATAGTTGCTTGACATTTATATTGGCCTTTTTTGGCAGGTTCCCCTCAGATTACAGTGGAAACATTTGTAAAGATTGTTTGTTCATATTGGCTTAACTTCATTTTTAAAAGCCAATAAATGCTGCTACACATTTTCTCATCTGTTTGTCCAAACTCCAGCTCCAATATTTGGTAATTTCTTTGGAATTCCGATTTCCTCATTGAACAGCTGCTGCCTAACGTAACCACAAGCTGATGTTCTTTGTCCCTCCTCAGCTAGATGGGGAGAGGATGCAAACGATGATGTCTTGGACAATTGCATTTTCATTTTGCTAAATACAAGGTCCTGACATAAGCAGAATACAGGCTCATAAGACTCTCATAAAACTAGGTAAGTAAAGGATTTATTTCTAAGTCTACTCGGCAGCAAAACACTGTCTGAATGCTTCAAATGAGCAAAGGTGAATCCAGCAACCCCTTCCCAACGATCACCTTTTTATCAGGCTATTTGTAGCACAAATTTCACATAAAAGCTTATGTGGACTAGAGAGGCACAAGGGGGCTGTCAGAAGTACTCTCCACCCTCTACTAGGGCTGTGGGAGTGGGCACCACTGATAGGATCTGTCCATTTCCCCTCTTCCTCCTCTCACTCCTTTATACAAAAAGAAATGCATATCTGTAAGTATGGGCTAGAAGCTCCTAACCCCATAATGGCAGGAAAAGATCCATCTGGTTTTGTGTCATCTATGGTTATTCCAATTGGGCATTCTTCATCCTCAATGAAGAGAGAAGCACTGCAACCTAAGGGGGAAAAAAAGGCAAAATAATTGTCAGAGAGACCTGTTGATAATCACTACTACTGACAGCAGTGAACTGGGAAAACTATCAATACAAGGAATTGCACAGTAATTCCTTGGTCACCAATAATAACTACAAGTCTGTAACAGTCTTTCCTCTCTTCCCTCTGACTCTGGGAAATTTTGTACATGGACTTATAAAAGTGGTTTTTAAATTCCATTACTACTTAGTAAGGAATTTTTGTGTCTTGTTGCAAGTCCCTGTGGCTTTCTATATTGGACTCAGTAAGCATTAAAAATAAATTGATCTAGCAAGAACTACGATGGTTCATTCCATAAGTAACTTTGGTTAGAACAACAAGAGCAGCAACAAAACCCGATGTAATTATATCTGGTCACTGTGGGCTCAAATATACACTCTGTATCGATTTTGTTGATGATACGACTGTCATAAATGGTGTCTAGTAACAGTAATGCAGCAGAAACATGGGCAATCTAATCTAGTATCACATCCCTGGCACCACCTACATGTTTCAGATGAACACGCAAAAAATCCTGCACAGATAGCAGTGTATAAACCTACCTACATTTCTTTCTAATCCCATTTGGTAGCTGGCTTATGCCCTGAAACATGCAAAATTATATTCTTTCGATTAAGAAATATTCTCACCCAGTGCAACTTTCGGTGGCATTATATAGGAAGTGGAAACTAACCTGTTCATGCAAATAGCTCTAGAAATGCTAACTGATTTTTTGATCATTCTTTAACAGTTAAAGCTGAGAAAAATGTGATGTTGCAGTACCTGGAAAAATATCTTGAGTTAAACAAAAAGCTAACCTACTTTTCCCATTCCTCTGAGATATCAAGTCTGTAGAACAGAGGATTAAAAACAGGGAAAGGTCTCACACCCAAAGCTCTCACTGTCGTCTGCTGTAAATTCCCTCTGGCTGCCCTAACTCTGTCTCTGCAGGGAGAAGGAGGGACTTGCTGCTGCATGGCTGCTGTTTCTGTGCATTGCAGGTGGCCTCACAGCTTTCAGCAATACTTCCCAGGGAAACCTGGCTTCTTCTATCAGTCATCAGCTGGCAGCTCTGAGACTTGGGATCCTGCTGGGGTTTGAACTCTGCTTTGGGAAAAGGTGTATACTTAAGCTTGGACAAAGAGCTCGCCTTCTCAGGGAGAGTTACCTTTTGCTTTTCTATTTCTGTTTAGTTTTGGGTGTTTTGCACATTTAATGCCCCCGCCCCCCCGGATTTATTTCCTGACAGCAGAGCTTCAAAATTAGCATAGCACTGGGTTCCCAAGTCCTTCGTTTCCCCCACATACCTTTCTTCTCCCAGAAGGCTTCCTTGTAGTACACCATGCATTTTATGACAGACCCCATAGGCAAACGCTGAATTAACTGGTTTCTCTTTGGTGGCAGTTCTGGGTTGTAATGGATCTTCGTTGTCAGGATAGGAGGGATAGCACTGATCACATACTTGCCCTGAAAAGTAAACCACTGTCAGCAGAGACAAGGCACTGCCTCACACTTAGGTTGCCCTGCAGGACACATTTGAAAGATGCTCTTATCCGTCATTAACAACTTTCTCACCCCTGACTTTCCTACTTGGCTTTCCTACACAGATATTTCCAGCTGGTCAGAAGAATTCTGCCATTTCAGAAAAAGAAGAAAGGGAAAATACGTTATTTTGTGATTATGTGATTCCTGATAGCTTTCTGGACGCTACAGGACTAGAGATGAAACTTGGCTGGAGACAGGTCAGGGAGTGGGACAAGAAAGATCTTACAGCATAGGTAGAAGTGTCTTTTACTATTCCCAAGAAAATATGACCCTTTTTTTTTTTATTATTAAAAAAAAATATCACTTCAATGCATGTTCCCAGTATTCTACTTCCAGACAGGCAACACTGGTGGTGATTTCAGCTTTCCTGAACATGCTCCATTCCTCCCACAGATCTGTATCTGACCGGAGTGACGAAGGATGCTCTGCTTCAGGGTTCAGGCTGACACTGAATCACTGCACTCACTGCTGCTCCAAGGAGTGCTGATGCTGGCAGGGCCACTGAGTGCAGGAAGCCCATCTGCTCCGACTGGGCTCAGCCGGCACAGAGGAAGAAGCCTGTGGTTTGACTCCATGGTTAATAATCCCTGGGGGAGGGAGAGAGCCCCTCCTCAGGACATCCTCAGACATGTTCCTCTGCCAAACAGCCCCTTCCCTTTCTGCTAACTTTCTTTAAATATCCTCTGAACACTGCAGCTGGTGAGACAAGGATCTTGCAGGCGGTGACTGAGCCCCGCAAACCCTCCTCGCCCCCACAGCAGGCTTAGCTCTGTGTTCAGAAGGGAGCTGTTGTCACTGCATGGGATGGGGCTGAGCCCTGGCCTTTCCTAACTTGTGACAAGCTGACCTCACAAATCTTACTAACTGGGTTTGAAATGTTGCCCCTTTTTTTTTTTTCTCTGCAAACCACAAACTTTGATACAAACAGGAACCTTATTTTTCTTTATCTGAAACAGTCTCAATGAGGAACTAAAATGTAAAACTACATAATCACAGAAAAAGGTCAGATAGACAAAGCAGACTAATGACCAATTAGCAGAACACCAACTTGTGACCCAGCCGTAAATAAATCTGCAAAGCAGGTTTCACAGACTGTCCGGACAGTCTGAGAAATAGACACACACAAATAGGTACTTCCTGATTACATCTGGCTAAGAGCTACAGCAGATGTATTCACCCACTAAATGCATACTCTACTTTTATTTTAATCAAATTACCTCATATATTTCATGGTTTAGAGTCTCCACAATGACATTATCACCTGTCTGATCAATACGGACCACAGGTCTCTCCAGTTTAACTTTGCCTTCAAGGAGATCCTTCATTTTCTCCGATATCTGACCAGAACCCCCAATAAACTTCCTCTCCTAAAAAACAAACAGAAAAAAAAATAAACAAAAATTCACAAGCATTAATCGCAATGACATTGAACATGACTCCTGCTCATAATCAAGAAACTCCAAGACAAATCTGCAAGTGCTAAGGATGCATAAAGTAGCCCAGACTTTCAGAAGAGCTAAGACAGAAGCCTGAACCTCAATGGAGATTGATAGCTGAGACATTTTTACAATGGCTTTCTCAATTAGCTGGCTTAAAGGCTCATGAAGCCTGCAGAATAAAGAAGTATAATGCAGATATTTTAGCTAGAATAAACAAATCACCTCATTAAAAAGAAGTTTTTAGTATTTTACCCATCGCTGTGCTATCAAAACCCTCATGTGTGACAAAGATACCAGCCTGCATCTGTACAGCTAAAGCCTTCTCAAGCTCATAAGTAAGACAGGTCTTTAACTGAGTCTGGCCTTGAGTGCAGTAGGCAATGAGCTTTATCTGTCCCTGGGATGACACAGAGACAGTGTTGTCTGGAAAAAGCACAATTTGTGACACATATTTTTTGTGATGTCTGTGCAGAGGCCCATTGGAAGCATTAGCCCTCTTTTATCCGCCAGCCACCATTGCTCTATCAAGCAGCTCACTTTACATAGAAGATGCTGGTACTGGCAGGGAGGAAAGGAGCCACAAATTCTTCTGCTGAAAGACTGAAATGACTGCCTGAAGAAGTTTTATAAGACTCGTCATGGCTGCTAAGTCAGAAATACTTTTGCTCAGCTGATTTTGATCAGGGAGAGGGAAGGAAGGCAGCAATCAAGGCAGCCTGACACATCCAGGCACAAAGAAAAGGAAGCACTCTTCTCAGCCTAGCTTTCCCCTCTCCACGTCTTGTCTAGCTAAGGGTATTCGTTTTATTTTTAATCCTTACCACAACATCTAGCAGCTGCTGACATGGGACAGCAACTGTGGCTGAGAGGCCCCTAAGGAGGAAGGTTCTTAGGTTTTACTCCTACCTGAGGGCAGCACTAGCTCTGCTTCCAGCCTTCCTGACACATGGTTGTCTATTCCTACCCCAATATACAAGTTATTTTGACAGCCCCCCTCTTCCCTTTTCTGAAATTTCATCCAGAACAATCAGATGAAAAACGAGGCTCTGCAGGCAACCAGCTGTCTGCCACGACCAAGGTGAGGAACAGACTCAAGTAACTCAAAAAACGTGCTGCCGTGTGAGCTGTCTCAAGAAGGAAGGGTCTTTTGCTTCCTACTTCCAACTTGGCAATTAGAGACTTCCACAAAAAATGAATAAATCAGTATTTCAGCCTGAAGCACAATTGCTTTGAACTGTTGAAAACATTCAGATGTGGTAAGTATCCCATAGAAAACAAATCGGCACACAAAGCGGGGGGGGGGTAACAAATCTGCAACAAAAGAACTGTGCTGAAGTGAACACAGGACAGAAAAATTAATTAAATTGTCCCAATTTATCCCACAGCCTAGCTAATAAAATTCCTCATTACACAGAGTTAGCTGAGAGGGCCGTTCAGCCCCATGAGAACATAACCGTCTTTGGTGCCCCATAAACTTGGTGTTTTGTTCTCCTTTCATTAATTACAGGAGTTTGGCGGGTACAACACTCCACTTGCTCTTTATGGTTTCAAGAGGGGGAAAAATAGGAGACATTTTGTACCTGTCCCCCGTTGGTGACAGAGAATATCCTGGCTGTGCCCCCACACTGCCTCACATACCACAGGAACCAGAGAGCAGAGACTTCATGCGGCTCAGATGTGACGTTGACATTCACAAAGAGGGTAGCAAATTCTTTACCGGCTCTGCATGAAACACAGGAGCAGAAACAGGTACTGAACAAATGCGACTTCCTGATTGCTTTCATTATTTTTTCTTTATTATTCTCGATAAGGGCTGCTACCCCACAGTCAGAGAAGCCAAAATGATTTATATTTGCCTCATTTGTTAGCCTGGAGCTTGATTGTTTCAACGGTTATATCAGCGCCTCCCTCCCTTCCTCCCAAAGCATTTACCCATGGAGTTTGAAATCCCACTGATTTTACCTTAGTTATTTCTTTAAATACTTTCCCAGTTGCCATTCCTTTCATCAAAACAAATATTTTTCTCAACAGGAGAATGCATTTGGTAACCTGTTAGCAAACCTCTTCTGCATTTCCCCTCCACGGGGAGCTCATCAGGCACATCATTTCCAAGGTCTGATTGGTCCTCAGGGACTCAACTAGCCACACTGCTAAGACATTTCCCATCTCTGGTATAACAGTGCTTTTGTAAAACCAAGAATCAGACACTATAAGTAACCCAGAAAAATCAAAATGTCAATTAATGCCACAAATATAGGGAGAGGACCAGTGGTCTACTGAAGTAAATCCTCTGAACATAAACAGAGTAACACCAGCAGGAGATGAGGACATTGCTATCTATGAACATTTGTTTCATCTGTAGCTACATATTAGTAAAAGAATTGAGATTATTTTGCAAAGACAGCAAAAGGTCTTTGATTCAGATGAAGCTTCATAAAACCACATGGATTTATAACCATCTCCTAAAGGAAGCAACTTTGCCAGTTGTCCAGGCTAAAATATATAACTTTTAAACTTTTATAACCTAATTTCCCTAGGCATGAAGTCCAGTCACCTCTATTTCATTAGTAAGAATATGAAAACATCATGCACACAACAGCCCTCTGTAACAGTCCTGAAAGCACTGAGATGCCAAACTGCTGTAGCTTGAGAAATATGAAGAGTCTCCAGGATTAGTAGAGGCTGATCCGTGGCATGTGACAAATTACTCTTACATTGCAATCTTGACCCAAGTCATACAGAAAATGTTGTAAAAAAGCTTTTCCATTTAGGGTGGTACCGCTTTTAACTATGTTTAGAAAAATCTGGTTTGGCTTGAAGATTTAAAATGGCTTTTTGAACATGTTTCGGCTGAGTGTGTCCGTTAAAACTGGAGTGCGAGAAAGCCACCAGCAGCAGAAGCAGTCTTGCAGATAAACATGTTCCCACAGAGATCACTATAAACCTGGTTTTGCTTATACTTTACTGACTTCCTGACTAAGAGGAACAGTAAAAACTAGAAAAGGAAGAGCCAGTGCACTTGGAACAGAAAGGGTAGCTCAAAGTGACTGAGTTTGCAGAGAAATGGCTCATGAAATTTATTGTAAAGAAAACTGCAGTGCATCAGAGAGCAAGAGAAAGTCCAAACTGCTGTATATTGTATCACATGGAGCCGGAGTAAGATTTAACCCAGCAAAATCCTTTCAAATGGAAAGTTTTGGTTAGGAAGCTGCAAGCACAGTGCTAAACCACAGTCAGCATGAAAAGGCAAACAGAGCACAGCCAAACAAATAAGACGCTGAATGCAAGGGAGAAGTACAAAGAAGCACAGGGGCCAGCACAGCAAGCAGGGATACAGGTGTTAGCATGAGCATGCTTCTCTTTGTCTAATAAATAGAATTTATTGAAAAAGGAAATGAATAAAAGAGTATTTCCAGCTGTTGTTGCGCCATACTGAACATTGTTCCTTTTTCTATTCATATACTGGGCTCCTTCATAGACATATAAAATACACTGCACATTTTTTAAGCAATATATCACCTTGGGCCCTGAGGCTGAAAACTAGGGGAGACATTTTATTGGGCCTGATGCTCACAGATGAGAAGGACCTGTTGGATAATGCAAAGGTGAAGGGCACCCTTGGCTGCAGTGAGCATGAGACTGTGGAGTCTAAGATCCTGAGAGGAGTAAGACAAACAGCAGAGTTACAACCCTGAACTTTGGAAGAGTGGATTTTAGCTTCCTCAAGGGCCCGCTTGGCAGAATCCCATGGGAAACTACCCTGTAGGGCAAAGGGGCCCAGCAGAGCTGGCTAGCACTCAAGGACAGCCTCCTGGGAGCAGAAGGATGGTGCTCTGCAATGAGCAAGCGTGGCAAAAGGCCAGCAGGGATGAAGACGAAGCTCCTAGCCAGGCACAAACCAGCAAGGGAGGTGAAGGGCAACAAGAAGGCCTTCTTTCTCTCCAAGGTTTAAAGCAGACACACTATAATTATGTAGGAGATGACATGGCCAAGAGTCAGAGGACATCATTTGTGCTGCTTCTCCTACAGAGGAGGAAAGGCATGTTCTCACCTGAATTAAGTGGAAATATGGTGAGAAGAGCGCACACTGTCACTCCTGTGTATGTGGGCCTGCAGAGGCAAAGCTCAGGTTTCTACAGCATCTTTAATCACATCTGCCAGCCCACACAAGCACTGTGTCCTACCCTGTCATCCACATGCCCTCAGCCAGCGCCTAACAACAGTCCCTCACAAAGATCAATCTCATCTCAAACATCTCCTGCTCTCTCATTGCCTTTGTATATCTGCGTTCTCTCATCCTAAACCTAAACACTTTGGGTGAGATGCCATACATTTCTCTCGTGCTTGTACAGCATCTTACTCTGTGGGTATGTGGTCTGTGAAGGGGGCTCAAAGGCACGAAAATAACTGATGATAATAAAACTTAGCCAGCTCAAGTCACTGATAACTACTTCTTTATGCTTTGTGGATGGCACACCCTTAAGTACTCAAAAATGCTTCAGACGACTTAGCTACTGGAAGAAATAGCTACTGGTTTATGCCACTGTGATCTGTACGTATGCTCAAAGTAGGTGTTCATACACTAATCTTTTCTGCTAGCCCCCGCATAGCTGAAACACTAACTGCACTGAAGACCACAGGAATTTTCCCACAAGACTTCATGTCACACAGTAACGCTTCTCAACCCCTCTATGAAGACTTTCTCCAAACATCTAGTAATTTATTTCCTCTTTGAGTCTGTCATAATTTTCCAGTCCCCCCTTTTTTTTGTCACACTAAGAAAAACTATTCTTTTTATTTCCTCCATAGCACTGAATAAAAAGGAACAATTACTTGCCTTGCTTTACCTGGGATACAGTGTGTTAAAGCAGTGTGAACTGTAAATGCATTCAATGTACTGTCCACAGTACATTTATTTTTTCTACTCTGTCACTATCTATCACATGTTACCTTCATTGCCTTTGTTGATATGAACTACATTTCATCAACTAGAGACATTTCTAACTTCTCGGGCTCGTTTGGACTCTGCAAGGTTTTTGCTGTCCCTCCTTGCCACGGGTACTTGGCTCAACAGAGATCTGAGTATGCCCCATCTGAGCTCAATTGGAACATGAGAAAGCTCTCCACAAGAAGGCTTCATGCAGCTGTACTCCAGAATTTGCTAGGGACCCACTGTCATTTTGCATTTGGATTTCAGAATGAATGAAGAGTTACGTACTTGGTCCAGCAAGTCTTATTTATTAGTTCTTTCATGGTCATTTTGTCCCACTCTTCAGCATGTGGAGCATCCCATGGTGCTTCAAGAGGAATCTAGAGACAGAGGCAAATTATCCAATAAATTATTCATCACTTTATCATTGCCAGGTCCCAGCATGAATCCCCAGGGGCTACTTTTTGTACACAGAGAGATCTGAAGTTGTACTACTTGAATTTTTGAGGCATTTGCTATTTAAGAATTTTAGAAATAAAATTACTCCAAAGACAAATCAGAGCTCAGCTTGGCAAGCTACAAAGATGACCCATCCATCCTCTAAAAGGCTTGAGCAGGGGAAGGGGAAAAAATCTTTCTACAGCCTGCCAGAGAAGAAAAATATAACCAACACAGATTTACTTATGGTGACACGAGCTCTATAGGAAATAGGTGCAATTTACAGAACCTACCTCTTTTCCAAATTTGTCCATGGTCCTCCAGAAGTTATTGTAATCCAGATAAACGAAGGGATTCCATGTTGAAGGGCGAATACCCACGAAGTGGCGTGACTTTCCCTAAAACAACAACACAAGCAACTGAAACAACAGAGCATACCTGCATTAGTCAAGGACAGAGAATTCCCAAAGTCATCACATGGTCAAACTTCTGGCCCAAAAGACCTAAATTCAAGCCTTTTTTTTTTTTTTCTTCCCTGTATACACGTATAAGCAATGGAATGCATGAATCTAAGTATGAAGGAAAAAAAATGACAGTTCGTCTGACATTAACACTGTTGGTTTTTCATTTGGGGTGGGAGAGTGCATTTGTTCTGAGCAGATTCTGTCAACTGCTGGGCTAAGGAGACTCAAGCAATGGCCAAGGTGATATTCCTTGTTCCTAAGTATTCTTTATTATATATGAATGAATGTAATGTTCACCTGCCTGCTCTAATGTGCATCCTAAAATTTGCATGGGTTTAAAATTGCATGCATTTTAGATTTTTAGACTATCTAGGTGCCCTTATGATATGTAGCACCTTTAAAAAAATATATACCTCTTTATTGTTCCAAGTGCCTTGAGAGAAAATTAGCCTGCAAAAAAATGTTTCGCCAAAAAGAAAGTTTTTGGCTGCAGAAAGAAAATTCTGCACAATTGTAAAAATAGTACCAATAATTACAGTGTGTATGACACATAGATGCAACAGGAATAGAGACTGTTTGCAGATAATCCTGTGATATAGAGATAAGTGAGACAATCTAACAGCAGCTGGTTCTTTCTGATAACTTTAATCTGAAAGAGGACTGGACAAGTGGGCAACGTTTTCTCTTATTAAATTGCTTTGATCTTTCCCCCGTGTAAGTCAATGGCAAATTTCTCATTAGACCTCTTACATGTTTGCTTTTCCAGGTGTGTCAAAAGTTTGCACGAGGCCATGTGCCAGGATGCAGTGAACGAGCTGGACCATGGCAGGTAGGAGCTGTGGTGCTATGCCATGTGTAACACATTTTTTAGTGCAATGCATACACCATGCTGCACCCACGGGTAGGATTCACAGGCCAAGCAAGAGGCTGCAGTGCTGCAAGTGCATGAGGTGCAGACCCAGGGGCAGGGGGAAATGAAGCTGGAGCTGACAGTGCCATCCCCACACTCGGTGTGAGATGATTTATCAGTCTTCCCCACTGTTAACTGTGTATGCGTGTACAGCTTGATAATTGATACAATGATAACTGTGTATGTGTACAGCTTTCTGATATTCTTCAGAACATTCTTCTGCAAAGATTGTAAGAAAATAAAAGATGCAAGGTGAAACTCAGACAGAATACTGAACTCCCCATCCTCACAGACGGCAGCACCAAACACGCTCTCCAGTGTGCTCTAGGCACAGCAACCTCTGGGCTGAGCAAAGCACAAGGCTGTGATCCCACATTCAGAGACAAGAGCTTAAAGGTTTGTTTTTAATTTTCAACAGATGTTGAATTTTCTGTTCAAGTCACCAGGAGGACTCTGGAAGTGGTTGGTTGCCTCTGGGTTTCTGGGTATATGTAAATTGGAGGGGGAGGTTGCTCCATCCTTCTCTAGGTGCACGTGTGCGTGCAAAACACAATCCTGCCATGGCAAGAACAGAGAAAATGCTCCTACAAACTACAAGCAAGGGAATCCTCTGCAGGATACTGCCTCTTCCTTTTCCTGGAGCAGCATTTCTCACTGCCATTTCTTCACTGTGCGTTCAGCCTTAGAAGAGCAGACCAAAAAAATGCATGCAGAGTGATAAACTGCTTGCTTGCAGCTTTTACTGTCATAAACTGATGTTGTATCAAGCATGGTAATCTTCACGCAAAGCTGTAATACATCATTAATATTTTTCTTCTTATTGCACAACATTTTGTTTCTCAAAAAGATCATTGCATACCACTCCTTCAGAGCTTATTTATTACTACCCTTCTTATTCTGGTCAGGGATGCAGGTGCCAACAATGTGTCTTCCTTTATGCGCTTTAAAACTAATAATCCTGCCCTTAAGCAGAGACGAGGTGCAGTAGTGTCAGGCCACCTAACAGGTGAAGATGAGTTATTACTGAGGTCTTGTGACGGCGATATTGTAAGGGAAAAGATAAGCCCTCAGTTCAAGGCTATTTTCTTCTGTTTAAAAAACCTTTCTCAGTAAGACCTCTGTCCATGCAGCTTGTTGAAAGGGTGACTGTGCTGGAACTGAGGGATGTAACTTGAAAACACCTCTCCTGTCCTTGGCTTACTTAACTCAAAAAAAAAAAAAAAATCAGCACTTATTTTAATAGAAAGTCAAACAAAGTAATTTCTTCTAAGGCTCCTCTCCTCCTCTTTTTTTTTTTTTTCCCCCAGCCAAACCTACATCAGCCCAAAACATCAGCCCAAGAAAATATCTCTCAGTAACTCTGTGATGGGGTTTGCGCCAAAATATTTTTCCAGCTCCCAGTATTTACTCTACCATGTTAAACAGCTCCAGGTTCAGAAACTCCCAGACTATCCTGATTGCGGCAGATTTTTCCCTGCTGAGGCAGGGAGAACCTGCCCACTGCCTGGCTGCCTCATGTCTTCCTCCAAATTTTCCAGCACTGTGCTAGCTTTAAATCAGCATGACCACAATCTGTTGAGAACTCATCAAGAAAACTTATGATAAAAAAATACTCCCACTTCTTTGGTCAATGGCATAGCCCAGGAGGATCAATGGGAAAATGTATTTTAACCACTCAGAACTACCAATTTCCTAATGATGATGAATACAGTCTAAACCAGCATTACTTACTGCTCTTTTCTGCATGTAAAAACCATAATTTTAGTAAGATTCAAGACCAAGGGAAGGAAACCCTTGAAAAATACAATGCCAGCAGACCTGGAAGTGGCTAAGACAGAATTTATATAGCCTGAAATAGTTCATAGGCACGGTATCTCCTTGTGCAGGGGTCTGGATCTGTAACAGGTTGGAGCAGATCAGACAAAAATCCCAATCTAAGAAATTCCAGCAGAGAAGTCCCCGTTGTCCACCGGACAGACTGACTGCCTTAGTCATATCAGTTTTTCAGCCCTCTCTCTTGCACAAGTACTTCCACAGAAGGGACTAAATCCAGCCCAGCTGACATGGGGCTGGTAAATTATTCATTGGTTTTTAATATTGGCTCCCTACGAGGCAAAGGAGCTCTGGCTGCATGCTTCACAGAGAAGCTCACTGCAGGCAGGCAAGATCTTGCAATAGTCCATTTTTAAACAAGTTTATAATGTTCTGGGTGGATTATTTAACAACTACTGTTTTCTTAACTAAAAGGCAAATAACCTCCTGGCTTTGTTCGCAAGCTAACACAAGGCTGCTTGGCTGACCCACAGAGTTTACTCCTGGCTTTGTTTGCAAGCTAACACAAGGCTGCTTGGCTGACCCACAGAGTTTATCTAATTTTTCTTCCATTTCCTGGCATGTTGAACACTTTCCTGTGGACCTCAGATTTGCGTCCTGCTGCCTGCCCGGATTAGGTACACCACAGCAATCCAAAGGAAATGATATGCCCAGGCATCACAGTTCAATGGCTAGAAAGAAGGCCGCAGAGAGATGCCGTGCTCTGCAAGGTCCATCTCTCCGCCCAGGGCTAAGTTGCATCTTGTAGTCATCACCACAGGAACACAGCCCAAGCTGTGACACCACGCCAAGAACAGACAATTTTGCCAGCTGGAGAAAAGCAAACGTGGCTCCTGCCCCCTGTGCTGAAACTATGAGTCAGGAGCACAGGAGCAGTTCTTGTGCCCCAAGAGCAGGACTGCTCTAGCCCTTGGGCCATGCACAACATGCCCAGCTGGAGCAACAGCTCCTTACGGTGTGAGCCCTCCAGCACGCATCCCTCCCTGCTCAGTGCTTCCTAACCTTGCAAGCTTTGCAGTGCCAGGGACTGCCTGCAGTTCCCGTGTCTGAACTACAGATTTACAGTGATCTGCACAGACTTATCTGCTGCACGCTAACCTCCTAATGTTAAGGCTAACGGAAGGAAATAGAAGGCTAGATGGCAAATGTGAAGCACTATGTACGAAAATTCTTTTGTCTTGTGTTGCCTTGCTCTGAAAATGGTAAGCAAACAAATAAGCAAAACCAGTTCTTATTTACTAGTGGTATGTACACTGGAGCTGAGTGCTGCAGCCAAGCACTAGAGGACTGCAGTTATTCGAGAAGTTTAATACTACACCAAGGCATGAATGCCTTTATTTTCTAATGTCTTCTGCTAAAGAGAAAGTGAAAATGGAGCACGGCGTGAGCTTCAAGGACCTCTGTAAAAATAAAAAGCTATCTGCCCCTCTGGAAAGGGACAACTGCTGCACATTTGCCTTTTCTTAGTCCAGAAATGCTGTTTATGATCTATGGGAGAGCAGCCACGGAGCAGTCAGGCTGGAAAGAAAGTCTGGGGCTCGCAAGAAAATCTACAGTTAGAAGTTACAGATTTACCGTGACAGGATACAAACAAGTTCCTGATTGATATCAAAGCAGTCCATGTTTCCATGTTAACCAATGGGAGAGAATGAACAAACAGACAAAAAAAAGATAAACAATAATTACATATTTCAATCTTCAAATAAACTGTGACTACAGAAGAAACCTGCCCACACGAAGCAATACAATTTCTAAAGCATGCCGCATGTGGGATTTTTCCACATACATATGGGAAAAATTCCTTTCAGAGCAGAGCAGCTCATGAAATCCCCCAGGAGATTTCCACTTTCCCTGGGCTGCTTCCGCTTGTAGAATAAGGCTTCCCTACTTTCTTCTAACCCAGCCCGAGCTGTATCCTGAAAACCTGCAGAAAGAGCCAAACTGAGCCAGACCAGGCTGGTAAACAAGTGACCAAAAAATCTCTTAATCTGGAGATGCTGGGGATTGCATACAATTGAATGAACGACTATCACAACAACATCTAAAGCCATGTTTAGCCATTCCTCAACACAACTCTCCCTCTCACATCCGACAAAACTGCTGCGGAGTCACAGAGTTCAGAGATATGCCCTTAGGATGAGACCTTCCCGTCTGCCCCTGGCTCCACAGTGCCGGACAGCCGCTAAGGGGCAGAAACAGCGAATGAGACACGAGAGGAGAAGTTTTCAGTCACACTCTTCAAACTTGAAAGGCAGCAGCTGGCCCACAGCCAACAGTGTCCAAGAAGCTGAACACGTCCCTATTCTAGATTAATATTTAATTTCTGGAGTGACAGTCCTTTAATATCAAACAATTTCTTCACTAACACATCTTTTATCACCTAGAAAATACTACTTCTGGTTCCAAAGTGCCTCTAATGAATATGAGAGGTGCACATATAGCCAGGAAAGCACATATCTCCACCTGGGCACCGTCAAAGCATGACAACAGTATGTAGCAGGCAGGCAAAATGTACAAGTCCTAAGATCACTGAGCACTCATCAACCTAGCCAACAGCCTGGGCTGCACAGTTTGTTTTCAATAGGTTCCAAGAAGAAGTGGGATTTAAAAGAGGACTTAGCAACAGATCCTTAAAACAAAGGACACGCTGACTACATGAATTCTCAAGGAAAGAGTAAGGAGAAAAAGCAGTGAAAAACCTTAGGGAAAGAATGGAAAACAAAAGGCCTGTAATCCATGGGAAAATAATGTGGGAGGAATGAAACCGACTGCAGTAAAAGCATAATTATTATTTATTCAGTGCTTAAGGGAGTCCCTTTGCTGATCCCCTGTTCCAACAACTATGCCTCCTTTGAGGATACTGGTTTGCTCAGCAAGACCACAATGCCAAATCTAGAATTGATCCACAGCCTGTGATCCAGCTGAACAGCCTGTAATTCTGCCTCTTGCTTAGGAACATGCTTCCACTTCAAAGAAAACTTACGAAATTACATGGTCATTAGCAAGGACATGCATAATGTAATAAGGGACAAAAAAAGCTGTAGCTTCACTGTCAAAATGGATTAAGGGCTCAAATTCATGTAACCCATTAGAGCCTTTTATTTAACACACAGAAGATAAGTGCCTTTTAAGAAGCTAACAGTTCCATGTTTGAGCTTAAATTAAATACAGTGGGCCAAACATACAGCTGGTAAAATCAGCCCAGCTCCCTTGCTGTAGAACCACACCAATTTTACACCAGGTGGTGCAGTTTATTTTTTGAGTATTGTGGAGAAGCTATGCAATTATTTAAGATGTGACTATTTTACAAGCATGGTATGAATCTTCACAGTAAAGAGAAATTACTTAGAACCAGATCATAAAACCATCCAGCATGAGCACATTGTTCTAATTATAGTAAAAAAAAAAAAAAAAAAAAAAGCAGAAAGATGATAAAAATTAAATCAGTTAAGGATCCACCACATAGCCACTTGCATGCTAGTTGTCTACTCAGAAGCAGCCGTCTGAGCTCCCTCTGTGCCACATCTCAGACACAAAGTTTATGGTGAGCCTTGGGAGGTGCCTGTTCCTTACCATTAGCTAGAGAATCTCAACAAGTCTCAAATCCAATTTCCAACTTCTAGACATCCAATTTTTAGCAAGATGAATCCCACTGTAAGGGACTGGGATCTCATGTGAAGCTAGCTACATAAGTGGACCAAGTACTTTGTAATACTCCAGGCTGGTCCCATAATACTGTTGTCTAATGTTGTAATTTAATATTATCCAACAGAATTATATTTTTTTCTGTATTTAGATTGGGCTTATATTTCAGAACTAGAATTTTCTCATTTTTTAGGACTTTTCAAAAGAAAACAAGGATCATTGATCTAATTGCCAATAAATTGTAACAGAGTAACAACACTTCAAACAGGTGCTTCCTGAATTCCCAAAAGTGAGCTCTAAATGAAACCCCTTGAATGACTGCCAGCAGTTTCCAAAATTTAGTGTTATGTTTAGGTGTCTGAACATGAAAGATGTAACACTTACCCCCTTGTAATGGATGGCATAGCCATCTATATTCACTTTATAGGTCTCAATACCCAGCTCCTTTGCTAGACGGAGAATCCGATTTTGGGTAGGTCCCACATATGCTCCACCAACATCTACGTAATTAACTTGCTTATTCTGTCAAAAGAAATAACACAGGAATCAAGAACTCTGTGTGAAACTCCTCAATGTAAATACCTAGAATTAGGAAGAATTATTCCATGGTGAATAGCACTGCATCCAAGTGAACGGGAGACAAGGCATTCTGACTGGCCTAAACATAGGCAGTGCTGAGCTCTGCAACAACAGACACAAGAGATCACGGTGTCTTCACTCCACTGCACGTGGGTTTAACTCTTGTTTAAATCTCCCTATACTTACCAGTTTTGGCTTTGTAGTCACACAAAAGACACGCAAATATGAAGAAATATCCAACTAAATACCTTGGTTAAAAATCTAACACCACTTTCTCAGAGCTCACGATACTTTTCTTGTCTTCACAAAACCCTTCTCAAGTTGAAACCATCTCCAGCACCAATGCTTGTTTTCCCTGTCTCTGCAGATACCTGCTTAGATTTAATACTGTAGATGCTGAGCACAGCAATGCAGTATTCAAAGGGAGTAAGCTCCTTTCCAGCAGGGCACACCCTGGGTCCAGCCCGCTGCACTTGGGCTATCAGCATCCAGCCACGCCCGCCAGCAAAGAAACCCCACACACCACTCAGACCAGCATCATGCTCACTTGGAAAGTGGAAAGAAAGCAAGTTTGAGACACATACTATTACAAGCAGGCTGATTGCCCAAGACAGTAACACTTGTGCAGATAGCTAACTTTTTAACACTGTTTATAGTGACCAGTTCAAGCTAGGCATTTTCAGTATCACAGAGGAATGCTGTTTATATCTCACGTACAATGATTTCTACTAAAACACCCCTGTTTATCTCTGGTTACCAAGCAATGGCATCTGACTTAATTTAAATCTCTCCCATTTTTAGGCTAGGAAGCAGAGGGAATATCTGTATTACATTACCCTGTGCCTCAGGTGACTCATTGTTTCTTTCATTGTCTTTTTAATGGCATCATTTTAGTGGTGGCCCTTTGTTGGATTTTCTCCAGTATGTTCCATAATGGGACTGGTAATGTTTAATATCTTTATTAAAAACATCGATTTGCATAGATTGGGTGCAACCTCAGCAAGTTTGTGGACAACACCAAGCTGAGTGGTGCAGTTGATATGGTAAGAAGGAATGCCGTCCAGAGGGACCTAGATGGGCTTGAGAGGTGGGCCCATGTGAACCTCATGGACTTGAACAAGGCCAAGTGCAAGGCCCTGCACTTGGGTCAGGGCAACTCTGCTATCCACACAGACTGGGGGATGAATGGCTTCAGAGCAGCCCTGCAGAGAAAGACCTGGGGATACTCACAGATGAAGAAATTGGACATGAGACAGCAGTGCATGCTTGCAGCCCAGAAAGCCAACCGTATCCTGGGTCACATCAAAAGCAGCATGGCCAGCAGACTGAGGGAGGTGATTCTGCCCCTCTACTCTGCTCTCGTGAGACCCCACCTGGAGTGCTGCGTTCAGCTCTGGGGACACCAGCACATGAAAGACATGGACCTGTTGGAGTGGGTCCAGGGGAGGGCAATGAAGATCATCAGAGGGCTGGAGCACCTCTCCTATGAAGACATGCTGAGAGAGATGGGGTTGTTCAGCATGAAGAGAAGGATCCAGGGAGACCTTAGTGCAGCCTTTCAATACTTAAAGGTGGGCTTATAAGGAAGATGGGGAGGGACTCTTTACCAGGATGTGTACTGATAGGACATCTAAAGATTTAGATTAGATATAAAGAGAAATTCTTTACTGTGAGGGTGGTGAGGCACTGGCACAGGTTGCCCAGAGAAGGCGTGCATGCCCATCCCTGGAAGTGTTCCAGGTCAGGTTGGATGGGGCTTTGGGCAACCTGATCTAGTGAAAGATGTCCCTGCCCATGTCAGGGGAGTAGACTAGATGATCTTTAAGGAAGCACTTACCCTGATAGTGAATGTCCTTCCTCCAACTCTGTTCCGGGCTTCAAGAACCACCACACTTAGCCCAGACTCAGACAGCAACTTGGCAGCTGACAAACCTAACAGAAAAAGAGAAAGAGCGCTTTAAAGCAAGTGGCAGCAATCAATCACAATGCTCAAAAACTGAACCAAAGCTTCATGGTCAGAGATTTTAATACTGTTTTCAAAAACTCCTGAGAGAATTCTGAAACTTTTCATGGTTCCTTATCACAGAAATCATGTGACTTCTGCCTAGTTGCATCTGCATAAATAGCATTCCACAGACTGAAGTTTCCTCCTTTGGGCTAGCATTTTGGCATTTTAAAGAAAGCAAAATCTTGGTTATTAAGAGCATGCATCTTATTCTTCATTTGTGCAGTGCAGAGAAAAGGTAGAATCCACCTTGAGGGGCTTGCATGGCTAAAGTGACAGAAATAATAATATACTAAATACAGCAAAGTAGGCTTCCGATTTCTTCTCTCACTCCTCAACTCTCCACTTTATTGCCACCCATTGTCTTCATTCATATGCAGAAAGAAAGTCTGCCTCACTGTCAAGATTAATTTTAAGCAATGGAGTTTGACCATGGCAATCAAATAGCCTGTATATAGATACTTTATAAAAGGAATTACCGTCTCAGCAAAAATCATCTAATTATGGGACTTAGTGATGGAAACGCTAGAGAAAACTGAAAATTCAATAGGACAGGAGACCTCTTTACTTTTGACAAATGCGAAATGAAATTGTAAAAAGCAATCATGAGTTTGTGAAATCAGATTATCCCATTGTCCTGCAGGCCAATTTGGCACTGAAGCATTGTTTCTCTGGAGTTGTTTCCCCTCCTTAAGTATACAAAAGCCAGTCTTATTGATCAGAACTTCCAAGATACCCTGCAGTAAGGAATAATAATATTATATTCATGTTTATTACACTACTTCAAAATGTGATTAAAAGCAACCGTTCATGAACCCACAAAGAATGCAAGTCTTAAAAGGTCAAATGAGAAGAATCATTCTAAGGTGCCGCGCAGTGCTAAGTGTACTCATTTATTCTGAGGACAATACAGAGTAGCCCATAAACTTCTGTGCACATGAACTTTTAATGTGGAAGTTGAACAGCACTCACTAGAAACCAGAACAGAGGAAGTTCTGTCTTACACTGACAAAAATGATATATATGATTTCAGTGCTCACCAAAAGATGACTTCATGTCCTTTTATCATATTCTTTGTGTTGTTGCTGGAGTAAAAGCGTACTTAATTCTTACATCTATTTAATGTTTGAAATTTTAAAAATTCTAGCCATTTCTCAGTAGGAATGAACATCCTTGTTCTAATTTCTTTCAATGGCTTTTGACTTTTTTTCTGCGTGAAAGACTACAGACAACACAGTTAGTTATAGTTAATTCTTTAATCCTTTTGGTGAGTGTTCTCATCCTCAGCATAATCATAGAAAACACAAGCATATAATGCTGGAAACACAAACTACAGCATTTTCTTATGAACACATATTTTCTTATGAGAAAAAAAATGTCACAAAAACGTAGATTTCCTACATATACAAAACACAAGGTGGAATTTCTCTGTTCTTTGTAAATACCATTGGACACTCCAACATGAATGATAATTCTCTTATAAGAAAGTTTAAATAGATAGATATTGAATAGATATTATGTCTTCTGAAAATACACGTAGTAAGTAACACGAAGTGGAAAAAAATCTGTCCTAGGTTTGAAGAAAGGATTGTATAATCCTCTAAACCCATTAGTGTCAAAGACTGATAACCTTATCTCTCATTTTGTGCTATATACAATAGCAATATCCATGCCACAGCTTGTTTAGGAAGAATAATAGTTTCACTGGACTGGATTGGAAGTTAACCTTAATGCTGGTTTGTACCTTAATTAAATCATGTGTTCTAATAAAGAAGGGCAGCTAAGGAATGAACAACATGCGGTAATATGACTGACGTTCTCTATTTTGTTTGCATCTTCAACTGTACTTCTTGCACTCCAGCCATACAGATTTTTAGATTCATTATTGTTGAACCCAAGTGTCACTGTAGACTGATCCAAAAAAAGGCTTCAGAGCTATAGAGGAAAGGGCAAGACATACACCAGGACAGCAATGACATAACGTCAATTGACAGAGGGCCTGACTGAGAAAAAAACAGTGCCAATTTGTAAATTCAGGTTTACAAAACTTGAAAGGTCAATGATACAGCATAAAGAGAGGTGGTTATTGTTTTAATCTTCCTAACATTACAGATCTTAAAGTTAAAGATGAGACCTGGAAGGTCGAATTTAAAATTATGCATATTTATACCAAAAAAAAAAAAGAGCAATATAAGATGAAAATAGTTTTGTTTTCCCAATAGAATAAAACCACCAAAAAAGGCAGGGAATGGGTGTTGGGCAGAAATAGTAGGGGACAAGCAAAATACGTCGACTGAAAATTGTTACTATGCAATTATTTGTTTAAAGCCTAGATACAATTTTGTTTGAAAATGGAAGACTAGCAAGAACACACACACAGAGTATCTACATGAAGCTGTCTGTTGAACTTTTCAGCTCCATTCTGGTTTGAACCAAAGTGTACTGGGTAGAGATGCTTCCACAAGCATGTCTTAAGCATCCCACAGGTCACAAAGCCCGTGTGCTTTTGATACATGGGCATAATTAGCCTCAAAATAGATTTCTGTGCCCCCCTGCTACACATGTGCTCTGAAAACAGCCACAATATCCTGTCACACTGTGGATATCCACCTTGTCCTACAACCATGGCACACCAGACCACGCCGAGCAATGGGCTATGACATCTCACGCCACAGCCAGGACTCAAGCAAGGTATTTCATGATGCATTTGTGTATGCCTGTAGGACAGCAGCACAGACATGCCTATCACTGCCACCTCACACAGGTTCACAGCCTGTCCCCTCTCATCACACCACGCTTGGAGACGTCCTCCTCACCTTCCCATCCACACCGTGGCTTCCAGTATCTGAGCCTGGTGTTGTGCCTCACTGTGTCCTCCACCTCCTTCGAGTGTGGCCTAGAGATAAAGCTGCAAGCCACCCAGATCACTGGCCATGTTCCTTCCACATACCACTCTCCTTCTATGAGTTAGAAATACTGTCTGCCTAAGTAAGATGAAAAGAGCCTGCCAAAACCATGCCTCATTTGAAGTATCTGGCTGGAGAAATTCACTTGTTATTAGATCAGAATAAACAAAGCAAGATGACTTATACATCCTCCACAAGGGTTTCTATGGCAATCTCATACCAAGCTCCCTCTGTCTGAAGACGCTGTACAAGAAAGCTCTTCTCCAATTGATTCTGCAGTGCTGTTAAGGGCCCGCAATTGCTGCTGTCGCAGATCATACTGCTGCTGCTTTCATTTCAGAAAATTGTCATAATCCTATCAAGCGAAGTGGTTTCAAGTGCATCAAAACATTGGATGCACAGGTTTTTTTTTGTTTTTTGTTTTTAAAAAAGAAGAATTTAAGATGAATTTATGCCAATCTGCAGAGTACCAGGCATACATCATGGCCGAAACTCAGTAATACTGAAGAATACTGGGTTTTGTATGTAGCCAGATGGAAAATACAACATAGTGTGCCTGTATCTTATAGGAGAGAAAAGTTCAGCCCTACAGGTAGAGAACAAAACTGGGGCTTAAGAGACTTGAGCTTGACTCTCAGCCGAGCCACATGGTATGGGGAGTGTTTCCCTACGAAACAGGGAGGCATTTATAAGAGAAGCATTTATGAGAATAATTCCAAGTTGCCTTAATACCAGGGTTGATACAGCACATATAAACAGATACTGTAGCACAAATGGTGGGAGTTAAAAAAAAAAAGTTACCTTATTGGAAACATGATAGTATGGTAAAGTATAGTAATTCTATTTTTCAAAATCTGCCCTCTAAATCCAGTACATCAAACAGATTCACTGATACACCATGATGGGAAGCAAAAATCACCAGCATCTTTCCAAGAGACAGCACTTTTTATATGATGGATGCTCAACATCTCCAAAACGTGCAAGGTCAGTACCCATGCAGGGTAACGAGGGGCGATGAAGGGAAGTAGTGACAATCGGAAAACACAAAAGTACCACCACACCAGACAGAGAACGTTTCTGACTATCACAACAGCAGGCCCAGAAGTTTTAGATTCTGCCCCCATTCTCTTCAGATTACTTGCATCACCTGAGCAACAATTAAATATTTGAACTGAAGACTGGCCCACCTGCGTTATGTATGAACAGGAGCCATGGGTGCTCTGCTCCATCACAGATATCCTGGACAGCACAGTGTGTCTCCCACCAGGCACTGTCTTCTCAATGAAAAGTCATGACTTTTCACTGCAAACTCTATCTGGATTAGCTGCAGCCTGAGTGACGGTGAGATTAGTTGCATTACAGCACAGCCTTGCAAAACTGTTACAGTACCTCTGGACACTCGTATAGCTGGTGATGAAGATCATGCTATGGGTACAAAGTCTGAAAAGTACTACTGAGTTCACAAGGCGTTTCAACATATTAGAGAAGCTTCATTTTTCAGGGACATTTACCTTCAAACTGAGGCCCTCTACATATGTGTCCCATTGAGCACACTAAAATAATGACAGAGAAAATTAACAGTTACTACAGAAAAGGTAACTGTCTGCTGTTTTTCTGGATGTATTAGATGCTAGCTTCTTATAAAAAGTGCATTTGCTTTTTATGCATCCAATGTTGGGGTGTTACGAATCCAATGTTACCATAACCAACCTAATATGACATTCCTCCTTAAAATTCTTGGTAATCCACCCTACTATACATAAAGTGAGATAATTACATTATATGAAAGTCTACAAGCCCATTATTGTGCTGTTCTAGCAATCTTTAATTGAATCATGTAAGGACAAAATCTTTATGGAATGTCTCAACATTTTTTTGATCTTAACAGCAGAATGATTTTTAAACTTTTTCACTCATTATTCTAATATACATCAGTAAAGTAAGGCAATTGTCAATATATCCTCACTAAAGTTCCACTGTAATGACACGCTAACGCTGTGATTGTTTTTCACTGTTCCACTGATGGAAAATGAAAATTTTCCCAAGTACAATTGAGTAATTAAATCTGGCAATGGTCACCTCAGAATCATTTCTCATTAGAGTAGAAGTCTCTTTGCCAAGTAAACATGAACCTGCCAATAAAAGATACAAAACATTTCTATCATGACTGTAGAGTAAAATCTCCGTTCCTTTCTTTTCTTCTACTTCTCCCCTACAAGATTTTGCTTTCATTCATTTTTTAGCGTACTGTGGGACTCAAGTAAGTTTTAAAATATAGTCAGAATGTACTCAGTTACATCAGACTGGCTCCAGAGAAGTCACTAATGGACAACACCACACAGAAGGCTGACAACGAAGGAACCGGTTTCCTATTTAGACTAAAAGTTTGAAAGGCCTAAATTTCCCACTGAAAACAAACAAAAGAACTTACTAATTAAATTACATACCTTAAATTTGCACAGAACAGCAAGAATGCACAGCACTGATCACATGTCTATATTAATTTCTCCTTTCAGTGTTGCCTAATACCATAACAACACTAACTTTCTGAATGTCAGAAACTGTTTTGTCTTTCCATGCGTTGTTTCATAATCCTTGTCATAGTGCAGTTGACACTGGGGATGATGGTGCATTTATTTAGTTTGTCATTTCCAGATAAATATTTTTGTATACATCTTTCTTCCCCCCATCAAACATAGTCCAGTTGATTGATCTAAGATTTCAACCAAAAAAAGACCAAATATTTTCTGTTACAGAGTACATTGCTGAATGAGAGCAAGCCACTCTAACTGGTTTCAATGGCACTACTGTATAAATGCTTTAAACAGATGCAAACCTTGTCCTGGAGGGTACAAAGACAGTTTTTCACAGACAGTGTTAACAGAAACACAGTGGACATGAAGAGGGAATTGTATTTGGAGGACAATTCCACTCCTACGTACACACCCACTATGATTTTTAAGTCCAAAGCCTGCTGCAGTAAACACCTCGGCCCAGTATAACTTCCTCTGTAATCCCAAAGTAAAAGCAGAAAAAAGTTAAGTAGTACAAGCATGGAGTTAAAATAGGAGCATGCTCCTTCACCTTACATACGAAAATGAGTAGCACCAATTAAACAGTTATTAAGCTGATGGCTTAATACTACTTGGCTTATGGAAACATCTAAGGAATTTATGCACATTTTCTAACTATTGCTAAGTGTATTGATCAGCATGCAGAATAAATTCTTATCAGTTAAACGGTGATCACCAGATAAATAAGTTTGTGAAAAAAAATATTGCTGTGACCCTACGAACAACATCATTACTACAAATACCAAGAACATCAGCATTGGTGTTCCTGGGAAGGACACAACACCTGTCCCACCCCTATCCTCATTGTACTATGATATTTTGAGATACGCCCTAACAACTTGGCTATTTCTTTTGCTCACTGGAGTAAATAATACTCTTAAGACTTCAGAGCTACCTAGCTAACAGGAATATTCTTCCCCACCTTTCAACAACTTCCAGCTAAGCTGGAGGCATGGTGCAAAATCTGCTCCTCAAGGAGGATCCATAGATTTACAGGGCTCTCCTAGGAACTCTGAATTTGCTAACCAACGAATCACAGTGGTGTATGTATTATTTTTTACCAGAAACTAAACCAGCACATGCTTTATTCAGTAACAGAACCAGCTGTGACGACTCAGGTTACCACCTGGGTTAGATGATGTTCATAAATGATGCATTTACCATAGAAAACCATATGAAGAATGTGAAGGAAGATGAAGAAAATAATATTTGGCTATATAATGAACATATCCCAACTATGTTTGGGCCAAAACTAAAAATCTATTATGGAGCATAACACAAAGGAGTGTCTTAACAAAAAAAACAAACAAAAAGCCAGGCCCCATTGCCCCATGGTCAGAAGATTTTGTATCTTTGGTAGCAAAACATTGGAACATGTTATAAACAAAGAGGGAGTGTAAACTGGCATTTCTGCTTATTTGCAAGTATTGTCTATAACGCCCTTAACACTTTACGTGGGGGTCTGATTGATTTGTTCCTGCAGTAAATTCTTCACGTAATGACATTCAGCTTGCTAGCAGTACATGGGGAACTGAGAGCCTTTTGAAACATTGCTGTTTATCTCTGCATCCAAAAACCTGGCTTATAGGGATTTCTAGCACCAAGTGACAATATTATCACCAACTGCTGGCTTTCCTGTTAGATACAGAAAGTGGCAGAAGACCAACAAGCCAGAGCCCAGCACAGGGTGCACATAAAGAGAGAAACACAGGACATGTCTTAGGGGGCAGCTACTGCAGTCCTACAGGTCAAATTCTGGGTAAACGTAGAAGTAGTGTTAGAAAAAAAAATCTATGGGAAAGTACTCCAGATTTACACAGGTGTAGCTGATTATATCTTCTACCAGTAACTGTGCGTTTGACAGTTTATCTGACACCACCACCCACCAGCAGGTTGGCATGCTGTCAAAATAAACAGAGCAGTATACAAGACAAGTTGTGCTGCCACTATAGCAAGCAAGGAAAAATCTGCATCTCCTCGTTATTCGGTATTTCACTCAGAGACCACAGCCAACGCGTAGGTAGCTCAGGCAGTAAGGTTGTCAATCACAAAGTGTGGAGCAGGAGATGCCAAGGCAAAGCGCTCTTCCATGGAGGGGAAAAAATAACCAAACTAATGGCATATCGTATGCTTTACTTCAATATAAAGACTAATTACTATCATTTTTACATCCCAGCTTCTCCTACAGTTTGTGGCCCTTGGACTTCTCCTTAAGTGCAACAGAAAACACTACTGTTTCCTGCATGTGGCTGGCAAATCTAAGCATCTGTTTTCTTTAGCCATGAGATCTTCTTGTTTCTAGCTACGAACAAATGTGTTTTTGTTCGGAGATAAGAACTATCCATGTCAAAGAGTGACCGTCCTCAGTACAAGCTTCAATTAGAGCTGTGTTTCCCTTGTGCCTTGTTCTCATAACACAATGTGCTGAAAATTCTTCCAAAACATATCTGTATACAAGTTCCCTTGGACTTGCCTGCTCCTTTCTATATTTGTCCATATCTGACATATCTGGTTTGCATTACGGAGACAATCAATCTTCATCCTCCATGCGTTTTTTTTGATAAACTGGACTTCCAGTGTCTAAAATTCATGTGTGAAGAGAGGCTGGCGTATGAATATACCTCAAACTTCCCACTGAAAAAGTTGGAATATTTTGCTTAGACCCTTTTTTTTGCCAAATATTGAACTATTTAAGCTTGAATTTTCAGGGTGTGGTTCTCATGCTGATTCTTTTATTTTTTTTTTTCTTTCTGGAAAATCTTGGTAAAAATTGGCTGGCTATTCCTAAATCTCTAGGAACAAACATTCTTGTATGGTTTTGAAATCTTGTTTGTTTGTTTTCCTGTTTTGGAAGTTCTAGCAGCAACTTGAAATTTGGCAAGGAGGTAGCCTTTGAGTCAACACAGCACATTTTGTTATCCACGGGAAAATATGCCCCAATAAAGTTAGTTAGAAAACTTTGAGGAATTACAAATCACATGTACGCTGTGGTCATTTTCTAGATCTTAAAAGCTGAAATATCTGAGTGTTCGCTAAAAGCTCTTGGAGCACTCAGTGCTGTCCAGCCCTTAACATGCAGACCCCAAGGAGTGAGTGAGCATGCTGGAGCTCCTTACAACGTACCTCATACATCAAAGCAACGGAGTGTGCTCCATCCTAGGGATATGGAGCCGAAATATGAATTCCTTGTAATTTTTGCTTTAGCTTGGGGAACAAGTAGGGGAGCTAGGATGGGGACAATGTGTCAGGTGTGACAGTGACTTGCTGCATAAAGGGACAACTTCTGGAAACCGTCAATACAGTAGTTAGTCCATACAGAGGATGAGCATCTACTAGTCCAGCTAATGTGACCCCTTAACCAAAGTGGCAGAGGACTGTCTGATGGGATGTCAGGGTTACAACCCTGCCAATTAGTCGGATGTGTCCATGGTGTGCCACGTGCTGTCAGCTTGCTTCCTAGCAAATGAAGGAACGACAGCCTAAAACAAAATGTGTGAGCAAACTGTGAAATTCATCCAAAACTGAACAGCAACTTCAGTTCACTAGAAAATCCTATAAACACAAAATCTGAACAAGGTTTGAGGCATATGCATAGGAAATTCCCATGGGTACGAGGAAAGTCTTTAATTTCAGGTATCAGTTTATTTAAGATGCTTGAGTATAAAATGTTGTCATTACCATTAACTGTATTAGGGAGACACTATCCATTAAGCATGACACAAACATGTTCCTGGGGCTCTTCCTGGCCACCATCCACACTTAATGTGCATGCCCATGTAAAAAGGGGAATTTAGCCCAAGCTCTGCAGCTCCCTCCCTGTTGGGGTCCAAACATACTTGGTCAGGCAGTCTGGACAGTTTGAACATGACTCCACAGAGTATGGCAGAAAGATCTCAGTGGTAGAGGCCACCAGAGCAAACTTCTTGCAAGAAGTGAAGTACTCTGTGCAGAAGCTTCCCTGGTCCCCAGCTTGTGCTTTCCTACAGGCAATCGATTCAGTGCTCCTGTCACTGGCCACATACAGATATGTGTGTACAGAGTCCAGGAGGATGGGCAAGAATAATGCATTCAGCTGTACAGAAACTGGCTCTCAAGACTGTTCCTTGCTCCAAGGAACAGATACCTCCAGAGGTGCCAGTCAGGATCTGAGCTTCATTTTGCTCGGCACTGTACAAATATTTTTAAAAGTCACAATCTCATCGCTGGGAAGCTCACCCAATATAACAAGCAGCCTGCTTATCCCTCATACACATTTCATGTATTTCTGTTAAAGAACTGGCTTATCCCGACATTTTCTATCCTTTCTTGTAAGCATTGGGTAATGTGCATTTAAGATATAACAGAAGCAGAAGAGACAGTAATTTCATTAGATGAAGCAACTGCAAATGTATCTTCAGAGGAATAAGCAGCAGCAAGTCAAGACTGGGATCACAGAGCCATAGAGGCAGAAACCTTGCCCATACTGGAGCATGCTTTACTATTTATTTCACTAGAACAAAAATTCTAGAAAAAAAAAGTTAGGACTAGAAATCAGCACTTCTTATGTAGCTGAGGTGTAGGCATCTTGGTATAGAAACAGTAGCAGCAGAGAAGCTGTGTGCAAGGCAAAACAGACCAAGAGCTAAAAGGAATTACTGTGCACAGCTATGAATGGTACTGCATATTAAAGATGGATTAATTATGAAATAAGGCATTTATTGTTCATTTTTCTAAGGCTGGTGTCTGTTCTAATTCGTAAGAGGTAAACACCAATTTCTATGCCACTGGCATGACATTAAGGGTTTCCACTGGCAAGAAAAATGTTCCTGTATCCCAAGAGTGCTGTGATTTGTCCTCCTAATGCCACCATCAAATTTTCAGGGACTTCAACGCCTTGAAATTTCCTGCTTGGCTCCATTTTAGACTTGACAGTAGGCTTCAATCCAAGGAATAAGTGTTCTGAAGTAACTTACTGATGCTCATACTAGTGAGTCAAGATACCAGTATGAAATGCCCAACACAATTTCCAAAATACTACTAATAGATCAGAAAGTCAGAGGAGCACGGTGCCCTCTGAGGACAAAGGGCTTCTTGGAGCCTTAGAAACCATTATAATATCACATCACTATCAGCTGCACACAGCATGGGCAGTAATTCCCTAAGGGAACCGTGTGCTTTACAGGAACCTTAAGGATGAAGACCAAATGACTTGTGCTAGCAGGAGAATACCCAGGCATCTGGTAAAACCAAAAAGCAAGCCAACCTCGGGCCTAAACCCTTTCCTTCTGTTTGAGGATACTACAGATTATTTTATACATTATTGCATTTTTAAATAATTATTAGGAAAAAAAAATAGTTGTTTTGTGAAATTGAAAAATGTAATTAAGTAAGCAACATCCTGTTTTGTGCATTAATTCATTGCAGGTTAAGGAAAGGAAACCTCCTCAAATCTAACAAAAACTAATTTCATCTAAAGCAGTAGCAGTAATGCTTGCATTATTAGTGAAGTCACTCAGTCACATAACTCACTTTTTCTGAATCGCTAGTGAAGTCAGGACTCCCTGAAACCTGCCCAAAGCTGCTAACATGGCATCTATCCGATGGACGAACCAAACACAGATTTTCCCCAACTGTGCAACAGGCTCACCTGCAGTACCATTGGGTGCCCTAAGAGAAATGACTTCTCTTTTAAGCACGAGGACCAGGGTTAAAGTAGATCTGGGGAGTATTCTGGGATGTACCGTCCTGGCAAAGTGTGAAGAGCCCGTCGCACTTGGGGAACTTGGCTGTCTAGAGAGCAGCTCGTTTCAGGGCACCAGAGCCCAGCCTGCCTTTACAGGTACTCCCCGACGCCTTTCTGCCGTATGTATCAGCGGGACACAAATCCCAGTACCCGGAGAGCTACCCAAAAACATCCGAAAGAACCCCACTATCCACCTCGGGACGCACAACCGCCACCCTGCACCCCTAAGCCACTTTTCCCTAGGGCCTCTCCCCGACGAGCGGACGCCCCCCGCGCCTCCACGCGGAATATTCCCCCTTCATTTATCCCCCTCTCTGCACCCGGAGCCCCCGGCGGGCACCCACGGGGCAGCGCTGCCGGGGCTCAGCGCCCACCGTGCCCACCTGAGATGCCGGCCCCGACCACCACCACGTCGCAGCTCCCGGCCACTCCGCTGCCGCCCGGCCCCACCGCCTCCATCCCGCCCCGCGCCGCCGCCGGCTCCGGCTCCGGCTCCGGCTCCGGCTCCGCGGGGAGCGCACGGCCGCGCCGCCCCAACGCACCGCCCTCAAGGCGGGGCCAGCCCCTCCCCGACCCGTGGGCATCAAGAATATGGGAGGCAGAATAATAAATCTCCTTCCAAAATAAAAGCAGGTACTTGGGAAAGTCAGGTAGTTGTGCAGGGCTAGTTGAGTTTGGTGTGCTTGCTACAGACACGCAAGTGGCAGATGCTGTAGCAAAGCCAGCAAACAGCAAAACCCCTACTGCTCTCGGGGAAACCATCTACTGACACAGGAGTTCATCATCACTGACATTGCTGCTGCTTGCCTACCAAGGCGAGCTAAAAGGGGACAGCCCAACATGTATATTCCGAAACAGAAAATGTAATGCATCAACAGTTGGTTGTGCTTATTGGGAAAAATGCCTTTGCTTCTTGAGATTGCCAAGGACACCTCCTCTTGCAGCTCTGCTGTCCCTGACCCCACTGAGCAGGTCGCAGGCAATCTACCAAACAATAAGCATCGCCAAGAGGCACCTTCCTCATAATCCAGAAGCCAAGTTTGGTGGAAAGTAACAAAAACATCCTCTTCAATTACAATAGGAAACTTCTGTGTGTCTAGATAATTACCTGATAGATGAGCTTGGCAAAAATTCACTGTTGCTAAATGAAGCTGCAACAGGCTTGTTAAAGAGCAATAGAGTTTCGAGTGGATTTACCTAGAGCAGCTCTAATGATGAGAGCTGACATCAAAGTATGAAATACACATGACAGGGTTGCCTCAACCCTTGGAGTAAAGATTGAAAAACCTATCTAAGGGGCAACCAGCATTTACCTCAGGCATTAGCAGCCTCCAAGAATAGCAATTGCTGTCAGAACTGCCTATCTGCTAAGCACTTAGCATCTCTATAATAGAGACCTTGGAATACTTCTACCTCGACATATGTAGATCTGCAGACATCTAGGATTTGAAAACAAAACGAAGCAAAGCAAAGAAAAAACAAGCAAACAAGCAAAGCAAAGCAAAACAAAAGAAGTAGATGCTGAAGCCTTGCCTGAGACCAGGATGACTCCAATGGGAGATGATCAAGTGTATCTTGCCAATCTGACAGCAGGGTCCATCAGGGTTTGCTAAGGACCTGCTGAAAACGCAAGAAGCAGGAGAGGAAGCAGGTGATGTGTCATATTGAGAGTGATCCTCCTTTCAGAAATTTTATGACCACATTTTCAAAGATAAATCTGGAAGAGGTCAGAAATCAATGGGAAACAAATTAATTGAAAACTTTACAGTAAAGGATATTTTATTCCAACCTGATAAAATTTGATTAGGAAATAAGTTAATTGTTGTTCAGATCAGAGAGATTAACAATAAAGAAATGCTCACCAATGGGCCCTATTCCTTATGCACCACAAAACCAAACCAAACAACAACAACAACAACAACAAACAGGGTGCAACTCCAGAGGGTGAGTATAGGAAACTACTGTTGCTGAAATCGTATCCCAGCAATCTGTCTAGTTTACTTATGTGTGCTGCAGTAAATGAGTTGTAGTAATAATTTACTGAGTTTGCAGAATGTGCTTGATTGTTAATGTGAAGGTATATAAAGTCACAAGACTGACACAGATTTTTCACATTCACCAGGAAAAAAAAAAAAAAGGTGCTGAGTAGTACAGTGGAACAACCAAAGCAAGGCTTTCACTTGACATCACAGCTATGTCAACAACGAAAAAACATTCATGTAAGAATGAGCCAAGATGCATTAATTTCTTGGTCAAACATCAGGAAGAAAAATATCCAAAGATAAATGTTGTCATTGAGTTCTTTATTGTACTAAGTGTGTCTTGCCTACTCATGCACAGAAGTCAAACTTCTCAGGTCATGCCATCAGTAGTCACAGGCAAGTGTTATTTTTCCATCTTCTTGGTACCTCAAGAGATGAGTAAAATCAGTCATAAACATTGGAGAAGACATACATAGTGTGTATTTCTTCCTGATTTCACTGCTGTTCTATTTTGCCAATGCATTTGAATACTGGAACACAGACTTTCACAAAAAAAAAAAAAAAATATGCTGGCATTAAAATAAATTGATTTTGTCTAAATAGAAAACATTCTCTATTCTACATTCACTTGCACCATGTAATTTGTGCCTTTCTTCAAATATTCTTCAAATAATTACTTTATTTGTTTTATGAATGTTATTTGACATGTAAATACAAAGAACCTTAGTGCAATAAGGCAAAAAATGCATTATCACTAGAATACTAATTATCATTAAGATCATAATTACCAACACTAAGCTACTTCTAAAGCCATGTAATTCCTGTGTCTTATCAACATCAACAGAGTTAGCTGAAATATCCTAGAACTTGTCATCTTAAGTATTACCACCAGCTCAAATTTTTGCCATTAACTCATGATCTGTGTTGATTAACAGTCTGTTCTGCAGGCACAAAGATGAACTCAAGAGAGTATGAGAGCCTTTTGCAAAACTCAATTCACCTAAGTCTACATTTACACACATTTTCATTCTGGCACTTATATGGTTCGTTCTCTGGATGACATCAAACTGGAACACGAAAAACTGCAAAAAATAACCCAAACTCTTCCATACATCAGACTTTGTAGTTCTGATGAGAGCCCATTAGCTGGGCACCAACATGCATGGATATGTGGTAACTTCGAGCCTTAGCTGTAGGTGAGACTGTATTTTGTAAGGACAGTTTTCCATTTTGGAACAGTATCTTAGATAATATCACACTAGATTTGTGTTCTTAGATTACAGTGCTAATGATGTTTACGGAGTCATTTGTTATTTTTTTTTCCAAGGATTTTATCAGTAACAGAAATGATGAATGTTAATATAGCACATGTAAATATACAATGCTGTACAATGTGAATAGGAAAGTAAAGGAAATGATGCTCTATAAAACGCTTCAAGCTTTTGAGCACTTTCCTCTGAAACAAATGAAAATCCAAATAAACAACCCCAGACCAAAGTCTATCCAAGGGATTTATGAAAGCAGAAGGAGGGAAAACATGTTCCCAAGTAGATCAACTGGAGTAACCTCAAGAGGGAATTTGCAAAGAGATTGTGTTAGAGGTTGGTAAAAATTGGTAAGAATCAAGCTGTGAATGGTGTTGTAGAGTATTAATGAACATTTTTATTGACTGTGATGTATATCCTTAGCTTTTCAAGTCCACTTTCTTACTCAGGCATATATTCAAAGCTATCAGGAAACAATCACCAATCTCATATGGTAAAATAGTCTTAACTGGTATGAAAAATGCTTTTGTACACAAAGATGACTGTGATGTTTATTCATCATTATTCATTTTTATTGGCATGTTTTCAGCAATTATGGGGGCTTTATGCTTCCTGGCTAGCTCTATTTCAGGCACCACACTATGCTTTAATCAATGAATAAGCATCTTGAAGCAATTTATCATCGCTCGTGGTTATTAACATTTGATTAGTTCTTTTTACCTTACAGTCATAACCTTCTGAAGAATAAATGCAGGCATTAAAAATTCAGTGCTCACCCTCTCCTTGACTCATGTTTCCCACTCCCTCAATTCCTGAGCACCCAGCAGACCTTCTGGTGCACTGCCTGTCCCAAGTGCAAGGTGGTGGCAGTGGGACATGGAGGAGCCCACAGGGCTGTGGGGAAAGGGAGGCTTCTAGCCAGCCCTCACCTCTGGCAAGGCTTCTGCTCTTTGGTGACAGATCTGTACTAGACCTAATTATTTGCTTTCCATCTCCTGCACTGTTCCAGGGATCTTGGTCCCTGCTGCAGTGCTGGATGCAGAATGAATCATTCATGCAGCTGTGCTGCATTTGAGGGCCTGGAAACTTTTTGTGGGGTTGGGGAGAATAGGGGACTGGATGTCAGAAATCTTCTTAAAGCCATGAAGAAAAGGTTGACTTTGATGTCCCTAAGTAAATCTACTAGATTAGATTTAAAACATTCATCCAAATTTCAAAGCTACTCTACAACAGAGGAAACAGAATAACAAACTGAGACATATGCCCTACAGGGGAATGCCATCAGCCACACACAATGAAGTTTGCTGTTCCCCCAAAGAAAACTTTTACATACTCACTGGATAAAGTTTCACTACCTCAGGCCACCAAAAGATAATTTGTCTTCACAAAACTGTGATTTAAAGTTACAGTTTTTAGGTATTTTTAGCCAACAAAGAGTCAAATATATGTTTTCTTTCTGTGAGAGGATACCACCAATAACTTCATTTTGTAAAATATTTCCAAATCCACATTTCATTTTATAATACAACATACCTAGGCATATGAGGCACCAAGATTCAAAAAATAGTTTGGAAAGTAAAATGAATTACCTTATTAAAAAAATGTAAAAGTAACCTTCCTGAATGGTTATACAGTCTGACTAAGGTGGTTATTGATCTTTTAACAGTACCAAATTTTCCTCTTTGTATAAGTTTCAAAATTTTCAAATATTTTTAAGTGATGTAGATCTTGAAAATTTAAGAAACATATTATGAGCACTGGGCAGGCTGCACCAGTGGGTGAAACAAAGCTAAAATCTCTGTATATTGGGAGAACGCTGATATTCCCAAGCAGCTCTCACACAAAGAAGTAGTTCTTTGATGTGGCTGCAGGCAGAGCAAGGATAATCTGCTTCTTAGTATTAAAAGACGTGTACACAGTACTTTGGGAAGAAGTAGATGAAGTGTGATAAGCTCATTTTTCTTTGTGAGGACTCAGCCCCCTCCTATTTACAGCTTTTCTGAAAGAAAAAAACTATTTTCAGGTATCTTTATTTAATACCTAGCTACGTTCCATTATAGTGGCACCAACAGATTTCAGACAACCTCTCGATAAACATCTGGCGGGGGCTGTACTAGCAGATCTCAAAGTATTATTGACGCCTTTAAAAATTTACAATTCCCACCTGTTTTTTTAATATAAGATGTGAGAGAAACGTAATTTCAGATATATGACTCATGCTAACTGCACAAATAGAAGCGATTCAAGTTAAAGTTAGTATGTGTAACTAAAAACATTACGTTGGAAGCTCATTTTCAATCTCTTTAGCTCTCTAACCTTAGTCTTTAATTATGGATGTTAGTTCAACTGCTGGTGTTAAGACAGACATGAAGTCTTTCTTCCTCTCTCTAATTTATCTTCATGACTCATTTTCCTATAAAGGTATTTTATTTTAATAACTACAAGATAAAATATGTTCACTGGTTGTAGAAATAGTGATCTCAAATATATATGCATGTCTTTGTTTGCTTTCAAGCAAAAGGAGCTCTGAAATGCTTTCAACAAGCTGAAATTAAATAAATGCATCAGGATATTTAGTTCTACTAACGCTTTCAGGGCTCCAGACTGTGCTCAGGCTGCTGGAGCAACTTCTGCTTACCTCCGCAAGAGAGGAGCTGACAAGGTAGCAGCTGTAGTGCTTTTATTGCACAAGAGAAGGAGCAAAATAGAGGCGAAGTGGCATTGCAAGTGGCTTGGAACATTCGATTGCATCTGAAAGGAGCTGCCCAAATAGCTGCCAGCAGGTGATATCTACAAGGGTTTTGACCAAAATGCATGCAAAGACCCCATCGGGTGCGTAGGTGATGGCAAGGAGCAGCTGTCGTGGTGCAGCCTTTGCCTCTGGAAATGAGGAGAGATGTTAAACCAGATGTGGGTTTAACATTTAACCTGTACGTTTTAGGTGTACCAAACTCATACTGCTCTGTTTCTGAGGGCATAGTAAATTGACTTAATTCCATACTTAGTTTTGCGGACCCTGCTGATTTGCCTAGACTCACACGTCAGATACCATATGCATTGTAAGTGCTTCCTGACCTTTGGAGGGGTGAGTGTTGGTATTACACAATGTACGCACCAGCTAGTAGATACGGCTTTATGTGAGGATCTGAACTTTGCTCACATTTGTTAAAGCACATGAAACAGGCTATACTGTACACTGCCATAGCTGTTATCAAGTTTCTTTGTGTGCCCTTCACCACCACCAGGATATCAGATCATTTTTATGCATCAGGTTTTACAATGCACTTTCAGTGATACTAAAAAATTGTTCCTCTGATTACCAGCTCCATAGAAAAATAGTTCGTACACAGCTCGTGGATTGCTGGTGTAATTCAAGATTAGATCAAAGCTCACATAAGATATAACTACAATCTGAATATGATAGTACATTTGAAGCATGAGAGTTGGTTAGAGATCACAGAACCTGACTGCAGTCTGAACAGGATTTTAGAAGCAGAGCAGCCATTAGAGAGATATTGGGAGATCAGAGAAGACCATTAGTGGAGACAGTTAAAAAGCAAATAAGTACAATAAAATCTGATCTGAGAATAAGGAAAAGCCTGCTAGAAACACCAGCCAGAATAAAGTATCCAGTTAGAGCCATTGAACTCCAGCTTTTGATACAAACACAACAACAACAAAACACATCAAAAACCTTTGCTAGAAGTAGGTCAGAGAAGTTAGTCATGTCTTTTCACCTCCTATCAGGTAAAACAGAGTTGGAAACATATTGAAAGCATCCAGAAATAGTTAAAGACTCTTCTCCTCTGCAAATCCTGTATGGGATGTAGGCAGCTGGTGTGGAGAGATTTGTCTCCCTTTTACATTAGTGAGGAATTCACTGTATACACAAAACCTTCACTGCCTTTCAAGAAGCAAACTCACTGCAGGGGTTTGGGAGGTTTCAGCCCTTTCTCCTCTGTCTGTGCAGTGACCCTGGGCACTTTGCAGTTGGACCCAGCCCTAAGTACCATCAGGTGGAAATCCAGCACACAGACACGTTTTCCCATCTCTGTCAGGCAGCTGAACTAAGAAGGACAGAAAGGTTAATTTCAGCTTTTCTGACAAGTCCTTGACTGGAAGTTACCCTGTGGATTGAGCACTCTTTCTAGTGTGAGCAGAGGATTCACATTTCTATATTGAATAAATAATGTCAATTACATGTTTTCCTTTTTGCAAACCCAAACAGAGAATCTCTGATCCTAAAACCGTTTTAACCTTGCAAACAATAATTTTGGGTGTTAAAGCAGGCCCTGGAAATTGCAATGTACTCATGCATAAGACTGACTTAGAGAAGTGCATCTTTGTGCCCTGAATAATTACTCAAATTTAAATAAATTACTAGTAATTGACCAAAGCAACAAATTAACAGATTTTGTTACTGACAATTGTGAAAAAAAAAATGGTTAATGTTAAAATAAAAAGAATTGACAGTAATTTTTATTGTCCTCTGTTGTAAAACATTTGACCTCAGCAGTACTTACAATAGTCACTATCACTTATCTGGTGATATCAAAACTTGATCTAGAATATTGTTAATTGCTTTGCTTCATGCCATCTGGTAAACTATTAAACTTTTTGACTGCTTTAGGGAAGAAGTGTCTCAGATATGGCTGTAAAATAGGAAAAATAAATAAATAATAATAATACTGAATTGAATCTCTGTTTAAGGCAAGCCTGGCAACATGTTTCCTGTGAAAGAACAAAAACCTGACTGTGTCCTATGATGGGTAGCCACTGACATTGCCACTTCACATAGTTTCTCAGCTGCCAGCTTCCAAAAAGATCATCCGAGGTGAATGGCATTGCCTGGCTGCACAAATCTTCTTGATTAATAAATGCGCATGCAGCTGTGCTGATGCCCTGCTGCATGCAACTCTAGACAGCAAGCAGTGTGAGTCTGCAGGGCCTCAGAGGGTTTTTTAGGGTACAGAGGGCAAAGGAATCAAAGTTCAATTTTTAGCACTGGGGCAACAGAAAGGGAGGACAGGAGCACATTCCTCAAAAGGGGGCTGCTTGCTGCTTGCCTCTGGGGTGTTGATTTGCTTAGGTCCAAAACGCCATGCACAGATACAAGCTTAATGAACAGCAGCAGCAGGAGGCCGCTTTATTTATATGCTGCTTCTGTCTTTAGCACAGGTGTGCAGTGCAGTACTTGTGGTACCAGGTGCCTGGTCAGGGCAGCTAAGGCTTTGCTGTCACTCTGTGCAAGCAGGACACGAAGCTGCACACCTGTCTGCAGGGCTGGAAATGTGGGGTGCATCAGTGGGCAGCTTCACAGGCACCTTCTGCTCCTGGGTCACTAGGAAAATGCATCGCCTGTTGTCTCTTTCCTTAGTTGTTGAAGCAAAAGGGCAGTCTTAGTGTAATCTTCTAAATATTTTTGGGTGTTTGTTAAGTAGCTGTAAAAATGATTTTCTTTCTTGTATACCATATCTTATAAGATATAAGCATCATCAGTAGATCAACTGTCATCTTACACCCGTGAAGAGAAAAGATGATCAACACTCATCTTACACATGTGAAAAGAAGACTGAAGGAAAACCACATATGGGAATGTACATCTACTTTTTGCTCAGTTCTGCAGGAGACAAAAGGCCACCCAATCTGGACAGGCATGGGGATGGCTCCATCAGCAGTGCCTGCTGGGGCCGCTTCTCACGGCGAAAACCTCTGTCCACCTGATCCTAGGGTTTGGAAACAGAGGCATCTTGCCATGAGGAGTGATTCAGAGCATCTTCTCTTGTGCATTTGCCTTGAATCAACAGGCACTTTTTTTTTTTTTTTCAGGGCAGGTGCTGCTTTGGGGTCTGCTGCAGACTGGAGGTTGTGCCTGGTCCACCTGCATGCATGCATCAGAGGAGACGCCAGGGGCCCTGAGCCTGGTTCCTGAAGCCTCATGAACATCTAGCAATTTGGGGTGCCAAACCCTTCAAACCCTTGAGCAGCTTGCCTCAAGTAAGGCAACATCATCGTAAAGACAATTTCTGCATATCACTTGTACAATGCTTGATAAGCATATATCTTAGGTGGTGCCCTCTGGATTTTGCCTTCTGGCAGTTTTTATTTTCTCTATCTTTAATACTATAGAGATTAAAATGAGCCCATAACAATAAACAATTTGGCATGTTTCCTCTTAGCGTGAAAGTGCATACTTTGAACTGCTGAATTATCACATACATGAAGTTTTATATCTGCCTGAACTTTTTACCTGCAGAACATTGTTTGCAAGCATTGAAAGTTACACAATAGTAAATCACTGAATCTCTTCAAAGGAGAATTTTACCTCCTCTTTCAAATGTTTTCCTAAGGAGAGAATACCCATTTACAAACTTTTCCTGAGAAAATGCTCACATGATAATGGAACAGCTGTTGACAGGAGATTCCTTTAGGAAAGGCACAGAAGAAAATTACAATACATCTTTGGGTGTATGATTTTTGTGTATTAGTGGGCTATGACACTTGTATTAGTGTGAGCCACTCCCAGAACAGTTTATTACATTTTTTCTTCTGTGCCTGTTTGAACAGCAACTTTGTGAGAGAGCCATGCTATTTGCATTGCAGTAGGTATGCTTTTCTAGTCCATGCTTGCCATCTCCTCAAGCTCCTTGTTTTGTCTGAGGTGTGCTGACCACATTCAGATCCCCTGGTGACTAATCTGATTGCAAATAATCCCATCTATTAAATATTCTCCTATCAGGACTCCTCTGGTCTTTTTTATCTTATTTTCCACAGAAAAAGAATGGCTGTTCATCTATTTTGTCATGTAATTTATATACTTATGGAGTTAAACACACAGATTATGTGCATATGCTTTTTAGGTGTGTGTGTATGTGTGCGTGCATATATTATCCAGGACTAAGCAACGATGTAGGAAATCCTTGTTACACAAGCTTTGATTATCCCCCTTGCTGCAGCCAGTGGTCAGTGCAGATGCAGAGCTGACATTAAAGCGGTCTGAGGGCAAACAGCTGCTTGGGTGGAGCAGCACGGGGCGATGATTTGGGAAGCGCCTTGCAGTGATCCAATGCCAGGAAACAGGTATGGATGGACTTGTTGGGGTGTCACTCTGTCTGCCCAGGCCAGACGAATAGGGGCTGGCTGTGCTGGGCAGCTCAAGCAGAGGGGCCATTCCCACGTGCAAGGATGGATGCGGTTTCCTTGCAGCTTCTCCCTCCTCCATTGCCTGCTCATGCTGCCTCCCTGCTTCCCCCATCCCATCCTTGGCTGAGCCTCTGGCTCTCAGGAAACCTGCTACTGACCTGGCCATTCAGCCATCGGGTCAGAGTAGGGACAGTCCTCCAGTGGACTGCATCTCTGGCACTTTGCTGTGGCCTTGCCTTGCATCTCCAGCCTGCATGACTTTGCTTAAGTGCCTGGATGCACTAAACAATTTCAACCACCCTGTATGTGAAAAGGCATTACTGCTTTATTTCTAGGACACCCATAATCAAAAGCCTCTTTCAGTGTCCAGCCAAATAAGAGAGAGTGACCCAGCACAACCCATCTCACCTGACCTCACCTGTCTACCAAGAAGACATGAGGCTGTCTCTACATTTCAGAGAGAGGGGTATATTTTGTAAGCACAATTTATCCCTCCTGAATTGTACTTACAGGTAAATGTGTGACATTGGTCAGCAATATAAATACATTCTTGCAAAAAAAATAGAGATCCTCCAGGAAAATAAGACCTTTCCTTCCAGCATCATTGAAAATGGGGAGGGAAACAGCAGTGACCCCAGGAGTCCCTGCACAGCCTGTAGGGACGCTGCTTCCGGGTTCCCTGCCGACTTTAGGAATACAGAACGATGAGGTGCAGGAGCTCAAGAGTCAGGCTCAAGGCTGCTGCTTACATTCTGGGGCACTTGGTGTTTCTTCAGCACGGCTGAGAGTGGAAAGGGGAGTGCTGAGATCCCAAGAGAAAAATTTCCCGATTTATTATCCCCACGGGATATTTGCTGGCTTTATTGTGCTTCCTCTGGGAAATTTCTTATTGAGCCCGTACCATGTTTGTCTAAATATATCAAGTAGGATTGTTTTTTAGTTTGAGATATACGGATGACTCAGGTAACTGTACAACTTCCATGCTTCTAGTTTTACCTGTGTTTTGATAGTTGCAAACCATCAGCCTGTCAAAATCTGTCAGATAAGATTATGTCTAGCAAACACTTGGCAGTGATGACTGCAGCCAAAATCTCATCCTCATTCCCAGATCCCTGTAGCAGAGGGACTGCATGCACATAAATTTTTTTGTGTATGTGTATATGTACACACACAAGCACACAAAAAGCCTTGGGTTCGAACACACATTAGACAGAAGGAATATAGAGCAAACAATGTCCATGTACTAAGATCACTTCCACAATTCATTATATCAGAAGCTGACAATGCCTTTAAAAATTAAACTGCTAATTCAAAAAAAATGAAAAGCTCATTATATATAAGTCAATGCACTAACTAACAGAATACTTAAAGAGTTAACAAATGTGTTTTCTGGCTATCTAGCAGAAATCTGTTCCAGAAGGCAGCAGGTATTTTTAAAGACCTATTTAAAAAAAAAAAATCTAGGATGCTTTTCCCTTGTCTAGGATTGCAGCTGTGGTGGCATGAAAATAGAAAACTTCAAAATCTTGGAGTACCTGTTAAACATTTGATTAACGGATAATTTCATTTCCTAAAAAACATTATTTCTGATTTTTTGTTAGCAGCTGTGGAGCTTTTTTTAGAACAACTAATGCAGCATTTAGCTGAACTTTTCTCTCATTATCATGAATAGCAACTAGGTGCCTGCAACACTTACTGCAAAGGTAGGCAAGCAAGAAAAATGTATTTTTCTTACCCTTCCTTATTTCTGAAGCAAGCCCAATGTCTTGGGAACTGCACAGGCAAGGCTAAAATCTAATCGTCATACTGGTGATACAAAGCTGTGATTTAATTGATGCAGTGCCATAAGGTGACACTTTTCCTTGTATAATTTGGCATACACAGTTCGTGGCATAGTCTTTTATTTACTGTCAGAACAGGCCTGATGCAGAGACAACCTGTGGCTGCTGGTGTGACTGCCACGCTCACAGCTTCTGTTGCAAAAGCAGATGTGCAGCTCCAGTGCAGGGGGGTGAAACACTTCTGATGAACCTGTTTGAACTTCCACAAAGTCGGATTTCATGGTAATTCCAGCCTTTGAGGCTTGTAAATGCAATAGTTCTCCCCTGTTATTTTCCATTTTCATGCATCTTTTGCCGTGCTCCATCTGAATAAGCTGGGATATAAAATGCTGAGATATTACACAGAGGTGGTTGTTCTCACAGGAGCCTGGCTCCACGTTTACTTCCAGAGGCTTTGCAGCTCCCAGCACCGGGTTTGGTCAGGCTGCAGGCTGGGGACGAGGAGGGTCACCTCACCTCTCATGCAGAGACTCTGCATCTGCTCGTGCCTCTTCTTCATCAGTACTCTGGAAGGATTGTTGGAAGCGTTTCTGAAGCCTAACTACCCGTGAATGTGATGTTCTCCTTGCCCTGCTGCTCCAGCCCCTCTGACAATTTGTTAGCTGAAAGAAACGTTCTCCTCGTGGCTTTGCAGTCACCCTCCAGCTAGCTACCCATGAAGGCGAGGCTGAGAACAAGGAAAGGGTTTTGCTGTAAAGGCATCTCTGTTGTTCCTAGTACAAAGATTATTTGATGGATGAAGCCTGATGAGCAGAGATGTGGGCAGGTGGCACAACGGAACCACTCGGGCAGCAGTTGCCCCTGAATCTTTGGGTACATGTGGCTTCATTCTCACAGTTTCCAGGACTCTAGACTGCATATGTCCAAGCACCATCCGATAGGGCCTACAAAGTCATGGAATGGGCTTAAAACTGATGAGAATTAGGAGAAAAAAAAAAAAGGAAAACCCCAGAAAGAAAAGAGGCATTTCTAATGTTTCTTCTGCATTGTTGTCTTCTTTAAAAATAGCACAGTCTGAGATTTTCATACAATCATAAGAACCTGGAATCTGAAGCTTTAAAGACAAAGTATAGAAAACGCAAAATCTTTGGGGGGAGTCACAAGAACTGTCAGTACTTGCTTTCTGTCTCAGTTATATGCCCCTGTGGAGAATGCAGCAGTTGTAGTAACAACCCAGATATTTGGCATGCCTCTTAGAAGAGAAATCCTGAGCTTTCAAGTGTGGCTTTCTTTATTCCTGTTTCTCTATATTCAAGCTTGAGGCAGCTGGTACAAAAATACAGCATTTCCAGTAATGCAATTATGATTTCTGTCCAAGTGTAATCACTTATACAGAAACTTATGGCACCCTCAGGATCAAGCTTCTGGAAACAAGATGTTTTATGACAAGTAAAAATATGGATCTCCTTCCACATCGATCTACAGTACTTGTTCTAATACTCAGTCATAATAAATGCTTTCCTTCTTTCTTTCCAGACCAAGTCACAGGCTGAATGACATATGGAATATTTATAAAAGATTTGCAAATATGTTTTGCAAGATCCACTTAATGTACTATGTTGGCATTATAAGACAGGTACTATAAAGCAGGTGTTGCTTTCCAGACAGGGATAGACACAGCTGGCAAAACAAACAGCAAGTTATCTCCCAGGGACTGCAGCAAGAACAGGTCCCCAGGCCATCTGGACATTGGCTGCCTCACCGTGTTCACTTATCTCCTTGTCCTTTATCTACTCCTTGTGTATCCTGGATAGACAGATCCTGCCAGAGCCAGTCCTGCAACGTCCCATGCTTCTTCCCCTGGGCACCGCCATGGCGGTGGAGGTCAAGATGTGGTGTGGGTTTGTGGGAATATAAGGCCATGGGGCTGGGTAGTAGACAAACCAATGCTGACATTAATAGAATCATAGAATCACAGACTGGTTTGGGTTGGAAGGGACCTTAAAGCCCACCCAGCTCCACCCCCCTGCCATGGGCAGGGACACCTCCCACCAGACCAGGCTGCCCAAAGCCCCACCCAGCCTGGCCTTGAGCACCTCCAGGGATGGGGCATCCACAGCTTCTCTGGGCAGCCTGTGCCAGCACCTCACCTCCCTCACAGTGAAGAATTTTCTCCTAACATCTGATCTAAATCTCCCCTCTTTTAGTTCAAAACCATTCCTCCTTGTCCTATCACTATCTGACTGAGCAAAAAGTTGCTCTCCATCTTTTTTATAAGCCCCCTTTAAGCATTGAAAAGCTGCAATGAGGTCTCCCCAAAGCCTTCTCTTCTCCAGGCTGTACACCCCCAGCCCACAGACACTGCCCACGGAAGGGCTGTTGCACTGGTTTGAACCCCATAGTACCAGGGGACTCCTGTCCCAAAGCCTCAGAAGCCTTGTGTAAACCTGGGGGGCAGCTCTCACAGCCACCAGGTTCCCTTCCTCGGGGTGCTCCTGTGTTTAGGGTGCGGGCTGTAACACAGGTGTAGCAGAAGTGCTGCTGGGAGAAGTGAGCAGGAGGTGGAGCTTCACCTTTGTTTCTATTAAAACCAGCGAGTGCTAAGATTCACAGGCATGGAACAAGCTTTCTGAGGTTGCAGATTTCACCAGCAGCAGCAGAGGACATTGCTGGTCTTCCACATAAGTTTTTAATTGAAATAATGATGCCCATCTCCTTGGCTTCAGTGTCATGCAGCTGAGACATTTTGAAAATACAGGAGTGAGCAGGAATGTGACAGACTTCATACTGTTAAACATACCAGAAAGGAGTTGTCTTTATAAAGATTTAGCCAGCATCATGACCTTTCTGAGGGAATTTTCAATCTCAGTTGTATCTGGAGAGAGAAATACAATAGAATATGTGCTTGTGTGACAGCCACCATCTCAGCTGAGACACTGGTGACTTATATGTAGCTAACCAAAGATAAAACCATAAGCTGGTTCAGTTTAACCTATAGAATTAATATCAGGGGCTGTAGCTGCTCCTTGTAACAAACCTTGAATAGCAGATGACAGATACCTCACAGGCTAAGAAGAATAACATTCCTGTGGTCATCCTGAATCAGCTGTTCAATGTCCAGAGTATGAATAAAAATCTTGGCGGTTAGACCATTGTTACTAAATAGGAGCAAGGAAGCTATCTAAGCCAAAGCAGTGAAAATAAAGAGTTATCCAGTCATGGGCTGTCATTCACCACCTCGTTCTCTCCTTGCCTTGGTCCTTGACCTATCAGTCTGTGTGCTGTAACTTGCGTTTGGTGGGTGATCAGTCATGTTCCACAAAGGGGGATTCCCCCACTTGCCTAGGGGCAGACATGCAAAGCAAATGTCTGCTTTGTTTAGTTTGATGCCTCCAAAGAAGTAAACTGTAACTCCTGTATTTTTTATTTATTTATTTATTTTTTTCAGAGTCAGCTTGCTTCTTTTTAAAAGCAGTAAATTGAAAACAAAATATGCACTCCGGGAAAGCAAAGGATCAAGATTTTGGTCTCAACTTGATTTTGATTCTCACTCTCTGGGAGTATGCTGGGGGCCATCCATTTGGAAAGCGGATTGGCAGAAAAGGACCTGGTGTTCCTGGTGGACACCAAGCTGAGCATGACCCAGAAATGTGCCCTTGTGGCAAAGAAGGCTAATGGTATCCTGGGCTGCATTGGGCAAAGTGTTGCCAGTGGGTGGAGGGAAGTGATCCTTCCCCTCTGCTCAGCCCTGGTGAGACCACCCCTGGAGTGCCGGGTCCAGTTCTGGGCTCCCCAGGATAGCACAGATGTGGTCATAGTTTGTGTTTGCAACCTGGACACATTATGCCATCTCCACTTCTGCTGAGCAGACTCCTTTAAATGGCCTTAGGGATGCAATTAGCTGAGTAAGCTGGGAGCAAGGATGGCACCATCCCATATGGGAGGGCAGCTTGTGGGATGCCCTGGGTGCTCTGCCTCCGTGCCACGTGGGAAAGCAGCCAAGCTGTGTTTTGGGGAGCTGCATCCTGTGGTACCCAGATGCTGAGTGGGCTGCTTCAGGGTCCCATGCTGCTCCTGACCAACTGGCTGGAAAAGCTGAGGCATTTGCTTTCCCAATGGGTCACTTCTCAGCTGTGAAAGGCATGCTCCAGCACTCAGCCCCTTGGCTGATGGATGAGGAACGGGGTTGTATAATGAGGCTTTTAAACATCCTGCAACTTTCTGCTGCTGGGATATACTTTGCTGCCCGGCATCTTTTATTGCAAGTTTTCAGGAGATAGAGTGTGATTCTTTGAAAGCTTCAGAAATAGTTCTGTAAAGGCAATGGCATAATTTTTCACACATGGCTGCCTGCCTGAAAAGCAGAACTCCAGAGCTGTACCAGATCTTTAACAACACAGGATATTTAAACTCAAATTGAGATTTTAGACATTAATGGACATAAAACTTTGTTTTTTTGTTGTTGTTGTTGTTTGATTGCTTTTTTCCTAAAAAAAAAAATAATACTGTTAACATAGTCAAACTCCTTTCCCAAGTGAGTTCTTGCACAGAACCACATCAGATAAACAATAGTTAAACACAAAATGCCATAATCTCTTTCAAAACGTATCTTAACTTCTAATACCACAAAAACTTCACAGTTTTTATAACTTTAAAAATTTGATGATTTTTTTTTTTCCTTGGGAAGTCTATGGGAACCTGTGTTCTTGTGGATCCTCCTGGACAGTGCTCTTTAGAGACATCAAAAGCCACTCAGATGGCATTTCTTAGTCCTGCATACCATGTAGACCATTGCCAGGGGTACCCTGCATCAGAATGTTTTCTCAAACACTGTGTCTGACCAACCTCCAATATCACTGACACGGCTCCACTCTATTGTAATTGAACATTTAATTCCCACAGATTTAAAAAAAAAAAAAAAACACAAACCAACAACAACAACAACAACAAAACTTGAATAGCAGGTGACAGATTGCTTCCACTTCGGATATTATTTTACCACTTTGGTGTGCTCCAAGAAAAACCCTGTACAGCATGTTTAATGTTGATAGAGAATGTCTAGGGATAGTTTAGGCTGATGTCATGATGTACACTCCCACTAGCTGATCCTCCAGGAGCATGGATGCTGCAGAGAAAAAGCTGTTAGCCATGTCTGGCTGGAGTGAAGGTGCTCACCAGGGGTCTGGGCAGGGGGACAGACATGGCCAAACTCCAGCTGTGGCAGTGCTGAGTAGCCCAGGGAGGGATGTGAGATGTGAGTGGAGGGAGGCAAGGGGATGGAGAGAGGTTTGGAAAAAAAACCTGTGGTCATGCACTGGAAGCTCCTTGGCCACTTCTGCCTGTTTAGCTTTCATTGCTGTGAGAGGTTAGTGGCTCCCTCGGGGAGGGAACAGGGAAAATTTTCCCACAGAATACTGTGTTTAGTGTGTGGTGTTATCTGTGCGGTCTAACCTCACGTTTTAAGGTTTTCAGCAGTGTTTGTTTTGTGTGAAGAGCTCTATTTGAGGTTACGAGGAGTAAGCATAAAAAACAGGCATTTTTCTAACATGTATTTCATGGTCACTTCACCGCACAGTGGTGGTCAGCTAAGTAGGCTAGGCTATACTAAATCAATATACTATGTACCTGAGAATAAATATGCTATGAAACAAAATTCAGTTCTATGCTTCCAGCTGTAAGTTGTTCATGCAAGAGGACAGCAAAGTGTAGGGCCTGGGTGAAGAAACAGATCCTGCTGGGGAAGAATTTAGAAAAAGCATGGGTACATAAGCCTGTGCACCCATCTCAGATGCTTCAGCGCTGTTGAAAGACTTCTGCAAATAGCTGTTGAACTGAAGATGTTCTGAGTCCTGTTGTATTCTTAGTTTCAGGCAGATAGGGCATAAAAATTGGGCTGTGCTGACCTGAGAGTTTGAGAAATGTCCCTGCTGAAGGTCAAGGCACAGCCAGGAGTCCCCACTCATTAAGTCTCAGGATGTCTCTGGGGTGACTTAATGCCTCATGAGAGTCAAACATGAAGAAGAACAGGTGTTGTGGTTTAGCCCGGCTGGCAGCCAAACACCACACAGCCGTTCGCTCACCCTCCCCCCTCCCTCTCCGGGATGGGGGAGAGAAACGGGAAAGTGAAGCCTGTGAGTTGAGATAAAGACAGTTGATTAAGACAGGAAAAATAATAACAATAATAATAATAATAGTATTAATAATAATAATGTGTACGAAATAAGTGATGCACAATGCAATTGCTCACCACCCGTTGACCGATGCCCGGCCTATCCCCGAGCAGCCGGCCCCCCTCCACCCCGGCTAGCCACCCCTATATATTGTTCAGCATGACGTCAGATGGTATGGAATACCCCTTTGGCCAGTCTGGGTCAGCTGTCCTGGGTCTGTCCCCTCCCAGCTCCTGCTGCATCCCTAGCCTGCTCGCTAGCAGGACAGAGCGAGAAGCTGAAAAGTCCGTGGCTTGGTGTAAGCACTGCTCTACAACAATTAAAACATCAGCATGTTATCAGCGCTCTTCTCATCCTAATCCAAAACATAGCGCTCTACCAGCTACTAGGAGGAAAATTAACTCTGTCCTAACTGAAACCAGGACAACAGGACAGGGAAGGACATACCCTGGATGACCTGGATTAGATGTTGTCCTCATCGAGTAATGTGGCAGTTACGTAGCAATGCTCTAATTAATGCAGGGTCAGGTTGTTGTGCATGCTCTCTCCTCCTCAGCTCTGTTGGTTTATATTTAGACTCAGGCCATTCCCCACATGTGCTGTCAGAACTGCACACTAAGATGGTTTGTTAGGCAGGCTATACAGAAAGTTAACTGGTTGCTTTAATGAAGAATGCCTGATGTCCCGCATGCTGTATGCTAATTGTTGCTAATGAATTGCTGAACTAAAAATGTGTAAACTCCACAAATTGGATCAATGTCCACTATTAATTCTTCAGTGGACACCACCAATAATTTCAAGCTTCATTAGGAATGAAATTACATTCCTAACCCTTATTTCACATGCATGACTTGGATTACTAAGAAAAGGGACAAAAATAGAAAAAAAAAAAATCTCTGACTGACTTTGCCCAAATGTTTACGTAGTCACTGAACACGTGGATCAATAAAATATAAAATGAAACTATAAAATATAGCTTTCTCTTTGGTGCATCTTATTTAAATCTACCTGACAGGACAATCTGGAAGGAGTAACCAATGTATGAGGAACCAGAGGTGAGGAATTCACCCTGTCCCTTCTCAAACGCTGTTAAGAAGAAAACTGTATGAACACAAAGGAATAGGGAGTTAATGGGAAAAAATAGAGCACCCACCTGAGAAGAGTCACCGGACCAGCCCTACGTGACATTGACTAGGCTTGCCTATAGAGGTGTGATGCTGACTGGTACTAGCTGAGACTAAGGTTCTGAACCTGCAAGATTTTAACATGGCAGGTGTGTGTGAGAAACTTCCATTATGTCTGCTCTCAGAGTTATAAATTATTCCTTTGAAGAAGTCATTTTAGGATTACACTCTTACAAAGAGGAGCCAGGTTTCACAGGATCACAGGATGGTTGGAGCTGGAAGGGAGCTCTGGAAGTCACCCGCTCTAAACCCTGCTCGAGCACTCCAGGATACCATTAGCCTTCTTTGCCACAAGGGCACATTGCTGGCTCATGTTCAGCCTGGTGTCTACCTGTACCCCCAGAGAATATTCTGCCAATCTGCCTTCCAGCTGGGTGGCCCCAGTAGGTGCTGGTGCCTGGGGTTGTTCCTTTCCACCTTCAGGACTTTACACTTTCCCCTACTGAACTTCAGGAGGTTCCTGCCAGCCCTTTTCTCCAGCCTGTCCATGTCCCTGTGGATAGAAGCATGACCCATCTGATGTATCAACCACTCCCCCCAGTTCTGTATCATCAACCAACTTGTTGAGGGCACATTTCATCCAGAATATTAATGAAGGTGTCGAATAGGATGGGACCTGGTATAAATACCTGAGGTGTGCAACATTTAACTGGCTCCGACTAGACTTTGTTCCACTGATCACCACACTCTAGAGCAATCAGTTTAGCCAGACCACCTCACTATCTGCTCATCTGTCCCACACTTCATCAGCTTCTCTAGGAGGATCTTATGGGAGACAGTATTAAATGAAATGTTTATCACTTAAGACTGGTTTCTATCAGACTGATAAATGTGATATGGGCTTTCTGTTGTTTTATGGTTTTGTGCTTTTCATTTATACCAAATTCTCTATTTCAGTGGGGTATATAAGTCATGTCATGTAGGTGGTTCCAGTCAGAGACTGTAGCCAAGCTGGGGCTCAAGGTACCAGCAGAAGTACTAACAATTGAAGTTCCCTGCTTAGTCAGTTGAGTGCAAGGTAGTGACCAAGAACCCCAACAAGTAGTGGCATCTGACGCAGTAAGTGTAGAGGTGCTTTGTGTTGGCCATATGAACATGGTAATGTTTATTGCAGATGGTCTACTCCACGGGCTGAAGGTTAATCAGTCTCATTTGATGATCAGCCCCAACTGGAAGGAGCTGTGAAAGAAGTTAAGACAGGTGAGAGCTAAAGTGATCTGTAAAGTAAATGGCTGGCACTGGGGAGGTTCATCAGGAAGATATGATGTGATGAAGCTGAAAAGCTGACCTGAGGCCTTCTTTTAGTTTTTGTCATTGATTGGCCATTGAATGCTCTTTTGGCATAAGATGACAGAATTCAAGAGGATAGGCAGAAAGTGGTGATACAACACTTGTGGAAGGTATTGGCTGTCTCCTGGACTGAGGTGGATGTGAGGCAGCAGGAACTAGACATTCAGATTGAACTTGTGTGATGGGCAACCGGGCCCTGTCCTCTGCAGAATTTATCATTGATCACAGGCTATGTTAGTGTGCCTAGGGGGAAGGAGGGGAAAAGAAGAATGTCTGGCATAAGGACATTAGAAAACTTGCAGCTGATTGCACTGAAGAGGAACTAAAACATTTGTGCTTGGTCCTGAAGCTCCGCCACAAAAAGCATCTGTGAACTGGACAGATTTGCCAAGTCTTTAATTCTTTCGCTATATCTTTTTAATGTTGATCTCTCCAGCCTCCCTTTCTCTCCTGCTATTTTGTGTTTCCACAAGTGCAGGTCCTGGCACTCTCATACAACGAATTTGAAAGAAGATGGGAAAAACAGCCATATGCTTCACTCTGTAGGTATAAATTGTGGCAAAGGGCCATTTCCAAGGTGAGGAGATGGTTACAGGCCCACATTCAATGTAAGTAAATGAACTCTTACAAGTATTCAGAGCAAAATTGGAAGGAGTGAGTCAGTCCCTAGTGCAGATGCCCTTACCTTTGCTTATCCTTCCCTGAAATCAAGAGAGGCATGCCTGAGCTGAAAGCACTTTGCTGCAATGAACCTGTAAAAGGAATCACAAATTGTCAGAGACTGCTTTGTCCACTCTTTGAAGCAACAGAAGAAATGGAAAGCACCACAAACACCAAAGAGACTGAGATGGAGGAAACAAAATGTAAAGGTTCATATAGCAAAGCTTCATGTTATCTGCTGTTCCCTCTGTTCATCCAGAAAATATGAAATCTATGGATAAACATCATGTTTTGTATACATTTATTTTTTCTTTTGTTCTCCAAAGATACCAAAGCATGTTACAAAGGAGAATATATGGCAATAATTATGTCCACAGTGGGCTGGAAAGCAGGTGCTTTTTAACCATGCACTACAATAAAGCTGCAGGAGAGCTTTTGGTTTGGGAGACAGTACTGGGCAGTGCCCAGAACACTGTGGTGAGTCCTCCTGTCTTTGTAAACGAGGATACTTGGTTATTTCATGACCGCAGATGTCCAGGGCATCTCTTCTGCCTTTCATCCAAAATCTTTCCTCTTCCATGTAGTTTGGATCCCTTTCTCTAAAACTGATCTAGCCCAACTGCACACAAATATTCTCTGGACTCAGAAAAACAAAATGTTGGTGCTTTTTAACCTGCTGGAAAGCTAACGATCCTGATGTCATTGAAGATTTGGGAGCTTGAGAAACAATATTCAGAAGCCCCAAAATGCATCTCATGGAAACTACATAACGCAATGGGAAAACTGAATATGTAAGACTACCTGTTTATTTATTTATGCAAATACATAATTTATAGCCACACTGGTGATTTCTTGTTTAGCCGTGACTGGTTATACAGTGATTAGGTAGAGCAATAGATTTCAACCAGAGTGTCAGCTTGGGTCTTCCATACCTCTGTTTGGCTATTATACCTAACTGTGAAGACACTGAAATAAATCGTTATTGCCTATGCTAAGCGATAAACTCTCTGAGAAGAGCCTCCACACTCCTGGAGCATTTTCAGCACTGGCAAGCAGGAGTTTGTTTGCTCTGGAGTTATTTCTGTGCTGCCTTCTTACCCTTCTTACATTACATTTGGGCTAAATTTACTCCTGGGGAAAAATAACAGTGTAAAATGCTAACAGGTCTTTCTCGTGCCCATGGCTATATCCTCCAGACTATTTGTACTAACACTCATTTGTTTCCTATCACCCTGCCACATTGTGCTGTTCAAGGCCAGCAACCTGCTAGGAGCTAGAAATGGAAAGCTGGGTGCTGTTACTCCAGGGAGATTGTGAAGAACTTTACAGATAGGTCTTGCTCGTGAGATGAAGCCTCAGGAGCTCCTGCACTACCTTTTCATGGAAAGTTTAATTGAGGGGTGAGTGGTCATCAAGAGCCCATTAGGGTCAAACTCTAAGAGGGCACACATGGTCTGTTAGGAGGGGCCCTAGAGAGTGCCCTCTGTGAGGGAGTACTACAAAGACCCTTGTTGCAACCCTAGCAGTGGGTCAGCCAAACTCTGACATGTGACTGATATGCAGGAGATGTCCTTAGAGGCTCCAAATCTCACCATATGCTCATTTGACCAGGTGGCACCAGCGCCCCTGTACTGAATTTGGTGGCCTTGAACCTATGGCAGCACAGGGTGAGTGAGTGAAGAACAGGTTGTTTCTCTTTTCTTGGATTTTGAGAGGCAAGGAGGATGTGTGTAGGACCACTAGGAAAATTTCTGTTATAAACAGATGGGTTTTGGATCACTAGTTCAGGCTGGGTACTGTGCACAGTGAATTGACCACTAGAAGAGATTAAGAGTTAAGGATTGTAGCATCATCACTGGAGGCTTTTCATGGTGCACGTCCTTCTGTTGGTGCTTGTTGTGCAGTCTCTGCTTTGTCATTACCCTGACAGATGAAAGAGAGATGAACCAGCTGAGCAAGGGGATAAAGCAGATGTCTTCACAGAAATGGGCAGCACTGCCAGATGTTGGAATAGGTACATCCAACTTATATACAAATAGTAGCTGAGCAAAATTTGTGCTTAGTATAGGTTCTCAGATAATGGGCATGGATCATCTTTGCTCAGGTGAATTAGGAAAACGTAAACCCTCCATTGTAGTGCAAACTCACCTATTGTGGTCTCTGGGAGAGGGAGGAGGCAGCCAGGGCTAGGGTAGGGTGTGCATTTGCTTATGGAGATACTTCAGTCTGTGATGTTCAAGGTTTTGTCACAGCAATTTTCACAGCTCCAGTCTCACACCAGCTGAGTCCTCTCACTCTTTCTGTACACGCAAGCAGAGCAGGGAGGTATAATCCTACCTGTTCTCCAGGTGAGGACACGAGACCCCAGTTCAGCATCTCAGAGGTGTCTGGGCATAGAGGTAATGTCCCAGCAATGAAGACATTGCCCAAATCAACACACACACACAAAATATCGTTGGCAGGGTGTGGATATGATCTGCTTTTGTAGCTTTGACCAAATGAGGTCCCATGATTTAAACCTGTGTTTGAGATCTCAGACCAGCTCCAGGCTGCTTTCCTTCTTACGCCTTTGTACCAAAGGGAGAATTTCTTTATCGTAAGAACTACTCAAGATAACACCAAGATGGGTCTGCAGGACAGCTTTTGCAGGGCTTTTTAGCGTCTGAAACCAATGACAACATGATCTCATGGGAAAGCTCTTACATCTTACACAAGGATCTTTCTTCAGCAAGCTACGTGGGACAGCCAGTGCCTGGTGGGTGTTAGGTTTGAAGGGAGAGCGTGTTTGTTTAGAGAGACCTCTAATTAGACACTACAGCAGCCCTACAGTTGGATATCCCACACTGCTTGCCTCTGACAAGAGCTCTTTGCTTGTGCCAGCAGTTGTTATGACACCGGCATATCCTAGCAGCGGGAGGCACAATCGAATAGATCTGCAAATACATGCAAGAATGCACGAGGCAAAGGAAAACAGAAAGAAAGAAAGAAGTGCTGCTTCTGCTAAGTCTGCATGCGTAAGCCTCTGAGGGTTTGCCTGGAGATCAGGGCGTAGCATCCCCCCCCCCCTTTTTTTTTAATTTAATTTATTTTTTAAATTAATTAATTTATTATTATTATTATTTTTTAATGTATTCCAGCTGCGCCTTGGGAAGCATCGGCCGCGGGCCCCAGGGCGGCGCAGCCCGCTAGGGGGAGGCATCGGCTCGGGAAAGCCTCCGGATCCCGCCCCGCCCCGCCCCGAACCGCCCCGCGCCCGGGGCAGCTCCAGCTGCAGCATGAGCCGATTGCAAATTCAAAGATGCAAAATTTGCCATGAGAAAGCCAAATGATGTTTTCTCTGTACCCTTTTCGCTTACCCTAGTGTTGTTTTTGTTGGTTTGTTGTTGGTTTTATTGTGTTTTGGTTTTGTTTCGTCTTTCTCTTGTGGTAAGGAAATTGAAAAGGAACTATTCTCATTTCATTGTTCCTTCAAGACATACAATGGAAACCATTTGCTTTTCCTGAAGACATCTCCCCTCCTGAGACTCCTCCCAGTCTCAGCTACTTCCAGCAGAAAACACACTGAAGAAAAGGCAGTTCTCATTTTTCTCCCATTTTAAAAGAGCAAACTATAGCCAAAATCCCATTGGCCTTTTTCTTCTAAAGGAAACAGCCTTAAGTTGCAACAGGGGAGGTTTAGGATGGATATTAGGAAAATATCTTCACTGAAAGGGTTGTGAAGTATTGGAAGAGGCTGTCCAGGTAAGCAGCTGAATCACCATCCCTGGAGGTTTTCAAAAAATGTGTGGATGTGGAGCTTAGTGACGTGGTTTAATGGTGGACTTGGCAGTGCTAGGATAAAGGTTGGACTAGGTGATCTTAGGGGTCTTTTCCAACCTAAATGATCTATGATTCAATGATTACTCCTGATTGCCCTGTGTACTATGTTACCTTGATCTGGCTGACTCAGACTGGAACCAAACCACCTTAGGATTTGCTTTTTAAATAATAGGAGAAACCCTCCCACTCCCCTATGTTACACTTTGCTGTTGGTGCAAGATCTCTTGCAAAGGGGTTGCTGGAATCTAAATGTCGTGGACCTGACACAGAGGCCCGTTTGCTTTTTTTTTTTTCTTCCTGTGTCTGCTCCAGTTCTCCTACTCCCATAGGTTTGCAGCATCTGCAAAAAGCCTCTTGAAAACGGAGCCTATCTGCATCAATTCAAAGGTGTGTAATTTAATTTTAGTTACCCGACTTTCTATAATTCTGAAATTCATATATTCCAGCATTGTTTCCTTCATTTTTCTCCTAGCCTTATCCTTCCAAATCAGGCATAAACAAGAGCTTGCCCTTCCAAGTGAACTGTGTGATCCTCCTGCAAAGAATCACTTAGCAGTCTGTAGTGCACCTCTGTGTACACACACATACAAAAGTGCACACACATTGACACACCCTGGTTCGTTTTTATGTGCTATATTTCACCTGCTTTGGGAGGCAACTGTTGTGCTGACATAAGAGTAAAGCTTTATAGGCTTTTGTTTCTACTGAAAATGAGTGACACATTCATCGAAAATCTAGGTAGGTCAATGTCAGGGACAAATCTGAATCAGAAACAACATCCAAAGGGTAGCAAAATATCCAGAGTTTTTCTACACTTTCCATTTTTGTGCTGAACCATGTGAGTTTAATTATGGGTATTAGACATTCTTATATGCACCCCATGTCCAGCACCAGCACACATGGCTAGAATAAACTTTCTTTGATTTCATATAACACCATTCTTAGATAAATGGCTTACAAGATTTTGTTTGTTATGCCCTGCTGCATTACACCAGAGGACTACAGGAATCTCATTTGAAGACAAAATAAAGTCATATGTTCCTTTAATTTTAATTGCTCTTTTGAAATGGCACAAGCAACCAAGAAATGCACACTGAAATGTTCACTTTCTGGTACATTGAAGAGAAAAAATACACTGCTTTTCCCAAATGCTATAACTATTGCTTTTGAAAACTATATCACTCTCTCTTCCAGTTTACAGGACAGTGTTCTAGCACAACAGCTCTATGATCAAAGCTCAATCAGTTTTTTGATGGAGATTTATGACTTTGTTATGTTTTAATCTGTAATGTTAACATCTACTCTCTTGGAAAAAAAAAAAAAAAAACAACAAAAAAAACTGTTTTCCATGGAAAGACTCCAGTATTAGGGTTTAATAGTGTAAAAGCCTGTGGCAGGTTTCAAGGAACTGTTGTAATTTTTATGCTTTGTTAATCTGAACGTTCATCGGAGGTGCATATGTCACAGTAACGCCTGCTTGCCTCATTGTAGGCATTCATGAGGAGGCATTCATGATGCTGTCAAGGCACCCATGATGAAGAACACCTACTAAGTGTGTAACAAGGCCCATCAGGGCTCAGCATGAAGGAATGTCCTGTAATGATACAAGAACAGCTCTTCCACTGCCGCTATTTCCCAATCATTTTTTATGCATGGAATAATTGAAAACTGAAAACAAGATAAAAGGGTAGAGCAGTCCTTGGGCAGATCCGTGGACTAGAGGATTCACCATCTTTAGTTTTGGCATTGTGGGGCAGAGAAAAGTAAGCAACTGACCCAGCTGATAAGAACATCTAGGCAACACAGACTTGTGCTAACTCAGCTCAGTTGTGCTGTGCAATACAGAACAGAAAAAGGTATTCAGCTTAGCTGGCTGGTTGAAATTGCTATATAATTAGCCTCCTCTGAAATTTCTTCCATCAGAAATGGCAAAGCAGAGGGCTTGGGACTGCAGGATCCAGTGATACAATTTGTGCAAAACCTGTGCATTCTGGGCTCTTGGGCTCACTGCAACATTCAGGGAAAGTCTCGTCACAAAACATACGGAGGAAGCAAGTCTCCCACTAAACAGCTACTGAAAAGCAGTGGTTGCTTTGGGCATTGTCTAGACAGTGCTACTGTCTACTAGCAGTATACAAAATTGGGAAGTCCTTTCTCAGCGTAGCAAAGCACGTAAGCACATGGTTAATAACACATGGTGTAATAGTTCCAGGGACTCCAATCAAATTAAGCTATGTGCTTACAAGCTCTGTTGAACTGGAACCAGATTGCATTAGCTTGCTTTAACCTCTCCACAGATCACAAACACTTAGATGGAAACACCTGCCTTAGAGAACTGAAGATAATAGAGCAACACAGGAGGAGGTGGTACTCCGACTGGTGGCTGCTGGGATGGTTTGGGTTGATGTTGAGCCCAGCATGCAATTCAGGGTTCAGCAAACCTAGGAGCTAATTCTGATGCTGTACAGTGATTCAGGGAAATAAAGTCAAACCTACCAGAGAACTTGGCCAGGATAATTCTCTTGACTTTTATAAGGATGTTTATGCATACAGAAAGAGGGGGTCTTCTGCACGTAGAAAGATTGGGGCATAAAATGATCTGTCAGCAATATCCAGCCTTATTATGAGAGATGAGCCGAGACAGATGTAGTCTGGTTTAGAGAATGAAGTCCACAGAGTGCCACCTGCTTCTAATTTGGGTGAATTCAGTCTGGTTTTGTCACTTGGGGTTTGCTTACATTAGCAAGGAGCATTATCAATACTGCCCAAGCTACCTTCCCAGACTAAAATACCCTGTCATTGTCACTGCAATTCCCTAATGCTGGCTTTACAAGGATTTTACTGCTTGATGTCATTCTTTTTAATTGCAATTGGATTATTTTTTATTTTTTTTTATTTTTTTTTAGTCTGAAAAATAAATGGTTGTTATTGCTGGAACTCTGGTCCTCAACAGCATGGCAGAGCTCTTGTGAAGCGTGCTGGTTTGTCCTATATCATTGTCAATCACAAAATGGCATGAGCTCCTTTAATGGCATACATACTTTATGTGAGAAAAATTAAACATGCTCAGTACGGGAAACCTGTCAGGGATTGATAATGGCCTCCAAAATGGATGCCATTATAACTGTATCTAGGGAGTTTCTGGCAAATTGCAGGTATCTAGGGACAATGTCAAAATAGTCAGATTCAGTTTTTCATGCTTAAAGCCTTTTGCTCTATAAGGACCTGATTGCTCTTCAGATCATCTTCATGAAGCTGTATCCCAAGAGATGTGGGCATGCTAAAGATGAAGAGTGATACCTGTAACCTCTTTTATTTTAAGAGACCCTTAGTCATGTACTGCCTTCATCAGGAGACTGAGCATTGGCTGTGGGAAACCCTGGGATGTGAAATGAATCTCAGGGGCATCTGGTTCAAAACAAAGCTCTCCATGTAAAGAATAAGTATCTCCAAACATTTATTTTTCCACATTGAAACACAGTCAGTCTCAATATGACTTGCCAGCATTTCTGTAGTGCTGCTCAAAATTTTATATTTATCAAGGCTTTTAAGGGGGTCTCTGGTGCATGACCGGCAGGCGCTCACGGCCAATAAAACCCAACTCCATGGCCTACAGAGGGACTTCTTAACAGTGACCAGAGCCAGCTGACTGCTGACACTTCACTTTTCTTCCATGGTGTCTGCCCAGAGAGGTCAGGGCTGGTGGAGCTGAGCAGGGCCTAGGGAAACTCTGCCAAGGCACAGTCAGGCAGACAGTGCCTGAGGGAACCCTGGAGCCCTGGGCTGCTGCTCCAGATGCCCTGCTTGCTCATCTCCTGCAGCCCTTCCCATACTCAGTGCCGCAGCAAGGACCTATTGCAAGGTCTGTTCTGTGGCTCTGTGTCACCATGACAAGTCTTTTTTTTTTTTTTTTTAATGCACAACAGGAGCCCTTTAAATGCAATTTAGAGCAAAACAGAGATTTGTGGTTTTAATCATTGAATCATTGTCACAAACACTGGTATTATTGGTGCTTGTTCAGTTGGCCCATAACACTTTAATGGGTGCAACACCAGAAATATAATAAATATAATAAATATAATATCATAAATACAATAAAGATAATATAATACAATACAATACAATACAAGCAGTGACAGGAATAAAAGAACGATCTCTGAAGACAATGCAATACCCTGGCCCATTTTGCATAGCCCAGGGAATGGTTTCTCAACCCATCTCCCCAGAAATCAGCAGAAAAGCACCAGCTGACAACAGGGAACAATGTGTCTAAAATTAGAGGAAATATCTTTTTGTACTGTTACTATTCAATCAATATTAAGAGACGAATATTTTGTGTTTCAAATGTATATACCACTTCAAAATGTCTCTGGAAAGCTATATCCTGACTAGGAGAGTAAAGAAACTTTCATTGTTATTTATTGCTATTTCTTGCTCAGGGAAGGAGGAATGAAGGAGTTGGGCCAGGCCTTTTGTATTTCAGTAGTATTCAGAGAATGTTTCACTAGTTTTCTTCTCATATTCTAAAAGTGTCTAATATGTTACCAGCACAAATAACCTCTCCTTCAATAAATATAAGTGTGTTTTTAAAGATTAGTTTTTCTTGCCACTTGTTGCTACTCTGGCCTGCAACTTGCATGCTACTGTTCAAAGGCTACAATTTTAGACAGTCTAATATACATCTAAGCCTATCCTAACACCGGCACATTTCATTTCTTTTAGTATATTGGGACAATAAAGTGTAATATCAAAAATACTTTAAACTTTGTTTTATATGAACATTTTCTAAGATAAAAGCATCAGATGTCCTGAGAAGCCAGCAATAAAATTCACATCAATTTTCCTGGTGCAGAATCAGTCCCACAGAAAATCTTGAATGCTCTGGTCTGCAGACTTCAGCTATGAATGTCTCACAAACCTAATCTCACGGATAATAAGGACGAAGTGCTACTTCATCAAAATATGAAAGCCAGCAGTGAAGGAAAGCTGTTACACAGTGAAAGTCCTCATAATGTGTATACCAAAGCCTTTTGGCATAGCTCCTTGCTCTTTTCTTTTTTTTTTTCTTTTTTTTTTTTTTTTGTCCTTGATGTTGTATGTCATTTTTGCAATATTTCTTATGAAAGATCAGCTCTGCTGCCACCATTAACACACAGTCGATGTGTTACATTGATGTGGAGTCTGCAATCCCCTAACAAAAGACCATGGAATTAACTCAAATTCCGCTTGAGTTCTGGGGAGCAGGATTTAGCAGAAAACAAAACTATTTAATTAAACCGTAGAAAGTCTCAAAAGTTTCCCAGGAAAATTACACTGATATACAGTACACTGTAGAATACCTGTGGCAGACTACATATATATTTCATAATTTGAAATACCTTTGATTATGTCAGTTCTACTCTGCTGTTGGATTATCCCTCACTTTTCAACTACCTAAGAACAAATCTCTTCATTTCCCATCCATGTGTATATATTCTACTAAAATTACACAGCCTGATATTGCTAAAGCTCTCCAAAGTAGGGTTTAAAGTCCAGCATTTATAGAGTCATCCAGAGTCTCCTACCATTACAAAAATAATGGATTTCTGTTAAAAAACAAGCAATCAAACAAACACCAACCAACACTGATGTCAGTTATAGGTTTTTTTTTTTTTTTTTTAAAAAAAAAAGGTCTTATTTTTCTTTCTGTCTAAGATCATACTCCTAAGAAAGGCTGGCTACAGAAGTGTTGAGATAGAAAGGCAGTATACATGTCATTTAATTTCTCTCTACAACTACTTTTAAAATGAGATGTGATAAAAGACTTCTAGTGCTTACATGGGACAATTGGCATGATCCACCTGGCTGTAGCCACTTTTCCAGCCAGTAAAACCTTGCTTTCCTTGCCTGCCTCTTATGTTTCTTCAGGCTCCACTTCTTATGATTATAAATGCCAAAGAACTGACATAGAATATTTGCTCTTTCATGAAAAAAAGTATTATAATGAATCAGCCCCTGTAATAAAATCAAATTTTATTTGATTTCAGTAACATAAACTCAGCTCATTGCTGTACACCCTGATGTTGTGCCTGGCAGCCACTTGCCAGCAGCTGGGGTGGTTGACTAACTGGAATTACAGCACTACCCACCAAGAGTCCTGTCTTGAAACAACCCCTTTGGTTTGCAGTACTCTGGTGAACCAGCTCAGTGCTGTATTGATTGTGTCCTGCTCTTCATCTGCCAACAAGATTTCATTTGACCTGCTCTCCATTCTGGTTTCTCTTGGTTGCCATCCACTCCTTCTCCAGCTGCTCAGCCTAATTCCTCCTGCCTTGCTGCCTGACCATCCCTCTTCTCCTCTTCTTTAGATTTTGTCATCAATGATCTCTGCATCTTCATCTCATGCCTCTCTGGCTCTTTTGGAGTTCATGAACAGTGCTGGATCATCAACCAAGATCAACCAAGATTCAACCTTCAAAGCCTTCAACCAAGGCCTTGGGCACCCCCAGCTGTTTCATTGTCACCTGCTGCTCTGCTTCTGACTTCTTTTGCTGACAGCTGTTGAGTCTCCTTTGGCAGCTCTGATGCTTTAGTCAGTGACACAGCCTTCTTGCTCTGAAGCCTACAACTTCTCTAATGGTGTTTTTTTCTGTTGGACACCTGGGCCTCCGCTTCCACTCTCCTCTCTAGTAAGTGAAGAAGAACTCCACTGCATCTTGTTCCTCTGTAGTTTCTTTTTCTGCTGTAAAGAAAAATAAAAAATATTGTGGTTATTAAAGGATCATGATTTTTACAAACTTAAACCACAGATATCTTGTCTTTGTGATACTGATACAGGTCATGGGGGACTTCCCCTGTTTTTCTTTGTGGGCTAGGGTGGCTTCAGTGACTTTATGGATTCAGACTCCTCAGACACATTACTAGAAGCAGTTTAACACAGAAACCTATTGGGACACAGCATGTCAGCTGGGTAGCTTGACACACATAGTTGCATTTTAAATGTAAACTAGAGCTAGTTGTAATACTTTCAGGAAAGGAAAATTTTTCAGAATTGCATTGCTACACTTCCTAAGAGAGCGGTTCTCTACCCAGCTGTGAGATAATGCTTTGTCTTGGCCAAGTTCTCAAGTTCTACTCGGCATGATTCGGATCACTCAGCAATGAAAAGCTGTCCTTCAAATCTGGCAGAGCTTGGACTTAACCTCCACTTCCTGTATCTTAAGCTGGAACCTAGGCTTTGCCCTGCATATTTTATTTATTTTATTTTATTTTATTTTATTTTTATTTTATTTTGTGGAATTCAACTTAGACTTTTTCCCTGTGCTTCTGCAGGACACCCACATGTGTAGCCTCAATTTTGGCAGGAGCACTGATCCATTTAGCAGCTGCTTATTAAAAATAGTGTCCTTCTCCAGAAAAATGTTTATGTGAATGCTGTTAGAAAGAGTTTCTCTGACTGTCTTCAGATCTGGGAGTTTTAAAGGGTTAGTTACAAAGATGAGCAGAAAAATCTTGCTATAATAATCAAAGGCAGCCCACATTACCACTATACAGATACTAGCAGACATGTATTGCATGTGATTCTCTTATTCTTAAACCAAGTGCTCTAGTGGTTAAAGTATCCTGGTGATTACTTGCAAATTAATGTGTGCTAGACTTGGTCTTCAAATTCAGTTCTTACTTGGAAGTCTTCCTTATAGTAGGGTTTCACTTAAAGATACTAAAGAAAATTATGTGCTCCCTTTCTTGCTTTTCACTTGGTCAGGAAAGGCATTACATTGGCTGTCCACAAAGTGTCCTTTGCTTTCCACCTCCTGTCTATACAGATCTGTATGCACTATTACATTCATGGCTCTCTCCGCTCCTGGACAAGCTGGTTACAGGTCCAGTATCAGCCACCTCCCATTGAATTCTGGCAACATGCATTTATCTGAACATGGCAGAGTGAAAATATGTTGCCTTTTCAGCCCTGCAAGCTGTACTTTCGATAACCAGCACTCAGCCTCCTTAAAATGACAGCAATCAATCACGTGTTGGTTCCACTAAGGGCTTGCTGTGGTCACACCTTACCTGAAGCCGCCCAGTTCTCCTTTCAGTTTGCACAAGCACTAGGAAAAGGCTCTCTGCCTTGCATACACTGAGCCCCAAATTATTTTGTTTAGTCAGATCATAATCAGAGCAAACTTCCTCACGCAGCTGCCAAGTAGGCTCAGTGCTTATCCATAGGGAACACTGTTTTGAAAGCAAACATGCTTTGCTCGGCTGCTCTTGGAATATCTGCTATAACTCTCCCATTATTCACAGGGTGGGACCCGGGGTAGGGAATTGAGGCCATTTGTCAGAGTACAGCCCTTACACGTGGGACTCGTTTTACTTAACAGGAACTGGTGCTAAGGAGCGTATGCGGTTATATCTTTCGGTCCTCCAGCGTCCAACTGCAGCACCAGATCCTTGCTGATGAATCCCTTTACCCCTGGCAATCCATTTACATAACTGTACAGTCAGGGTTATTTTTGCACTGTAAAAAGGGTTGGAAATTGCAGCAGTTGCTTTTCCCTTTGCTCATTTAGCCTGATTACCTCTCTTCCCAAGCAGCCCCACTGCTTTCAGTAAGGGGTCACTCAGTGCAAGTGAAGGATAATAGTTTATACATTAATTGCATTGCGTAGCTGGGCTTGTCCTTCATGATTTCAGCTCCTCTACTAATCCAAAGGTGCACAGCCCTGGGCTCTGTGGTGCTCAGGGTTTGAAGCTAGGAAGGGTGGACTCACTGGCTGGTGTAGTTGGCTGATTCTGCCATTTCAGTGACGTTATTTCTGAAGGCAGTTCCATCTTTGGAAAATACCCCTGCTCAGATCAGGATCTGTGAAGAGTCCTTTTTCCTCCCTGCTTACAAGTTTGATTCTCTGGCCTTCACAGGTCACTGCTTTCCTGATATATAAACAGAAATACGAAAATATGGATGGAAAGTTCCAATGCCAATGCTAACAGGACAATGATGTCCATGGCAAATTCTAATTTCATTTCTATTAACTCACTAACATGAAGAGAAAAAGTTTGCACTTGAGTATGGGCTTCAGAAAGACAGGCATTTATAAGACAGTGGATGAGTAGCAGTAACATGTTATTTTGTAAGCCTTTTCCCAAACCTTAGATGTCTTCCATGTCTGTAAGTCCACCAAGGGCATGAATCTAAAAATATCTCTCCTTATACAATTTTCTCCTTCAGAAAAGAAGGAAGTTTGGGCACACGACTGCTTTAAGACTCAACTTTCCTTAACTACCAACAGATAGAGAAACAGATGTTAGCATGCAATTACTACATACCTTGAAGACCCAGAATTGCAAACATAAGAGCACAAGAAATGCTTCCAGCATCCAGACAGTGACGGTAATCAAGAGGTCTCATAGTCATCATGCATACATTATTGTGCAGGTAAATGTGCACATAGTCACAGCATATTGAGACGAGCTAAAAGAGCTCAGGCACTTATCTTTTACCAGGGCATGATACTTGTATAAATTATAATATGCACATGCAGTGAACAGAATAAGAATTGATCCATAAGCTGTAGAGTGGCCTCTGATCACACAACAGTTCTAGCAAAAATATTAGATTCTCAACCCATGCCCACCTTGGTCACTCCCTGAAAACACTGCAGTGAAGTCTGCTGAGTGCCGTTGCTACTATTTAAAACTTAATACAATAAAATTAAATACATCCATATGTAAATAAACATATATAAAATGAAATAAGCAGCATAAAATCACAAAACTTCTTTGCATAAAACCCACAGTATTAGAATGAACAACTTATGTTCTCATTTGTTTGTGTACTTGTACAGGGAGTTAGAGGTGCTGGATTAAGAAATCGGGCTACCTAAATGCTATTTGTTGCCCTTTCATGTCCTTCTGATGTCATCCCAGCCAAAGCATCTCCAGAGGGTAAACTGTCCCCCTCTAAGAGGGATTAATCAATTAATCAATCCCGCCTTCTGGAGGTGGGATTAATCAATTCTGAAGGGATGTTTCTCTAGGAGGACTACAGAAGGAGCCTACATGAAGCAGGCTTAGACCAGATGCTTAACTTCTACATGGCTGAAGTTAAGTGAGATGAATTCCTTTTCTATATTAGCTTGTGTCTGCTTGGAAAGCCGAAGATAATGACACTTCACTCTCTTTGAGTGCTCAAGTGAAGAATACTAGTGTAGGTATTACAGTAAAAACATTTTTGAAAAGTAGAAAGGTTTCTGGAAGAAATGAGTCTGAAATAAATCAGCCCACAGTTTCACAAGGCTTAGGGAATCCATTTCAATTGGAGGAGAAACTGCACGAATGATTCAAAGGATTATTTTGAATGTCATTGAGGTATAAGGAAATTCATCCTACTTAGCAAACATCTTAATGTTCAACTCCTTGAAAACAAGAATGGTTGGCTGTAAATGCAGCCATAGACAGATCACTTGTGCCAAGGTTTCCAGTGAAATAAAAATATACCAAGTATTGCAGGATAATAGGAAGCACAGACTATCATCATTTTGTAGAGGAGCCTTAGAGCAATTCTCATCAGGTTGAAATGATTGGGCATTGCACCAACATACATGCTTATTCGTGACAGTAGTTATGGGTATACAAATCTTAAAACAAAAATCAAACAAACAAAAAAAAGCATTGCTAGCCTCGTTTTCAGAAAAAGAGAAAAAGTCTGTTTGTGTGCTTCTCCATGGATACTATGTCCCAGACCTTCTTCCTCAGTCTCTATACAGTCCAACTTTTCTTTTTCCTCTTAGCCAAAAGGGCACAATCTACTCCACATGAGGTTTAAATTTCAGCAGCCATTTATCAATCAATTTACCACATTTATTTGACAAATCAAATGGAATGAGAGAAAGGGGCTTTGAATCTCAGGCTTCATTTCAACCGACGGTGTTGTTGAGGCAGATGGTTAGTAACCGCTTTTGAAAGTATTAGTGATTTTGCACTAAACAGAAGTATTGTCCTTGGAACATGATTCTAGGGCATTTCCTGCACTTCAAGAATTTAACTTTTTATTTCAGGTTGTTTTCTTAAAAGAATATGACCTCCTGTAGTGTCAGGTATAGAATGGACATAAATCTGCAGAAAACAAAGTCTACCGGATCTTTCCAATTGAAATACTTTCTGCCACCAATGCTATTTTAATATAATAATCTAAACTAAAACTTTCATTAAGAACACCAAACCTCTGAAACCTTTCACCAATTCAGCAAATAGCCCTTTGTCCCAAAAAGAGAGTACCTGGGCTCCACACTGGGGAGAAGACAAGGTTTGCTTCATACCAGAGCACTCTGCTGAGCACAGGGCATGAGAGATGAATATTCTTGACTAAATGCAAGCATGTGACTATGCTCATTGAGTCAACTTCCTTCAGCTCAATCCCTCTAAATATCCCTGTGTAGGACCTTATCTTCTCTCTGCTGTGCAATATCAGTCCTTAGCTTAAACCTCAATAAGCAGAATTTAAGCCAAGGCATACTGCTGTAATTTGGGCACATAAAAATCAAGCTCCACTCGGCTACTCAGCTGCTGGGAGTAAAGTGGGTCAGCCACCCCATGTTTACTGTCTTGTTTCCTTAAAAACTTATGAACTATGTGATATTCTCTTAAGTAACTTTTACAAGTTGAATGCAATGAATTTTGAAATGAAAGCCTGAATCTGAGGGGTGTTTGGCTCTCCTCACACTTTGAAAGTAAAGGTGAGCAAGGGTGCTTGATACATTTGGGAATATTTACCATTCTATCCAATTCCATCCTTTATTTAAGATTTTCTAAATTAAGCTTTACAAAACCACAGTCCACTTTCCTGCTCATTTTCCTCCAAATACCTACTATTGCAGGCCATGAACAGCCCTTCTTGGTGGAGGGAGTTCAATGACAGATGGGCAGAAAGGAAACTTTTGTTTTGGAGCAGCTGAGTCTCAAGCTACCAGTGTTTTAACCTTCTGCTCTTGATGTGGTTTGACCCAAACCAACAACCAAGCACCTACACAGCTGCTTGCCCACTCCCCCAGTCCCAGTGGGACGGGATGAGAATAGGAAGAGCAAAAGCAAGAAAACTCATGGTTTGAGATTACGACAGTTTAATAGGTGAAGAAAACAACAACAACAACAAAGGCAAAACAAAGACAACAGTTCATCACCTCTCACAAGCAGATCAATGCCTAGCCAGGCTCCAAGTAACATCCGTCCTGGAAGCCAAAGAACTGAACCTCATTTTTCTCTACTAAGCTTTTATTGCTGAGCATGGAGCTATATGTTACGGAGTATTGCTTTGGCCAGTTAGGGTCAGCTGTCCTGCCTCTGCCCCTTCCTGATCTCCTGTCTACCTCCAGAGAACTTGCTGGGGCCAGAGTGGGAAAGCCTTGATGCTGTGCAAGTACTGTTCAGTCATGGCCAAAACACTGGTGTGTTATCAATGTTGTTTGTTTTAGTGACTACCAAAAAAGAGCACTACATGGGCTGCTATAAAGAAAGCTAACATCATCCCAGCCAGACCCAGTATAGCTATTGATGGGCTGAAGAGGTCACATAATGCGGTGCCACCATGGGATACCCTTAAAACAAACACTGTTTTGCTTGTGATCGAACAGTCCTTCCTGTCTGCCTACAGAGGCCATACCTGAGTTCTCCAAAATACAGGACCTTCCATGGTCCATGGCTGCTGTGGGACTTAGCCATGTTTCTTATATCTGCTTTGAGTGAGGATGTCGCAAAGGAGCACTGGGATGTGAGATAGAGCATTCATGGAGGGGTGGAGATGGTCTCTAACCACCCTTCTTCTCATATAAGCTCTCATCACCTAAAGGTGGTTGAAATGCTGGGAATTTTAATTGTGATATAACGGCCAGGGGCCACCGCTGCTGTTAGAGAGGCATCCGGGATTCTGAAATGCCAGAGCACAGCCACCACAGTGGAGAGCTTGTCATGGGGAAGAGGAAGAGTGAGAAGAGAAAAATGTATAGGTAAAGCTGCGTGGTCAACTGCCTTCTCACAGCTCAAGACCTAATGCTCTTTCACCACCTCTCAGCTCGTTCTAACAAATTGGCTTCAAAATACTCAGTAAGTCCTGCTAAATCATACCAAGACCACAAGAGAGGCACGATGGACTGTATCTTTCACATTTTCATATGGGTTTTCAAACAGGAAGGTTGTTAGGTTGATCAAGAAGTATTTGTGGTCAACTTTTTTTTGTGTGTGTGTGAAAAATAGCTTGTCAAACACATCAGCCTAATTATACGGGTCCCGTTTCTGCCAAGATATAATGAACAGCCTCACAGTGATATTAAGTGCTGTGAGAGTTCATTCTGAGATGAAACTTGGCCTGAAAGACCCTTATCCAGGGGTGTTATTTTTGCAATATGCTTTATAATAGGATAATTGTAATAACTCTGAAAGAGTATTTTAAATACATTTTATATGGCCTGTCTATTCCTAGCCTAGAAGTACTACACTTTCAATACATGGGCTTCTGTTACTTCCAGCACCACAATTTGGGGTGGCCACTGTTGTTTAGACCTTTATTTAACGACTGAGGTACAGGATCAAGGGGCAAAGTATACCTGCAGGAAATTAAGCGAAACCCAAGGCAGAATGGGATACCCTCTCCTCTCTTGCCCTCAGCTCGACGCCCTCAGCTCGATGGTATCTCTAAGCAGCTAATTAAAGGCATGTCTTCACAGCCATGAGACAGCACTGCAGGGGCAGAGCATGGCCCCAGAGTATCCCCCTGTGCTGGAGCTAACACACTGCTGTCTTGCCTCGCTCATTGCTGGGAGCACGTAAATGTGGCTTTGACAGTGGGGCTGTGGGGTCAGGCAGCTCCCACTATGCGATGACGAGGTGACACCTGGGGGACCATGCCAGCTCTGCATTTGTATGTATGTTTGGTTCTGTGCAGCACATGGCTTGGAGGCTCAGGTCCTGTTTGGTGCCTCTGCTACTACTCATGACATTAGTTTTGGTGACACTATCCTGCCTGTTTGGTGCCTTGATGCCACGATGGCACAAAGTCACCTGGATACCCCACACCCTGCCCTGCACCAATAGAGTGGTACCCAGTTAGCTGGTTGCCTTCCCAGCTGGCTGCTCCAAAACAGAACAAAACAGAATGTAACACCTCTCAATCTGTCTCACTTCTTAACCAACAAATAACGGCAAGCTGAGGGCAATTTCAGCCCTACTTAAGAGGAGAGCAAAGAATTTCCTTTGCCAGCCAAAAGGATTTATAAGTCAGAATCAAACTATGAGCTATTTACAAAAAGATAAACTCAGGCATTTCATTCCCTATCTGGAGAACTGAATAAGGTAAAGAAGCTGAAATTAATCTGCATTTATCATCTTCTGGTATTAGGGCTGGCAGGGTAACCTGCTCTTATGTAATTGAACTAATAGCTGTGGTTTATTAACATCATTAAATCAATGCTGCCTAGTAAACTTTCCTTTTATCTCACATCATCCTGTCTGCCCTGAAGAAAAGAAGAGGTTTCTTAGAAGCGCATCCTTCCACATCATACATGAATCAGGCGACAGGCACTGACACGGGCTGATCTGGGGTGCCACGCCGATCGCTTTAATGGTGGGGAAGCACAGATTGCTGTTTTTGATGAACAGTGTAACAGCTATCGCTGTGCTGCTGCACTTCGGCTGGCAATGGCTGCAAGCAATCCCTGGCAGTACAGATACCCCCAATTCACAGCACTGCTTGTTAATCTTGCAGAGGGGAGATAGAGCTGTAACTAAGGGAAAGTGCAGCTTGATCTGCTTTGCCATTGGGGTGTCTCAAAGCAAATGAAGATTTTTCTATTTATTGGCTTGTTTGATGGTAAAGGATTACAAGGGGAAAGCGCCTGCTTGTGTTGTGCCTCTGCCACTGTGATGAGGCTGCAGTTTGTGAGGCTGCAATTTGCACAGACTACATTATTAAAGGAGATGCTACATCAGGAAAGAGGGCTGGGTACACTTGGGGCACTGCAAGACGCGCTCAAATAAATATCAAGGAGAAGAGAAACAAAAACACAGACCTGAGAAGCACTTGTCCTCTTTTGATTTATTGCTTGAGGTCTGATGGATTGTTCCCCTAACCATTCACATTTATATCTGGAGCAGCAAGAGGTGAAGAGAAATCTTCAGATCTTACTGATGCTACCACGGTTTTCCAGCTATAAATGCTCCTGCTGCCAAGATATACTCTTCTACATTCCCCACACTTACACTGACTTTTGTTTTTTTTAATAGTTCCCAAATATTTACTTCCTAGACAAGGGGTACCATACAAAGGGCATGTAGGTACAATGTAAAGAAGTGATAGTATGTAGAAATAAAGGAGTGTGAAAATAATTAAAGTAGCTGTGCAAATCATGGTTGTGGTTATACAGGTTCCAATATAGATACATTTAGCTGTATCCCAACATGAACACCATCAACATCAGTATCACCAACATCTGTGGTGACTGCCAGAGATTTGTCAGAGGGGAACATTCCTGTTCCTGGAGGAATTCACTGCATCCCACCTCTGGCTCTGGCAGGATATGCAGCAGCCCATGCTCCTCGGTTGCAGATGCTCTTTCTCTTATCGCCCTGTGTGTGCTCGTAGCTGTAGTCATTTCGTGCATTACCAAGCTGCCAGTCACTAGGGAATATATTTTCAGCAACAGACCCAGAAAACTTCCTCATTCTAAATATTTAGTGTTGTGTCAGTGAAATGCAGTAATTGTGGCCAGGCGGTACTGCCCTGAACGCCCCTTGCAAGGAACGCCACCAATAACTGTTTACCAGTTTATTTGTTGTGATGTTTTCCTCCACCCTTAGCAGTGAACTCCGGGCACCAGTCAATACCTTGTTATGTTGCTGTACATTAGCCACAAAAAAAGCACAGTTGCTTCAGTGATACGGCTTAATATAAAAGCGTTAATGCACTGTGAAGCCTTTTCTTCTGATGACCACAATAATGACAAAGAGCGAAATTATGCCAAACAAAATGCCATTTACACTAGCCTTGACAATTTTTTTTCATGTCAGTTACTTTGATTAAAGGTTTTCCAGTGGAAATGCTGCCAGCACTTTTGTTCTCTGAAACAGCTAATATTGATATGACCTAAAAATGCCTCTTCTGTAAAGTGTGATGTTGGCTCAAAAGCCTAAACTTAGGGCAGCCCAATGAGACAAGCTTCTCTGTATCTCATCCTGGTCAAACAAGAGTTTTAGAACATAACTTGCACACGCTTAATGACCTTGCTGAATCAATGCCTAACTTGCCTGATACACAGAAGAGCTTGTCCACCCTTGTGTTGACTGGCCCATCTTGCTCTATGGGCCTGATGCTGTGGCTCTGTGAAGTTATTTTCATACAGAAACAATTTTTTTCAGAGATTATGGCTTGCACCTTCAGAAGATGATAAATTCCATATAAAATTACTTTCACTCCTCAAACTAGACTTAGCATCAACTACATTCTTGTGTCCCAATGGTGTAATGAAAAATTAAAGTACAGACAAACTCATGTGTTTGTTGTTGCATGCTGAGCAGTGACAAGTGTCTAAATACCATGCATGCCAAACCAGAAGTGGCTTAACTCCTTTTGCATGTATTTTCTAATCACTAGAGAATAACTTTTCTTTCTATACATTGTCTTCATTAGCTATGATGATTTTTAGGTATGTCTTACTTGGAGAAGGATATTCCTATTTTAAAATAATGTATCCTATTGTTTTCTTTCTTCCTTCCTTTCTTTCTTTTTTCTTTTTGCCCCTAAGCGTATCACTGATGGAAAACGCGTTTGTGAGCAGGTCTTTCAGGTCAACTGAGGGCCGCTGTAGCACTGTGAAATGTGAAGGCTGCATTGACTCAATAGCCAATTTAGGAAATTATCTTTATTATTGCCTGCCCCTGATGTCTCCATGCATGGTGCATGTGCCCATGTGTATTCTCCACGCAGCTTGGTGCTCTCTGTGTGCCACCTGCAGGCTGAAGCCACCAACTCACCTCATGGGACTAATCCCGAGGTGCAGAGGGAAGACCTCTCAGTACTCAATACCTGCCTTGGGGTTCTTTTAAATCCAAAATCAAAGTGAGGCCCAAGAGCTGAACACACCCTACAAATTCAAAAGCAGTTCCCCTTTCTTTCTGTATTATCCTCTGTGTGGATGAACAGCAGATTCTTCCTTTTATAACAAATACAAATCTGAATTAATCCTCTTTTCCTTGGGTCACATCCCAGAGCAACAAGTCCGCTTTCCATTCTGCTCACATTTGGATGGCCTTGTCTTTCACCAGAAGGAAAGAGAGAGAAAGAAATCCACTATTCCTTTGCCAGCTACTACACAATTCGCCCTGTGGAACAGTTTCCACAGAGTAGAGTTCAGAGTGGAAAAGTTGGCTGGTAGTGAATAGTAAGGTTGTTCATTAAGGAAAATTCTCATAGAGAAAGCTTGTGCCCAGATTTAATGAAAAGTTAATGCAACACATGGAACATCCCTCTGATCTGCAGCTCGTTTTGAACAGAAGCTGAACCCAGACAGGTACATCTGAGGTTTTTGATAAATGATTCATGTTAATTTGTGCATAACCCCAGAACTGGAAGGCAGCAGGGCACCTAGCAGTTAAACTGTGAGGTGCACAGAGGGAATCAGGACAGTGGGTAGGAAGAAGTGTGCCTTAATGTTTTTGAATGAGAAACAATACACCAATAAGAAAGTAAAAATTAAGGCTTTTTTTTTTTTTTAAATGTATGGTTTCTTGGCTATGAGCTATTACCTCTAAGTAAATAAGGTAGTAATTAGTTGAAGGAAAGTCTAATATAATTGAGATACATCAAAGACAATGATCCCATTTATGGTATTGCTACTACAAGATTAGTACTTAAATGTTGGCTAAATCATTTTGCAGCTTGCAGTGGTATCCACGTTAAGTCTGGCCTGCAAATAAGTCAGTGTAGTACGGAAAGTAATGTGTGTAACACAGCTCAATCCTCATTTTGGCAGTAAATACATCAGAAAGTCAGTTTGCTATAGTTGGTTGCCATCTGGGGTTGGGAGGGAAGGGGATCTCTAATGCTATCAAATGCTCAGATACTGCAAATCAAAGAGGCATTACAATTGAATTTGTTCTAAAACTTATACCATCATGTAACATAACCCAAACCAAACTGTAATGCTGAATGCTTAAGAGTTTACAATTGCTTTTTCAGCTATGAGTAAATTATAAATGCTTGTTTCTTTTCCACATTATGTAGTTAATGAGACTCAGTCTGCTTGGAAATAAGCTTGTCTGTTTAAAGAGGCAGGGTATGTGTGAAACACAAATGGATAACCAACAGGTTCACAGCTCTGGAAATAACACCTCCTAACAGCACTGGGATAGAACACTGCTTTAGCTGGGAGAAGCCAGTCAGACTTGCTTATGCAACATAATATGCCCTGGCTGCCCTAGCATGTGAGGGACTTTTCCCCCACCACCACCACTGAAAGAGCCCTCTATTAGTAATGTACTACCCATCGGTCTCATTCCTCCCTGTGTCTTACAGTTGTGCCATGTCTCAAGCACATCAGATGCATTTTTCTCAAATAGACTGAGTAAAACTCAGTCATTTGTTGGCTCTAATTAGCCAGGAAATAGCACGAAATGCTGAGCTGATGGAAAGCAACAATGCAAACTAAAAAACCTGGTGAAATGTTAGTCTCCAGTTTTGACATAGCATGAAAGAGCACCTTGAGTTCATACAGGCCCTTTGTGTACATGTTAGAGATGCTTCCAGAATAAAATGACTGCTAACTTAGAAAGGAGAGAGTTCCAGATGTAGAATAAAGGCATTATGGCTGCATATTTCTCTAGTCTATATAAAGTGCATCTCTGGATCTAGACTTCTTGCCAGGCTCCCATTCCACTGTTGGCTTGTCTTTGACAAAACCAACACTTGGATTGGCGGGCATATACAGTATATTTAAAGGTTAGAAAGGTTAAAAATTAATCAAAGGACAAGCTGAGCCAGAGGTGGCTGCTTTGTGAGTGAGGCTGGACCTGCTCAGCAGCACTCTGCAACTCGCCCAGGAGCTTTGCTCCAGAGGCTTCCCCTGAATTCTTCTTCCCAGAGCACCACATGCTTCAGGGCTCTGAGCTGCCTCTTGGGCAGAACAGGCAGGTACCTGATTTGATGTTTTCTCTTCTCTCTTTCTTTTTCTTAAAATTCTCTGTTGCCTGCTGGCAATTATTTGCTGCTTCTAGACAGGCTTTGTAAAGCCATGATACCACAGGGGAGTCATTGGTAGAACAGCCCTAGAAGTGTTGCTGACCTGATTGCAAAGTATCACATTAACCAAACAGGACTTTTTTTTTTCTTTTTTTTTTTTTTTTTCCTTTTTTCCCCTTGCTAAGCCTACTAGCTAGGTTTCTGCTCAATCACTCCATGTGTGTGGGAGAGAAATCCAGACACTGCTGCATTACTCACTGGCCTGAATAGGGAAAGCATTTCCATATGTTTTTTCTAATGTGTGTATACACAATACAAACTGAACTTTTAAATCACATGCTTTAAATTTCTAATAGTGACAAAGGGATCAGAACTAGGCTGTTTCTGTCACAGAGGTAAAAAACGGCTTTTATTTTACTGATGTCTAATTTTTTCCTTGGTTTTCAGGCCAACATTTTGATGGATACATCAACCTAGATAAAGAAGATTATTATAGCCAAGTTAGCACAAATCACAAATCTGCTGAGGCTTGAAAGCATTATTGTGGTCTCTCTTCTTTTGTTTCACTCCCTTATTTCAAGTAAATATTATTGTAGTGTGGATTCATGGCCTGTTTTATTTAACTGTGATATCAGATGCCTGAGATTCAAATACCATCAAGCCTTTCATATATAGTTATCCTAAACACAAAGCAAGCATTGTGCACTCTAAATGAATGTGTTTAATTACCTTCAACCCATTTGAATAAAGCTGTACCACATGACTGGCAATGAATTTCTCACTGATTCTGACTTGCTTGGGATGATGCTAAGAAACACCACTGCTGTGCTGATAATTTCATGTGGGACTTGGGTTCCCAGTCTGAGGGGATGGTGGAGGCTGAAGCGTGGAGGAGCTGGGCTTCTATGCCTTTTGGTGCTGCTCTCAGGTCCCCTCAGTTATCAGAAACCTTTTGGTGCTGCTCTCAGTTATCAGAAATTATTCGACATCCCTAGTCCAAAACCTGAAAGAAAGAGCCACAGGGTGACACAGAGGACAACAAAGAGTCTGTCAGCTAATGATACAGCAGCTGGTAGCACATAAGGGACATACACTGGTGAGGAGCCATCCTGGAGTTTCTGCCACGCCAAGTGTGTGACCCTGACACTGGGAGAGCTGTCATGGGAGCCATCACAATGATCAGGATCAGTCCTGCCAGCAGGGAGTCAGGCAAGGGCACAGATGTCCTTTGCAGTGGGGAGACATTTTGTGGAGGAGACTAGAAGGAGGACAGAAGAGAAAGTGTCTTCTGTATGAGAAAGAGGGGCAGGAGAAAGCAGGAAATGTGCGGAAAGAAACTTCACTAATTCAAGGGACATGAGGATAGGAAGTTGGAGGGGACATCCAGAAAAGAAGGAAAGGAAAAGAAGAGAAAGCTTGTTAAAGCTGGATTCTTGAAAAGAATTGCTGGTTGTAAGGCATCAAGACATCCTGAAGGAGAAAATTGCTCAGGTAAGTGACAGCCTGAGCCTTATAGGTGAAATCCCTTTTTCCTGGAAAAAAATGGGCACTGGAAACAGATATTACCTAGGTAAAAAGAGTGCATTTGATTTATTTGAAAAGTAAACAGAAGGGATAATTATGCTGAATGACATAGAGGTATTACTCAGGGTGAAGATGGAACCAAACCTAGTGTATCAGTACATGGAAGACCAAAACTGCATGGTAGTCTAGCACAGATCTTGGTGATGAAATGGCTTTCGAGGAACTGTTTTTCATTGTGCATGGTGCAAAGGCAATACCACAGGAGATGGAGACATTAAAAATATATATATATAATGGTTTCTGAGAGGTGATAAGTATTCAGTTGTGAGAAAATGGGTTGTGGAACACCAAAAGAAGTGAGTTAGCCATACAAGCAACTGCCAGACCTAACCAAGCTGAGACTGCATAGCCAGCAGCCTGTAAGATGGCCTCACTTCTAATCTGAGCATCACACACGTGAAACCTTCTGAACCCATAACTTTAAAAACAGCCTTCAAATGGGCACTTGGGGGCAGTGGTTGCTTGGCTGTAAGTGAGGCAGAAACAGTGCCTGATTGTCAGTCTGGAATTGTGTGAATGCTACCATAAGCAAATAACAATAATGAGAAGGCAGCGTGGGCCAAACCACTATTTCTCCAGGTCTCAGAAGGCTTCAGTCTGCAGAAATATATTCGTGTTCTGTCACAGTGCTGAATTATGAAGTGATTCTTTGATTTTAACTGGTCCTTCATTCCTGCAGGAAGCACGTGGCCATGAAAGGGCTCAAAAAAAGAAGAAATAAAAAAAGGTAAGGGCTGTCCTTCAGAATCTGTCTCTTCCTGTTTATTTATTAGCTACACTCTAGCTGTTCATGTCTTTTTTTTTTTTCCTTCTCATGAGAGGCCCGCAGGTGACATCTGTACCAGGACCTTCCTTCCCCAGAGGATACTGGCGTGGATGTTCTTGGCTTTCACCATCCCCAGAGGATACTGGGGTGGATGTTCTTGGCTTTCACTGTCTCCTTCTGAACATCCTATTTAGTGCCAACTGCTTTAGCATCATTGTGCTTTGTTGTTGTCGTTGGACCATATTTCCTAAGGCCAGCAAACGCCAAACAGTAGACAACATCATGTTTTCATGTATTCAGCAGATAGGTAGGATGAAAGAAGAGGGGGATTCAAGCCTTGCTAACAGTCATAAAGTCCTCTGAAAAGTGATACAGCCAAGACTGTTAGTTCTTCTGCATGACTTTTCCTTTCCACAGGAAAAAAATGCACTTGGCATGGTTTTTGTGGGCAGCAATAAGATGCCCACAGATGTGTACATGACAATAAGATGTCACAGATGTGACCCACCTCCACCTCACCCTAAGACAGCTGGCCACTAGTTATTTTTGATCCTCAAAGCCATCTATCTGAGCAAATGTAACTCTCTGCCAGGTGAAAACACCTTTGCTTTCAGGGAGGTTTCCTTAGCAAAGGGACCAAGGTGGAAATAAGAAGTGTTCAGCCCTACAATAACAGAGGGATGATAAGAAAGTTGTTAGGGCTTCTTTAAAAATTTGTAAAACAAAACAGTAAAAATGCTAGGATTTGATCACAATGTTTTATGAATTATAATGCGAAAGTTCAAAAGGACAACTAAGAAAAATGTCAAGGCCCCGTTCTTCAGAATTAATCTGAGGAAGCAAAAGAAATCCAGCGGATGATTTCTATGCTAGAGTTGTGCATAAAATAAACGTTCTGATCAGAAATTGGGGATTAAAGTGAACGCTTAAAGTCTTAGTGGTGAAAAAAAAAAGGGGGGAAAGACTTATGGCATTTTATATTTTAATTTTGTTCCATTTTTTCTTTGCTTTTTTTTTTCAGCAGCCCATGGGGAACTCACAGTGGAAATCCATTCTTGAGGAACTGCACATTTGGTATGGACCCGTGCCAGAACAGTTTGTGAAGGACTGTATCTCATGGGAGGAACTCCACACCAGAGCAGGGGAACAGTGTGAAGAAGGAGTGGCAGAGGAAAAGTGCTATGGACCGACCACAGCCCCCACTCACTGTTCCTTGGCACTGTGCAGAGTGGAGAAGAAGGTAGAAGAGTTGGAAGTGAAAGTGTTGGAATGGAAGTGAAATTGAGCCTGAGAAGAAGGTGGATGGGGGGCAAGATGTTTTTAGTTTTGCCCCTTTTTTTTTTTTTAATTATCCTGCTCTTATTAATTGGCAATAAGTTAAATAAATCTACCCCAAGTCAAATCTGTTTTGCCCATGATCGTAACTGCTGAATGATCTCTCTGGCCTTATCTTGACTTATGAGCTTTATCATCGTACTTTCTCCCTCTGTCCTGCTGAGGAGCAGGAGTATGAGAACAGCTGGGTGGGCGTCTGGCAGCTGGCCAAGTTAACTTACCACATTTGCTTTCACACTTATTTAAGAAATAGTTAATTAAGCCTATTAATGTAAAAACAAAACTTTGGTAACATTATATTAAGCTTGGAATACTTTATGCACAAATCAAGGCTGCAGATTTTATGCATAATTAATTTCTGTAATGTTCCAGTTAATGGCCCTCTCAGCTCATCAACCAAGCAAGGGAGTGCACTGTGTCATGGGAAGCCATGTAGACAATAGATAAACTCATCCTTTTGGAGGTCTTCCTGACATGAGCCCTTATGGTGCCATGAGCTTCCTGTTCTCCAGCAGATGTCTAACCGGAGAGTAGCTGGAGGTATCTCACCTCACTTTGGAGAGTGTACAAAAGGCAGAAGTGAAGTATGGTCCCACCAGGAGGGCTGTAGGACATGGCTCCGCCCGCACCAGTACTCTGATGATGTTGCTCTTTAGAGGCAGATCAAAAGAGACATCTACAGAGCTAAAGGATAACCAAACCAGTTCAAACGCTATTATTTTCCACAGGCTTTGCAGCAAATTAAAATAAGAGCCCTGTTTATCTACTCCAATAACTCTAAGGGCTACCATTCTTGCAAGGTTCATTTTATTTTACCTTCACAATTTCTGAATGACAGAAAAAATGAGCACTTCCATTGGTCAGCCTGTTCAGCACATTCCTCAGCAGACAGCTGGAAATGAAAAGCCATGGTCTAATCTCAGTAAATTCAATAGAGACTGACATCATGGGGATCAGCGCTGAATCTACATATGTGTTGCCAGAGGTAGATCTGGTAACTGGATAGAAAAGCATGGAAAGTTTGTAGATATTCAGCTATCGTCTATTACTACTTGTTAATAAAACAGAAAGAGTAAAAAAAAAATGATTCTGAAGTAATCCTGTTTTGTTGGTAGCAGAATCATAGATGCATAATTAATAATGCATATTGCAGAATTAACAGTCTGTAGTACCTCTGTCTGAAAATGGTAGCAAAGATCTGTATTTCATCACAGTTCTTCATTGTTCCAAGCAGGTCATTTACCTGTCTGCACTATGAGATTAACTTTTCTCAATTAATGTTAATACCAGTTTTTTGTTCTAATCAGACTCTTCCAAAAGAGCAATAAGCAATGTGGGATTAGCATTAATAAGAAAAAAATAAAAGCATATTATGCCTGCTGGGCTTTTGCTGCTAGAGTTCCACTTCCACCTACGCTATTAATAAGGCTCTGGGTGAAATTGGCTTCTTTGAAGATGGAAAAAAATAGTCATGTACTTCTAAAGGATCTTTTTTCCATGCAGAAACTGTTATCAGCAGAACAACTGAGTGGATGCAGTGAAAGGCAAATGTCAGAATACGAATCTTTTCCTCTCAAATCATTTAACATTGACTGTACCAGTGCAAATAGTCATCCAAGAGGAGTAAAAAAAAAAAAATCTCAAAAAAAACTGCCTACCACAGTAGCCTGAAGGCCTTAACTTTGTAGTACATCAGCTGCATGGAGATCACAGATAAAAGTCCAGAGGAGCACAGACTATGAAGTGCAAGGACCACCTCACATTTAAGTCCCCCCTCTACCACAAGAGAAAGAAGCTGTTCTGAGTGCATTATGGACAACTTCTAGTTATGTCTGTCTGTCACAAAAAGTGTGAATTTAATCCCTTATGGGTGGCAGGGGTTTGTTGACTGAAGACAGCTTTGAGGAACAGAGCACTCAGCCGTTTTGTGTGTTGATGTTTCATGCCTGGCTAGGGAAGAGATGATAAAACCACCACAAGGTTGGGTTTTACAAGCTGGATAAAAGCACTAGAGAGGTTTCATTATTACTGTTCTTCAAAAGCTCTGCATAGTGCAGCCTCACAGAGCGTGATGCGTTCAAGTCATCAGGAATGAAGGGTTTGGGTATTTCACATAGGGTAAGGCTGTGGAACAGGAAATGAGTAAGATGAGAGACTACTGAGACATATCCTTATACCTGAGAGGGCTCCAAATCAGCCTCATTGGACTGTTTCAAGCAGAGGGTGCTTGAGAGAGTGCATGCCAGGTTCACAGTAGAGTCCTCAAACCTACAGAAAGGAAAGGGCAGAGGTTAAGGCTGTGGATAAGGACAGAGTCCCCTCCACCCAGAGGGTATTCAGGTACTCAGGCAGGATGTCATCTCCCCTTTGCTGATCTGCAGCATATCAGAGGGAAAAAATAAAGGGCAAGGAGGAAAGAATTAAATAAAGTTGTTTCAGAAAGCAAAGACCAGTGCATATTTCTCCTGAGAAAAAACACTGCTTGCAGACCACAGGTGAAAGCATGGTGACGAATTGTGAGTGGTGCTGTTGGGCTGGGGACCAGGGGCTGTGCCTCTAGGTTTGAATTAGATTTTCCATCCCATTTTCTTATGTCCTCTCCATGGTCACGTAGGTAAAACCACAGGGTGGCATATGGTGTGTACCCACTATCATCTTCCTTGCACAGAAGGATGCTTACCCCAATAGCTGAGACACTGGTCTGTACAGCTGGGGAGGAAAATAAGTTCTCTTGAAGTTGGTGGACCTCTTCAGAATGTTTCTCCACAGCCGAGATGCAGGCCTGTAGGGAAGAGGAAAGACTTTCTTTGTACTGTCAGAGTTGTTTTGCCAATTCATCCACTGTGGGTTCCTCATGCTCTTTCCAGGTCATTACTGCCAATGAGCTGGCATATAATGATGGTCCACTCCGTACAAACTTCCACCACATGGGTCACGTACACTTGTCTTCATCTGGATCTGTGGATATTTGTTCATTGTCTAGGTCCCTATAAGGTACCTCCCATAGGGTGAATTCCCTTCTCCATAGTGGTCCATGTGCCTGGTAGACATACAAATTCTTCCTTGAAGGGATACCTTTTCTTCACAGCTGTCAGGAAATGCCTCCAGAGGCTGTAGCCTGGTGCTCCATCTCCAATTGCTTTGTCAATGCCTGCATCTCCAGCAAGGGATCCCAGCTGCCTGGCTTCCCTGCCCTCTAATTCCAGACAATTGGATCTGGTGTCCCAGCACTGGGGCAACCAGGTGACAAGCTGCTCACCTATACAACAACCAAAATCTTTTTGCACATCTTGTAGCTGGTATAGGTTTCGGGTAGTTGCTGTTGTTTTTGTGACATCTTCATCTTCCTGTTCCTCTGATGGCCCAGCCTCATCTTCTCCGTACCTAGTCTTAACAGGAGTTTCTTTGCATTCTAAATGATCTGACTCTCTAAACCATTTTTTCATCTTTGTTATGGGTGCAACTGACACTGGTACAGTTTGTTTCCCTGGCTCAGCCTTGGGGCCTGTTTTAGGACTTGGACTGGCCACTGGGCCTGTCTCAGGGGTTATATTGGCATTGAATGCAGCTCAGAAAGCATAGGCAAAGCCTCAACATGTTGCAGTGATTTGTGTATGTCTGGTACTGCCAGGGTGATAACACATCTTTTTCAAGCACTCCACCAGTTTTTCAGGTTTTTGCAGTTGTTTGGGGTGAATTTCCAAAGCACTAGAGGTGCCCACTGGTCTAGATGCATGTCCATATCCTCCCACTCTCCCAGCCACTCATAACTATCCTACCTCAGGACACATATCTGGATGACACTCTTAAGTATTTGTTTAACCTTTGGTAAAACCTGAAGTGCATTCAAGAGACATAACAATAAGAACATGCCTGTCTGAACAGCCCAAGGATAGCCAAAGTTTTAGAAAGCTACCATAACTCTCCTGGAGAAGAAGAAAGGGAGAGTGAACGAGTGGGAAAAAACATCTTCCCCTGACCCTACCTCAGAGGGTATTAACAGTTACACCTCTCACGCTTTTTCTTCAGGGAGTCAACCTATGGAGGAGTCAGGGGGAGATGTCCAACAATAATTTCTTTCTTTAAAGTTATCTCCTTGAAGCTATAACTTCCAGTAACTTAAAGGCTTTTGACTTGCATACTGTGAAAACAGCATTTCTTTTATGAACAGCACATTCTCACAATTTCCACTTAGTGAAAGTAATGACAACACCACCAGTATCTATCCAAATCCATTTCTACTTACCACAAGGCAAAATTTGAATTCACATTAAGGTACCTTTTTCACACAGTCTGTTGTTCAAGCTTAACAAATACTTAAGAACATTCTTCAAAGTCAGGCTTACCTGTATGCTCTTGAGCTTTTTTTTTTTTTTTAGGGCTGGGAAGGGAGTTTAGAATCTATGTAAGTAATTTCACTGAAAACAGACAAGGTGAAGGAAGTACTCAAACTCCTCAACATTAAACAACTGTAGAACCCAGAAACACCTACCTACCAGCTTCTGAACTTGAATCACTTCCAACAAGCTCACAGCTTATACAGTGAAGTAGTTCCACCAGGGTTTTATTGTACTGAGAAGGCACCACCAATGTAACTAGCTCATAGAGTCTCTAAAACTATTCCACAGAGACAGTAGAAAACATGAAGAAGAAGAAAAAAAAAACAACCTACTAGGGAATACTGAGTCTACTTCACCACGAGGGAAAAGCACCCTAGGTAACCCAAGCCTCAAACTCTCCCTGGAGAGTTAATTCCCCCTACCTGCTCATGCTTCCTATATAGCGAAGGTCAAATGATCCACAGCTGGCAGATTTCACTTAACAAGGGTGGAGCCAAGAGACCTTGTGGAATAGGCTCATCTACCTGGCTTCAATGTTTTAAGGTTAATTGCTCCTTATCACTAATAGAAATAACCTGACAAGGGGCTTAGTGGTTAGAGTTGACCTAATGAATTAACTACAAAAGGTGCACAAGGGTCATATTTCTGTTAGTCGTTCTGTGAGGAAAATTAGTACAGAGCTTGTTAAAAAATAATAAATAAATAAAAATAAATAAAAAGAAAATGACCTTAAAGAGAAAATTGTTATCATAGATTTTCATCTGTCTAGTCATGATAGATAAAGAATATAGCAATCAGAATTACTTTTCTTGACATTAATGTTATTTAAATTTGTTTTTCTGAAATCTCTTCTTTGAGGTTTGTAATATACTTGGCGTTCATATCCTACAGAACTACAGGCTTTTATTTAAACAAAAATTAAGCAAATGCTGAGACACAATTATGAAACTATTAGGAAAAGTATTTCACTTTTATTAATTCTGCAATGAGAAAAAAATCTGAAAGATCAGATACCTATTCTGTGGGAACAGGATACCAATCTACTCATATAAATCACTAAGCTTGATCATGGGATAGATTTAACTGAGGCATGAACTAGGAAAACAGAAGTAAGTGGCAAATTACTGCAAACATGGTTCATTCTAGGCCAATTGTGCGAAAGTGATGACTCATCTATTTGGCACCCTGTTTAAGTGTTTTGCCTTTCTTCTGATGTGGGGAGTATATCATCAAACACACTAAAATCCAGTTAGCTGCTGAAGCACCTGAAAAGCCAGACTGGAGATTGACTACATCCTTGCCAGAATTTCATCCACAAGAGATGGAACTGTGGGGTGATCTGTACCTCCAAAAAGTAAAGTTCTGTTTTATGCTCTGTACCAATTAACCTTAGCTTGAATTTCCTCACAGGAGAGTAATTAGCATTTCCGTGAATTTGACAGGCATTGTGGTCATGATAGCTGCCAAAGAGCCCTGTGTGGCTAGGAGCTGTTGCAGGCTCCAAAGGCATGCCCTAATCTTGGGAAGGTGCTAGGAAGGTTTGGCAAGCCCCTGCACACTGCTCAGCTGATGATCCTGGCACTGGGCCCAAGGACAGGGTTTTGCTTTCTCTCTAAGGCCATGATGCTATTGCAGACTGTTGACAGTGAGGTGCTGCTTGTATGCTGCCCAGCAAGAGCAAAACCAAAGTAGCTCTTCTATTAAGAGAGGGGGGGGGTCTCCGTGGCCTGGGTATATGGTGAGGAGGATGGAGCCACTTGCCACAGGGAAGACTGTGGTTCAAAATCACCTCATGATCCATTCTGAAAAGAGCAGTTTATGCACTAATTTTTCCTTTTCCTTTCTTCCATCCTTCCACCTACCTCTCCTGAAACAGTCCTATATACTGTAAGCACAACATTGGTGACAGCAGAGCACACCTAGAGAAAGTCTTGGTGTGAAGAACTGCTGGGGGTCCATGCCAGCTGCCCTCCATCTCATGCCACCAAAATCCCTCCAGACCATATGGCCCAGGGTAGCTGCAACCTCTGTAACCATTGCAGTAGTACAGGAAGCCATGGATTGGTTTAGCATGCATTTTATTTCATGCAGCAATGGTGCTACCCTGCTATTTAGCATCTGAAGACAAAGCTGAGCACAGTGCAGGCATTCAAGGCTCTACAAGAATTTTATACCTTGAGCTTCTTTCCAGGAAATTCCATGGTGCAGAGGGATCTGCTCCACTTAGGTGAGTCACTGAGCAGGTTCCTGGGGGCCAGGCCAAGAGTGGGGCTTCTGTTAAAAGCCGCCTTTATGAGAAATATGGAATGTGATAACTGTTTGCCTTGGAAATTCCTTCGAAGACTCAGGGCCACGTACACCCGGGGGTGTGTGTGCTCCTAAGCACTCCCTGGAAAGTGAGACTGGAACATTTTACGCCTCTCTGGGCATGCATCTGCTTACCATATAGCTTGCAAAACCTGTCTGTGGAGCCATGGGCACTTGCTTGTTTCTGTTTCTTCCTCCTGACCCTTCTTATTAACATTTTCGACAGGTTTAGGTTTTTCCCTTAGGAGAGCTTGCAAGAAATGAGTAAATGCTTATGTCGCGGCTTTTCATCTATTTATTTTGGCTGTTTATTTTCGCTTTTCTTAGGAGAGACTGTGATGCATAAATAAGCTATGACCTGTCATCCCAGAGAGAGGAAATGGGAGACAGTGCATGGAAAATGTTTCTTAGTTTTCCTCCTTTAATTTCAGTAATGACATCATACTAAATGATCAGGCTTTTCCCTGGAATAGATTTTGCTGAATTTTCTTTTAATCATCCCCGGTGTATATCCTCATAGTAAACCTGAAAACAATTTGGGATATGTATCTTTAAGCCCTCAAGGTCTATATCATACCCCATTTAAACAGCCAATTAAGGTTTAATTTCACTGTAGTTTTCAGATACAAGGCAATCACTGTCTCCTGCAATGCCAATAAGGACTGCAGCAACAAAGGCTAACACTCCAAGTAGTAATTTAAAGACAGAGAAAGGAGGTGAAAATAAAAGACTTCCCTCCTTTGAAACCAAGCAATTAAAAGCCTACAGTGGCCATTTGCTGCTGTGACAACTGCTGTTAAAAAAAATAAATGAGAGATATCCTTAACGTATAGACTTCACTGTCATTTGGGGGTGACTTTTTTGTTGTTGTTGATTTTGTGTGATTTATTTGTTTGTTTTTGTTCTGGATTGTTGGAGGTTTTATTTATTTTATTTATTGTATTTATTTATTTTCTGGGGGATTGAGTGAGGAGTGGGGAGTTGCTTGCTTACATTAAGGGAGAACAAGTAACAGCAGGGGCAACAGGTACAAAAGCAGCAGAAGTTTCCCCCATGCTGCTCTGCTGATTATTTTAGCACTGACCTGTAAAAAGGGGTGCCTTTGAAAAGCCAAATAAACTTCTCCCTGAGCGTCTCTGCAGCAGAGGCTCAGCTATCAGGCTTCCACCACTTGCAGTTGAGCAGAGTGTCTGGTGTGTGATGATTTTGTGACGCAGATGACTATCAGTGAGAAGCTAAGATGAAAATTACTTATTTCGTTTCACACAAGATGGGGAATGGAGGCAAGGCTAGAAATAAAGTAAAGCAATGTAGCTAAATTCAGCAAATTCAAATGCGAACAACTTTGCTGAGTTCACCAGAGACCAGCTTCTGATTATGGTATTTGAACCAGACTTCTCCAACTGCATAACATAATGACTCCTTAGAGTCCTAAGTCAGGATTTCACTAATTAAGACACGTCTGAATATACAAACATATACACACCAATAAAGTTTAATTTGTTCTCTTATATTGGCTTTTCTTATTTACATTTTGAAAAAATAAAGAGAGAAGGAGACACCATAGATTAGATGGATAACATGTGCCGGTCATCTGCAGATATTCTCACAACACATAATAAACTAAAAAAAAGCCAAAGCTTAAGAGGTTTGACAGCATAACTGCAAAGGAATGATCATGATATCAATGTTAGCTGTTTTCAGTGTATTAAAGGTTCCTGCCACTGTGCTTTCCCAACCATGTTTATAGTACTAACATCTTCTTTTTCAATATTATTTTTTCTTCCATAAGCATTTGTTGCAAGATCACACCAAAAAGAAAATGAGTGGAAAACTGCCCAGATAGAGAAACAATGAAACCACATATAAAGAATGGAAGTCATCCTACAGACATCCAGCCCAGGCCTCCATCTACTCCACCTTGACACCACCTGCAGTCAGTGGAATCCAGACGCTACACCCAGCGTATTCATCGCATCCTAAAATAGATGTTCAAGCAGAGCATGTGAGCTGCTCCCTAAATGCATCTGTTTCTACCTCTCTTCTGACTGCAAAGAGCCTACAGAGAGCCATGGTGACTACTGGCTCAGCTGTAGACACCTTAAGGAATTGGGCTCAATGGTCCTTGTGTGTCCCTTCCCCCGCAGGATGTTCTACGATTCTAAGTGATATGAGACAAATCCCACCTAGCGTGTCCATCAAATTCTCACTGAAGTACAGAAATGTATTTTGTTTCTTCTTATCCCATTCATTTCTAGTAGATTGTAAATGTTGTTTGTGACAATAGAGCATAAAACATTTTCAGGTATATATGTGACTTCAATTGGCAATATGTTTTAAATATATGGTTTGGAATAGACATATTCACAGGTTTTTGCACTCCACACACTGGATGACAGGCAGAATTTGAAAAGCTCAGTGTTGTTTATAGTTTGGGGAAAAAAATGTCTCTGTGTTTTAAATTTAAAAGATGGAAAGAAAAAGACATGAAAAAAAAATAGAATCAAAAGATAGTGAAGCAAATTCTATGTATGGAAGCCAAACTTTGCCACTTCACTTCCTTTGGCCACAACACCCCCAGTAAGGCAGTTCTAGGTCACACGCCTTATTGGCACCTTCTTACTGGCTTTGAAGACCTAGTTTCAGAGGAGAGTGGCTACAGTCAGGCACTGGTGGGGACTTGCCAGATCTGCAGCCTCAGGCAAACACAGATGCTTCTCTGCTCCCCGCAGACAGATGCTGCTGAGCAGGCTGGGAAAGGCAGTAGATTTCAAGCACCGGGCCCCTGCTAAGTGAAAGCCATGCTCTGACTTGTCCTTGTCACTGTGAGGTCTGCTTGGCCTTTGCCACTGCCCGGACTGAGCGATGTCTTTGCCTTTGTGCAACACATGGTCCTTTCAACCAAAGTCTGGCCTCAGCTTAGGTTAGGTGTGAGCCCTTAAACGAACAGGCCTAGCTGTGTTATCTTCTTCCAGGAGGGTTCCGTGTTTGTTTTGGTGAATTGCCCCTTCAGGAGACGTTGTGCTGCTGGAGGAGCACAGTGGCCTCCTGTGATGGCTCCTGATGGTGGTTCCTGTGGTTGAGCTTGGCCTGTAAATATCACAAGGATCCCATAATGCAAGAACTTGACTATCAAGTACCCACTGATTGAGGAAGCCTTTTCCAGGATTCACTGGTAACCTGTCACCACAGTGACACCTGTAATCACAGAGGCATGGCACTGGGGATGTTCCACGCAGGTACACGTGTGGTTATAGTCTCATCACACTGCCAAAGGACCTCAGCAGCTCATGGTCATTCATTAGGTGTCTTTAACATCACAGCAGGCCCTCAGGTAAGAAAAGGGCGCAATCCTTACTTGTTGATGGAGAGAACAGTTGCTTTAACTACCAGACTGAAGTTGCAGGAGAAACCAGCACTGAATGAAACTGTGCCCAGGTCCAAATGGGGAACATCAGTATTTTCCTTAGATCAGGGCTGGATGGAGGTGTAAGGGGACACAATCCCATAAACAGCACTGGGTTGGAGGGTGGACTGTGGCTAAATTAAGAGAAACAGAATTCAAATGAAAAATGTTGTTTTAAACTGAGGCAGGTTTGGAGACAGTGCTCAGAAACCTCAGTCATACCTAAGTCAGACACCTGCCCTCCTGTCCCAGTAAGTTTTACATTAAAATGTTTATAAGCACTTGCACCTGAGAGCTGAGAGCATGGTGCCTGTTTTTTCAGGGGGGAAATCACAGTTCTCTCTTGCAGGGGCTGGCAGACCCCCAGGCTTGGGGTGCCGGGGTAAGGTAGGTTTTGGCCATTCAGCTGTCTCCCTTCTTGTTGTGGATGGGGCATGGGGACCCTGCTGTAGCCCACCTGCCTTCCAGCACAGCCCCACCAGTGTCACACACAGTCACACTGAGGAAGAGGCTGTAAATAACATGGTGTGAAATCAAGGTTGCTGAAAGGGTCATTGGTGTATTGGTATGGTGGTGGTCACCACAATAAAGTGGTTCCAAGGTGGCCGACCAGAAAAAAAAAGACAATTCTCATCGACAGCTTGCATTTTGTAGTGGTTATATAAAGTGCTGGAGGCTCAACCAAAAATAATGTGAAAAATATGTCTGTTCTGAACTGGGGGAAAAAGTAACATTTCCAAAAAAAAAAAAAAAAGGAAAACAGCAAAGTGAGAATTGAGTACAATCAATTCACATAAATCAAAGGTTTTAATTTTGATTGGAAGCATATCTTTGTGTATGTATATGTGTGTGTTCTACTGAGCCTAAATTGCAATACAAAGATGCTTTGAACCTCAGAAAATAGCTTTAGTTATGTGAGTATAAGAAAAATGTATTTTTACAGTTTCAGAAGTAGTGTATCACTGTTCTGAGCAAATATTTTGTAATGAAACAATGATTTAGATTTAAGAGAATAGGAATTTTCTGACTGGAAATATTTAATTAGTTAGTTTCCAATCAGCCATTGTGCAAAGCTTAGTTGTAACTCATTGCTCTAGGACCCACATATTAGAGATCAGTGTTTGATATTCCTCTGAAACTTGGCACCTCATACCTTTAGTCAAGCATTAAAAGAGGGGGGATATGAAGGGGAGAGCACACTCCACAGCTTCTTCTCCATTTTAAAATTAAACTTGTTTTATAAATTTTATTTGTTTAGACTAAGAGCTAAAGAGCATGTTAAGACATAACTGCCTATTAAGATTAATTCAAACCCAAAGTACCATTTTTAAAAGTCTAATTTCTGCGTTGCAACAACAACAAAAAAAATCCATTCGACTACCCTGTATATAAATACAAATTTGTCTCAGCATTATCTGAAAGAGCCCCTCCCCCCAGGCTGGCTTGTTGTCACAGGCAAATGCTTAATAGGTTGTGGCTGGAAAATCCCAGGGAAAGCTGGAGATTTTTATGAGATGAGCACTGATTGTGCAGGAGCCTGCAGCTATTGCTGACCTGCCTCGTCCACACAAAGAGGATTATTACATAAAAGAGTGCTGGAGATGTTGTATGAAAAATACATTTTAATTTCTTTCTCAGCAAGAGAATGAGATGGAGAGAAAGGAAATAGAGGCAGGCAGAGGAACTACTTCTGCAACTCGGTTAGGTGGGATTCCTTTATTATTTTTATTGTTATAGTTGTTACTTGGAAAGATCATTAGAGGGTCTTATATGGGTGCTCGTGAATGCATACCTAGTCCCACAGCCTCCCTTTATCTTTTCCAGACACACAGAGTCGGTCTTTTGCATACATAAAACCACATATACTCCCACGAGTATATATATTTTTCTGGCTTTTCCTCACGATTTGCCTTCTGCTACTCCCTCCTTACCTATTAGACAGATTGAACTGAAAGAAAGGCTCTATTTGTCTTTCTAATTATTGTGCACATGGAAGGACGTCAGCCCAGGCTCTTCTAATTGTTAGCTGTCTAGGGAGGACTTTTTTGTTGATGTGCTTCGTGCCAGGGAGCAGCCTGCCTTCCTACCTTGTACTGGAAAGCGCGGAGGAGACACCGTAAGCTCAATATCACTGCCAAGTGTTCTCTGTTCCTTCTCCCCCTTGCTTACAGTGGCGCTCACCTGGCGATGGCAGCTGTTTCTGCTCACTCATTTCCAGCACCAGGTTCCTCCCCAGGTTCCCCCCTCCATCCTCCCTTCCCCTTGGAGCCCAGGCGCTGATTTTGTACTTCCAGCAGCATGTTCACCTGTAACCATGACAACTGGGATGACATCAGCACGAGGGCTCAACATCACAGTGAGGACTCCAAACCAATTAAATGTTAATAACGCCTTTTTAATTGTGCCTGAAATATTTCTAGTACCAAAAAAAAAAAAAAAGTCGGGGGATGGGTGAGTAGATGTAGAAGGTGGAGGAAAAATTCTCTTTTCTTGCTGGCTGCCTGCATGATGACAACACCACACTTTCCTCAGGCACCACAGCAGCCTCAGCTGCTGTCAGAAATCATCCTTTCATTTCACCGAAGCAGTCGCCTGCATCCTCAGCGCCTCTATGACCAGCTGCAAATGCTTGGGTGGCCACTAATGTCTGCTTCGCAGTTGAGATGGGTGGAGGGGTGACACCGCTGCTGCCTTAATTCCTGCTCAGTTAGGGAAGCAGGACACAGCTTTGGCACTGCTTTGGCTCAGCTTTCCTCAGGCCAAGTCTCTGCCCTTGCATCACACACACGGCTTGAGCAAGGGTGCTGGCAGGGTGGCAGTTTACCCACCCTGCCTCTGCCAGAGAGATGCTGCTGAAGACAGGGACAGAGGATACAGCATGCCACAGGGACATTGCATTGGTCCTCTTGCAGAAGGGCTTAAAGCGGGCCTGCTGACTCGTCAGGGGAGCAAGAATTACAGGCACGGGTTGCTCAATCTGTACTAAACTACTAGCTTCACCTCTGCCTTGTATTGTTGCTCCTACAGCACAGGCACAATCTGGCTTACCCTGGCCCATCTCTGTGCTGCTGGGAGCAGCTCCTTGCCTGCAACACCCCATGGCAGATTTTACAGGGTGATGGCTCTGGCTGAAGCAGAGCTGCTTCCATTTTAAGCAGGGATGAGCATACCTGAGGCCTTGTCCTCCCCCAGGCAGGCAACTTTTCCGAACACAGAAATTTCCTGGGCGCAGAGCAGGGAGAAAAAAACAACTTCTACCTAATCAGATTTGTGTGGGGGGAGCAACCCTTCTTACTTGTGGTGGGTATTAACAATGTAGGTCGGGTCGGGGCCTGACAACTGGAGACTCGTGGCAGCCATCTTCCAGCAGCAGGGGAGCAGGCATCTTCCAGCAGTGGGGGAGCAGCCATGGTCCTCCAGCCCTCACCCCCGCTTTAAAATCAGCTCCTCGAGGTCCTTCCATTGCCCAGAAGAGAGAGTGTCCCCTGTCTGGATCCCTCTGAGAGTCACCACCGCTGCCTGTTGGGGCTGGGAAGCACGCAGTCTTCCTTTTTCACTTCTCTGAAGCCCGTGCAGTATGACTGGTACATACTGAGCAGGCCTTTTGCAAGGAGAAAAGGACATCACCTCCACATCTCCGAGATGGTTTAGACTACAGGGAGCATATTTGTCAATCTTTCATCATGTTGAATGTGTTTTAGCTTCAGTTCATTGCCTAGCCATTTAAGCAACAATTCTACTCCTCACGAGAGCAGTCACTGGATCTCCAGGTTGTGCTACTCTATCATAGCAGGTCAAATTCAGACTGTTCTAGTTTATGTTTTTCTCTGGGAACAGGTCTTTGATGTCTTACAGGATACGTTTCTCCCTGTGAAAAGGGCCTGTAAAGCTGTTGGTCCCAAGAACGAGGTGAGACTGAATGCAGGTAGCAAACCTGGCTCAGCAGATAGGGCAGGAGGGTCAGCATCATTACCAGGAAGCTCAGATGACATCTACCTCTTGGTCCTCAGCTTGAGGGTGAAGCCTGCATGTTTGACAGAGCTGCCTCTGTGCTGTAACAGCAAATGTCAAATACGAAAGAAAAGGTAGATAATCAAAAATGAAAAGAAGAAAAGAGGGAAAGGGGAGGAGAAAATAGGAAGGAGAGAGTAGAGAAGAGGGGGAAAAATCATGAAAAAATATACCCAGTTGTACTTGGGAAGACAGCAAATAGGGAGGAAAACTAAACTTTGAGGTTGGTCTTCAGGGCTTCCCTCTACTACACCATATGAATAGCACCAGTAGCAAACCTTCGGTTTTGTGGGAGGACTAGAAAATCAAATCAGTTGGGTAAGATCACCCCCCCACATTCATTCTTCAGAAATTTACTGGTTACAGCCACTGCCAGGGCTGCTGTAGTACTGTTATTTCATAGTTTGATGTAATTATTACCATTTATCTCTCTAAAGGGCCTGGTCATTTATCACTGGTATCTGTCATTGTGGCTAGAAGTTAACTGACGAAGACCAAGATATTGAATCATTTACTTTTATAATAAGGGATAAATTTTAGCTTACTAAGAAAGTAGCTAATTCATGTAACAGTCTTTGATGTTAATCCATGAGGATTTATGTTGCTCTTGTCCTATCTTATTTGTGTGAACTCCTTTTCCTTATTATGAGAGTAACTGCGCTGCTTGCCTGACAATGCCCTTTTAGCTGAACTGTGAACTGATTTAAATTGAGTATTGGACTAGTTCCCCTTGTGCTCCATAGTCCCATAAATTGGGGAAGGTGTTAGGGAAAGGCTACTTGAGTGAAATAAATGTTTAAATCCTTAGCTAGTTCTACCCTTTCTCTGCAAATGTTATTCCAACACCTTATTTCCAAATTTCCAGATGTCAGTAAAATACAGTAGAGCAATATCCACCCACTGCTACAGATGTTCTTGGCAAGCTTTTAAAGTGTGCTGAAGGAGTTCTGTCAACTAAACTGGGCAAAAAATTATGTGCCCAGTGAAAAAAAAAAACAGAGGAAAATTGGAAAAGGAGGATTGAGTTTTAAATCTCAAACATGTTTTCCTAGCAGGAAGAGTGGGAGGAATGATTCTCAACCCCCCCTTATCCATCAATGGCCTGTGGTCTGTGCAGGCTGTGTGCTGAGTGCTGAGCAGTACACCTGGGAGAAACCCCCTCCTTGGGCAGAGCATCCCCAACCTGTGATGCACCATGAATGCAAGATGAACAATGGAGCTGGAGGGGGAGAGGTGAAATTTTGTTTGGAAAAGACCAGTGCTTTCTTATGTTGCAGCTGGAGAGAGGGAAGGATGCCACTGTCCTTGTCCTGGAGGCAGGAGGGGAGGACCAGTGTGGACACAGGCTCCCGTGACAAGAGCGGAGATGCATTTTCAAGGACAGCTGCTTTGCCTGGGAGGAAGGACTGCCTGGAGGAGATGTGGGACCTCCACGCTCCTCCTTGAGGACAGCCAGCTCCTTTGCAGAAAAGCTTCTCTCTGTGGGCAGGATCAAAGCTGCTTGCTCAGTATTTTCCCTACTGTGATCCGAGGAAACATTCACCTCACATACACCCAGAAAAGCCCTGAGTAGGGCTTCAGCTGCTGCTGGAGACAGCAGGCTGAAGGCTGAACTTGCTGCTCAGCTTCCAGCTCAGACGTTGCCCCTGAATATTGTGTTTTTCCAGTTGAGTGGGGTTCTAGTAGAACCCGAGAGAGCAGCTCTGTCCCCGGGTAACTGCACCACTAGAACAACGTCATGCTGCAATGTCAACTTCCACAATCTCGCTGTTCCCCATCTCCAGCTGAAGTTCCCCGCAAAACTAAAACCAACTTCTGCAGTGAATAGGAGCAGGCCCTATTAGCATTCACCATATCTGCTCATTGACGGTGCTGCATGTCACATTATCTCATCACTGTAGGTATCCAGTGTGCCATCCTGCAGAATACATACTATGCATTTTGAGCAGCTGGATCCTCTGTACTAAGGCACTAGTCTGCCAGCTGCCTCTCTCTGTCAGGCTGCCTCACTGCATCCCTTCTACATTTGCACAGGCCACTCAGCCTGTGAAACTGCGAATTTCCATCAGTTCCCCAGCAGAAAGGTTAGCTCAAGCTTGTGATTTGTTCCATGCAGGCAATGACTGGGAGTCTGAGCTTGAAAATCCAACAGAGCCTTCACGTGGATCCTATAGACCTATGCCAGGATTTGGAAAAAGAAAAAAAAAAAAAAAAAGTCTAGCATTAGCTCTAAATGCAAAAGTAAGCACTTAAACTAACAGCTTGCATTTGGGAACTGTTGACTGCTCAGACTGTCTGGAACTAAGATTATTCAATTACATGATTTAAGATGGGTTCAGAAGCCTAGTTTTAGCTACCTAAATCTGAAAGTTTTGTTTTAAAGCCTGTCTAGGTGTCTTTGTACATGTACTGATCTATTCAAATAGTCACTTGAACCATTACATGGTGATGCTGGGGGTAAAATCAGCTGAGGGTAAAATCAAAACAGCGGATGACTTTGCTGCATTATCACCACAGCACAGTCTTTCCTGGACCACCACCAGAAGAAAGCTGGTCGTATGAAGAGAAGGGCAGATACTTTGGGTTTCTAGATGTATCACCTGCACCATACACTTCAAAGGGTTAATTTAAGCCCCAACTACCAGAGATGCTGTAGGCTGTCTGCCCAGCATCTCCATTCACCATCTTGATGTAGGAATTGGAGAGGACTTTGTGTTTTCAAAGTTACATTTGATTTTAGGATAATTTCTGCAGAGATGTCGTATGATGGATGCTATGATGCCTCCTTGAGGTATGGGGGGGTTCAACCCCTTCTCCTTGCTTGTCCCCAGACCAGGGGTTCTGGCAGTCTCTGGGCTCCCTGGGCCCTCTATCATCCTGCAGGTGACCAAAAGGCTTTTGGTTTTGGTTTTTGTGACATTTTCTTCAAATAGAGACACAGATTGAAGGATTAACTAGCCTCAGTAATGGCCCTGCCTGTAGCACTCGACTGCTGGGAATTAACTTGTCATTCTGTGCCTCGTTTACAAATGGAGGAAAAATAGTCTAGGCTCTGTTTAGCTGTACCACTTTTCACCCCAGAATTGCCTTTCAGAGCTCATGTTTGAGCTGCAAGCATATATTTTCCTCTTTCCTCATTACACTTTCAGCTCTCTCAGATATTAAATAGCAGGTGCTTAGAATAAAGCATATTATTCTGACAAACATTTTCATCATGAGGTAAATTGGCACATACTAACTGCTTTAAAATACTTACTGAGTAATTGAATACAGCAGTGCAGGTTACTATGCAGATGTCTGTCTCTAATAGTTTACGATTACACACATTTCCCTGCTAAAGGGAGAGACTATTCCACAAGTAGAGCTTGTTGTTACAAATAAAATTAGAAAAAAAAAAACGGAAGGAAGAAGAACAGACAATCGTCTGTACTACCCCCACAGGATATTCTTACCAAGAAAACAAACAAACAAACAAAAAACAGCAACAACAACAACAAAAAAGATGGTTGTATTTTGCAGGAGCTTTTGAAGAAAACTTTAAAGAACTATGCAAATTTTTGCCATTGCTTTTTTTGGTTTGCATATTTCTTCTCAGTCTCCTGCTCTATCACACAATTGCAAATCTGTTTCAACCTATAATAGATTTCTTCTTACAAGCAGAGAGCTTTGTAATAGCAAGATACACATTCCAGAGATTGGGGTGGGGGGCAGGAGGGATGTTATTATCATTATTCTTTATCTTATAGGAAGTTTGGTGTTGCAAAACTCAATGCTTTACATTCGCTTAATGCATCAGATCAAAAATATAATCCCTGCCCCAAGGAGTTTACAGACTAAAAGAGACACCATCATACCTTAAATTACATTTCTGTCTGAAATAGCTTTACATGCTACTTTCACAGGTAATGCTTATTGACAAGAAGAAAGAGCAAAAGGAGAGTGTGTTTCTCCATTTTTACACCTTGGTTTTCAGCTTTGCCAGTACTTTGTACATAGCTGGTGTTACGGCTTTGCTGCCAGCCCATTGCCATTCCCCTTTTGTGTGCCCGAAGGTGTCACATCCTCATGTGCTGCTCTGTCCTGTGCTCATGGACTTGCCCTCACATCTTGTGTTATTTGAGGTATTTTCAGACATCCATTTTGCTTCCACAGCTGATATGGAAGTCACAGATTTCCTGGAGACCCTCTGTCATGCCTGCTGATCCTATGCAGGTGTTTCAGATACAGATATTTTGGCAACAGAACTGAGTCCCCAGTGTATTGTAATTCCAGATAGGCCATAACCAAATCCATTCCTTTGCTCCAGTCTCTGTCTTAGACACTTTTGTTGTGCCTGGGTGCCAAGCCCCATCCTAGTGTAAGCATGAGAAACATCCAAGGCCCTGACACAAGAGCTGGAAGCTCTCCTGGTGCCTGTACACCAAATACACCAGCACCATCATCTGCCCACAGTGGTCAGACCAATACTTCTTGGTGAGCTGTGTCCTGGGAACCTGCCAGCTCTACTGGCAGCAGTCCTCACCACATAATGTTGGGGTTAGAAGGGCTGCCCCAAACTATACTTCTGCCCCTCCTGAGGCACAGAAATGCTCTTCTATTCCCTCTGGGACCACTGCCCACAACCACGAATCCACCTCCTCCAGTGTCAACGCTGTTTGTGGCCACACTTCCCTGCAACAAAAACAACCAGCATCCTTTCCATGGGGTGGTGGGCACTATAAATATCTTGTCTCTTACCAGCCTTTTGTTTTTCTTTATCTGTTGGATACCTGTTAAATAAAGCAAATGAGATCTATTAAAGCTTTGCTCCATCTTTGCATATTGGCAAACACTGTTGAATCTGACATCATTTTCTAACTGTGCAAACATTTTTGCTTTTGGCTTTCTGTTTAAGAAAATATCAGCCACTAACAACACATGCTGTAGTGGTGCTGTTCTGTAATTTAGCAGCACTAAATAGGATTCTGAATCTGATTCTGCAGCCTTTTGCAATAGGTGATTTAGTATTTTAATGATTTTTCCACCAGGACTTTGTACAAGGAATAACAGGAAATGGCACTGACATATCCGAACCTGTATTACACTGCAAACTGCTTAAGTTAGGGCCCAGTGAACTGTGACTAATTGCCAGATATTACTATGCCAGGTCTGTCATGTTGAGATAAAATAAATTAGATATCCATCATTACAGGTTGAGCTATAGCCTCATTAGAAACTACTGTCTCAGTGCAATGGACATAACATTGTAGGACAAGTTTAGCTTGGCTTGTTTTTTCCTCCCAGTGTGTAAACAATCCATGTCTGCTTTCCTCCAGAAAGGACAATTATTTTTATACTAGAAACATGGTGGTTTTTCGGTTTTTGTTTGTTTTGTTATTGCTGTTGGCGGTGGTGGTTTTGGGTGTTCTTTTTGTTGGTTTGTTCATTTGCTTTTTGCTAACTCTGATCTGTTTTTGTGACATAAGTAATCAACATTAATAAATCCCTTTCTTGTTGCTCTATAACCTTGTTAAGGTGCATTTGACATTTAGAAGGGTTTCATTATGGGTCAGGCTGTTCTATCCCATGCCTCCAGGTATTTATTTAGTCTGCATTAATCCTCATGCTGAGGAGATAGATACCAGTCAGACCCAAAATAGTGGCAGTGTTTGAGAGCTAACTGATCGGCAGCCTCTAATCTGAGCCTCTGTGTAATGCAGTTAACTTGTTCAAACTGCCTCCTACAAGGCTCCTCAGAAGAAGCCATTCCCTCCTCTCCTTCGTCAAACCTCAGAGCCCTTCACTGTGTCAATAAGTGAAAAATAAGAGCACATGCATTGCAACAGTGCAGAGGTCATGGTGCATAGAAAAGGTCTATTTGGGAGGTGTTTGTTAGAGAAGACTTGACTGATGGCTTATTGATTGTTTTACAGTTCTTCAGATCACGTGCCCACCTTTGACCACATCTTATAGCCACATGGTCCTCCCTCTCCTGAAGCCATTAATCAGACCACTGCATCGAACTCTAGACATGAAATTGCCCTGATTTTTGCAGAGTACCCCTAAAGATAACAGAAATAAAAAGAGATTGACACTTGTGAAATCTGGGTACCATGCTCAGTTGTCCATACCTGGAGAAAACTGTGAGAGTGCTGGGACAAAAAAATAAAAATAAAATCAGCTTGCACACAACATTCAGATCTGTGAGAGGAAAATTCAGATGGCAACTTGATCTGAATTTTTACAAAGCATGTGGCTTTCAGAGACAGTCTTCTCTAAAGGCTTAAGGAAGTTGTCACCTTCAGAGCAGAAAACTCTGTTCATCTGTCCTGCCCTGGCAAGTGCTGAGAAAGTACCTACAGAAGGAATTAAATTCCATTCACTGAGATATAAATTGGTATAGCTCCAAGAAAGTCTGTGATTTTTTACTTGTTGAACAAAACCCTGTGGCAGCTAGTCAGTGATGCTGAATATCCATCCAACTCATCATAATCTGTTATTCTCATAGGAATTAATGTTATCCTTGAGAGTTTGTGATTTGCTTGTAGATGCTCCCAGAAACCACAAAAAGATACACTTTTCAGAAGTTTGAAGGTGGAAATAAAATAGGAATCCAGGTGGCATAAATTGTTTCAAAATAGCCTGTTATAACTCATTCAAGATCAAACCCAAGAGAATGAAGCTGATCCTGCCTTGACAGAACAAGCCTATAGGACAGTAAGGCACCCCGACATCTTTCAGAACAGGCTCAGGATTAGGTCAGGACATAACTGAGTCTTCATGTACAGACTTTTATGCTTTTTCTGATGTCCACAGAGGCCATCAATTGGGCTTTGCCCATTGACATCAAGTTATTCCTAGGAGTGATGTGTTAAATCTGTCTAAGGAAAGGATAAGAGAAATGGCTGTTAACATTACTGAGGGGAAATTCAATTTGGCTTGAAGCAGAACAAGCATCCCAACCAGACCAGATGAACTAATATTAGTGCAGTTAAAGATATATTGCTAGAGTTACAGCTGTATCAGAAAAGGAAGGAATTTTCTTGTATCAGGAATTAGGAGGTCTTTCACAGGGCAAGTAGATTGCCTTAAGGAGAAATGCTGGATTCAGAATTAAACTCATAAGTTTTTCCTCCATCTCAGTCTTGCAGGCATTACAGTCTGTCTTTCCTGTCAATGGATGAGTCAGTAATTAATGAATATTCCCATTTTTTTGCCATATTTAAAGAATAAAATATCAGAGGAATAGATCTCATTTTGAAAGTAAATACAAATAAATTAATTGATACATGCATAAACCAATACCAATTTGAACTAACTCTATACTTGATTTTGACTTCCAGGAGTTCCCACTGGAGTTGATTTACATTACCATCTTCTGCTGATGGACATGTGCTGCTCTAGTGACCATCCACTATTTGAATGAAAGACCTGAGGCTTGACTGAGCAAAGCCAGCATCTTGTGTTATTTGAGGTATTTTCAGACATCCATTTTGCTTCCACAGCTGATATGGAAGTCACAGATTTCCTGGAGACCCTCTGTCATGCCTGCTGATCCTATGCAGGTGTTTCAGATACAGATATTTTGGCAACAGAACTGAGTCCCCAGTGTATTGTAATTCCAGACAGGCCATAACCAAATCCATTCCTTTGCTCCAGTCTCTGTCTTAGATACTTTTGTTGTGCCTGGAAATCTTCTGGGCTAACTGCCTTGTCAACCTGTAAGAGTCCTTATTGTCTAATTATCTATTCCAGTATAATCATGAAGCCTTTGAACATTTTTGTTTCTCCCCAAGGAAAATATATCTCAATCACTAGAAAATGACCTTCAGCTTCCATTGTGAGCAATGAAACAAAAAGCATTCTGAACAATATCAGCTTCATCTGTACTTTTCCATTGTCATGCCTTGAAGTCTCATTACTTGTTGGTGATTTCTCATGTTAGTAAAGAGTTTCTTTTTGTTTATCCTAATTTTCTTGGCCATATCTATACTGTTTATAAATTTAACTGCCTTTATCAACTTCATCTCTACCTTCCTCCTCTGACGCTTTCACAATAATGCCAGCAATTCCTGTCATAAATCATTTCAAGAACCTTTATTCATTTACTTGGGTCTCTTGAGGTCTCCATGGTACATGCAAACTTGGTATGTTTGAATTATTGGAAGGATTGATTCATTTTCCTTCCTGTGAGAAGGAATAAAGGCATTCTGTACATACCACAATAGAAAAAGGCTACAGAATGAAGCTGGAAGCTATATTTCCTGACTGTCACGTAGGCAGCACGGAGCGATGTTATCAGAGCACAAGGGAAGCTGTGCATCGGGAAGTGCTCGTGGGGTGGGAAGGCTTTACGCTCTCCTGTGGCTGACTGCTCCCTAATGTAGTCAACTCTCTGAGTAGCCATCTCTTGTTTTTTGAGCCCTCAGTGTTAAATGGAGGAAAAATACTGTCTAACTGAACTCGGGCAAGGACCCAGACTTTCAGTCTGGGGCATTATTAGATATTCTTCTGCTAAAGCATCTTTACCATCAGTCTGAACATTTTTCTGCCAGCACCTCACTCTAATAATTTTCTTGGTAACTTGCTGCTTCCTCAATGTTGTATGCCTTGACCAAAGTAAATTTTCACCCCTCCAGTCTTTTCCTCGAGATAGTTTCACCAGTATGGGGAAGAGCTTTGTGCACTTCTGGTCTCTTTGGCTTTAGTCTGTCTTTGTCTTCCCACCTTACAAAATAACAGTTCTGTGTAGACAATCCAAGTCAGAATTACGATACCCCAACATGTTTTTCCAACTATCAGGTGTAAAACTGCAATGCAGGCTCCCTTGGCTTTTCAGTAGTCTGTGTCCTGGTCGCAAGAGGACAGAGAGTCCTGAGGTAGTTCACAAGTCTGGGTGTCTGCTGAGGTTATGTATTGTATTATCCCTTGAGACACGTGCATCTCAGTTAATCTGATCAAAGTGGCCCTTCAAATTCAATTGTTTTGACTTTTCTCTTAGGTTTTCACTTTTATTTAACTCTCAGGCTTAATAAAATTACAGTCATGGCTCCCCAGCCGTATTCTCCATTATTCTGTATATCCTTTTCTTTAATAGCTTCCTAATTCTCTGCAGTAAAAAGTCTACCACATTTATGTTTCTGCTCTTTATTTCTACCATTTTTCTAGATTTTACCATCTCTATATTACACTGAGTTGTTGGGCTAATGGCTCTTTCACTTGGGAATTTGGAAAATATTTAATGGAATTAAGTTTTTGTCATCTATTGAAATAGGGTGATGATTCTAGATGGAGTTTTGAACTAAAACAATCACATTAACAGTTTTTTCCATTAACCTGAACTTACCTTTTCATTTGTTACAGTTGCATTCTGTCTCTCCTATGAAACACTCAAATACTGTTTTTAAAAATAGTCCCAGGAAAGACCCTCTATTTTAAATAGGAACTCCTTTCAGAAAGCAGCTCATTTAATTTCTGTGCATCCTTTGAGTCAGACTTACAAAGAGGAAGATGTACTACACTGGCACATGGTATAACCTTTCTGGTAAAACACATTTAATCAATGTCAAGTGGTCTGAAGGTAGCTTAGTTGTAAAGAGGAGAGGAGAGGAGAGGAGAGGAGAGGAGAGGAGAGGAGAGGAGAGGAGAGTAGAGGAGAGGAGAGGAGAGGAGAGGAGAGGAGAGGAGAGAAGAGAAGAGAAGAGAAGAGAAGAGAAGAGAAGAGAAGAGAAGAGAAGAGAAGAGAAGAGAAGAGAAGAGAAGAGAAGAGAAGAGAAGAGAGAAGAGAGAAGAGAGAAGAGAAGAGAAGAGAAGAGAAGAGAAGAGAAGAGAAGAGAAGAGAAGAGAAGAGAAGAGAAGGAAAGGAAAGGAAAGGAAAGGAAAGGAAAGGAAAGGAAAGGAAAGGAAAGGAAAGGAAAGGAAAGGAAAGGAAAGGAAAGGAAAGGAAAGGAAAGGAAAGGAAAGGAAAAAAGAAAGGGAAAGGAAAGGAAAGGAAAGGAAAGAGAAGAGAAGAGAAGAGAAGAGAAGAGAAGAGAAGAGAAGAGAAGAGAAGAGAAGAGAAGAGAAGAGAAGAGAAGAAAAGAAAAAAGAAAAGAAAAAAAACAGAAAAAGAAAAGAGAAAAGAGAGGAGAAGAGAGGAGAAGAGAGGAGAAGAGAGGAGAAGAGAGGAGAAGAGAGGAGAAGAGAGGAGAAGAGAAGAGAAGAGAAGAGAAGAGAAGAGAAGAGAAGAGAAGAGAAGAGAAGAGAAAAGAAAAAAGAAAAGAAAAGAAAAGAAAAGAAAAGAAAAGAAAAGAAAAGAAAAGAAAAGAAAAGAAAAGAAAAAAGAAAAGAATCTTTTACTTAGTTATGGTGTTACATCCTACAAGGATTTTCCTATGGAAGCCATTAAATTCCAACTACTCCAATTCTATCACCCAAATGCAGTTGCATTATATGCATTTTACTTCTGGATAAACATGTAGGAGGAGAAAATTAATTATAACTTTAATGATATTTGCTATGCATGAAATTTCAGAATTTATAAGAAAGGTGTACATCCCACTTCTATCACTACTCAAAGCTTGAGAAAGTTTTCAAAATGACCTTGCTAGAGTACTGTTTACAAGCACTTCTGCAGCGACTAAACACACAGCTATGGCGTTTCATACAGGCTGACTGATGGACATCATTTTGCAGTTCTTTATTCCTATTTCGAAAACTTAGATGACTCAAGAGTCTTCATCAGACATTCTGGATGCAAATAAATTCAATACCATTATGCCAGTCACTCTGAGTTTGAGATTTTATATACATGAAATTCAGAACGTATTGCTTTGTCTGAATCATTTTGTCTTCTGAATGTCCTCCTATGTAATTTACAGTAAATACCATGTCATATACATCCCCTGTTTTAAAAAACACCTTGAAGTCTGCAACCTCCACTTTCTCCTGTGGAGATAAGAGTCTGGGAACAAAGGAAAAAAAGGCCTGAGATTAATAATAAAGATTGCAGTCTCAAAAAATAATTTGATTGTGGAATATTCTCATTTCTGTAAGTCTGCATCACTACTCTTCTTCTTTCTTTTTAATTTTTAATCAAAATTGTTGAAGGGATTAAAGGGAGGATATAGTATCTGAAGAATCCCATTTTCTTGAAACAGTTCAAACTAATTGTACATCGATTCCTTGGAGATAAACAAACGCTATTTATCAATTGATTTTAAAAGCTAGAAAGCAGAGGTTTAAGATCACTTGCTAGCTAAAGAAGCTGAGGATTGAATATAACAGAATAATAAATGGCTGTGGTTTGGTCACACAGATGTGAGAAAGACAGTCAATATCCTCCAGCAGTGCTGCTTATTTGCTGATCCAGCTATAACTGGGAATAAAACAGCCTCAACCACTAAATCAGGTCTGTGCCTTCGGAGGGATATTACAAACTCTTTAAGAGAGGTCAGAGCAGAGAAACAAACAAGCAACCTTCAGCTGTTTCAGTAAAACACAGTTTGCTTTGCATGTTTCTTATACCCCAGACTTTCTTTGAGAAATTCTGTGGATGTTCAGAGACAGTTGCGGTGCTGTGAAAATGAATGAGCTGGCGATTGTGCTTCCTACCTTAAGCATATGAAGGAACTCAGTAAAACAGCATGTGCAAAATTCATCTTGAGATAAAAGCAACCTGGAAAAGTAGTTTTAGATTCAATTTGTCCACACCTTGGTCTGTCAAGCTTTTTGACCGTAGCCCGCATGGAGGACCTGTGGGACCCTACGACCATCTTCATGATCCCAACATTTATCTCCACTCCAGAAAAGTCTGTTGACCACCTTGCTGTACTTGGTGAACCCTGAAAAGGACTGATCTGGCATTCTGAGTTATGCAGAGCTGGCCACTCACACCAAGAAACCCATTTCTTGGTAGCACATATTGGTGATTGTGTTGTAGGCAACCTCCATGCACAACTAAGGAGTTATGCTGCAATCAGGAAGGCAATAGCTTATCATCTTTGGTCTCTATCTCCTAAGAGCAACATTACTTCTGCTTTTCTTGGTTAAGAGATCTGGGCAAACATTTTTGACAACCTTGTTGTGTGAATAATTTGCAAAGTTTGTTCAGTGTGAGGTGATGCTAATCTGCCACCTTTGGCTCCCCAGGCTAGTAAATCCTGCGTAAGGTGGTCACGGGCAGGTCTGACCAATCTAGAGAATCACATGAAGCTTGTTAAACAATACCATTCTCAAGGTGTCACCATGAGTTTTTTATATGAAAGGGAAAATCTCTGCCTTCTGGTTACAACATTTTCGTACAAATTCTTGGGGTTTTGGATGATAGAGCTATAAAGTTGATGGGAGATAACATCCAAGGGACCTGTGAAACTGCACAATAACAATAATCAGACAGCACTGTTTTCCCTGAGCTTTCAAATTGCCCATTCCTGCTTTGGTAGAAATGTTATATTTGTGTATTTTCCTTTGCTTCAAGATGGGAGTGACTGAAAGAAACCAAGTGTAGTGCAATAGGTTCTTGTTTTGTTTGACAAAGAAATCTCCAAAGCAACCCCTCCTCATCTTCACCAGAGCTCAGGGAGGCAGAATGACAGTTTTTAATTAAAGAGAAATCATTTCTACTTACAAAATAATTGCTGGGTACTAAACACCTTATCACATAAAATTTGTAACACCATCTTGTACAAAAACTTACAGCATATTGTTTCCATATTAATGATGCATTTCAGTAAACTATTCAAGACCTTCATTTAAAAATGTTACAGAATTACTCAGTTCTTTATATTAAAAAAGTCCTGCTTGGAACAACACATACACAATTATTTTAAATGTAATTTTATTGAACTTTACGGCAAGTCAGAAAAATTTCTCTTATGGAATATATAAAATTCTCACTGAAGAAAAATGAAAAAATAACACTGCTGATACATGTAAAATGTCTTTTTTTTTTTCCTAAAAGTTGTTGGTTTTCCACTTAGTATTATATATTTTAAGGTAAGAAAAACAAATGAAAAATTGAAAAATATAATTATCCACAGAAAAATTATAGAGAAGTTTCTGACCATATGTATTAAATGAGCATCAATATCTGATTCATGGATTGTATTTGGAAGTAGAATTTCCTAGGGATCTGCATCCAGAATCAGAATAGGACTTCCCAACAACCTCAGCATCTTTAGTGAAGGGTATCTGAAAAAATCCAGACAGTGCATCAAGATCCACTTTTTATACTGACCTCAGCTGGAAATCTAAAAAAAAAAATAATCTTATTTTCATCTCTGTGTTAATAACTTTAGCTAAAACTGCCTTTCAACATTGTTTTAGCAGAACAGCTGAGAGCTTTGAACTGCTTGTCATTGCTTTGATGAAGATCAACAGAAAAGGATTGTACACGATCCTCATTTTATACTTTCATGTAATCCCTGTATTCTTTTATGTATCTTTTCCAACCTAAATGATTCTACAATTCTATGATTCTACAAAAAAAAAAAAAATCATTTACAACATTATACCTAAACTCTGCAGCAGAATGGTGGCCTTGAATTTATCCTTGTGTGCAAATTCTTCATATGCATAAGTGTTTGTAGGATGAGCACTTAATCATGCACTTTCCCTATTACATCAAGTGATGTAGTGTTGAGAGAAGCATAGGAGGCATGTAACAGAGGCAGAAAAAAGTCAATAATGTGATTTGGGCAGAAGAAATCAATGCAACAATGCAGCAAAAAGAACTGAATACTGTGGTGTGGATAGAGGTGTTCGATAAAAATACACGTGCTTTTGTGATGCGCGTTGAGTGAACAGGTCCAAATAGGATGGAAGACTAACCTGGACCTTTATCTGAATCCAATACTGACTGGATGTTTGGGGAGGCTCAGCAAAGCTAGTTTTATATATACAGACACCTTTCCTTTCCTTTCCTTTCCTTTCCTTTCCTTTCCTTTCCTTTCCTTTCCTTTCCTTTCCTTTCCTTTCCTTTCCTTTCCTTTCCTTTCCTTTCCTTTCCTTTCCTTTCCTTTCCTTTCCTTTCCTTTCCTTTCCTTTCCTTTCCTTTCCTTTCCTTTCCTTTCCTTTCCTTTCCTTTCCTCGCCTCCCCTCCCCTCGCCTTCCCTTTCCCTTCCCTTCCCTTCCCTTCCCTTCCCTTCCCTTCCCTTCCCTTCCCTTCCCTTCCCTTCCCTTCCCTTCCCTTCCCTTCCCTTCCCTTCCCTTCCCTTCCCTTCCCTTCCCTTCCCTTCCCTTCCCTTCCCTTCCCTTCCCTTTCCCTTCCCTTTCCCTTCCCTTTCCCTTCCCTTCCTGCCCCTTTCCTGCCCCTTTCCTTGCCCCCTATCCTTCTGATCCCAGGTTCCAGCTAGCTCTGGATACAAATGACAAAATATTCAATATCTTGATAGAAAAAATAGATTGACAGCATAATCTAATAGATTCAGTTGGTTGGGATAATTTACATGCTGATTATTCTGCTGGATGCTGCCTTTTTGCCTATTTGCTGTCTTTGCATCTTCAAATGTTTTATGTGTTTTCATAATGAAGTAAAAGTCTTATTCAATGCACTTTCCTCTCCAGAACTGCGTTTCTAAGTCTGGTCATTTTTTTTTGCATCAGCTTACCAGTTTGCCTCCCATCCCAGGACGTGCTAAAAAGGTTACCCCTGTATTATCTGTGAGAGGGGACTCTGCCTTAGCCAGGCTGTGAGTCAAATCCTATTTGACTGGCTGCTTTTGATGTGATACATATATATATATATATATATATATATAAAATATATATTTATATGTCTTTTTTTTTTTCTTTTTTCTGTGAACTTTCTGCCCAGCCTTACCTTCTGGCTTGGTCTCTCTATAATACTCTGTACATTGGTCATTTATTTTTTTTCCTTGGGTACTGCTAAACCAAGTATAACCTCAAAATTGATTTTTCCATGAAGGAACAATCTCTCCCCCCCCCCCTTTTTTTTCCATATTAAGGCATGATTTTTTCCCTTACACGAAACTTCTGACTTTGTCGCACACTAGTTGAAAATATATTTTTTTTTCTCTTTTGTTGGTGGGTACAGGATATTTATGTTTCAGCTCTGGTGTATGGGTTTCTGCAATGATAAGAGACTATGCGCATAAGCTACATATCTGACCCTGATTCTGCTACACCATTTATTAGATTTATCTCATTGCTGCTCTGTGGAGTTTCAAAGTTTCAATTGCTGCACACTTTACATGGCCAGGGCCACATTTTACTGAACTATTACAATGCTAACACTCAACGGTATGAAATCTGAGCTTCTTGTGTTAGAAAGCCACCCTTATCGCCCACAAGTAATCACAGCTCCTCCCAGACTGGTTCCCTATAAAGCAATGAACACTGTCTCCAGCCACCAGGAAGATCTTGTAGGGACTTGTGGCTGGACTTTGACCTTGCCGTCCTGCTTGAGTCTTTCCAGCCCTCAGCATCCTCTGTCTCTCCTATAGGAACCCAGGCAAGACTGTCTCCTCTGCCCTAAGTCAAGAGAGCTGATGTTTCCCAGAGATCTTCATAGCTCACAGGAATCACCTCGACAAAACAACGCTGAGAGATATTGTGTGTCAATCGTCTTGCCTGCTGGGAACACTATGCTCCTGGTCCAGGTAGTTACTAAATCCTGACAGATCTGATGACCGAGGGCATTTTTTCCCCTGCAGCAAGATAGTCCTGCCAGGAGGGCTTAGATGTTTGTTTGCAGAGAAAAACAGGAACATGGTGCTGCTGCGGCTGCAGCTAGCACTGGGAACTGCTCCTGAATAAGTGGGTTCAGCTGCTGTTGGGAAAGGGCTTGTGCCAGTGCCCGGGCAGAAACCCGAGACAGAAAGCCTCACAGGAGCTGGCTTTTCAGTGGTGCATATTTTCCCAATCCTCAGATTTCTTCTCAAAGCCTTTCTTAAACATTTATTTCTTAATAGGTTGTCTGATTCAGAGCATTTTGCTGTGCTGATACGTGCATCCCCAGGGAAGAGTCCCACTCTGTGGAGGTGATGCTACTTCCAAACGTAACTGTGTGTTTTCTGCACTTACCTAGCACGTTTGCTGATCATGTGCTTATGGCAATAAATCCTGGTTGATGACGTAGCCAGAGCTGGTGCAGGGGGAGGCAAGGACAAGGGGACAAATGAAGAGGGTGGTGTATAGCTTATTGCAGTAGCAAATAGACCTGTCAGTGGGAAATCTCAGCCCCAGATTCTGGAGTCTGAACTTATCTACGAACCTATGGAGCCTGTGTTTCTCCTCCAGGCAAATGCAGGTGTAGCAACAGGGCACATCGCCAAGTCTCACCTTGCCACGTGGCTGCAACAGGTCCCAGCCTACAGATTTGGACCCAGGATATTGGGAGCAGTGCTGCATCTTCAATGAGGACATGCCCTCTGAGAGTAGGGCGACCTATAAACCCCAGCCCTCAGGGCCATAGTATGGTCAGGGAAAAAGCTCTTTCTTCTTCTTCGAGTCCTAGTCAGATGTCCTCAGAAGGGCTGGGAAAATCAAGTTCCCTGGTTTTAAGCTTTGCAGTCTAATTGACAGATGCTTTTGGAAGTTCCCTCGAGGTCTGTTTACAGTTTCTTCCACTGAGCTCCCATCACGATGACGACACCACTTTTCCAGCAAGATGAATGCCTTCTCTGGGAGAACCAGGAGAAAAAATGTCAATTATAATTAAAAATAACCTCTTCATTTTCAAATGCATGTCACAGACTATGGAGGAAAACTCAGCAGTGTTTCTTGCTGATTTGAGCTTACAGATTTCCACACTGAGTCAAAAGCACTTGTGGGGAGTGGGGGGTATGTTCAGAGATGAGCAAAATCCTGTATGATAAGGGTGTAATTAGAAATGTGAAAATGCAGTGTTGTGATTCAAGGGGTAATGCTAATACTTCAAAGGACTGTGGGACAAGATCCAGATCTCATCTACTCCACAGCCAACCCAGCAAATCTGTCCTGAATTCAGTCTGATGACTTCTTTAAAAGTAAAGATTTACGTCCCTGTAACAGAGGGGAGAATTGTACCCTACAACCTTAAATCACGGCTTTGGCATTAATGCTAGAGGCCCAATTCCGAAACTGTCAGAAGAGGATTTCAAGGATCTATTTATTGACTAGGAAAGAAGGTTGCCCTTTCAGCAAGCATCAGCCTGACTTTTCACTTATTTTCATCTTCCTTGGACTTCTGCAAAAGTAAAGGCGATTTAGAAACAACAGGGAACTGGACAATCTTTTACATATGGGGAACTGCTCCAAAGTGATAATCAGCTGCAAGCAACTACTGGAAATGAAGTAGCTAGAAATATTTGCAGGCAGGATCTGAAATAATCCCTCAGTCTTTTTTGGGACTCCTTAGTTTTGTGTTTACTCAAATAGTGCAACGTTCTGAGAGAATAACTTGCCCGAAGTAAAATCAATAATAAATCTTGATTCTTAGTTTAGGCATGGGGGTGTTTGGGCATTGCTGCAGCTTTAATATTTATGTGGTTAGTGGGGAGAGTGAGTGGAGAGTCGAATGTGAGTTTCTGTTTATTTTTTTCATAAATCAGTAGAAATACTATTTAAAAATTGACTTCTTCATTCAGGTGTTCTATGCCAAAGACCAATGCCAGGCAAATAATTGTAGCTGATTCAAAGAAGTTCCTAAGCTTCCATATACAGAGGCAAATATGCACTTCCCACTGTGTATATTGTGTGAGTCACATTCAATTAAAGCAAATGGAGTTGTGCAATGTTGAATTTGACCCCACATATGAATGTATGTTCTTCCCACTGTGTGTTTGTGAAAGCTGCCTGGGGATTGCTTTATTTTAGCTGGGGTGCTGACAAGGAAGGCAAGTGTAATGAAAACAAAGCAGCTGATGTTCACAGACGTGATATATGTGCTGAAGTCAGGAAGTCTTTTCTCACTCAGGATTTTAAAACACTATATGCAATGTACATGTCACTCAGCCTAGATGCAATCCTGATCTCAAGGGGTCATAAGAGTCTGTGACATGTGGTATTAAACTAAGACTGGCTGAGGTTTTTTTTTCTGCTGCTTTTCATTTTACAAAATAGCATTTGCATGGAAAGCTTTCTGTTAAGCTTTGCTCAACCAAAAAATAGTCTATGAAGAAGATATTTATGTTGAGGTAAATGCTGACTTTGATCAGGGTTTATTGCAGTTATTGACCTTTGGCTGTTTTTGAAGTATTTATGGTTTAGAAAGCTGGTCTGAACTCATGGGTATTTCCTGGGCATTCTCCCTTCCCTCTCTTTCCTCCCAGGTAAATTTTGACCTCAAAGACTTTCTGGGGAGATTTGCATTGAGAAATACAATGAAATCCCGGAGGGGGAATTCGGTGCTACTTTTATCCTTTCCGCCTCTTGAGACTACCCTGTAAATAGCTGTGAGCATATCGGCCAGATAGCTGGTGTTCTGAGGGATGTCAAACAAGTTAGTCCCAAAGTTAACTGGGCTCCATGCAGATTACTTTTGTCCCATACACTGTTGATATGCAATGTTGATACAGATAACAGAAAGAAAGGCTCCAGAAAGAGCTGTGCAAAGCAGTGGGGTTGAATTCTGTAGTATTTTACCTGCTTTTGTGAATGACTGTGTCCCCATACTCGCATTTTAACCAAACATCTACCTTCCACACTGGTTAAAGGTGTTTAAGGGGACTCATGGCAAAGGCTGAGATCACAGACTTTCTCTGTGGTAGCATGCAGTCCCATGAAATACAATGATACTATTCAGGAGACCCTTTCTTCCATCTTTTAATTGTTCCCCCATCCACCACCCTGTGGTGGTTTTACCAAGCTGGGACACCAAACTCCACCACAGCTGCTCTCTCATTCCCCCTCCTCAAAGGGAAAGGGAGAGAAAATATGATGAAAGGGCTCAAGGGTTGAGATAAGGACAGGGAGATCACTCATCAGTTGTCATCATGGGCAAAACAGATTCAATATAGGGAGATTAATATAATTTATTGCCTATCTCTAGCAGACTAGAGCAGTGAGAAACTAAAAGCAAACTAAAAACACTTCACCCCATCCACACTCTTCCACCTCCTCCTCCCCGAGCAGCACAGGGGAACAGGGAATGGGGGCTGCGGTCAGTCCCTGATGCTTCATCTCTGCCGCTCCCTCACGGTCACTCCCTGCCCCTGCTCCAAGTGGGTCCCTCCCACGGGATGCCGTCCTTCCCGAACTGAGCCTGCGGGGGCTGCCCACAGGCAGCAGCTCTTCAAGCACTGCTCCCACACGGCTCCGTACCACGGGGTCCATCCATCCCCCAGGAGCAAACTGCTCCAGCACGGGTCCCCCACGGGCGGGCGGCAGCTCCCCCCAGACCCCCTGCTCCTGCGGGGGCTCCTCTCCACGGGCTGCAGCTCCGGCCCGGGGCCTGCTCCTGCGGGGGCTCTCCGTGGGCCGCAGCCTCCTCCAGGCCACATCCACCTGCTCCACGTGGGCTCCTCCACGGGGGGGCTGCAGCGTGGAGATCTGCTCCGTGTGGGACCCATGGGCTGCAGGGGGACAGCCTGCTCCACCAGGGGCCTCTCCTGGACCTCTATACCAAAACCTTGCCACATAAAACCAATACACACCCTGATTTCTGGGCTTGGTTGGTCTGATAGGTACCCCTGAGAGCAGATGGGCAAAACACACTGCCTGAGTTCAAAAGAGTTTTCGCAGCCACTTGCTGCCACATGCCCTAGGGATGTGCTCAGCCAGCAACGACCACAGGCCACTAACGAGAAAGAGGATAACAGGGCTGAGCTGCTTGTGAGTTGATGTGCTTTTCTTTGGCCTCTGGAGGCCTGGCTTGTTTCAATCCTGGAGTACCAATCACAAGTGAAATGGGTCTTATTCTCTTTACTTAGGCTTCATCTGACACGTCTCCATCAAAAACTGACACATAATTTGTTTCCAATAGAAGAACTGCCCAGGGAAAATTGTCAGTACTAAGGGAAAAGACAAGAAAAAGAGAAGAAAATCAGAAAGCATTTTGATACACAGGTCAAAAGGAATTAAGAGTGAAAGCAGTTGACTTTGCACTTGCCAGCATGGCATCAGATGATACTCTTGAGAAAGAAGAAGGAGCCCACAGACACACATGGGCTGGTCTGAAGGCCAGGCATTGGAGAGCTGAGTCTTCACTGCCCCTGACGCTCCCTTGCTTGGCCAGCAATGTGGCCCAGGCTGTGAGGGTGGTTGCAGGCTCCATCTGCCTGGTTCAAAAGCAGTGGTGTCTGGTGAGTCCTGTCCGGCTCCTCTTGGGCAGAATCACTGCCACTGACCATAGTGATGAAAGGCACACAGGTGAGAAATTGGGGGATACAAGCCCCTGTTCACAAAACACAAGCCTGCGCTTAAGAACTATCAAAGGACGCAGCTGTGCCACAGCTTTCAGATGAGCACATAAGCCAGCTTCACTGTAACCAGTTCAGTGTGTCCACAGAGCTCACTGTGAGCCTCAGAACAGACTGAAAAAAAAACGATTAAGTCTCATTGGACTGTTTTCATGCTGAGCCTCGGGCTACTGCAGCTTCCTTGCCAGCAGCCCTGCAGTTTGGTAAACCAAAGCTAGTTCAGGGATATGCACAGCCCCTGCAATGGTTGGGCTACAGATGTATCCAAACCTAGAAGACCTTGTATGACAGGAAGATTTTATTGCCAACCCATGATAAAATCACCCAAAGGAGTCCCTTGCTACCTTTGGACTGTATCATTTCCTAGGAGAGCACTTTAACATGTACAGGCTGCTGTGAGTATGGAGGGTGGGCTCACAGCTTTCACACTCCTGGAGCAAATGTGCCCTGTGATGTTCCTCAGGCTCCTTCCTGAGGAACATGACCCACCAGCAGCAACCATGGGCCCATGGGGCTGCCAGAGCTTCATTGGTTGTGTACAAAGGAGATGAAGTTGTGGGGTGACAGCCCTGGGCAGCTTGCAATGTCATGGTGCCATCAGGGTCACACCTCACCTGCACAGGCACAGCAGAGACACTGGAACTGGGTTTTGAAGAAAAACTTGTGCAGATGTGAGCAGAGAAGGTACCCAGCAGGTGTGAACCACCCCTGGGGAGCACGGGGGTCTGCTGAAGAGGCACAGTGTGCTCTGCTCTACCGATGGAGCAGCACCAGGATTCATGTCAGAGAACATGAGAAAAAATGCAGTTAAACTAACTTGCCATTTAAGGAAATAATTGCTAAAATAATTAAGTTAAAAACTACTCCATTTTGTTGGAGCAAAGGTTATCTGTCCAGGAACAGCAGATATGCTTCAAAGTCTCCCCAGATGAAAGACACAGCCAGCATGAGCTTTGGGAGTGCTCACTCGGTCAGTTGCTTGCTCTCTGAAGCAGCCTGTCGACTATTCATGCCATTTCCTTTATCTCCCAGCAAAAATAATTTTGCCACATACATTACATAATGTGCTTTTGTCTCCAATAGTGGAGACCAGTGAGTTTCACACCCTCCCCAAGATGACAACTGGTATTTGTGGTGTAAGTCTGAACCAGAGGAAAACACTGGGTAGGCTCTAGCCAGAGAAGCACTAGGAGAGTAACAGTGTGCGGTCCCATCACGGTTCTCTGTCTGAGACTTGCATAGCTTCTTTGTGCTGCTTACAAGTAAGAAGAGGATTATTATTTTATTTTTTTTTGCCAACCTAAACTCAGCCTTTGATCTTAAAATCAATTGGTGTTCTTTACTTCTTATACCACCAAAGGTATTTAAAAATCTGCTGCCAGAATTGTGCTGACAATTTAGCTTTAGACCAAGGGAAGCTCAACCCCATTCTTAAATTAAGAAATGAAAAGCAGATGTTAACAATATAGATACGGCTTTCTTTTTTCACCAAATTATATAGAGGTTTCTTAAAGACGCTGTGTGAGAAGATGTGGGATCAGATGTTGATTCTTTGTGGTGTACCTTTTTTGTGCTGAAGTCTCAAAGTACAGTTACTGCAACATCAGCCTCCCCAGCTGCTCCAAAGCTTCCCTTGCAAAGGAAGATGATGTTTACACATGTGCCATCAGGATTGCTCAGTGCCACCCTGGTATGTTTACAGTGCAGCCAGCACATCAGGAGAACTATGGGGATGAGCTGCTTGCTAGTCAAGAAGTTGACTTGCAAGTTATCAAGGTGTATGACTATCAAAGACTGGGGGCAGGAGGAGAGGAGGAAGCTAATGAGATTAGTGTAACTTGGAGAAGTTACAAGGTTTGACTCAACATCAGCATCTTTGGTACCGGAGGGAGCATTCACTTTTTTAGACGCTTCTGTCTTTCCTTGTGTAGTTGCAGTATGGATCCAGACCTTATTTCTTTCAATGAAATAGCTGCAGTGTTACGTAGCCATTTGTGCTTAAATCCAGCCACTCTCAGAGCAACGAGCTTCTGCTGCTTTCATGTCTGCTCTCTCATGGCAAACTCTGCTCATGGCAGGATTTAAATAATGATTTTCAGACTGCATTACTATCTTTAATTTTTCACTGACCTGCAATTTTCCATAATGGTAGAGGATGTCAGTGCTGTTAAGTGCCACCCTATTCCAGAAAAGATTGCTCAAAGAAAACTATGCAACACTTCTTAAAGACTTCTTAAAGACAGCCAGCCTCCAGGTCCATCCAGTCTCCTCTGAGAGCTTGTTCCCTGGCTTTTTGCCTGCATTATCCCAAAGGAAGCCAAATGGTTGTTCCAGTCAAGAGCCAGTAATGAGCCACCTGTGTTTGCCACATCTGGCATATTTGTTAATGTATGGATCAATAAGAATGCAAGTCTCACAGACAGATATGGTTCATGCTGAACGGTGCATACTGAGTCACTGAAGGCTGTGAAGGGATGAATTTTTTTTTTCTTCTGTTGACCCTAGGAATTGTAAAGGTGACAAATGCATCTTAAAAATAAATGATATGATCTGATTCTTAATTTAGTTACAGGAGTGCCTCAAATACATTAGAAGCAAATATATTTCATGGGGGAGAGGAGATGGAAGATTAACTTTGTCCAGTTCCTCCTGGAGGCTTCAAAGAAATCAGTTATGAAACTGGCACGCTCCACTAAGAACAGTTTCCCTGTGATGAATGAAACCTAAGGCACAAAGGAAGGCAGAGGGCCTCACGAGGGATGGGTCATAAAAAGCCTATAACAAGTCAGCCAGACAGAGAAAGAGAGAGAGATTCAAGAATTAATTTGGTATAAGTGCATTTCACATCTTCATGTGTCTTTTATAAATATTGGCAAGTGGTGTTGTCTATCTATTTTGGAGACCATAAAAATTTCAATTTTCATTTTGCCTGAACTTCTTTTGAGTAAAGTGTGATTTCAAATTAACTAGACAATCATTATTACACAAGGGAGGAAATCTGGGAAATAGTCATGAGATTACCACCTTCCTCCCTTAGCATATATTTATAATGTTCAAAGATGTGTCTCCACAGGCACTGGAAGAACAGGTCTGAGAGCTGGTACTAGCAAAAAAAGAAATGGTCTTTCAGTGACTTTCACATGCAGAAGGGATCTCTGTTATATAAGGTGATGGACCCCCAAAGGCCAGAGGTCTCAAAAGAGATGTCACACAATCCCTCTGAAAGATTGCAAAATCTAAGCTACTTTTGATGTTGTCCAGATCTTGGGAGACATTTCTTTTTGTTCTCTGCACTATCCAAAAAGCTTTGACTGACATTAGAAATGGTTGAGATTTTCCTGGAAAAATCATTCCAACAGAAAATGACCTTTTCACAAAATCCAGAATTTACATGTAGAAATTTCTTGTTTCCCCAAAAGATTTTGACTCTTCAAGAAAATCAGAAATGGGCTGCCCTGGTGGCTCCTCTTCAGGAATATGTTAATTTCACATTTTCATTGGAAGAGAGAAAGGAAACTTACCAGGAATCCTCCAAGCATAAGATGAAGGAGCTGGAAAATAGCAGCAATAGGAACAGAACTAGTGTTACAACTCTCAGACTGGAATGTTCCTGGAACCCCTTCTCTTGAAATGTTTTTGTCTTCATGTCCTGGAGCATAACCAAAACACAGTGTTTGTGAACAAGGTGGTTTTCTGTTTGTTTGTTTTGGCAGCACTGGATTTCTCTTTTCCAAACCTTTTTATTGTCTGCTTCCTTCATCCACTTCTCTGGTTCTTATTAATGGGCATTTTGTCATCAATGCCTAATGCCTGGGCCTGCTTTCATAACCCTGTCAGTAGTCTTCTGCTCTTTCTCTCTTAAAACGCCCTTTGCAAAAAGCTAATCTTCCCTCACAAAGGAGTAAACCTAAAAATAGGAGGACCAGCGCTGCTGCGATAATACATTGAGTGTGACTTTCTGACTATATTACTGTAATGTCTATCCTTCATTCTCATTAAGCCTGTAACATATTTCTCCCATCTTATTTTGTCTAGTTTTAGTCTAGCTTGAGTCTGCAAATCATATTCAACTTGTAGCCTTTATGCAGGTAAATCAGCGAAGCCAAACAAGAGAGGTTTGCTCCACTCATTAAAAATCTAAGTTTTATACCACCAGACTTACCTCTTGGGAGAGAGCATCAAGACTCTTTTTCAGGAAAGCACTTCACATCTTAGTGGCACTGTATAAATACCGACTTTAAGAACGAACAGCAGAGTATCACATTATAAACTCTTGTAGTGAGGAAGAAGTACCTTTAACTATATTGGCTGGCTCTAATCAAGCAAAGGTCTGAACACCCAGAAGTGTTGTGAACGCTCAGGATCCAGAGCTGCATTTTACAAATGGCACCTGCATTAACAAGAAAAAGACTTTGAAATCCTGACATGTTGTGTACTTGGCACTTAGGGTTTTTCAGTCCAAGGCATTCAAACACCTCATGTCCAGCCTACACCTCATTGTTAGCACTGCTACTTAGATAACCATTCTGCTCTCCCTTTTCCTCATAGGTCAGTGAGTAAATAATCCCTCTGCACCATCTCATTTCTGAAAAAATAGATGTAGCTTGCTGCTGTGTTAGTCTGAAATACTCATGCCCTCCGGGAAGGCTGACGTCCTCAGGACAGGCACAGAAAGCAAGCTTTGCTGAAGTGCTGCTGTCCAGAGATGGCTGTGCTTCTGGCGCTGTTCTCCTGGTCTTCCAGATGACAACACATGCATTTGTTACTGAGTCACAAGATCATCCACAGCAAGTATCCTCCTCCTTATCGCAGAACAGCTTGTCAGTGGGTCTGAACATCACAAAGTACAACTGGATTTAATACGATCAGGAAGAAGGTTGATACCGAGATAGCCAGCCTGGGCTAGCTAAGGAGGGATGTAAGCACAAATTCATGGTCAAAAACAAAACCCTCCAACAAAACACAGCCCTTTACACCCAAATTTTCTGTGGAGGCACGTGGTGCTGAAGACAGCACAAGTGGGGCAGAAGCGGGCTCCATAAGGTGGATTTACTGTGTGCTTTGTCTGAGCAGCTCCAGCAATGCAAATTGCTGTAACTCTGATTAATTAGGCTGCTAAACCAGATATATAGATACTATATATTGCCAAAGGAGCATGAAGCAGCTGGAGACTTCCAACAACATTTCATCCTTATGGCCTCACACACACAAGGTTTTCTTGTTTTTAACCACTGTAACTGTGCCAGGTAGGAAATGTTTCCTACAGATTCACACCCATAAACCCTGAGCGTGGGCATGGCTATCTTGGCGTAACAGTTCATTATAGCTGCCTTGCTTGTTTAATTCCCAGACAAGTATAAAGCACCTCCTGGTGCAGCTGCGTTCAAATTAAAAAGATCATGTCACTTGGACTGTGTTGGTGTAGTACAGCATCCATGTACAATCATTGAGTTAAACCAATAGAGCTTCTCATATATAGAAAAAAAAAAAGATCTATGATAAAACATTAGAGTTTCACACTGTTTAGCAAAAGAAGTAAAATATAGCATGTAAAAAGAAAAAGCAGAAAGGGGAAAATATTAATTCCTCATGAATCCGTTTTCACTAGGTCAGAAAAATCTGCATTTTCCTTTCAGTTCTCTGATTACTGTCTTTCTCTTTGGCCACATCTTTGAAAACATTTTTCTTTCCCATTTTTACTCCCTACAAAAAAACATTGTCTTCAAACAAATATCTCAAAGGGTTTATAGAACTGATTACAGACTGATGCTTGAAGGAAAGGAAGATAATTGTGCGTGAGTTGATAAATGTTGCAGGGACAACTCTAAACAATCATGCATGAATTATATCTTCAACAAATGTAATTACAGAACAATTCAGAAAATGTGAAAAAGCTGGTGGTTTTTAGTAGCTATTTCCTTTCCTGGCCTGTGTTTTGGATTGCTTTCAAGCATCCCTGATTAAATCTGGCCGGAAATCTTCTGGTGGAACCCATTCCCAGCGAGAAATGCCGATTCATCAGAACGAAACACTGCCGAGTGTGGGAATCTGTGGAGCTGGGTTTAGCGCACGTGGGCTTCAAAACTTGCCTGCTGTGCAGGTTGCTGGCAGAAAGCGACCAGATTTCCTCCTGTCCCATCTGCACCTCCCTTGGCAGCCCACTGAGCAGACTGCACAGAGGGGCCTGTAGTCTCCAGGCAGCCTTCTCTGCAGGTCTCCGAGGATAAAAGGGATCAGGAGGTAAAAGCTTAGTAGCTACCCACGAGGCAAAAATCCTTATTCTTAAGGCAAAGCAGGCAGCCCCTGACTCAACTTCCATTTTTCTGACGTAGGACCTGTATGTATTCCCAAAGCAGACTGCAAAATCACCGTAGTATGACTCTTGACTGAAGTTGCTTACAAGTGACCCCAGAAAAAGATTAACCTTTGCTTACATCACTATGTCAGGAAATGTATTATAAGCTCTTTAATGCAGGGTATTTGAAAGCTTTTTGACCTATATTTCTATTAGAGCATCCTGCACTAATGCTGTGTTAATCGCCAGTCCCCACTGCTAGTCTTACCTCTACTGGAGTGACAATTGAGCATTGCATGCAGTTACAGCCACGCTCTTCCATCTTTTTCACGTGCATGGTGGCTGGCTTGGAGCACTGAACACCCCATACCTGCCTTGGAGTCCCCAGGAGCAATCTGCTACTCCGCAAGACCTTGACTGTGGGTTGTAACTTGTCCATGTTGCCCTCAGAAGACATTAGCTGGAGTCTGTAGGTCCCAGACCCCTTTCTGGGTGTTTTCTCAGGACAGTACAACACCTGCCAAGGCAGAGTGACAGACAGGAGTCACTGGGATATGTGCATTGGCACAGCACATTGGGTTCCCAAACGAGATGACAGCCCTGAAGAACTTGCCAACATAAACTCCTGCTAAGAGGCATTTCCTACCCACTCAGCTTAAAAAATGGAGGGGATGGGATAGAATAGAGTCATGGGATCAAAAGGAAAACAGAACTGTGGGAAGCTGAAGGGTTTCACTTCACATTTTACTAGTGTATCACTACTGCCAGAAATGGTCCTTCCTGCAGCAAGATAGTACTGCACAACACCTAAAATGCCTTCACCTGTGTCACGCCAAGGGCTTCCTGCTTGTGTTTCTTTAGCCTGCCTTTCCCCACAGCTCCGTAGCTTTTTGCTCAGCTGCCGTGACAGTGATTTTCCCTTGCTGCTCTTATAATGTTTGTCTCATGTTGTCATTCCCATGGCTATGAACCTACAATGTCTCTCAGTGTGAGAATCACCCCCCTTCTTCTCTTTCCCTTCTCCTGCCTCATGTTTTGTAGCTTTTGGTTTATAACATCATCCCAAATCTCCTGCCTGTTAGGGATAAGAGATTTCCCAGCTGTGCTGGGAAACAAAATCTATTTATAAACTTTTATTTCAGAACTCTGCACTGAGCTTGAGTCAAAGGATGCATGTTCAGATGATTTATCTGTGAGATAAGCAGGTTTAGACAGAACTATTTTGAGTTCAGTTTGAACAAAGATGTGATCTACACAGGATACATTCAGAAAACTCCAAGAAAGCATAATGCATCAAAACACCAACCTGACTTGCTTATACCTCTTTAATTAACCCTTCTAATTAGAAGAGACCTTTCTGAATCATGTAAGCTTGTACTTGTCCCTGGTCTAACTTTGCAGCTCACTGCTCTGTCTTTGAAATCTGCAAATGCTTCCACTTGTGTTTTTAAGTCTTTGTATAAATTAAAGCTCATTTGAGCTTCGATCATGTACAGCTCAAGTCAAAAGGAGTTAACAATTAATTTAATTGGCAGCAGGATTCAGCCCTTCTTTAGGAAAGCAGAGACAGGAAGAAGATCATCTTTACTAATTTAATTAATTCATTAGGAAGAGACAGTGGAACTTGCATGATGCTGTTAACCTTACAGTAATTCAGTTTTCTTAATTCTAGCTGGCAATCATAATATCTATCGCTGTTAGGAAATTCATTTGCTTCTGGAACCTGCTTTCAGCAGCTGATCTCAGATTCAGACCCACTGGAGTTAAATGAAACTCTACCTTATTGAGTCTAAGGAAATTCTGCAAACATTTCAGCAAATATGCATTTGTACCTTCAAGAGAGTAATATTGGACTGTGTTTCCAGCATGTTCGATATTTGTTTGTATCCCTAATCCTGAGTGAATCCCATGGGGAGAAGTGGATGACTGTGGATTTCTTGCAGAATTCAGCATCCTTGTGTTTGGGTTTGGCTGTGTTCAACCAGTAGGGGTGAAAATTGCTCAGCTACTCACATTTCTGATGAACAAACTGTTGCAGATGAAAAAACTGCTTAAATTGTGAATGCCAACAAGTGGCAGATAACTGGGTGTGCATGTTGATGTTTGTCCAAAACTGTGCTTTTGAACTCTCAAGCACAAGCCTGACACTTGCTAGCTGCAAGAAGTATGGACTGGTTCTGAATTTTGGTAGTACCTGTACGAAACAAATGTGGCACGTCCTGAATCCTCTCATTAATGAAGACACATAAGACAGAAACACCAATTAGGAGGCTGATCACACTAGGGTCATATTGTGCTTCTGCACATAGACTATTTTGATTAGGAGAAGTAGAGATTTGGGGTTATGGGAAGAAAAGACAACCTAAAACAAGGGTTCCTAAAATGAAGAATTTGCCTTGGGGAGAAGAAGGGTGCCTGGACTGAGGAAGGCAAGAAGATCTCCTCTAGAAGAAAGCTCTGTAAGCGAGGGATGATCCTGGAGATTGGAGAGATGTGTAGAGATAAATGCAGTGGGATGCTATGGGACCTGGCCAGCAATGCCTGAGACCATTAACTTTAAGCAGCAGCATAGCATGAATTGATAAGACTTTTGCCTGACTTTCCCAGATCAGCAGTGACCATCCTGCTAGAGGGGGAAGTTGAGACCTCATAAGCATAATAAAGGGGAGAGTGACTGTGTGTGCAAAATAATCAGGTAAGATAAAAGCCCTAATCTTGATGGTTCTCCAGTAAATCCCAGGCTGAAACTCACCTGAACGCAGGGAGCAGTACAAACTATATGTATCACTTCAAGACCAGTCATGTAGCTGCACTAGCTCTGGTCTTAACTGGTATAATGGCCTTGTGTGGGTCCACTATATAGGTAGGAATTTAATTCCCTTTCCACCCTGGAAGTCATTATCAATAGCACAAACTGAAGTCTTTTCCTCACCAGCCAATCTCTTCAACCAAGGATACAATCTAAAGACACCAAAGTAAATGAAATGGCACTTGTAAGTCAGCAGGCTTTGGTTCTAAATTTTTTTGTCTCCTCCAGTCTCAGTTCCAGATAGAATAGGAAGCTAAGACATTGTCTTTCTCACATTTTTTCCTTGAAGATGACTGTCTCTGCCATCAGTTCAAGACTATTTTTCCTTCAAGGCAATCCCAAACTCATGGATAAGAACACAATGCAATGTACAGAGATCAAAAAATGGATTTCAGATGGTTTTATGGACATATAACTGTGCTGTTCACAATGATACCTTCATCCAGTAAAAAACAAACAAACAAAGAAACAAAACAAGTAATTATGGACAATTTCCCTTTCCTCTGCTTTCCTCTTCTCATTTGTCTAAAAACTGTGAATTTCCAAGTGGAATCTCTGCTGGGAGCCAGAAATGTTTTGTTTTGCTTTGTTTTCTCTCGCTTGTCACATTATTCTCCTAAGCACCATACATATGCTTACTGAAAGAGCAGCACTCAGATCTTACCAGTAGAATAGTTTTAAACTTTAAACAGGCTCTTTGATGCTGTTGCTGACAGAGCTTTCCCAGTGATGCTCTGAGATACTAGCTACAATTCTAAACATGCTGCAATACCATCACAGTGGCAGAACAGGTTGAAAGCCATCTTCTCTTAAGAAAATTGCCTGGAATGACTTTCAGGACAATCAACTCCTTTTTATAAAGAAACAACTTGCTAGAAGTTGGACTCTGTAGTCCTTTGCTTAAACTATAACTCATCTATTGTCCAGAGGTTCATCTGGTGGTATGAAAAGCTATCTCTGACCCTAGCAGGAGTTGTAATTTGCAAGCATAGTGACTTCAGCTATGAGTTAGGACGGAGAGAATAAGATACTTATACATCTACCACATTACTTGGAGAAACATTTCTCCATTCACTTCTGTGACATTTCATCTCTTTCTATAGTTGCTGAGGATCATCTAGAATGGTGCCATAATGCATGATGGGAATTCAGAACAAAAAAAGGGTTAGTAATACAACATTTGCTCAGTTTCTGGCAACACTTAAGCCTATGGTTGCCACGGATTTATTTTAATTAAGATGCTATTTCAACCCACTGTTCAGCTGGATTGCCTGCAGTTCTGAAGACAACTGCACGAACTTGGTGTAAGAACCTATGATATATTTCTAGACCAGGTAGAGGTGACCTACATAACTACTTATATTGTGCTTGCTAGGACTGTGAGTACAGACAGATGGAAACAGATGTAAAAAAAAAAATAATAATAATAATAAAAAATCAAGTCTTTGCAAAATCAGGAGGAAGAATGTCAGCAAATGCATTGTAAGATATGTCTCCAAATGGAGTCATCTTCACATGATGCATCATCACTCCATTGTCCTGTGTGGGAGAGAGAGAGAAAGCAGCCAGGCTAACAGCAGCTGCTTTCCGCTGTTGTGCTTTTCAGCTGGGTTACTCACCCAATGGCTTCAGGGACAACAAGGCTCCTTCTCCAGGTATTTAAGAACAATTTAAAATATTTTGAGGTTCACTTTCATTGATTCAACTCGAAGAATCATTCACACAGACTTGAAGGAAAAGAGGGTTTTTACTTTAAATATCCCTAAAAATCTCTTATTTTGTTCCTGTGAAAATCAAATAAAATACTATGAAGAATATGTAGATAGGACTTTAAAATTATTTTGGATATTGAACCACTGTAGCCCAAGAATGTTTAGCCTGCAGCACCTTGTACACCACAAATAGTATAACACATTACCCGGTTAACAGTAATAAACTCCAAATTGCAGAATATAAAACATTTGACAGCAGTTCTGGGATTATTTTGGCCTCAGTGAAGAAATGGAACTATCATAGCTGTGAAGCTAAGAGATGTTATGATGTAGAATTTATGGCATGTTCACCTCTAATACTAATTATAAACAAAGAGATCTATGAAGGTCCAGGTCATAGCATTGTGATAAAATTTTAAAGGGATATAAAGTCAGTGAAGAAGGGGGATATGGAGGGAAGAATGATGTAGGACAGTCTATACTTACGGTGTTAAGGGAAACAGTTTATCCTGCATTCAGTAAAACAGGAGGTGAGACAGACACGCTTAACTGATGATTTCTTTGCCAGTATACCCAACCCAGTAAGGTCCTGGAACCAACAAACACTCTTTGTCCCTTGGACAAAAAAGAGCAGCCACAAAGAGCAAATTCTCACTCCTGTCTAATAAAAGGAAAATAACAGCTGAGAGATTTGTAAATGTTTGCAGTAATTCTGCAACAGAATAAAATGTTAAATTCCACATACTGCTCTGGCACTCCCATCCTGATCATCATCAGTGAAAATATACCTTCAGTGCAGCAGCTGTAGCTGCTCTAATAAGATATCTACATAGAGAAAATAGGCAATCAAATTTCTGCAAAGTATGAAATTTTCCATTAAATTGTCTCTTCCTTTTATATAACACAGCTGCAACAGTTCTCACCAGCTTTTCCTATCCATGCTTCAGCAAACATAACTCTCTCTAGTAGGATATTTTCCAAATGACTCATTTGAGATTCAGAAGATTTCCTCTAAAGGCGTCTAGACCATGACCCCAAGAAGTTTATCCTGGGGAAAAAAAAAAAAAAAAAAAAAAAAAAAAAGATCCTATCATCTACAGCCATAAGTTAAGAAACAGAGAATGTTACAAATGAAGAACATACTCCAATAAATTAAAAATGGCTGCAGATGTAATGAATGTCTGTGTCATTTACTTCTAAATGAATCTCTGGTAATTTAGTCAATGTATTAATCTTCAAAAGGCTTTTGATGTTGTGGTCTGTTTGGCTTTGTCTGCTGAACTTTATAGTTTTGCTTTTAATAAGGCAGGGGTTCTGTGGTTTTCATCTGAGTAACAAGTCATTATTGGTATACTGAATTGCTTGGAATTACTGTAAATTGCAGTGTTTGCCTGCTAATTGATGGAGTTTCTGAAGTCTTCAATAAAAGGTGTTATTCTTTTCCAGCACTAATGATCTGTTGAATACTGTCCTACTGCTAGTTTTGGTGTTGATAATGGTGATACATACTATGCCTATGAGGCTTTGTCATTGCACTTACAGAATGAGTCAGGTGATTTAAGCAACAAACATATTTGTCTAGGGTAGGTACAGTCACTGAAGCAATCAAAATGCTTACATGGGGTAACGACAGTCATGGGAAAACTGTGTAGCTGCTGTGGAGTCTTTTTTCCCTCTCTTTGCACTGCCAGCTTGAAGAAGCAGGCAGCCTTGAGTTAATTGGGTCAAATCTGAGCAGATCACTTGAGATGTATGAAGGCAGGTGCAAGGTTTCTCTTACATTTGAGACCTACCTCAGCTCTGCCACAGTGACTTGAATAACACATTGAAATAACACACTGGCTGAGCAGAACAGTTTGGGGGAGGAATCATTCAAAATAAATAAACCTTCTTCAAGAATCTGGTGTCTGAAATTATTACATTTTGAAATGTCTTGTAATTTGTCATTCAATCTGAAATTAAATGTTTTGTTTCCCCTGTGTGTGGCTGAGACCTGTATATCTTTAGCTTAAGACGTGGAGAAAGTACCAATAACTTTTGGAAAACATTTGAAAAAGAAAAGACAAATAGTTCTGATTTAAAACTGTTGTAATAAAACATTTTTCTGTTTCAGAAATATTTCCTCAGCATCATCTCTTTTGGCTTCTGGTAAAACCTCATCCTTTCTTTTGGGTCAAGGCCATATGCCAAATTCAGCAAATGTGGTGATAGGTTGAATTCCTATCCAAACTCAAACTTCTTTCAAAATAGCTATTAAAATAAAAATCACACAAGGTGCTGCAAAGGGTGTTGACAGTGGCAAATTTCACCCTTGTCACTGGTTTTCTCTGAAGAGCTCACAAGGTTGCTGTCTCCATGGGACAGACTTCCAGGCAGAGGCAATAGCACTGCCTGAGAAATAGACAAATAAACAAGATGTCTTTGATCAGAAGTATCTGTGAATCTCAGAGATAGTGCTGAGCACTGAGTAAGAGCTGAAGAGCTCCACAGCTAGTCTAACTTGAGCCAACACACACTTTGTGGTGTCATTTCATGGGTCATTTAGAAGTTGTCCATGGACTCACAGGGGCTCAGTCCTCCATGAGCACAGTCTGAAAAGCAGACTGATTTACCGTAGAAATGTAGTTGGTTAAATTTTAACATCAATATAAATTTTATCTGTGTAACAGATTGCTTTATTGTTTTCATGCAAAGGAAACATTTGTTTCTGTGGTCTCCTTCTTAATTGTCACATTATTGACATTGCCTTAAGAAAAATACACCAAGCTCATATTACATTCACTACCCTTCACATCTTCATCTTTCAGCACTGAAAAAAAAAAAAAAAAAAAAAGCTTTATACTTGACATCACTTTTCACATATAGAACAACAGCAGTAACTCTCTTGTTGAATAATGCATACAGTATATGGGAAGCAGTCTTGCCTGCAATAGCCTGTGATTTAAAAAACTCATGCTCTGGGTGACTTTGAGCTTCACTGTTCTCTGCCTTGATTTCTCCCACTATACGACAGCGTGTATAATGCTATGGACCTGCTCACCAAGGCACTTGTGTTCTCTGAGTGAAATTGCTAAATGAGTGAAGTAATAACAATTCGCCCCTCTTTTTCCGCTTGCATTGATAAATGATATGTGTATCTGTCATCAAATGCTCCTATTATGTTAAATATGCACCATTATCATCTGTGCATTAAGTGCAAAGAGCTGCACAGGACTGCGGACGGCCGACGCAGAGGACTAAAGGACTATGGAGGAGGTGGAGGGAAGCACTGTTCCATAAGAAGGAGCAGAAAACAGCATGCACTCCCCAGCTAGCACTGCCCCTCAGCCAAAACTCAGCTCTGATGTCCTCAGGGCAGCTCGTCTTTTCAGAGAAAACAGCAAGATTAAACAAGCTGGCTGAAACATCAGCACTCCATGCAGGACTGGCAGTGAAATATACTGGGGCCATCTCAGCACTCTCACTTTCCTCCTTACTGCTTTCTTATACTGACACATACTCATACCTGTGCCTTCTTCTTCCTGTCCTGTTGTACACAGATGTGCTTAGCTCTGCATGAATTCTCCCAGAATAAGCAGCAGCTGCTCCTGGCAGGTGCTAAACCTGTTTAGCACATCCCTTCCCTTCCCCCTTCCAAGCATGCCTGCATGCAAGCACACATGCACAAAGCAATATTATCGCACATTAAATTACTGCTATTGAAATCAGATTCTGGCTTACATGATGCTGACAATATCGTGGTTTATTGCTAAATGCTACAAATAATTCCTGACACTCCTGGTGATTTATCCTGTAGCTCATCTGCTCAGGGATTTCCTCCGCCATGTAATATCACCAGGATTTTGCCTGAGGAACAACTGCCAGGGAGGACTTGCTATTACACCTTGCTTCCTTTTTCTGGAATATATTAGCATAATATAAGCAAACACCACAGAGCAGTTTGCCATATTGTGTAAATGCTCATTTTATGTTAAACTTAAACTGATAATAGATGCTTGTGGAGAAGAGGCAGATTTTAAGATTTTTTTTTAATAGAAAATGTAAAAGCAGCTGGTATGTCTGTATCTGACTTAATCCCAACATAATCCAGTGACATTTTTGCATCCTTGCCTGTCATTTAACATACACCTAAATTCAGACTGCAGAAAAGAAGTTCTGTATTTATAGTGGTATACTATGAACATTTTACCATTGATATCCGAGAGTGAGTCTATAGTTGTGTATATTATGTCCAGCACATAAGTAGTCCCCTTTGGTGGGGGGGAACATGCTTGGTTTACCCACAGAAAGCATATTATAAATGTCTAGGAACAGCGTACATGACCAGATGAGTCAAGAGCATATCCACTCGTTGGAAGAGGTTTCCTCTCTGGAACAGAAGTTGTTCCCAAAGCAGCACAGTGAATGCACCAAGTGCTTTAGTTCAATAACACAAGTATACAATGACCAACCTGAATCAGGCCCAACTAGCCCCACTGCCTGTTTCCCAAACTACCCAGCAGGTGATACATAGGGGAAGTTGTTAATAAGTACGGACAGATCTTTGGCCAAACACCTCTTCTGGCAGCCAGTGCCTTCGAGATCACCTGAGCTGAAGGTCATGCAGAGACCATCCTTTTAATAAGTGCCAATGGACCTGTCCTGATTTAGCTAATCCCTTCCTGATTCTATTTGCATTTTTGCCTCCACAGCCTCTCTCAGCAATGAGAGCCTTCTTTAATTATGAGCTGTGTGAAAAAACACCTTCTTCAGTTTGCTTTAAAACTGCTGCTTGATCCATTGGCAATGAGGTCCCATTAATTCCTGCATGGCCAGAAACAGGGCATGGTCGGTCCTCATGCCTGTTCTCTAACCCTGTAATAACTTTATTCAGTTTTACCATATCCTTTTCTTTTTTGCTTCTTTCCCAGCAGAAGGCGGTCTCTTTGGTCTGTCCTCCTATGCAGGCTATTCAGTGATCAAACTGTTCAGTAATTCTTTCGGCTCTGCTTTTCACAATGTGAGGGAAAGTCTAGTCCTATAGGTGCAGACTTCAGAGTATGTTGGCACCAGGCATTTACACAGATGGTTAAGGTGTTCTTGGTTTGGCTCTCAATTCCTCTTCTGAATAATTCCTAATAGCCTGTTTGCCCTTTTGACCTCTGCTGAGCAATGAGCTTACAGAAACCTATCCAGTGAAACTCCAAGATTTACTTCTCGAATGGTAACAGCTAATTTAGAGCCAAGAACAGTACATGCATGGCTAGAAATACTTTTCCCATATGCATTACATTGCACTTATCAGTGCTGAATTATGGTTAGTATAGCAAGATCTTTTGCAGTCATTCACAGTCAGCTTTAGATTTGACTGCAATAAATAATTCTGTATGACCACCAAGCATTGCCACTCAGCCCCCTTTACAAGCTTGCTGCTGAGATATGATGAAGCCCCAGCATAGTTAACATTTTCCTGTGAAAAATTCATCATTTGCTCTTGTTTCTAGTCTTTTAATCAGTTACTACTCTATGAGAGGCCTCTCCAAATGCCTTTTTTTTTTTTTTTTAAGAACCTTTGCGAAGAAACCTTCTTGAAAGCTGTCTGGAACCCTCAAAACCTACATCAAATAAATCACTTTTATTCACATACTTCTTTATTTCCTTCATAGAGAACTCATAGATTTGTGAGTCGTGACTTGCCTTGGTAAAAGCCATGTTGACTATTCCTCAATCAATCGTACTTTTCTGCACATCTGGCAAATCTGTTCTGTACATAAATTTCTATGAGTTTGCTTGGTACAAAAGCCAGGCATAATGGTCTTTATTTTCCCATCTCTCTCTTGCAGTCCTGGTTAAACCAAACCAAACCAAAACCTTTTCTTCTACTTTCTGATATCTAGAACCTGAACTTTGCTTGCTCCGAGAATAAAACAAAAACTTTAACTGTTTTATAGTCTTGTTTTGCTTTCAATTATTTACTGTTATTTACTGATTTGTTCCATATCCTGTTCCACTGTTTTTTCCAGATAAGACAGATATTCCCTGGGAATGTACCCCCTAAAGAACAGCAGTGTCTCATGTCTCTCCTTCACCTCTCTGTGAAGAACACAGAGACAGAGAAATGTACCACCTTTCCCAAGAGAAGCAAAGGACGTGCCTTTCACCACCAGCAGCTGCTGCCACTTCATGCCTTCCTGTCCCAGAAGATGTGGTACCAGCTGTGCAGATACCTGTTTACATTGGGCTTCCTGTAAGTAAAAGCATGTGTGATGCTTTTACTTGTTCAATTCTGGACCTCAGTGGGCACGGTAGGTGTCCTATTTCTGATGCTTTTGAAGTTTTTATTGTTATTAAGTTTCATGCCTTTAGCAAATTGCTCCTCACAACCTCTTCACTTATTTCACCTTATTTCACTTGTTAAAGTTTTTGCTGCTAGTTACGGAATCATTATTGCTTTCTCTCCCTGGCTCAGAACTTGATTAGTTATTTCATGCAACAAGACATAACATGGAAAGGAGAAACTAGAAGAGCCTCACATTAAGTGTCCTACACTCTTCTCAGAGCTAAAGGGTCATGCTTCCTTGAAGCATGGAAGGGATTTGATCTTGTGTTTCTCTCACATCAGTATGTGAGTGAATGCTGGTTCTACCTTCACGGCTAATTTACTGCACGCTTGCATTTTGTCCCCTTGCTTGGTGTTCCATGGGAGCACACAGATGTCTCTTAGCATAGCATCAGTATACCCCATGCCTCAGGGCCAGCTTCTACCCCTCACTCCATAAGGACCCCAGGTGTATGTCTCTGGGACCTGCTTTCTGCTCCTGGGAACCCATTACTAGGAAAGGCTCGGTGTTATAACTCCTTCCATGCTTTCATAGCTCCAGCCTACAGGCTGTATGTTTACATTATCCTTCTGAACAAATGCTGACAGTTTAAAATTAAAATATGTCAGCACTAGTTAAGCCAAATATGCAGTCTTATGATCATGACAAAGGAGTTTGGGTCAAGATTTGTCTTGTAATCTTTCTTTGTAGTGGTTTGTAAGGAAAAGCCCCTTTGGTGTTGGCCCTGGCATTAACCTTTCAGACTAGAATGCATTCAGACAAGTCAGACTGTTTTTTGTCCTCTGCTCTAGAAAAATAATAATAATAAAAAAATCTAAAGTATAATTCTTTACGTATTGATCTGTGAAAATCCCCATCACTGCTATCAAATATTCAAAATTTACTGTTACCCCATTGCAATGATTTTTACTGTTTTGAAACAATGTGATTTTATATGTGAAATACAGAGGAAATTGCTTTTTCTTGGTGTTTCAATGTTTCTGAAACACAGCCTCACTGAAATTAAGCTAACTGATTAAATGAGCTAACTCAATCAACTAAATGAGCTCCACTCTCCCACTGGACTGAAAAGGAACCCAAACTTTCCACTAATAATATATCTATGATGGCCTTAGGGGTCTTTTAACCGGAGATTTGACTAAATTTAAAAACAAGTGTATTGTTATCTTAAGTTTACCATCAAAGTTGCCTAAAGATACCATTGTTCCGGTCTTCTCAAAAACAGCAGCCCAACAGGTCTCTGAGTTTGCCAGTCTATGGTGATGACATAAGTAAATTTGAACTGTAATTGACTCAAACTCAAAACTCAATTCCATAATATCTGACCTTCTAAGGCATATTTAGATTATTTTGCCTTGAAATGAGCAGACCAGAGTTTCTTCTAATGCAGTGTAAGGATGCTCTCAAAGCTTGAGCAACCGGAGGACTGGTAACAATAACCTGATCCATAATTAATATATCATCACTCTGATCATTTATTATGCCTTTATGTGGAATGAAAATTGGATCAAGCTCCACAAAAACAAACAAAATGAGGAAATGCTCAGCAAAGACATTGTTTTCAAGAATGCCTGTCTTCAGAGAAGCTACCTGGCTGCTTCTCTCCTAGGAACATTTGGAGGGACAAAGCTATGCCATATAGGCTCTACAGCCAGTGAGGAAAGTAAACTTCAAAACACAGTCCTGACCTGCTCCCTGCTTTTCTGCTCCCCAGAGAAAGAAATTTTCTGGACCAAAGTACAAAAAAGCATGTCCCTCCAACTCTTTTTGGGGCTGAGGCTTTCTGAATGGACCAGGGACAGCAGATACTTTGGCAAGTCCTTTTCTGGGCTCTCAAGCGAGCAGGGTGCAGGTGTTTTATTTAAGTAAATTTGGTGGGCAAGATGGTTTTGTTGTTTATGTGTGAATCTGTCCTCTGTGGGGAAAGATGAAGACTTTCATCTTCTCCACAGCCAGAAATTTAATCCTACCACTTCCTCAGGAAGGTCCGAGCTGCAGTACTGCAGAGTGACCTCCCGTCACTCAGCCCAGGACCTCTCCCATCTGCCTCCTTGGAAGAGGTTGCCACCATCAGCAGCAAAGGGCATCAACTCCAACAAAGCAGCATCAGTGGTGATCCCTGACTCTTCCTTCCAGGCACCAAGACCTACTGCTTCTGGTCACAAACCTCCAGATGGATCTACCAAAATGACACCTGTAAGTACAGTCGTTCTGTAAAGTGACCTGCAGAGGACAGGCCTCATCTTCTCCTGCTGAAGTTATGGCATGGTGTGGCAAGAACAAAGTACTTACAGGGCCAGAAAGAGAGCAAATAACAAAAACCAAACAGACTGTGGCCTTGGTGTTGTAATGTAGGACCAGTCAAGCAGGCTTTAGGGTCCTGTTTTAGGACCATTTCAAGGTCCGATCACACGCTTAACCCAGGAGCTTTTTAAAGACATTAGTACTTGGAGCAGAAACCAGCACATAGCCTTACTCTCTTCACTAACCTCTAGGTAACGTCTGTCTGGAGGGGGAGAGAGAATGTGTGTCAGAATCTCCCTCTGGACTGGTGTTCTTGCATTCTTGTGAAAATTGAAGTTGTTTTTTGCCAGCAGGGAAAAGGAAACCAAAGTCTAATAAATCGTTCAGTGTAAACACAAGTGAATTCATTATTCATAGTTGTTTAATGAAAGTTTTATGTTAACAAATCTTGGTTCAGTAGATGGCTCATAAGCTATTTGCTGCTTTTTCCTGTCTTTTTGTTTCTTTAATTCACTAGGTCACATTCATTGCAGGTGAAGCTTTCAGAAAAAGAAAAAAATAAAGATCTGAAGTGAGTCAGTGCTTTTGAGCACTCAGTAGCTGCAAGATGCCTTTTGCTCCATTTGATTCAACTCCATTATTCATTGCTTGATTTTTTTTTTCAGAAGGAGACACATGTTTAAAATGTCACTTACAATATGAAAATTTGTTTTAACACAGTTTAGTCTGAGAGTTTATGGTAGTCCCAGCGTTCCCATCTGTGCTTATGAACCTTTTCTTTCCATAAATAGGTGAAGGAAACTGCATTTTGTTCAGTTCCTATCTTCACTCAGAGCCTCACAACTTGCTCTCATTAAGTCTGTGTTTGCAGAGGTCATTATGAATAACACCTTGTTGAAGCTGCAGTCAGAGATAAGAGATTTATATGTGGGATTCTTAAGTAAGGCCTGGCCATGGTGATTTTCACTAGTTTCTATATTTTCAGTATTTCCATATTTTCAGTGGGCCAGCTCTTTGTCAGAACTACTTCTTCTGTACTACTTGACTCATCCTTTCCTTGGCCCTTCTCTGAGAGCAGAGTACGCACACCCACCAGGTTCAATGAGATGTGCTTCAACCACTTTGAGCTGCATATTTGTCCTCACAATGTCCTCAGCCTCTACATTTTTAAGCAGGCTACAGACTTGATTTTCAGCACTTTGTGGATTTTGATGTATCCATCTGCAAGCTTGAAATTAACCACAGGCAGAAGTACTCAGGAAATCAGTATTTCACTGAGCTTCAGGCATAGGTAAATGGAAACTAAAACTAAATGCTGATGTACCAATTAAGACCTTCTTTTATTTGAACTATGGCATATACCTTCCCACAGTACTAGAAATATTAAAAATCCATAGTATGAGTGAGGAAGATTAGACCTCTTTTCTTCCAAAAAATATAGTCCAACAGCTTTACCCTTCCATTCAGAAACACGCATTCCTGTCTGTGGCATGTGTTGTGATTAAAATATCTCTGAAGCCCAGCATAACAGACTACCAAGATAAATACCCTCCAGTTGACAAAAAACAAACAAACAAAAAAAAAAAAACAACTCTGTTGAAAGGAGGTGCTGTAATCATGTAATCACAGCTGGCTATGGCTCTGCAGCACTCTGCAGGCAGCCGCGAGGTCTGGAGGTACAAACCCAGGCTGTGTCACAGCTGGCAGCTCTGCTGCACCAAAGCAGAGACTAGGAGGGACAGGGCACCCAGCAGAGTCCTGCCTGCCCTTCATCTGCCTCAATTTTCGTAATGGCTCCACTGCTTATGTTAGATGTGCATATTTTTTTACATAGCTACCTAATTATCTCCATCATCAAAATGATATTTGTAAGCCCAGCACACAGAGGGGGAAAAAAGGACAGTGACAGTGAGAGCACAAGGAAAGGAAGGGCTGTACCACCACAGTTTTTTTGCCAAAACCTGCCCCAAGTGCCAGGTTTGGTCTCTAAGCATCTCCACAAAGACTTCATCGAGAACGTAGGCTTACAAAGTCTGCCAAACTGCGTTTTCTCCCTTCTCCTTGCAAGGATCCAGGAGAATTGGCGTAATTAAAAGCCTTGCTGAGGAAGGGACAGAGCAGAGCTGCAAAATGACAGAGGGTCACCCCTTTCTGGTGAAGACTCCCTTCCCTGGTCAGGAAATGGGCTGCTGTCCCCTTCCTGGATGTGCAACTTGCTGTTTCTTCCTGACAAGACTAAAGGCTCCATCCCCTGTCCCAGTTCAGGCTGTTGGACTAGCAGCCTTTAAGACAGCCCATCTGCAACCTACGTCTGCTGTACTGAATTTACACACTAGCAACAATTATTGCAGCAAATAGGGCACACGTTGCTGGCCCAAAGAGATCTCACAAGCAATCGTGAACACCCTTCTGGCCAAGAACTCTGCACCCAGGCCCTGCAGGCTACTCTTTCAGGGAACCTACTCCCCTGTACCATTTTCAGGCATGGTCAGCTTTCCCAAAAGATCTGAAAGTTATTATAACTACTGTGATAGCCTCCACTTCATGGAGAAGCCATTTTGTTATCAGCCCTTTTGCAGAAGAGTACGACTTAGGGCATGAAGTAAGCCTGGACAGGCTCGCTCACTGAGCCCCCCGCTCCCCTCCTCCCAGGAGCAGGGTGCCCTGGGCTCTGTAGCATCCAGTCCCAGCACCTCCAAGCAGAGAGGATGTTTGCCTGTAATGTCATGGAGACAAGAAGAAGTTTGAATGCATGCAGTCCTCTACTCAAAGCTCCATCCAAATTAACACCATTATCAAATCTGTACACTGACTTAAAATAGCAAAGTGAGAGTTTTCCTGACATAGTTGTTTGTGTTCTTTTTTGTTGTTGTTTTGTTTTGTTTGCTTGTTTGTTTGTTTTAAGAAAACAGAGAACCTAATCAGAAACAGAAGGGGCCAACACATGCAATAGCCCTACAATTAATTCCTTCCTAACCCAAATGCTTTTGGACTACAAAAAGAACTTGCCCCTTTGAGCTCCACTGAGTGATGACCTCAACAGGAACACTGTGGCTGGGCCTCTACAATGATGCAAAGACTTGAAAAGGTCGCTGAGGTGCCAGTATAAATTCATTTTTCAGCAGCTACATGTATCTATTTCTCTCACTTAGTTGATGTAAGCAACAGACACTGAAGCTGGGTGTTTAAGTTCAGCGAGTGAAGGAAAATGCTGATATTATTCAGGAACTGATTGGTGTCTGCCAATATCTACCACCGCTGGCTGAGGTTTGATGGAAGAACTGAGAAAACATGTTGAAAATGTGACAGCCAGTGAAAGTGTTCTGCTTGATTGCTCCAAATTGGATAGTGTTTGCACAGATGGGGCACCTACCCTGACTGGCAGGAGTACTGGTTGTGTCGCTTTGCTAGAAAGGTTTTTGTATCAACAGTTATCCAAAATACCATTTTATTGTCATTGGGAGGCTTTTTGCACTAAAGACCTGGATTTCTCAGGAGCTGTAATCCTTACTGTCTGTTTCATCAACACAGTACTCATGCATACAGTAAATCAATGTTTCTTACAAATGTGAACAGGAGGAAATTAATACTCCTCTGTAACATCAGATAGCTGCAATAAGAAAAGGCCCTTCAAAACTTTTGGAAACAAAACAAATAAGCAGCTTTTGGAAGGGAAGAGTGAATTCATGAATGACAGCAAGCTGCTTTAAGATCACAATTAGATAGTGAACTGGTTTCCTTCACAAGCATTACAGTTTGTCTCTATTGTATCAGTATGTCTACAGGGGAAAGGCTGTCTTTGCATTATGATGTTTAATTGCCTTTTTCATGATAAAACCAATGAAAACTCTTGCCCTGTAATAATTTGGATCACCTTCTTTTGGAGCAGTTAAGAGTTGATAACAAGGCTATAAATTAGGAGATCTATGCTGCAATGTCATCAATTCTGGGCTTATGCAAGTGAAGTGTTGAAGACATTAAGGTAGAAAAGACCGCTGTGGCCATTTAGCAATCCTCTTGCTCAATTTAAAATGGGAAATGTTGAAATTCAACACTGCATTAGAGCTTGAGAAGGAATTGCAATTCATTTCTACTGAACCCAGACTTACCCCCACTCTGGAAAAAGGTCTCTAAAGTTATTTTCCCATGATATATGCAACCTTGTTCTTTCTCATGAAAAGAGTTTTTGGTCAGTTTCAATCCATCAGCAGTCAGTTTTGAATAACAACCACCTGTTTAAAATATATGTTTCTTACATCCCAGATTTTATGTAAGCTTAATTCTGTTGGTTCCCCAAAGCTGAATGTATACACTGAAGATGTTACAGGTAAAATGTCTGTTCAGAAACCCACTGAGCTGCCACTGCAACACACTGCTGAAGGCCAGTGTTGCTTTGAGCAGAGGGCACTCCCGTATAGATGAAGCCCTGGTGTGATTGGGGAACAATGCAATTGTCTTCCCAAACTGGGACAACATGGGAGAAATGTCCCTCCACTGGCCTGGGATAAAAAAAGGAACTCCTCATCTCAATGAAGTCATCTTTGCTGGAGTACATTATTACCACTGAATTTTTAAACAGCTGTAACACATAATATTAATGCCTGAAGAGAACAGCAGAAGGCATTTCCAAGGAAACAAACCACCACATTTCCCTGTTTACTGCCACAATGGGCTGAGATAGAGCTAAAGCTGGTTGAGAGCTAACAGGGTTTAGGAAACAGTCAAAACTGAGAAATACAACATTTACAAATGGAAAGGATCATATAAATGGAGAAAACCTGCAGACAAGGGCAAGAAGCTTCAGCCTCTGTTTTCCATTTTACATTCCCAGCACAGCTCCATCACTTCATTCCCCTAAATCTGGCATGTGGGAGGAAGAAACCAGAGCAGAGAGAGGAGGAATGCAAGAGGTGCCAGAGTTGAGGTAAGAAACAAAAGGACGGGTGGCAGAAATGACCCTGTGAGCCCAGTTTTGTGCACACACATCTGATATGTTCAGGTTTAAACACCTGCCCATGTGGTGAGGTACTCCAGTGATGGTATCTCTATTTGGAGAAGCATATAGGAAGAATAGGGGATTAGGAAGCAAGGACAGAGCCATCCCTGACTCAGAGGTTTATTTATGAGGGTACCTTAAGTTCCCATGCTGAACGGGTTCCTTCTAGTGGTCTGTGGAGCAGTACAGGGTGTCCCCTTGCAGAGGAAAAGCTTTGTGCCAAACATTTGATTGAGAGGAGGGAGAGGTTGCAGTGCCACGCTGCTCTGCAGATCCCAGTGTAGGCAGTCTCCAAGCCAAATTTTATTTTTCTGTTAGAAAATGGCAGCTTTTAATCAGTCCATTGTGCTGAAGCAGTAACCAGATAGTCATACTTTTCTTGGCTCAGTACTGGCACAGGATCAATGAAGACCTCAAAAAAAAAAAGAAAAGAAGTTTAAGTTTAGTACCAGTTCAATGTGGAGAGAGAAGGTCAGAGAGGAGACATTTCAGACTGATGTTTGGTTCAGGTTTAGTAAATTCCTTGAGCATTTTTCTTTGAAAATTGTATTATAATGCTTCTGGTGGGAAAAAAATATAAATAACAGAACCATGGAACCTGAATACTGCAACATAATGACACACACATTGCAGCCAGATAGATCCTGATCCAAGTCTGACTGATTATAACTGCAGTAGAGAACTCTGGCCAAGGTAGTTTGCTAAAATTCACAACAGGACGGTGGGCAAGGTGATGGAGCTGTTAGCAGCAAGAGATGATAAATCTTTTTCTGAAATGGGAACTGACTGACAACTATCTCTATCTCCAGTGTATTACAGGTTATTTCATCTGCTTCTCCCTGCAGACAAGCCTGCACAAAGATCGAGCCAAATAAATGCTTAAAAGTGAGCTGCTGCAAAGTGTAGTTTTTCACTGTCTGAAACCTGGGGTCGAACCCTGGGCCATGGTGAGTGTGCTCCCTGTAGCAGGTGGGAAGGGTCACTCAAGACCAGAGTTGCATGGGGTTGCAAAGGTATCTGTAGCTCATTATTCTGTTTCCAGCAGTGGCTGTAAGGGGCTGCTTAAGGAAAAACACAGTCAGGCCAGGCACGTAGGCTACATTGCCCTAGCAGTCTCTCCGCCTGTAAACAGAGAAAGGTCCATTTTTCAGGGGCTTGAAAACCACAGCCTTAGCATTGCTGGCTCCTTGTTCTAGCCACCTTAGGCAGGGGCTCACAACTTGCATGAAATCAGAGTCACTAGCGAGGCAGGACACAATGGCTCAGGCACATCTGCATGTCAGTGTGTCCAAACAGTTGTCACACAAAAGTCCGTTGTATCAGCAGAGACTGCATGTCCATGTTCCTGTATTTAAAATGTGCCCTCAGAACAAGAACCCAAAGAACCAGCTTACTTTAATTCAGGTAACTAGATATGGTCTTGGGAGTAGGGATAAGGCTTTCCTCTTTGCTCATACATGCTCGTCACTAGGACTCCTGTACATCATTTTCATCTCCAGCATCCTCAGAGGCTTTTTTTTTCCCTGCTTACTGTTAGAATTTCAAGAAGGGAGAACAAATAAAAAAATAAAAATAAAATTAAAAAAACACTTCTCAGTTTAACCCACACCTGAGAGAGGGCTGCTTAGGGTGCAAGGAAGACCTGAAACAGGATCTTCCATTTCCTGTGTTGATCAGTCTAACCTGTGCAACATGGTATAAAACAGATTTGGGATGTGGCAAAACTTTTCATACTTCCTATTTCACAGGATAAAAAAAAATATATATCAGCCGTAATAACTGTGTTTTGTAGAAAGTCTGCTACGGACAGCATATGCTGCAAGTACCCCACTGGACATCATTTCCATTAGGACTTGCAAATAGGAATGCCTAAATTCTGGACTGTCATCATTATGCTTGGGCATAAATTAGGTGCTAAAAGGTTTGGTGCTGTCAAGTTTGGGTCTGTTCTGGGGTCATACAGAGCTGGGACTCTTGGCAACTTGAAGGTCTGTGTGCAAACTGCTCCTACCATTTATAAACACACAGTTTGAGTAAGGGTGACACAGTTAAATCCTGTTCCACCTGGGATTTGCTTCAGACACACTATTGTCCTAAGAAAACTGCCCCATCACTGAATTTGTTCTGTATAAATTGTAGTGTAGGTAAAAAATGCTCATAATCTCATAATAGGCATTTACGTAGCAGTTGTAAACAGACTTCCATTTTGTCCATAGCATAAGTACATGTCCATAATTACACAAAATAATTACGTTTTCCTTCTTCTTTTTTTTTTTTTTTTTTTGGGGGGGGGAATGGGGGGGGCAAAAACAAAATCAATATCTGCAGGGAATTCAAAGCCAACCACAGAATGGTAGCTGTTGTTTGAACCATGCCATGATTGACTTTGCAATTTTTTTCTCTGCCGTCTTGGAAAACAAACATCCATTTTCTATACCTTCCCTTTTCACAGATCAGCCCTATACCTGAGGCTTTATGAATCATGGTTCATGTACTACTGATGCTGTGTCCAGTCCACTCCTAAGAGTGAAAACTAGGAGATGCAAGAAGCCTGCATGGCCTTGTTGACTTATGAGTTAAAGAGCCAAGAAGAGTTAGAGAGCTCTTGCTCTGTGATCTGAGGCTGCCTAAGCAGAAATTACCATTGCAGATGGAGGAGAGGACACCAGTCTGTTCTCAGGGAGATGACACACATTACAAATGAAGCTTTACAAAGGGCTGAGAAAATAGGAGGAAGCCTTAATTTAGCTCATAAAGACGGAACCCAAGTTATGCTGATGACCAGACAGATTGTTTCTGAAAGAGATTGCTGGGATTTTCATGTATTTCAGATCGTTCTAGCCCTAAGCTTCTTTATAAAACATTTAAAATCTTGGATTATCAGAAGGTGGGTGAGGGAGGTTTGTTTAAGTGGCATACAGAAATTCACTGGTTAACAATGACGGCCTTTTGGGGAGGATGACATTTTCAAAAATGCTAAGGGAGTGGCAGCCCTTTTTTGCCTTGCTATGCATGAGATGGGAAATTAGGGCAGCCCGACACTGCTCTAAATGTCTCAGATAGAAACCTCCCCTTTCCCTATAGACATTTTTACATACTGGTGAAGTCAAACTTCTTGGCTTGTTGCTAAGGTTTAGAGGCTGAGGAAACACATGGAAAATTGTTCCTAAACATTTGCAGTGCTGGCGACATTAGCAACTGAAACCCGGTAGGTAAATGTGAGTAAAAAGTAGCAAGTAACATGTGGTGTAGAAAGCATTTACTATTATGTTTAAGTGCTTGCAGAATGTCTCTCTGTTGTTATATTTACATGGAGCACTTTGCGTACAGAACATCGATCTCGTACAGAGCCAACACATTACTGCGTTAGAAATAGTAAATTAGCAACAATACAGTTCAGGTAGGGGGGCTCTCAGCAAAGGGAATTTACCTTTATCACATAAAATGAAAGAGAAAAATCTATTTTATACCTTTATGTCTCTGTCAGCCCACATGACAAGGAGGCAGTTACCCCTGCTGCTAGATGCCTTTGACAACATTGTAAAAAGGCATGCATAACAGAATCAGCTACCACAGGAATTAAATATTCTGAATGCTTTATTTCCAGTGTTAGTCACATTCAGCTCCCTTTCCTGGCCCCTTGTCCCTCAAACCTGAGCAAGTGGAGGGACAAGAGGGCTGAGGAGGTCAAGACACTAAAACTATTTTGGGCTGAGGCAACAGCATCCCACTGGGGCTTGCTTTACCTTGCACACTTCCACGGGGTGATGTAGTAGCAGTGTCTGGTTGGAAATGAAAAGGGGCCATAGACTGGCAAGTAAGAAATCTTTCTGCATTTCCAGGGACAAAAATTAAGCCCCCTGGCGTCCACAAGAAAAGTGGTGGGAGGTGAGGGTGAAGCTGAAGCTCAGGCCAGAAAAGACAGCACATCTGGGTGTGCCAGACTGTACCATTAGGACATACCCACACTTGCACTTCTGTGAAAGCTTTCCTTATCTCCAGACTGCACATGAATAAGCTCCAGCTTTGACTGAGGTCCTGGGCTTCCAAACCTGAGCTGACACTGCTGTCTTACATGGGCTCAGCTGACATGAAATTCACTGTGGTACCAGGATGGTTTCTCAGTGCTCACTTTCAGCCACTTCATACCCCATGATGATAGGTAGCAATGGTTGGCATCAAGTCAACAAATCTGGCAGTGCTTCTTCTTTGCAGAGCCAAAAACAATGCACGGCATAGATTTGTTGGGTCAGTGACGGTAGATATCAATGGAGGGGTCCAAAACTACCCTAGAGAGAACCGCTGCAGACAACCACCACTACCTGTCTCTTGCAGATCTCCCCACTGCTTCATCTGCAGCACTCCAAGACTATGGGGTTGAAACTCACTCCATATGACATGATATCCTGATTTAAGACCTGAACCTGCAACTGTTTCCTTGGGTAGGAGCTAGAAGGAAGGGTCTGATTTTTCTGTGATCTACCTCTATATATTTTCTATGGGATGAGTACATTCTTTGTTCTTGTTAGTAAGTGCAGGAATTTTCTCATAAATATTTTATTGAATATCTTGCTTTTATCTAATAATGTTGAGAGACCAATAGAAGAAATAGCAGAATGCTAATTTTGTTTTCTTCTGATATCATTTATGCATATGTACTTGTGGACTAATACTAGAAGAACAAACGGTGTGATCTAAATTAATCTCATATTTGGTATTTCTAAAATTGCCTAGAAAATTTGGACCCATGCTGAGATTTTTTTCCTTTTATGATGCAACTTGCTTGTTTCAAACCGTACAAGATTTTCTTGCTTAATTATGGCTCAGTGTTTTTAACTGCTAGCTACAATATTAGAGAGCTTTTGTGGTTCCAATATACATCTGCAGGTAAGAGAGAAAATATTGCATAATCCATTAAATGTTGTGGATTACTAAAGTTTGTAGAAGACTGCAGACACAGAACATTCTGTGAAAGCTACCCAGATAATACTAATTTCTCCATTTCCAAAGAGTTGCATGATTCCAATTTTACCAGAGGCTATGCAGTTAAAATCTCACATACAGGTTTGAAATCCTTTAACAATAAAAGAGAAGAGCTAAATTTCTATTGTTGTACCAAGATTTCAGTTCACGGTCATAGAGGGTTGCTAAGGAAGTAGAGTTTGATCTTTGTAAAACAAGAAGAGAACTTTCAGCGTTCATTCTTCAGTTGTCTTCCTTGTCTGAGAAGAATTTGAATTATTATTGTAATGAGCCTTAAAAAATAATTAGCTGTGCTCTTTCTCAATTACTTTGAATACAGAGACCCAAAAAAGAGATGTGCCAACCAGTCTCTGTGCTTAAGAAACAGGACTGATACATATTTCATAAATGACCACAGCCAGGTTTGTTAGGGCTAGATCTGTAAAAGAATTTCACAGCTATGTAGCTGAGCAAAACAGCATCTGCCCCCCAGGCAGCCAGGCTGTCATCTGTCAGATTTTCTTTCCCCTACCCTGGGTAGCTCCATGCTGCTAAAGCTCCATATGGAGCACCTGAGGATTGTCAAGTGATTCAGTAAAAAATTTTGGAAGACCTTCAAATGACGAAGGAAGGAGGACGCAAGGATGTAGTAAGTAGTTGGTCTCATGCGAATAGCTGGCAGATGACAGGTAAATGCATCCCTCACCCTGTAAACCTCAGGTGGTAAATCCTGCCTTGGAGGTAGGTGCCCAAACCAGTTCACCCAGGAAGAGTGTGTTAACACTACCGTATCCTAACTGTGAGTTAAAATAATCAGTTATCAAAAACTGCACGGTATATATAATTTAGCCCACTCTGTCCCTACTCCAGTGACCCTACATGCCCCACCAGTAGAAATAATCCCTATGTCTGCCTTCTGCTCGCTTGTCTTTCATTTCCCAGGGCTCTCACAGGTCGTCTAAGCAGGCACTGTCCTTCCCCTTCCCTCGGCACCTCAATCTCTTTCAGAGGAGTCTGATGGGTACCCAGTGGTAGACTCTAAAGTCTACCATATGGATGGTAGGCATACATATGGATAGGTCCAACTGGTCAAGTGTCTGTGGGCCTATCATTGCTGTTGGTTAGAATACAATCATAAGTGTGTTTTTGTTGGAGAATGTCATGTGTGTGTGTGTGTTTGTTTGTTTTTATAAGATTAAACGTTTTCCTGATACATTCTCAAGGGTGTTCTAACCCAGCAAAGTTAAAGCATGAAGTTAAGGACTCCCTAGTCAGAGACTAGAATGGAAAATCTTTTCAGACAGAAAACACACATTTTGACATAGTTTTGTTTTCCAGAACATCCAGAAGTTTGGGGTTCTTTCCAGCATGAAATAAAAACAAAAACTGAAACTTAAAAGCAACTTCAGAATTGAGTCTTTAGCATTAGGATTTAGCTCTGTTTTATCTCTACATATACTTCTTTTGCATTCCCATAGGTACAAAAATCCTCATAAAAGCAAAGATTATTATAACAGTAACACAAAAAAAAATGTGTAAAATGCATGATTTTCTGTTTCTGGTATAGAAGTATTCATTTGGAGGACTTATATTCCCCATGAAAGTGACAGAGAAAAACACCATCAAAGAGTATTAAGAAAGCTGTTCTATTCAACAGTAATAAAGCTGCCAAGGTCTGCTGTCTCACAGCTCACTTGGAAAACCTTTAATCTGAAGAATTCTGACTCATTAACATGCAGATTATTGATATTATGGCCTTGCTAAAGCTCACTGCATGAGAGCATCAGCATCATGATTCCTGACTTGGCCACACATTAAGTTCTCTTCTATTCTGACCAGATTCTTCCAACAGACCCTTTGTGTCTGAGTGCCCTCCAGTACTTCATTAACCAACACATCTAACATCTTCAGAGCTTGTTCTGTCTTTTTCCAAGGAGGGCATGTGGGTCCTCTGTTATGGCAGGACTTTCTTGACATTTTTTAAGTAAAAACTCATGACCTTAGGTATAAAAAAGCAAAGAAAATTTAAATAAAACACATCGTGACCTACCAAAAGAAAAAAAAAAAAAGAGTCCAAAAGAAAAAAAGAGTCCGAGAGTCCAAAAAGAGTCCAAGCTCAACCCCAACTTCTTTTGAATTATGTAGAAGAATTCCATATTAGCATTCTTTCTTTCTAAACTGCTACTTAAAAGAAACAATTCCAAAGTTTTTGCTTTTTTTAATGCAATTTAACCTTTTTGGGTAAGAGAGGCCAGGACTGCTAGTTCTCACTATTCCTCGTTCACAATGTTCAGAAGAAATTTTTGTAAGACAAAAAAAATTTTGTAAGAAAAAAAAAAATCTTTATGAAAACACACTGAAAAATGTTGAAAATTATTCACATCATCATTAAAGCATGAAACCAGATGTCTTCCTGCAGCACTCTCAAGAAGATCCTTTCTCCATAATGTCTGCAGCTACATTTCCTCCATGTCCCAGGCAACACTGTGTATTTGAACAAGATCACTATTAACCACAGCTGAAAAAAAAAAAAAAGGGGGGGGGGGGGGGGGTAAACAGCACTCCAAGCCTTTCTCTGAAGTAAAACTCCTTGAATTACTTCCAAAACAAAAGGCAATTCAAACTCAGAAGAAACTAGCCATATCCTTATAAAATTGAACATCCTCTGTAAGAAGATCTCATCTTCTGCTTGGGTCTGTTTGACATGGGTACAGAAGTGAGTCAAGCTGGGTCAGGGATAGCCACCATCAGAGAAAATTAAGTATGAGTAGTGCATGATGGATAACCTCACAGTGGAGTTTGTACTGAATACGTAAAGGCTGGCACACAAGTTCCCACGAGTGCTCCTGATGGGGTACTGTTATAGGCATATCTTGTTCTCTGTGCTTGTCTCCTTCCATTGCCTGATCAAACAAGACATGGAAAGCAGCAAGGCAGCAGCTGCCCTTGCTTGGGACTGTTTGCAGACCCCAGAAATCTTGTGTCCTAGGCAAATCTGTTCTATAGTAAAGAGCCTGACGCATTTTTGTTTGTTTTTTAACATGTCAGGATTAATTTGGCCAAATTAACTGCATCACTAATGCACATGCTGACATCTGAACTACCCTTTCTTGTCTTCCACAGTGGCATTAGTAGAAAGAAATGACTGCTTCTTACAAAAAAGTCATTTCATCATAATGCAGACATCTAAAAGTGGTCAGAGGAACTGTGCCATAAAGATTCCTGTTTCTCTTCTTGGCTTACCAAGGCAGTTCAGGGTGCCTGACTCCAACATAGTGACCTATACTGCAAAGGCCTAAATTTAGCTGCACCACCATAACTAATCAAAAGCATATAAAAAAAAATCAAAAGGGTACAAAAGATATAAATAAGCTCAACAGAATACTAGCTAGTAGAATTATCATTTCAAACACACTTAAGCATTTGGCTAAGTATTTAAAACTCAGGGCTTCTGGTTCTCCATGTAATTTAGCAAGAAGACTACTAATGCTCTCTACAGGAGCTGGGCTAGCCTGTAATTAATTATTCCACCTCTAAAAGAGAGCAGTCCATCAGCCCACCAAAGGCAGGCTGGCTCAGCAAGAAATGATGGAGCACCACTTAGAAGCGTATTTTTTCTCCAATGTACAAATGTGATAGGATGATCTTTGTCCTTCCCCTCATATCACCATGACAGATACCCATTTTTGTGGGGACGATTAAAAATTGATTGAAAGTCCCTCATCATTTTCCTCTTTCTTTTTAATAGAGTAGAATTATGTACCCAGACTGGTGTTTTTCTGCTAGAGGTCAGATCTCCAGTCACTGGCTTTCCATGGCATTAAAGTGATCAGCATTCATGTCATGGTGTGTCATTAGGGTCTCTGTCCTACAGATTTCATAGAATAAAACAATCTTGTAGCTTTACACTGTAATCCTCTTTGTCACTGTAAGTTATTGTCATGATGGGCTACTGCTTTACTGTTGGAAAGAAACAGCACCACGTGATAATGATTATAAAATGCGATGCTTGCACATTAATCTTCTGGCTATCATCTCCACCATCCCTTACATTTGAAGGGTTAATAAATCAGTTGTAAATATTTTTTTTTTCCAGAATGGAACTTGTCACAAAAGCTGCAGAGTTAAATATTTGCATAAAAGAAATATGAAAACAGGGAGCTAGCTAGTTTGAGGACCATCCCCATCTCCGTTCTTTGACTCAAACCCCACATTTTAGCTAAATGATTAATAATTTCTGAATAATGAACTGTTTCATCTGCTGAAATTTTAATTTCAGGATGCAAAACAAAAATACACCTGTGTTTTTTCCAGGAGCTTAGCAGTATACTTGTTCGTGTATATGTATATGTGAATACATATATATATGAAATTCATATGATCCATCAGGAATGTAAAATTAGAAATGGTTTTAAATCTGGATGTTGTGGTTTCACCCGGTCGGCAGCTAAACACCACACAGCCGTTCGCTCACCCTCCCCCCTCCCTCTCTGGGATGGGGGAGAGAAATGGGAAAGTGAAGCCTGTGAGTTGAGATAAAGACAGTTTATTAAGACAGGAAAATAATAATAACAATAATAATAATAGTACTACTACTAATAATGTGTACGAAACAAGTGATGCACAATGCAATTGCTCACCACCCGTTGACCGATGCCCAGCCTATCCCCGAGCAGCCGGCCCCCCACCCCGGCTAGCCACCCCTATATATTGTTCAGCATGACGTCAGATGGTATGGAATACCCCTTTGGCCAGTTTGGGTCAGCTGTCCTGGGTCTGTCCCCTCTCAGCTCCTGCTGCATCCCTAGTCTGCTCGCTAGCAGGACAGAGCGAGAAGCTGAAAAGTCCGTGGCTTGGTGTAAGCACTGCTCTGCAACAATTAAAACATCAGCATGTTATCAGCGCTCTTCTCATCCTAATCCAAAACATAGCACCCTGCCAGCTACTAGGAGGAAAATTAACTCTGTCCTAACTGAAACCAGGACATTGGAAAATAAAAATTTCTCAAAAATTATGCCAAATCTCATCTCTTGGTTATATTGGTCACATTAAATTTGGTCTTTCAAAGAGCTTCTGAAGTTTAGAGGAGTCATTATTGAGTGTCATTGAAGGCGACCTTTGGGTACTCAGCACTTCAAGCATCTCATCATTGCATGGATTGAGAGAATCCATTCTTGCAGCAACTCTTTCTATGGATCCCCAAACTGGAGTAAAATATTTCATTGTTATTAAGTTCATGCCCAGCTGTTGATTCTGTACCCATCTTCTTCCACTGAGGACATGGTTTTAGCTTCCCAAACAGGCCATCCTTTCTCTGATGATGAACAATAAATATGAAAGTATTTTGCTGTTTCTCTGTGTTCTTTAAAGTGGATGTTAATCTTGAACTCCAAAGAAAAAGCAAATGAGCAAGGTAGCAGACTAATAGATGACAGATAGCCTAAAAGAGCTCCTCTTTTTCCTGGTCACTTTGCATATTTAAAGAAGATTTGCATTATTTCCAGATATGAATAACCATTCTAGTCTGAAGGATATCTGCAACATACCTGTGCAACAGTTGCCTGGAGTCCTGTACTCTCAGGGAGAAATACAGGCACCTTCAGGGAGACATTCTGTACTGGTTTCACACTGATGGCCAACTGAAGTCCACCACACTGCCCTCTCACTTCCCCTTCTCACAGGAACAGGCGGAGAAAACGATGGAAAAAAAAGAAAAGACTCACAGGTTGAGATAAGGACAGTATGATTGCCCACCAATTACCATCACAGGCAAAGTAGATTCACAGTAGGGAGGTTAACAAAATTTATTGCCTACTACTATCAGACAAGATCAATGAGAAACTAAAAGCAGACTAAAAGCACCTTCCCTCCATCCACTCTCTTCTACCTTCTCCCCCTAAGCAGTGCAGGAAAATGGGGTCTGTGGTCAGTCCATAATGCTTTGTCTCCACCTGCTCCACCAGGGGCCTCTCCACAGTCTACAGGGAAACATTGGCTCTGGCACCTGGCGCACCTCCTGCTGCACTAACCTTGGGGGCAGCAGGGGGCTTGTTCCCTCGCATGTTCTCACCCCTCTCCCCCAGCTGCTGTTGCATGGTGTTGTTTCCCTTCCTTAACTCTGCTCTCCCAGAGGCCCACCCAGCATCGCTCCCTGGCTCGGCTCTGGCCAGCAGCAGGTCCCTTTTGGAGCTGGCTGGAGCTGGCTGTGGCCTGACATGGGGCAGCTGCTGGGCTCTGCTCACAGAGGCCACCCCTGCAGTCCCCTTGCTACCAAACCTTTGCCATGTAAACCCAATACAGGTTCATTTAACTTATTTAAAACATTTACTACGAGGATATAGAAAATCACCCAACGAGTGTCTTTTTTTTTTTTTTTTTTTTCCCTAAGGTCAAATGAGTCTGAGGGGTAACCTCAGCTGGAAACATTTTACAGACTCTTAAAAATGCAATTCATATTGCACATTAGCAGCTTATCTATCCTCTGAACACACAACTAGAATAACTGAGGTGTGCAGGAGAAACGCAGCACCTTGCAGCCTGCTCTGGAGGGGACCAACCTCACAGTCCCATGTACCTAGTGAGAAATTCCCAAAATACATCCCTCAGTGCTATTATCCTGTCAGTAACTCTTCCTTTATGCTAGTGAAAGCCCCCTTCATGTATATTTGCTATTCAAAACTACATCTGAGTATTATTAGCGAGATGATGGTTTCTTGTGTAAGCTGCACCCGAGGGTACTGAAAGAACAGGCGGAGGAGCTGGCCGAGCCGCTTTCCATCATTTATCGGCAGTCCTGGCTATCAGGGGAGGTCCCAGTTGACTGGCGGCTAGCCAATGTGACGCCCATCTATAAGAAGGGCCGGAGGGCAGACCCGGGGAACTATAGGCCTGTCAGTTTGACCTCAGTGCCAGGAAAGCTCATGGAGCAGATTATCTTGAGGGTCATCACGCGGCACTTGCAGGGCAACCAGGCGATCAGGCCCAGTCAGCATGGGTTTATGAAAGGCAGGTCCTGCTTGACGAACCTGATCTCCTTCTATGACAAAGTGACGCGCTTGGTGGATGAGGGAAGGGCTGTGGATGTGGTTTACCTTGACCTCAGTAAGGCTTTTGACACCGTTCCCCACAACATTCTCCTCAAGAAACTGGCTGCTCGGGGCTTGGACTGGCGTACGCTTCGCTGGGTTAGAAACTGGCTGGATAGCCGGGCCCAGAGAGTTGTGGTGAATGGAGTCAAATCTGGTTGGAGGCTGGTCACAAGTGGTGTCCCCCAGGGCTCGGTACTGGGGCCGGTCCTCTTTAATATCTTTATCGATGATCTGGATGAGGGCGTCCAGTGCACCCTCAGTAAGTTTGCAGATGACAGCAAGCTAAGTGCGTGTGTCGATCTGCTCGAGGGCAGGAAGGCTCTGCAGGAGGATCTGGATAGGCTGGAGCGATGGGCTGAGGTCAACTGTATGAAGTTCAACAAGGCCAAGTGCCGGGTCCTGCACCTGGGGCGCAACAACCCCAAGCAGAGCTACAGGCTGGGAGATGAGTGGTTGGAAAGCTGTGTGGCCGAGAAGGACCTGGGAGTACTGGTTGATAGTCGGCTGAATATGAGCCAGCAATGTGCTCAGGTGGCCAAGAAGGCCAACAGCATCCTGGCCTGTATAAGAAGCAGTGTGGCCAGCAGGTCTAGGGAGGTGATTGTCCCGCTGTACTCGGCTCTGGTGAGGCCACACCTCGAGTACTGTGTTCAGTTTTGGGCCCCTCGCTACAGGAAGGACATGGACGTGCTCGAGCGAGTCCAGAGAAGGGCGACCAAGCTGGTGAGGGGTCTGGAGAACAAGTCTTACGAGGAGCAGCTGAGGGAGCTGGGCTTGTTCAGCCTGGAGAAGAGGAGGCTCAGGGGCGACCTTATCGCTCTCTACAGTTACCTTAAAGGAAGCTGTAGTGAGGTGGGGGTTGGTCTGTTCTCCCACGTGCCTGGTGACAGGACGAGGGGGAATGGGCGAAAGTTGCGACAGGGGAGTTTTAGGTTGGATGTTAGGAAGTACTTCTTTACCGAAAGGGTTATTAAGCATTGGAACGGGCTGCCCAGGGAGGTGGTGGAGTCACCATCCCTGGAGGTCTTTAAAAGACGTTTAGATGTAGAGCTTAGTGATATGGTTTAGTGGAGTACTTAGTGTTAGGTCGGAGGTTGGACTCGATGATCTTGAGGTCTCTTCCAACCTAGAAATCTGTGTCTGTGTCTGTGTCTGCTTGTGGGTCATATACGGATTTCTGAATTTGTGCAGAAACTAGATATGTGACACAGCTGAAAGTGTTAAAATTCAACTTTTCTGCCTCTCACTGTCTCCTATATAACACAGCCTTCATTGGTTGTATAGTGCATGAGGCATCACATTATGAAAATAAGGAAAAAACTTGCCTGCCCAGAATAATGGAATATAGCATTCTTCACACCAAGAGTGGCAGGACACAGGTTCTGCTTCAGATTCCTATTGTGTGAAAGAGACAAAAAGATGTGTGTGCCCATGTCTTGGGCTTACATGGCAAAGTTTTGGTAGCAGCGGGGTTGCAGGGGTGGCCTCTGTGAGCAAAGCCCAGCAGCTGCCCCATGTCAGACCAGAGCCAGCTCCAGCCGGCTCCAAAACGGACCTGCTGCTGGCCAGAGCCGAGCCAGGGAGCGACGGTGGGTGGGCCTCTGGGAGAGCAGATTTAGGAAAGGGAAACAACACCATGCAACAGCAGCTGGGAGAGAGAAGTGAGAACATGTGAGGGAAGCAGCCCTGCAGCCCCCAAGGTGAGTGCAGCAGGAGGGCAGGAGGTGCTCCAGGCAGGCAGCAGCAGTTCCCCTGCGGCCTGTGCAGGGAGAGGCCCCTGGTGGAGCAGGCTGTCCCCCTGCAGCCCATGGGTCCCACACGGAGCAGATCTCCACGCTGCAGCCCCCCGTGGAGGAGCCCACGTGGAGCAGGTGGATGTGGCCTGGAGGAGGCTGCGGCCCACGGAGAGCCCCCGCAGGAGCAGGCCCCGGGCCGGAGCTGCAGCCCGTGGAGAGGAGCCCACACAGGAGCAGGGGGTCTGGGGGGAGCTGCCGCCTGCCCGTGGGGGACCCGTGCTGGAGCAGTTTGCTCCTGGGGGATGGATGGACCCCGTGGTACGGAGCCGTGTGGGAGCAGTTCTTGAAGAGCTGCTGCCTGTGGGCAGCCCCCGCAGGCTCAGTTTGGGAAGGACGGCATCCCATGGCAGGGACCCACTTGGAGCAGGGGCAGGGAGTGACCGTGAGGGAGCGGAGGAGACGAAGCATCAGGGACTGACCGCAGCCCCCATTCCCTGTTCCCCTGTGCTGCTCAGGGAGGAGGAGGTGGAAGAGGGTGGATGGGGTGAAGTGTTTTTAGTTTGCTTTTAGTTTCTCACTGCTCTAGTCTGCTAGTGATTGGAAATAAATTATATTAATCTCCCTATATTGAGTCTGTTTTGCCCATGATGACAACTGATGAGTGATCTCCCTGTCCTTATCTCAACCCTTGAGCCCTTTTCATCACATTTTCTTCCCCTTTCCCTTTGAGGAGGGGAGAGTGAGCAGTTGTGGTAAAGTTCAACTGCATAGCAGGGTAAAACCATCACAGACCACTAGACCTTTGGGTTTAGAGACTTTCTGACTCTCCGGTGTTTGTTACTGTGACCCAGGATGCTCCAATTGCTCCCAGTTTTAGGACTCCATCCAAAACTCTTTATTCAAATGTCCAAGTGGGCAGAGCACCAGCAACATGAGGAGTGAATGCTGACTGACTCACCCACCCAGTCAACAAGCCACAGGGAGTACATTTCCTTAGGCAGCCCTTTCTCACAGGTTGGGGACTTCACTCATTTTGCAACAAGCAAATATCTAAACTAGAGAAGACTAAAGCACATGGTGAAATCCCATGCTTTTGGTGAGATGCTAGACACACTAATATGAAGGGCAGCTATCTTCTGTACTCAGAATGGATTCTAAATCTATCATGAAGACCAACGGTTCATCTAGAAAGTTGAGTTACTTATTAAATCTTGGAAATATAGAAAATTATGTGGAACACATTGATGCTAGTGGCCAGAGGCGGCTCAGAAATACACCAGTGCACCTTTATTTATGTCAATGCAGGAGCCATAGTAAAACTGGAAGAAGAAGGTGAGTCTTAAGACTTTTTAAGAATTGACTCTGGTCCTGAGATGAAGAGTTACCTTATCTCTAACGTCAGCACAGTTGGGGGAAGGAAAGCAAATGGGGAGGGAGAAGAGGAAGGAGCACGGAAAAGTGAATGTGGAAGGAATGCAAGTAGATAAAGCAGTAACAGAGGCCAGATCCCTTTACTTTCTCTCTCACATCAAAGTACATAGTGTTAAAAGATCGACTGTGTGGACTGATGCAGGCAAGGAAAACCCGCGGGGGGGGGGGGGTCACTGAAGCAGAGGACTTGTTTTGCTGGCTGAATACAGAGCAAAGGTGGAGAGCACTAGCTGTAAATGTCATGCTGTAACTTGCAAAGAGGTAAGGGAGTGGGGCACTCAAGTCCTAGAGGACGCGTTCAGTTTCTGCTTTTCTTTCTCTTTTGGAGTGCGTCAGTGGCAACTCTATATTGAAAGTGCTGCAGTGCACCTATCCCTTGAGCAAGCTTTGTGTGGATTTTCATAAAAATGAGCTAATACCTTATATGAAATACAGCTCCTGCCAGTAGCACATTGCTTCCTCACTCCGTGCTAAAACACCACATCAGTCCAACACTGGAAGGGAATCATATTCACTGTTGAATCCACATCACTACTTCCTGCATTATTCTGGATTTTCAAAAGAGGTTTCAGAGCCAAATATAAATGCAGCTCAGTTCAGCTTACTTCGTAAATCCGATGAGGTCACAACTTGAGAAAGCATGACAGCTGGCTCCACTGCTAAACAACACGTGCTGGTCTCGGGGCTGAATTATTAAGCCTTTGCTTTGGTGTGACATCCTTCAGGGTAATTGATATCCTTCAGGGTAATGCACTCATCATTTTATCCAAGCTGCTGCATGGGGGCAGTGCTACATGCATCCTTGCCAGCCTCTTTCAAGTCTTGTTGATTGACTATTGTCTGCAAACCAAGCAGAAGGCAGAGTGCTGATTAACCGAAAGACTTTTAATTGCCACTTTTCTTGAAGTTTTTAGCAGCAAGGACAGAGATGGAGGTTTCACAGTGACCCCTTTTCAGGCCTAATTGGAAGAGCTGATGGAGTGAAACCGGATGAATGCTTTGGATTGCTCCTATTCAATGGCTTGAGGGCCTCCATAATAACGCACTGGGCTCAAGCTCTCATTCTCTGCTGGAGATATAGGAACTGAAAAACAGGCCTGTTGGCTCTTCTTTTTGTGTTAAACAGATAGCAGATTAACTCTTTTGGAACTTTCCATACCTTTCAACATGAATCTGAATTTCGTGATGCTTTTGTCAGTGTATTCAAGGTGGAAGGAGAGATTTCAGCTATTGCATTTCAAATTCAGATATGCATGTTCATGTAGCCTCAGGCCAAAGACTGCAAAGAATCTGCAAAGTGGTGAATAGGAGATGGAATCTGTGCTGTCTGGTAAAACAGCTCTGTTTTCTTCTTTTGCTCTTTGTTTTTTATTTAACAAGGCATGAACATTACCTTGCACTGCAACTGCACACTAGAGAGCAGGCTGCCGAGCTTTGAAACGTAAATGCTGTTTCTTTCTTTGCTCCCTGGAGTTTTCTCATTTCTATTTATTTTCATTAGCAGAAATAAAAACAAATTAAAGCATGCAACACCCAATAGAGTAGGACTGCAGCAAGCACAACTGCTAGCACCTGAGGCATTTTATTACTCCAGTGGTATCCCCACATTTGAACAAAGCCCAGCTGCCTGAGAACTGTTGGAGGCTGAAAATCCAGTTGTGTGGTGTTTTTTTTGTTTGTTTGTTTGTTTGTTTTTTCTCGCAATCATACAAGTGTATGAGGTTCTTGATCTCACAGCTCCATTCCTGTTTTATCCCCAAAGCCAATTTACCAGTGCCCCAGAGGTCAGTTTGCTTGAATGCTCAGGGTCAGGTGTGTAGCTGGTTCAGCTTGCTTCCTCTGTTTCCTTTATAGCCTTTAATTTTAGTATGCTGGCCACTAAAATGGCTAGTTATATTTTAGTAGTAGTATCATACTAAGAACATAGTACGCACTTTTTCCCTCTTTTGCAACCTTCACACTCACTAGTACAAATGTGTTTTCGTTCCTTAGTCCCATTTTCACAGCAAGTTTATTTCCTCTACCTCAGTTCCGTTTTTCATTTATCCCATTAACGAGCTTCTGAAAACAAAGGACATATCTTCAGTCACACAAATGGTCCCAGTCATTCCACGTGTCAGTCCAACTTTTGCTGTTTTCATTATATTTTGCTTATATTTATGCAAGTCTTCTAATTGCACAGAGAATAAATTTAAGGCACATTAATAACAAAACCAAGTGTTCTGGGTCTTCACTCTGATGTGAGGGGGACTGTGCCTGAACTATGTCGATCACTTGAAAATGAACCCCATAGCATTCAAATATGGGTCTACAAAAACATGGAGATTATTTTTAAAGCATCCATCTAATTGTTCCTGTCTAGTAGGATGGCAACATAGTAGATGAATAACTGAGGAAAGGGAATAGATTGTAGGAAGCAAGAATAAAAAAGATTAGTGTTTTTTCTTTCAAATTGTTTTTTTCCCCAAGAAAAAACAACCTATTCTCAAAAATAATAATGAAACAAAACTTTAAAAATTCCAGAAATTTAGAAAGAAAATTTGCTTTTACTATTGAAAATAAGAATATCAATAATTTCATAATCTAACATTTTATAGTATAAGAAAAAAAATTACCTTTTGCAAAGCTTGTTTAAAACATTGTTCACTTTCAAAACAAAAAAAAAATGACTGAAGCAGTTCAATTTTAAATTAAAAGACTCTCCAGCCTGGCTTTGAGCTGTTTTAACCTACAATGCCTCCCATTTGATAGCCTAGCTGAAGTATAGTTTCTTGCAAGCAACCAATCCCACCGTGAGACATTCACCAAGGTGGTTTGCTCCCCTGAGAGGTAACCTCTGACATTTCTGCGGCTATCCTAAGTGTTGCAAGCTATAGAAGCGAGTTAAACCACAAGCGTATGCCCTTACTCCAGAGCTACTGCTGCTGCATATTTTGTCACTTGGTAGTGGGTTGAAGTCCCATGGTAACTCCAGCTGCAGCATGCTGCTAGCTTGCTTAGGAAACTAATGGGGTTTGATTCCCTCTGCAGAGGCCCCCATGGCAGCAAGCAGATAATATGCCTAGGTTTTTGCCTGCCTGCTAGCAAGCCTACAGCAGTACAGAGCAAACATTTTTCTAGATGCTCGCACCCACTGCATAGCTACCACCTGCCAGTATTTACTAATGGACCAGGCACATGTGAGGATCCCCTCCCGCATTATGCCAAGTTCAGGCACAGATTTTTGATTTTTTTTTTGGAAGTAGGAGAAATTTTAAGGCATTGTGTGTAGTTCTGTGTCTTCCCCTTGCCACGCTGCCAGTTTTCATCCTCAGTTTTGTTTTCTGTGGAGCTTCTTCCCAATGCCTTTTGTTAATTAGGGTGGCATCGTGCCAATAAAAGGTTTTGGCTATTACTAAGAGCTCCTGAGACAGCTTTTGTAGAAAGTTGATACAATTTCCTTTGCCCCCTGGGAATGCACAGTCCTAAAATTGGATTGCATCTTAATACCCCTGAATCAACTAGGTCAGCATATTCTTCAAATCATTTCCCTGCTTCTAAAATATACAAAAGATACCAAAGAGATTTACATTCAGTGAGGACGTGATTACGTGTTGATCTGGCTGCTTCTGCTCCCAGACAGGAGTTCCCTCTCCTTGACCTGTTTCTGCAAAGCAGTGAGCAGTTTGGGTGATCTAACAGCTCTTCCTTCACATCCCAGTTTCATTTTTATTACTATTACTGTTATTTTCTTCTGGAATTAAAGAATATAGACCTAGCAGGACATTTTAGCTGTCTCTGGGTTAATGATGGGTTACCTGAATGCACATTCATTGATTCTACATGTAAGCTTCATAATAACAGAGGGGTTTAGGCACCAAACTGTTTCTATTTCAGTCTGGAACATTTACTGTTAGAAAAAAGAGCACAAAATATTACCAGTCTGCTTACCCACATCTTCTCAAGTGTCTATGATCTGAAGTTTGGTGGAAGTCAGTGTAGGTGAAAGAGCCATCTGCCAAGTCTGTGACAAAAATGTAATCTGGCACAAAAGAAGAGAGAAAATCTGAAGATTTTTATTGTTGTTTTTTTTTTTCTTTATCCCCAAGGAATTTTAAAATTTCCTTCATTCTGGAATAAAATGACATACAGAGAAAAAAGAGAAAAGAACACAAGCCCACAGCAAAAATCTTGAATGTATCATTCAGAGATATTCTGTCAATTGAAAAAAAAAATCAGTCTAATTAGCACATTCTATAGACTATAGAAAAACAAAGAATAAAACAAACTTAGTTTGAAACAGAAAGGTTGAAACTTTCCATATTGAAGAAGTTGACCAGACTTGCCTGATCTCTTCAAAGTTATTTTCTCATTAACTTTCAAAACAAATTTCTCCTGATTGCCAAATCTTTATGAAGTGCATCAGTTTGGACAAACTAGCAACTTTAGCCAGAATCATTCAGCCAGAACATTTCCAGTCCTGTGTCAAATCTTGCCCTGAAAGGCTGTTTCTGATAAGACAAGCAAATACGAGCATGGATGGCTACTGATCATCAGCAGTGGACTCTCAGGTGGTGGATAACCAGCTCTTAGCATCCTCCCAGCGCTGGGCTGCAGCACTGCCTTGCCACCTGATGCTGGCACACACTACTCGCACACCCTGGGCACCACTCTGCCTTTGGCTGCTTAAAGCTGCCTCTGCTCTTCCCAGGAAGCCTTCAGCAGAGGGGCACATGCTGGGTAGGCTCCAGAGATATTCTGGGGGTTCCTCGGGTACCAGATTTGATAAAGCACCAGTACTTCAGCAAATCTTCCTAAAGTTGGTGGCCATCTCTACATTCTGAAGAGAGCAGCATCATAACTGGGTATAGAATCATACCCATCCAGAGGTGCTCAGTCTAGGTGGCCACATCACAAAAACCTTTTACAGATGTTTTCCAGGTGTTACATTCCTGCCTTCATAGTGACTAGGAGCAGATGGGGAGAATATTTGTTATATCAGTCACAAAAGCAGACTTTCCTGTGAGCATCCTCACTTTCACACTTCGGTTTAAAAGGAAATTTCATTCATGCTACTCCTCAGCAGTTGGTTGAATCTCCACCTACTAATGCTTAGCAGGAGTGGTTTTACAGCTAACGTGCAGACGCCTGGGGCAGACACATGATCCCATCAAGGGACACAAAAGAAAATCCTGAAATGATGGCTACCACATTTTTTATCACGTCAGTGTTTTGCATCTTGACAATGAAGGCAGTAGGGTAGAATCTCCTTTCAAATTTTGTGAGTAAATTGCTTTCTTGTAATAACTGGATTTTCCACTGACAGATGGCAGCTACAAGCTGTCAATCATTTTAAATTCAAAGGATAGATGAAGCACAACAAATGTATTGTTATTTCCTGCTAGGCTGGAAGTGTGGCCAAGCTGGTGTACAGTTCCTTTGTATTATGCTGGGTTCATAGATTTCACAAGTATAATCCTTCTGCCAGGCACTGACTGGAAGAAAAAAAGGCCACATGCAATTTCTTATGGTCTTCATTAAAAATGCAAATATCATCAGACTCAGATCCAGCCAGAAGAAGAAAACAACCCTGGACACAAAACACAACCAACCAATCAAAACAAAACAAAACAACAAAAAAAGAAACACACACACACAAAAAAAAAATAATAGGGGAAAAATACACAAACCTGCCCAATATTTGCTTACCTTACATTTCTTCATCACAAACCAGCTTTGAGTTCTATTGGCTCATTTATGTGCCTTGTGACAGTCTTACAAATTCCTGTTTTTCTCAACTCTGTAACATAATGCCTGGCTTTAGCAGCAATGTCCCTATTTCAAAATGCAGATGCAAATAAACCTATTTGGACCTGATCATTTCTCAGCTCTAGTCAACTATTGCACTTCTAAAACAGAGACCAGGCATTTTTGCCCTTCCTGGAGCCTCCTGGAAAAGTCTGCTTTTCTCCCTGAAGCATTAGGGAGCATTTATTCTTGTTATTATGTGAGAAAATACGAACAGCTAGCCTGAAACCAGTACATCTGTAAGACTGAAACAAACACACATTAAAAGCATGTAGTGCAACTGTAATTTGGGCTGAACTGGCTCCTGGCTGACTCCATGCAACGAGAGCACAGCTGCTCCTAAACTGCAAGCATGTGGCAGAGGGATGGTGGGACAACACTGAAAAAGGACCATCGTAATGAAAGTTGCATTGCATTTGGCTCTATACAGAAATGCTGCCTAGCCTGAGCCAGGGTAGCAGTCTTATTTTGGTAAATTTGTTGAACAGTGCTTAAACTATCTTTCTGTCATCTTTTCAGACCAAACATGATCATATTTGAAGGAAAAATGTGGTTTGTTTTTCCAGTGAAAGCTGAAAGCACTGAAAGACAATTGAAATTGAGGTAATTTTCCCCATGGGAAACATAGAATTAAACTAAAAGTTTAACATCTGAGTTACAGAGCACCCCTTAATGGCAGAAGGGGTAATAGTTGATAAAGATGACCAGGTAAGGAAGCTTGATAGAAGTAGGGAAAACTGGAATAAGACTCCACTGTGACCACGTCCTTCATAATATTGGCAATGTCATCCTCTTAGTTGAGTATCATTTTAGAAAAGGTGACTATTGTTCACTACAACTCAGTGAATGGTGACATTGATGAGCCATTCATACCGTACATTGGTGCAGGACATTGTGTTAAAAGTATTTGGGGCTGGGCAACAGAGAAGAAGGCTTCCAATTTATGGTGGCTTTGCTATGGCTCTGTAGCAAGGTGGAGCCCCTGTATGAACAGGGGAGCGTGTTCCTCACCGAAAAGCAGCTCCATGTGGATCTCAGTCTGGAGATGCTTCACAGATGCAGAATTGGGCAGGGCAGGCTCAGTGCAGAGCAGGAAGACAAGAAACAGGTGGAGTTTAGGAGATTAAGCTGAAGCAGAGGTCTTCAAAAAGAAGTTCTTTTGGCTTGTTGGGGTCCTGTCATTACAAGTCTAGGAAACTGCAGATACATCTTAGTCTTCTGATTAATGCTTCTCAGTGTTAGAAAGGACGTGCCACACATGTGGTTTTTATTTTTTATTTATTTTTTGGTCTTCCTCAGCCCAGCGACAGAAGGCATCTTATTTTATGGCCTGATAACATCATACAAGAACGTGCATTGGTGGTGCAGATCTAATTGTGTAAAACATAAACGGTCTCAAAGGCAGAGCAACAGAAGCCACATGGGTACACTTATTCCTCCATGCCTCTAATCTTCCACTCCGTGCCTTCTGACAGGGCCGAAATTAACATCAGTACACTTCATTCTTTAACTTCAAGTGCTTCTGCTGCAGTAACAGAGTAGGAAGCAAATGCATAATCTTTCTGTTGCAGCAGGACTGACATTCAGTTGCTTTCAGAGGGCAAATTGTAGCACAAATCTTCAAGTTGCATCAGGAGTTTCCATTATGTTCTCAAATCTGTGCAGTCTTCTTGGCTGGAGGTGTATGTCCTGGCTTCATCAGATGGCCTGTGTGGTACACATTTTTTGTTTCCTAGAAGATCTCAGCTTGGGAGTTTGGGGCTTATATGACAGTTTTGATACATGTGACATCTCTGAATCAGTGGTTAAAACCCAGAATCTTAGGCTAACTGCATGGAAACGAATGTGCCTGGCTGCTCTGAATGTCAAAAAAGTTTCTTATAACAGATGACATGTCATTAGGTGAGAGCAACAAAATGGAAACCTTGGTGTACAGGAAACAAGTTAGGCACCTGCTTTGAGAATATTTCCCATAAAACATTTGATTTCTTTCCTATTTCCTTATCTGCCAGGTACCTGAGCTGTAGAAGTCTGTCAATAGTCTGATGATGCCTGCATAAAAACCTTTGGTAGACTTTAGATGCAACAGATGGCGTGTCTCAGTTTATCAGTGAGGTATCTTTTTTTTTTTAATATTTTTTTTATTCTTTTCTCCGTAACTTGTCCTTGTGAGACTGAATTCTCTGCCCTGCTGGCACTCAAGGCCAAGTACCATCAGCCGCTGAAAACGTCCTGCAACCAAAGGCTTCTCTCACCCTTGCTGAGACATGAGATAAAACAACAGGTACATCTATCACACTGAAAGATAAAGATTTCTTTCATCATCATTTTCACTAAACGCCAATGAGAATTTAAGCCTAGTAATTAGAGCAGACCAACAGATCACTGCTGGAGACATTTTCAATGCCAACGATACTTCAAAGGTACTTCTGTTTCTGGCCAATCCAGTTCTTTGCATACTAAAGTGACCCAAAATGGTCAATTTTCAGGCTTTGACGGTAAGAGATTCATGCAGCACTCATCATTAATAAGGGTAGTAATACAAGATGACTAAAATAAATTGACCCAAGTTTTTGCTCAATTATACCATTTCATTGTCATTCACAAAGATTCCTGCTGCTTAACACTTTATGGAATTAAATAACTCACACTGAGGAGAAAATAGGTATACTAACTGACGGACAGAATTTTTGGAAGGGTTCTGTAAGCATATTGCAGTTAGAGGAAGGAAAAACTGAACAACACAGCAGACAGGGCACTCAGTGTTAAAGCCATCCTGTGAGGTACCCTTCCACTTTTTCACCTCTGTTTTCTCACTCTGTGAACCAGTTCATTTGCAGTTACCTGTCACTGTCTCACAAACATTCAGGAATACCATCAGCTTTAAAGTTCACATGCAGAAGCATGAGCAATGCAAATATGCTTGCCACCATGCTGGCCAGCAGCCCAAACCCACACAGAGATGAATATACCAAAAAAAAAAAAAATTTGTTCTGTCACGATAAAATTATTTCAGAGCCCTGCATTCTACACATTTCTCGGCATATTACAGTTTATTACAAATCAGATAAGATAAAACTTTTTTTTTTCTTTTCTGTGTTCTATGTGGAAATGAAATTATTCTCTTTGGTATTAAAGATTTTTTTCCAGCTTTACTTGATTCTGATAAATCAGATGATTTCTCCTGCAAGCACCCAGCCAATCAAAGGCATTGTCCTACAGTTTATTATTATTATTCTATTATACAGGCAGCACTTCTACCATTTCCTTCTATTGTAGTCCCTCTAAATTAGTGGTTCTTTTTTTTTTTTTTTTTTAAACTGCTGCATGCTTTTAGGCACTTTCCTAGTTAGAAGATTCTCCTGTATCACAAGGACATTAGACATAATTTTGACCACAGTGAGAAGGATGTAATCCAGGAATAAATACAGTGAAACAGTGAAGTCACACAAAAGATCTGCCTATATGAGACCAGAAATAGACCCATAGTTGTTGCTAATTAAATTGGCTTCTATTTGCATTGTCTTGTCTTACAAGGGAGGTGCTAGACAAAATGCCCACGTGTGCCTTTATGTTTCAGAGTTGCCTTGAAGGATTTCTACCAGTTCCCGTGGAAAACGTTAGTTAACCACAATGATAAGGAAGGCAGAGGCTGCAAACAAAAGCAGGTTGGGCTGATGAAGTTTTACCACTTGCATTTGAACTCAAAAATTTCAATCCCATCAGAGATTCATATTATAAATCAATTTGGCAAACTATCAGGCTTTAAAATCAATTACAGTAAATCAGAAGCTGTGCTCACAGATAATGCATGAAGGGGCACCCTTACGCAGCAATGACCTTTTAAGCTGCCACAAGCCAGTTTCCACTACTTGGCAAAGTATCCTCCCACAATGCTAAGTGAATTATATTAAACCTATTTCAGTCTGTTATCGAGTATATAACGGGAGAGCACTGCTGAGAGCAAATCCTCTTATCCTTCTTCGGAAAGGAAAAACACAAACCACCTGACAAAGTTGTTGTTTATCCCATGTCTATACTACACATCCCCTCTTTAAGGAAGAGGTACAATAAAGAATCATGAAATTCTAGTCCAAGCTTCCCTCACAGTTTTAATGCCAATAAATTACAAGTTTGCAAATAAAACCAGCAGCATACTGGGTGATCATCAGCCTGTGTAGAGGAGGGACCATTAGCAGATGTTACTTAGGATAGCAAAAACTCAAAACTGATAAAAATTATAATCTGCACGACCTCGTGAAGCACCGTTAGTTTCATGAGAGATTATCTGATGATTCCCTGTCATTTCCATGGTACACAGGGATTTATAGCCCAGACAGAGACTGAGCACCACCCCTACAGAGCGTGATCTTTATGCTGACGCATGTGGCACAGCAAGCACCGAGGGACGAGCGGGGGGAGCCAGGACAGCCAGAAACACAGCAGTAGGTTACATGTCATATGCTCTGCTATATGCAGATGGTTCAGCAGTTTTGCAGGGGGATGTTTTGCTGTTCTTAATAATCAAGTCATTGGTGCCAGAGCTGTGCATGTCCCTGACTTGAGCACAGGGAAAAGAGGTGAAGCACGGGGAACGGGGACTGATGGCAGAGTACCAGAGGCGGGGTGTTGAAAAGTGGGGCCCACAATAAGAGAGGACAGTTGCAGCTCAAATATGGATCACAGCAATAAATTGAACAAAAGACAGCAGTAGTGCTAACTCATCAATAACAGCAGTGACAGGAACAAAATTTCTCACTAAAAAAAAATAAAAATGTATCAGCATGCAAGCAGGCACGTACTCCAGGAGCAATGCAGTGGGATGGCTTGTAGCACTGTGGAGAAGCATCACAGGCACCAGAACAAGGCCAAACCACCAGGCTGAGAAGGCCTAGGAGAATCTTGCTCACTGACAGTCTTTTCTAGATTATACAGGGTTCCCAGAGAACTCCCTGCACCAGAGAGCTGCCAGGGAAAGTGCACACACAGACAAGCGTTGAGACCCAAGGTGAGGGCAGATCTGTGTGCTGAAGGCCACAGGGAACAGCTGGCAGTTTGCCATCCCCACCTTTGGGGGAATGGCTTCTGTTGGAGGGGTCTGTGTTTTGTCACTATGCCTGCAAGTGGCCATTATCATCTGCAAGCACAGGAGATTAAGCCCTTACACCAAACACACCTCTATAGGATGCTTCATATGTGTTTGTTTTTTTTTTTTTTTCCCCTTGGCTCAGCATAGCCTGTTGCACCAAGCACACACGGAAAGACAAATTGTCTATGCCAGAGATGGAGCAACAGAACAATGGTAAGGGAAACATGCAGAGAGCAGGAGAGACTGAAGACATGCGATCAATAAGGAGGATAAGAAAAGCAGCCAGACTTTGCAGTCCAGCCACTAAACCCTGCAGCTTCTCCTCTCAGCACCTTCAGTTTACTTTTCAGCTTTTAGACAGAAAAATGTGTTCATCTCTGTGCGGCTGGGAAACTGGTGAGCAAGAAGTATGCCTGTCTGGCTACAGAAAGGCAGATGTATTATGCACCCTGAAGACAAAGCAGCCAGATGAATTGCAGCACCTCTGTCTCAGGCCATGCAATTAGAGCAACTTGTTTGTGTGTTTGTGCAGGGGTAAGACTCAGGGAGTTTGAGGAAGCCTTTTTTACTTGATATCAAACATCATTTTTGTTTAAACTGTAGGATAAAATCCTCACAGTGCCGCTAACTATCGCTGTGTTTTGACAATCAGAATTCTGCTGTTTTGGGAGGCACTTTGAAAAAGGAAAAACTGAGACAAGAATCAATATTCAGTGCTGTATCAGTAACCCTCCATAAATACAGCTGTATGCAATAGCTCTGGCTTACTGCAGCAAGTAAAACAGACTTCAGCTCCTCAGGTGCCTCCAAGGCCATCGTGGTGGCAGTGCCAGTCCTCACACCAAGCCTTTTGGTCCACATGGGTGACAGGAATCCTGCAAAGGTGAATTACTCAGTCTGCAGCTCATTCATGAGCAAACAGTAGGATAGATCTGGGTCACCTCAGTAAGGGAGCTGTTGTACTTGTTCAGTCATCCTAGGCTTCCTTTGTTTTGTAGGTTCCCAGAGCAGAGCTGAGACATCATTGCCATTCCCATACCTGTCTCCCAGCTGTAAGGAGAAGAGACATTAACAGAGGAAAGCAGGCATGGGAGGGCATCCCTAGGACCAACTAATTTAAGCTTCTGACAACATAAATTAACACAGTTTAAGGGAGAATGTGACCAGCCTGGATTTGTAGAGTACATCAAGCAGCAATTGTCCTATGTAGTCAAAGTCAATGGAAGTGACAGATTAATAATTATTGCTCTATTCCATGCTTCAGTCATAAAGCAACCCACTAAATCTTGCTAAATTATCTGATTATACAGAGTATCATGTCACAGTTCACCATATGCTTTCTTTTGTATTTTAATGGTGGCGCTATGCCTAACAGCATTCCCGGGTCCACTGATTTCACCCTTTCCCCTTACTCAAATCTCAGTTTTCCCATCCCAATTGCTTGATGCTTCCTTCCTTTTTTATTGTCTGAAGAATAGCACTTAAGGTTCATGACTGAATAGCCCACTGAGCAGCCTCATTAGGGGTAGTACCTGGCAGAATAACTGAATATAGTACATTGTTTCACATGCTGAAACCATTTGATCAGAATTTGAACGTCAGATTTTTTTCTGTAGGAAAAAGCCATTGCATCCAAAGCTGTGTGTTTTGTAAGCTGTCAAACAATGACAAATATTTTGTTTAAAAATAAACAACTAGCTTTCTTCAGTCTCCCCTTTCTAAAGAAATTTTGAGCTTGGGATGAGAAGATTGGAAAAAAAAACAGAAGTCAGAATAAAGTGTTTCTGATGCAAGAGAAAATGCTTTGATTGGCCTGAGTACTTAGTACTTGTACCTAATCAGTATTATTTTTCATCTTTTTTTTTTTTCAGAAGAGAAATAGATCACCTGCTCAACTCTTCTTAAAGTGACATACTCATTACATCGTAGGCACATCATCTGCAAATGTCATCTGCATTTTGGGACAATTTTTCCTATATATAACCATTGTAGAAGATATTGACATTCTTGGGTTTTCTTCTGTCTTCACATTAATGTAACTGCAGAATCTTAGTCCCCGCTCTTTTAATATCTTTATACATGGTTTGTGTGGCTTACACTCACAGAAAAAAGTATAGATGATTAGCGAGTCGAAAACCAAAGAAAACAGAGAAGCATTTTTAGGGATCATGTTACTCATGGTGTCCAATTCCAGGAGGGTTCAGCAATATGAAGTCATATTTATTATCCCTCTAACACAAAAAGGCCACCTGTAGCTAATTAATGATAGGTTCACACACTCCATAGCATCCTGACACTGATTCCTAAGGAAACCTTTGCATTAATCAGATCAAAGTAGTTATGATGCTAAATGACTATCCAGTAACATCATGCAAGGCCTGGGAGGGTGTTACTGCAGTCAGTGCTCACAGCTGCTAACACGATGGAGGAGCCATCCCAGTGGGGCCCTGTGTAAGTGTGACTGATTTGCCAACCTCCACCTGACCTTGGCAGGGTATCACTGAGGTCACACACAGCCTGCATGAACATACTCCTGGCACGAACAGCCCTGCTGTTTATTTGGCTTCCCAGGTAAGGTTTCTCCATGCACTAAGAAAATACTTTAAACAACACTGTTAGGAGGAGGAAAGGGAGAGGGCAGGTGAGGCAGACAGTTCACCAAGTGAATGAATGAAGCTGCATCCTTCCTAGACAGGCTGCTTGCCATTATGTTGGCAAACTTGATACAAATACTCTTTACACCCTGAATAATTTAGCAGATGAATTTAACACCAGAACCTCTGGCAGCAGATCAATCTAGGATTACATCACCAGCAAAGAGAATTAAGTGTGCCTTCATTTTCTGCAAGACAAAAATGTCCATCTGTTTCTCTGCTATTAATTTTTGCCTGTAAGTAGAATATAGTGCTGTATATTAATTAAATACATATGACTGGCTAATAAATCTATTAAAAACTACTCTCGTGATGCCTGTCACTTCATTAAGCAGAGACTGAGAATGTATAAGAGAAGGACATTTTACAATAACTCACAGATAGTTGAGAACTAAGCCACCTAGAGCTCTCTGTAGCACTACAGAAAATGCCAGGGGCAAGAGGAATTCAACCAATACTTCAGTTTTCTCTTATTTGCCATTGTTCCTCATGCGGCCTCACAGGAGGACATCTTCCTCTTCCTTATTCTGCAAATACAAGCAGCAGCAATTTCCTCCCCCTTGCCAACAAGCACAGGGAGATAAAGCCAATCAGTGTTGCTACTAACATAGTTCTGTGAACTGGTGAGTGAAGATGCACTAAGAAAACAAGAGAGTCAACACGCCTCCTGTGTTGTGCTGCCCCTTGGGTCTGAGTGCTTTGCCCATGACCACACACCACTGAACTGGAAATTGAGGAGATAAGAACCTGAGATGAATCAGGGACTGGACCTCTTGAGTTAGCCCCATGCTGGTGTAACCCACTGCTGCTCGACACACTGAGGACCTGACCATCATAGGGTCTGCATAGTTTGTGCTATTGTTCAGTGGGGTTAACTTGGAATAGAAGTGGAAACAATCCTAAAAAGGTCAACAGACATCTGATAAAGGAAAAAAAGAAAAAAAAAAAAAGGAAAAAAAAGGAAAGCAACAACAACAAAAGACTTACATTACATGAGAATCCAAATAAAGTCTGATGCTTGCAAGAATTTCACGAGAACCTTTCTAACCAAATTAGGGAAAGAGTATCTTTTATGGGCACTCTTTCAAGTCTTTATTACATATCAGCATACGGTGTTACAGAAATTGGAAGACAGAGAAGCTTCTGCTGGAATTGCAGATCTCGGTGATAGCTTTTCTTTACTAATATACTAATTTCAGTAGAAAGAGTGATGAACTACCACAGACTATTCATTGTGACAATGTCTAGGAACATACCACCAAAGAACAGGCAAAAAAACCAAGGTTATTAGCAAAGAAAAAAAGCATATTCTACAGCATATGTGGAAATGGAAAACACAGTAACACATTGCAAATGATAAGAGTACATACATTTTTAGTGGAACTGCTTTAAACGTTACAAATAAATAATTTCTTCGTGAAAAGATGAAAAAAAAAAGACTTCATTTCAAACTGAAATGAATCCTGCACAGAATATTCAACTTTCACTTGAGGGAAATTAAAAAAAAAAAAAAAAGCACTTATCCCCAAACTTTTCTGAACCTCATGGGAAACAAAAGTTTTTGATATTTTGGCTTTTTATCATTTTCAAAAAGACTATTGGAGATAATCCCCCACAGTACATAAGTCCTCTCAGAACTGAAGCCACCTCCCTTCCCTCCCACTTCATAGTTCTCAGCCTTTTAAGTTATAAATTGTGTTCTCAGAAGTCGTAACATGGTAGCACAGGAGTTAAGCAGATGAGTGAAAGTAATTAAGCAAATTACACATTTTCTCGAGGAAAAAAGCTTAGCCTAATGGGAGTGTTCATCAGAGAGCTAATATTTAGATAGCAAAAGTTACGACTACACAGAAGAATAACAAATGAAGAGTAAAGTAACAGCACAATAATTAGTTGTATTCTAGCAATTACTTCGGAATTCCCTAAGATGTAGCATTGATTAAAGTTATTTTTATAAGTGTATTAGTAGTAAACCTTGGAAAAAAATCTTGCCAGGTTTTTGTTGATGATTCAAGGGAACTAGAAAACTAGGGAAATCACATTTCATTAGGAAATGAAACGAGAAGAAAAATATACAGAAAGGGTATGAGACAGCAAACAGCAAATGAAGGAACAGATTAATGCAAATAGAATCCTATATCATGTAGGCAATGCCAGAATATATTACATTATTTTTCCTTTCCTGAAGAATGAATTATAGCATATATGGGAAATGCCACCCTAGAAGCCCTGAGGTCACTTATCTGTCCATTGCAGAAACAGAAGCACAAGTTTTAGCAGCATGTACTTCTATGTCCCGTCTCACCTGGGCATCCCAGTCATCACTCAGAGGGTAGGAAGAGTTCAGGCTCTTTGCCTTTTTATTGGTACTGCCCCCCAGACATGCAGACAACTGGACTTTGGACTCCCAAGAACATGTATATCTTGCCCAAGAGAAGAACAAATGGATGCCAATCCCAGATAGCCTTTGAGCCTGCAGATGACAAAGCAGAAGAAATACATTATCCATTCCACAGCAGGCAAAGACCTGTGCACTTAATATTTCTCACCTGAAAACTTTCAATTCAATGCCTGCTATTGATCCTGGCCTAATTTTGCTGAAGCTCATAAAATTACACCAGGGATCTATTTGGTTTTTCAGATGGCTTATTTCCATGGTGAACATGCTACTGTTTTCTCTGCCCTTTGAATCTAATTACTGCAGTTCTCCCTGACTTCAAATCTCATTCTTTAGCACAAAGTGGACATTCAGACTCTGATTTGCGTTGCCTTTCCTGTCCTCCTCATTGTCACACAGGTGACAGACAGGTGCCACAAAAAGTCACAGGTCAGCACAACGAGGAGTTTTTATCTCTTGGACACCACATTCATCAGATCCTTCTCTGCCTACACACACACCTGTGAGCAACACATGTGGGGAGCATCTCTGATGCCCACTCAGAAATCACAGAATCAGAATCATTTAGGTTTCTAAAGTCCATCAAGATTATCACACAGAATCATCTAGGTTGGAAGAGACCTCCAAGATCATCGAGTCCAACCTCTGACCTAACACTAACAAGTCCTCCAGTAAACCATATCACTAAGCTCTACATCTAAACGTCTTTTAAAGACCTCCAGGGATGGTATCTCAACCACTTCCCTGGGCAGCCTATTCCAATGCCTAACAACCCTTTCAGTAAAGAAGTTCTTCCTAATATCCAACCTAAACCTCCCCTGGCGCAACTTCAGCCCATTCCCCCTCGTCCTGTCACCAGGCACGTGGGAGAATAGACCAACCCCCACCTCGCTACAGCCTCCTTTAAGGTACCTGTAGAGTGCAATAAGGTCACCCCTGAGCCTTCTCTTTTCCAGACTGAACAAGCCCAGCTCCCTCAGCCACTCCTCGTAAGACTTGTTCTCCAGACCCCTCACCAGCTTTGTTGCCCTTCTCTGGATTCACTCGAGCACCTCCATGTCCTTCTTGTAGCGAGGGGCCCAAAACTGAACACAGTACTCGAGGTGCAGCCTCACCAGAGCTGAGTACAGGGGGACAATCACTTCCCTAATCCTGCTGGCCACACTGCTTCTTATACAGGCCAGGATGCTGTTGGCCTTCTTGGCCACCTGAGCACACTGCTGGCTCATATTCAGCCGACTATCAACCGGTACTCCCAGGTCCTTCTCTGCCAGGCAGCTTTCTAACCACTCATCTCCCAGCCTGTAGCTCTGCTTGGGGTTGTTGCGCCCCAGGTGCAGGACCTGGCACTTGGCCTTGTTGAACTTCACACAGTTGGCCCCAGCACATCAGTCCAGCCTATCCAGATCGTCCTGCAGAGCCTTCCTACCCTTGAGCAGATCAACACACACACCTAACTCGGTGTCATCTGCAAACTTACTGAGGGTGCACTCGATCCCCTCATCCAGATCATCGATAAAGATATTAAAGAGAACTGGCCCCAGTACTGAGGACTGGGGGGACTCCACTAGTGACCGGCCTCCAACTGGATTAACTCCATTCACCACGACCCTTTGGGCCTGGCTACCCAGCCAGTTTCTAACCCAACAAAGCGTATGCCAGTCCAAGCCAAGAACAGCCAGTTTTTTGAGGAGAATGTTGTGAGAAACGGTGTCAAAAGCCTTACTGAAGTCAAGGTAGACCACATCCACAGCCTTTCCCTCATCCACCAAGTGTATCACTTTATCATAGAAGGAGATCAGGTTTGTCAAGCAGGACCTGCCTTTCATAAACCCATGCTGACTGGGCCTGATCGCCTGGTTGCCCTGTAAGTGCCGCATGATGACACTCAAGATAATCTGCTCCATGAGCTTCCCTGGCACTGAGGTCAAACTAACAGGCCTATAGTTTCCCGGGTCAACCTTCCAGCCCTTCTTGTAGATGGGCATCACATTTGCTAGCTGCCAGTTGACTGGGACCTCCCCTGATAGCCAGGACTGCCGATAAATGATGGAAAGCAGCTTGGACAGATCTTCCACCAGTTCTCGCAGCACCCTCAGGTGGATCCCATCCAGCCCCATCGACTTGCGTACATCTAAGTGCTGTAGCAGGTCGCCAACCATCTCCTCGGAGATTGTGAGGGCCACATCCTGCTCCCCATCCCCTTCCACCAGCTCAGGGTACTGGGTATCTAGAGAATAACTGGTCTTGCCGCTAAAGACTGAGGCAAAGAAGGCATTAAACACTTCAGCCTCTTCCTCATCTCTCGTCACTAAGTTTCCCCCCACATCCAGTAAAGGATGGAGATTCTCCTTAGTCCTCCTTTTCATGTTAATCATGTCTGACCATCAACCTGACCTCCCAAGTCCCTTCACTAAACCATGCCCCTTAGTCCTTCTGCTGGGGGCAGACAAGAGCTGGCAATAGCCTCTGAGGTACAAGGCCTGGTCATGAAAGGAAAAGAGAAACCAGAACAGAAAGCCAGACTGGGGCACTGAGCTTTGGGGAACTGGGAGTAGGAATGGGCAAGGTGTCTGATCCTGTCCACCCAGGGTACTACTTCTTCATCACAACTGGGGCAAAGCCAAATCTGGCCATGTTCATGCTCCTCCAACATAGGGCTCATCTATTGGACGAGCAGACATGCTGCTCTTTGCCCAGGACCCTGGTGTTCCTCCACCTTTCTAAGGCTAGGAAGAGTCCTGCAGTGACGATGGCATGGTAGTATCACCTTTTCTGCTACACCACATTGTGTGGGGTGAATTTGTGTTGACACATAGCTGCAAACACAGAGTAGTCACTAAGGCTGGAGGAGCTTACTGCTGCTCAGGCTCCCCCTGAACCATCACTCTGATGCTGTAAACCCCAAGGTGAGACAGCACAGACCATCAGGGAACTTGGCCTGAAAGACACCATCAGGAAGGGACAACATGAACACACCCTCGTGGGATCTGAGACAGCCCTTTGCGGAGTCCTTTCACCTCCTTCCTCCTCCTCAAATCCACACGCTCACCAGCACTGAAATGGAACGACACATGCAGAATGAATGACACTGCTGAAGGCTCCTCTAATTGCACAACCCCTCCCTGCCAGCCCCCACAGGCTTCCTCTGTGGAAGAGGTCTGCAGTAAATTGTGTCACTATTTTCTGCTTCCTAGAGATTTAAGATCAGACTTTTCTCTGATTTACATACCAGTCTAAAGCCATTAACCTCCAGAAAGCAAGTCCTTCATCTGCTGGTGCAAGCAAGAGTAGAATCAGGTCATATGGACACAGACTCTTTTTTGTATCAATGTGGAATGGCAAGAATATTTTACCTAAAATTTAAGCAGCAGCTCTCTATTCCCCCTACTGCTCTTACTTAATCAGGCACTCACATCAACGTCATAGAGCCCTGCAGTATAACCTGCAGCAATACGTAAGCTTTTGTTTGTCACATTTACAGTCTAAACGTCCCTGCTAGCCAGAACGTTGTTTTCCCTTGAACCACGAGTGCTCACAGTTTTCACAGGATGTTTTGTTGTTCTGCCTTCCCTCACCCCTCTCTCTTTTTTTTAAGTGTCTTAGTGCCAGAACAACATTAACTAACACCCATGCACTGCAGCTTGCAGCCATGAACTGGCCCCTACCTCTCATTCTGCCTCTGCTTGCTGTCTAAATTCACTTCTTCAGATAGTAATTGTATTTTTAAAGCACAAATGTTAGCAGCCTTACTGCATGCTTCTAGACAAAGGTGGTATTAGGAATCACGCACCCTCTCCTCTTTTTTACTCCCCTCCTTCAGCATACATCAAACTGTTCTGCCCTGGTAATATTTTTTTCACCTAAATCTCTAGTCCTGCTTATTTTTAAAAGGAAAACACCTGCTTATGTATTTTTCCTAACTCTCTGTTAAAAGCCCCTGCTCTTTACTTCCCCTGGAAATGCCCACTGATGAAGAGCAGTTTGTGTGGTGCAGAGCACAACAGGCTTGGCTTACAGAGCTCCACTATATAGCAGTGTCTAGCAGTCGTGTCACTTGATCCGTTAAGAGAAAAATCTAAAACACCAGAAGATTTGCTGTTGTTCATGAAAGATTCTGAGATGTGATTCAAATCTCCACACCTCCCACACATTCAGAAAGTGAATGAATTACTTTTGCCCTGTGTGCCTCAGTTTCCCAATATCTGGGAGAGCAAAGCAGCATAGTGAATGTAGAAAATATACAGCAAAAGCTTTTCTCCCACCAGTCCTTACACCAGCCAAAGATAGTCTGGCTCCAGCATCTAGCTTTTAAAACTCCACTATAGACATTCTTATACCCAGAAGTTATGCACAGTAAAGCAAAATCTCTAGCCACCTATCCTGCTTGCCAGCCTATCATATTAACCTGTTTAGATGAAACACAGCTTCTTCTAGTAGCAGCTAAATAACTGTCTTTGAGCAGCATCAGGCTACTAAAGGTGCAGAAGCCCAAGACAAATAGGCAATGCATGCTTAGCTCAGCGTATACAGTAACTCCAAATTGCTGCAGCCACACAGATTAACTACAGGTATGCAGTAGACTTACCTCATACAATTTTAAGACTGCTAGCGTAGGCTGGCATAGAAACACTCTGAAAACAAATAAATAAAGGCCCAGAAGAATCAACCTATTGAATTCAACTGAAAGGGTTCAATCCCATTTAACTCCCTATCATTTATTTAGCTACTTCAACAACTATACTGAGAACAAGGTTCTGAAACCAAACAGCATTATCAATACTTCCTCTAACCCACAGCAGCTAACAAAAGTACTATCTACTGTTTTTTTCCATCCTCCCTATATCCTCTTACTTGATTTCTTATTTTTTTTTTTCTTTTTTTTTTTTCCCCTTTCTAATCTTTACTACTCAGGTTTTTATCCTAGCTGGTTGGAGCTAATGAGACCCACCTGACCTGGCAGCTTGTGTGAGTCAGCAAAATGACTTTCCACCTCCTGACAAGGTTCAAGAGCTACAAATCTGTTATAAGGATAGGAATACTTCACTTCCCAGGTGCTCTGGGGATTAATTAGCATTTGGAAATCATGTCTGGAGATACTCATGTGCAAAGTGCTAGTGAAGTGCCTGTTTTTATTCTTGTGACCCATAATCCTGGATTAGTTAAAGCAACTAGTCAAGCAATCAACAGAATTTGTCAATGATGAGGTAATGAGTTACAGCCAGTGACATTTCTAGGACAGAAAGAATGAATTTTCTAAACAATCAGTATGTGCTGCATAGAGTGAATAATTTGTAATGAATAATGTATTCAGTTAATTTAGCCTCTTTGCCAGCTTGCAGAAAGTCCACAAACAGAAGGAGAATTTCCTGACCTTATTTCAGGAATTTAAAAAGGAAAAATATGTTTTACTCTATGGACTCATCCTGAGCACTTCTCCATTTCTGCTTAAGATGTGCTGACACCTTGTGAGAGAGAGATAGATAAAAGGGAAGATACTTTGTCCCACCTGGAATGGAAGCTGGGAGAGGATGTGACCATAAAATTCTCCATCTCCACAGTATGTTCAGTCTTCATACCAAAAAAATTGTAAAATACTGACCTAGTGGGGTTTCTGTGTTGTATGCGTGCTTGTACCTAGATCGTTATGGGATCTTGGCTGTCAATAGCAGAACTTCTACTTCCTAAATGAAGCCATGCATAAAACAAAGTCACTTTCCAATGGATATTTCAGAAAAACATATTTAAGCATCAGCATCATTAAATATTAAACATATTTAGGCATCATTTAACATATTCTTAGTTGAACCCATGGCTGGCTGGTTATTTCCCAGTTTGGGTCTTGGACTTTAGCTGAGATTGAAATAGACACAAACAGACATATGGCATGCCAGATTCCTGTACTAACACTGGAGATTATTTTGCAGAACAGGAGACATGGTGGCTTCTTCTCTTTCTGCTAATCCTGAATGTCAAAGACCTCACCTGTTTGTGATGACCTCACCACACTATAGCAAAGCTTGTGTTTTAAATCAAGTATTTAAGAAAACCGTGCTGACTTGTAAAATTAAATAATAATAATAATAATGAAGACAGAAAGAGTAATGTGAGGTCAGAGGTCCCCGTATTTTCCTTGATTTTTAAAGATTTCAAACTTTTGCTCAGCAATACTGGGTTGTGAAGACCTTACACACAAGTTTGAGGAGGGTTTCAGGTAACCTAGTGGCTAAAATGGGGGGTTAATTGGTGAAAATAAATCTTGCTTTGTCATTTGTAGGTAGAGTAGATTTGCCTTCCAACATTAAAATACACGGAATATGAATGGTAAGCAATAAAGTGGATGTTGTGTTGGTTCTTGTTGTCTGTACAGGTTGAGCTTGCGGGGCTGGTACATCTTGTTCTCAGGAGGCTGAGGACATCTGCCCCTAAGAGCTGGACTTAGATTTCCCTCTAATGCCCCTTAGAACTGTCATTTTTGAAAAATGTTTATTTAGAGGAAAACCAAAGAAGCGTGTGTAAACGCTGCAAGGCTAGATCTCTTGAATTCTTTCAAAGAAAATTTAAGGCGTTTCTTTAAGATGGGAAGAAATCAGAACAGAAGGGGAAGAAAAAAAAAAAGGTATTGAAAATGTAGACTGCAAAAGGTAATTTTGGAGGTGACCAGGAGATCAATGGAAAATGAAAGGTGTACATTTGTGAATCAAATTAATGTATGAATGTGTAAAGTGTGCCAACCTGATGTGGAAATGAATGTATATCCTTCTCTAAAACTACAACCAGTTCATCACTTCAACCTAAAGGGCTGCGTATTGAGTGCTAATTCATGAGGAGTCCACAGTTTGTGTGGGCTCTCACTGACAAGTATAAATTGTCAGCACATGAAAAAGAAACAGTTTAAGCATAATTTTAAGCACAGCCATCGTTACTCCCTCTGTACACCTGGCACAGTTACCCAAAAGGATCTCAGCCAGCTTGTCTGCACCTTAGATAGCACTGCAATAAAACTCAGTAGTTCAAAACTAATACAGAGCTGGAATGATACAGACTAAAGGAAAGTTGTGGTTTATGTGCAAAGTCAACACATTTCAGGGCAGAGGGGGAAAATAATATTAACACTCACACCTGCTGCAATTTCCTTAGTGTGTTCATCACATTGCCTTGGTAAAACACACATCTATCTCCTTTCAATAAACTCAAGTTTTCTGCCATTATACGTTGAAGCCAGATTAGAAGCTGAGACTCTGTGGAAATGTTTTTTGAGAAACTTGCAGATAGGATTGCATCCTTCTGTATTGAGATGTCAGTGGGAATTTTCCTTTCCTTAGTAATTTCATTAGTTTCTGTTTTACTAAATGATCCCAGGTGGCAGTGTATCAGCCAAAAGGCAAAAATAGCTGTCATCAATGGCAATAGAGGGTCAGATTTTTTTTCCTTCCTGAGTGACTCTGCACTGTCATTATGCAGAATTTTCCTGGTTAAGCATGTAGAAATGCATAATTTATTTGAGTTAATTCTGGAAATTGAGGACAGAGCTATAAGCATGGGAAATGCAGGAAGCAGCTGCATTTTGAGTCTTCACTCTGTAGGTCTCTACTTGCAGTAACTATACTGGGGCAGGAATAAAACAGGGGGAGGAAAAGTTAATTTTCAAGTTATTCCCTTCATCAGCTTGCTGGGGTAAATTAGAAGAGCCTTAGGGTTGTTAAACTCACATTTCTGTAGAAAAGCCCATTGTTCACGGATGATGGTTCAAGAAAATGTATATAAAATGGCCATTATGACTTTAAGCAGCAAATTATACCTGCAGTGGACAACATTTGTCAGCATTAAAAAGCCACCAGTCTCTCAGCTTCCTTTCCTTGGAAACTGCCACGGGGATGAGAAGGAAGGGCTGGGCAGTGGGGGAGGTCAGGGAAGAACAACTGGGTGCTGCTTTTTGGCTGAAATCCTGCTGAGCACCCACCAAGGCCACAAGCAGGCTGCACATAGATGTGCTCCCAAGTTTTTGTGGCTGTTGCTCCCTTCCAGCAGGCAGGTTTATTTCCCAAGGTCACCAAGGTGTGTTGCTGAAAGAGGTTTCATCCCCATGGGGCCAAGGTGCAGTCAGACACTCTTGGGAGATTCTCAGGCACATCTTCCATCCAGAAATAACCCTGGCCTCTCTCAACATCTGAACCACGTAGCATTTTGTACTCCTAGTGCAATGATGACTCTCTGAGAGAGAGTAGGTGAAAGTACAAAAAAGCACATCCTGTTCTAGTTCCTTTTCCTCATGTGCGTGGTCAGCAAGGTCTTCTGAAAAGGGGGAGGGCCAACCCTGGTGACCTGCCTTCTGGAGCGCTGCAGTCCTTGATGCACTTGTAATTGTGTTTTCAGAAAGACTTTACAAATACCTTTCTGGCTGATTGCAAGAAACTCCGTGCTATCTGTGGTGGTTTTATTCAGGTGGGCAGCTGGGTTCCACCACGGCCACTCTTTCACTCCCCCTCCTCAAAGAGGAAAGGAGAGAAAATACAACACAAAGAGCTCAAGGTTTGAGACAAGGATGATTTAATTAAAGGGAAAAGGTAGAGGGAAAAAAAAAAAAAAGCCACACACAAGCACAGAGAGAGAGGAAAAAAGTTACTCTCTACTTCCCATCAACCAGTGATGTTTGGCTGCGTCCTGGGAAGCAGGGCCTCAACACACGTAATGGTTCTTTGGGAGGACAGGACCTTCCACCAGGACAGCCCCCCTTTTTATTGCTGGGTGTGACACCACATGGTATGGAATATCCCTTTGGTCGGTTTAGGTCAGCTGCCCTGGTGATGTCCCCTCCCCATCACTTGCCCACCCCCAGCCTGCTTGCTCTTGGGGGCTTGGAGGGAGTCCTGATGCGGTGCCAGTATTGTGCAGCAATAGACACAACACTGGAGTGCTACTAGCGCTGTTCTAGCTATGAGTGCAGAGCACAGCATTGTGTGGGCTGCTGCAGGGAAAGTTAACTCCATCCCAGACAGATCCAGCACACTATCCTCAAATGTTAGATCTCTTCTCCACTTAGGGATTGTCATTTTACTTATGACATTTTACTTATTTACTTATACTTGCCTTCATTTTACTTATTTCTGCACTTTGATTCTTCCAGATGCACCCCAATCCGATAATTAGGAAGGTGCTTTTATTTCTTGTTAGCAGTCAGCAGCTCTCACTGTGCTGCTGTTAAATCTTCCCTTTCATTTACCTGCAAGCCGAAAAAGTTCTGTGCTTGTATCCAATACTTGTCTGCATTCCTTTTTGTAAGAAAAATACCTGTAGCCACCGGTTTTATTGAAGAATCAAAAACCCAGAAGTACATGCTGTCCAGTTGCACTGGCAATCAATTGTTCATTACCATCAGCAATCAGTTACTCATTAAAATCACTGCATGTGGCATGGTTATAAGGACATTTAATGTCCTATCTTGTCCTTGATTCTGGTACCTTCTGAGAATGGTGATCAGCTGAGGACCACAGCGCTGTTAAGACTCCTTTCTAAGAAGTCCTGGCTTCACAGGCAGCATAGAAGATGCAAGAGACCGCAGATACTCCCTTATTGCTATTTACATTATTTTTTCTTCGGAGTTGACAAAGGTAGGGGCATCTTATTCTCAGCCTTCCAGTCAACTTGTCTTAAAAGAAGTTTCCACTGATTTTGGGTGGCTTTATTATGTCCTGAAAAAAGAAGTTGTCTTTCTCATGACTGCCTGGGTCATAATGAGTACTTCTTCGCTGATGATGATGACATTAAGAGGACAGAAAGTTCCAGATTATTCTAATATATGCTAGATCTTCTTAGAGTGCTAGCATACGTTTTCTCCACCTTCCCATCTTCCTCCATGGTCCAGTAAGCCCTGCAATACTCAAGACTGCAGATCATTTGGCTGACATATTAACTGGCTTTACACTGAAAAAACACCATTTATCTACTGGTTTGGCTCAGATGGCCTTCGCTCTAAGCCCACAGCAATGTTGGATTCATAGTAAAATACCTTAAAACGTCTTATGTCACTCAGCAGCCCCATTTCTTTAAGCTGTGAAGTTATACTGGGAGAGGGTAGTGCTGCATGTATCTTTGGTTCTGTAACTGGGAAGCTTTTTCTGTGTCTTTGGGAGATCTGAAGTCCCCCCAGGATCTCTGACTTGAGCTCCCCACCAAGAGGTCTCCGTTATTCCTCAGACTTTCACAGCTACATTTTTCCCAGTTCTGTATTACCTTGGGAAATGGCAGGAGAGCTCTTTTATTGTGCGTGAATTAGCGGGGTGATAGTGCAGTTTTAATTAGTGGAGGGTACTTACATATACAGTCTGTATACTCTGGAGGCACAGTCTGAATCACAAAGCAGTCCCTGTAGCAGAGTTTACATTTTTCTATTGAACAGAAGTGAATCTTTTCCTCAAAAACAGGCTATTTCTCAACCAAGCACAGATATACATTGATGAGTTACAAGCTATCAGGAATTCAGAGAGGTACCTAGCCTCTCACAGTTTTTCTTTACAGAGCATTTTTAACTGCTTCTTTTCAATCAAATCTGTCAAAATGATGTTGCAGAGCCCACGGTAAAAGCAAAATGACCATGTGGGTCTTCTTTACTACAGTGTCATTGAACAGAAAGATCAATTTCTGTTTTGGCAGCCAGTTTAGCTCTCAGTGAAGCCAGTGGAGAAATCTCATTGCTTTCAGCGTGGATTGGATCAGGCCTAAGGTGAGCTCTCTACATCTCATTACGCAGTTCATTTAAGCAACAGGCCTGGAGTAGCTTCTTATGGCTCTTTCACTGACTTTTAGGACACCAAAAATCAGCGTTTTGATTTTTTTGATAAATTATCTGACTATTCCCAGAATACTGATCACAAAAAGAGGACAATACAACTCTTCCAGAGCTATAGGGAGCTTAACTGCAAGGAAATATCTGTTCTCCATTGTACTCATTGCCACTGAATTTTTAGCTCACTTGGGACAGAACCATGCTTCTCTTCTTAGGTCTATGATTGAAAATGTCTGTGAGCCCAGATTCTTGACCTAAATCACAATGTTAGAGATGCTCTACCTATTATGTTTCTTCACATTGTTCCATTTAATCACCATCACCTTAACCTTGAACGACTGTTAATTTACAAAGTGGGATCGCCCACTCCTTAGGTTTTGGGTACTTCATTGATGCAGCCTACAGTGTCAACATTACTACCCAGAATAGCGCAAATCTACTTTGAGAAAGGCAGAAGGCATGAGACAGACAGGTGACAGCTTTTGATAAGGCTAAGATGCATGACACAATAAAAGAGTCAGGATTGTTTTCCTTAGACTGGAAACAAGGAGGATATGCAACTAGGGTATATAGAATCGTGTTGTATAGAAAAGATTAAGAAAAAAAGTACTCAATTGCTAACAAGGGACAAAACGCCAGCAAATTATTCTTTTCAAAGAAGAAAGCTTTATATAACATATCATTACCTTGTAGAAATCATTGCCACAGACATGTCAAACTTCTATGACTCAAAATTGCATTATCCGGCTACAGTAGGTAGATTTAATTGCAAACAAGAGATATAATGCATCTTCACCCCTTGTTGGTCTGAGAGTGAAAGGAAGGAGAAGATGAAGGGAAGTACACTGTCCCACAGCTTGGATGTTGGTGACAAGTTGTTATCTTCTGTCCTAAACTGAGAAGGAGGAGCTGACTATTCTCCCACTTCTACACTGAAGCTAAGACTTAATATCTTAGAATACAGAAATAAACAGTTTCAGGTAAGACTTCAAACCTCAATTTTCCAGCCTGAAGAGTCAGTTTTGACAGTGCTCGTATAGGGGCGCATAAGGAGAGGCTCAGTAGGACAGACTGTCAGTACATACCATGTTTTAACAAATGCACACACAGCAAGACAAAATGCAGCTGGCAATAACTGCATGTGGAGGAAAAGCTGAATCCTTGACTGTGAAGATGAAATAACTGGATGGGAGTGTAGATTGCTGGGACCAGTGCTCACAACAAATCTTACACGAAGTCCTAGGATGTGGTAGTCAGTGGTAATGTGTTTGTATTTACAGAATGCAGGCATAATTTTTAGAGAAGCTAAGAGCTTGAACTTCAGGTGGATATGCCAGTGGACCTGGGAAGTTTCGTAAAAACACAGTGGTAAATTTTATTTCAAGACATTATCCACCTCAGCTTATGGCTGGAGATACTAGATTCTGCATTGAATTTTTATAATCAGTGGTCAACAGGGGCACTGCTTGCTTCCTCATTTTAGGTCCCCATTGACTGTGGAAGATAACATTAACATCTCACTGTACCAAAATGATATTCATCCTTTATGCTTTCAAGAGAGTAGTTGTCAACTTCTATGGACTCGCGAGTAACTCAGCAACTTTCACCCTTGGTAATTAATTCAAAAGGATCAAGAGCTGTTTAAGAGCCATTAGCACTATTAGCTTCAATCCCGTTTTTTAACCAGGCAAAGTGTTCCAGAGAAAATTCAATGACACTTCCTACATTTTGACAGTAATTGTGATTTCCATATTTAAAAAATGAATCATTGTCACTCTTAGTAGTCCAAGGCTGGAAATCCACACAAAAGCAGAGACGTACTTGGGATGCCCAGAATGTTTCAGTCTTTAGGGTTTCTGAAGGACTGTCTTCAAAGTGAAAAGCAGTGCTCAGAGCTGTGGACAGCTGAACTGCCTGACACAGGCAGGGAAACCCAATTCAGTACCTGCTGATTCATCAGCCTGGCTCTGGGGCCAGCACCTTGCCTCCCTCCCTCCAGTCACTCTAGGTCCCCAAGTTTGGAGTCAGGCAAACCTCTATGCAGAGCAGGGAGGATACAGCCACAGCTGTATACGACTGCTTCCCCGGCAGCCAGTGCAAATCCATGCACTTGGCTCAGGTGCCGTGTGAGTATGGAGGGTAAAACCAGAATGACGCCAGAGCTGGCAAAGCAAGCAAATAAGTTATTGCAGAATTCTGCACTGAAATTTGATTAGTACCTCCTTCAGAGGCTGTTGGCAAAAAAGAAAGGAGTCTACTGAAGGAAAAGGGAAAGGCAAAAATTGAATCAAGGAGGCTTGCAGGCAGGTAATTCCAAATAAAACTACTATACTACACGGTATTTAAATTCCCAGAGGGGAAAGAGGAAGAACCTATATATTCCTTAGCTCATAAATTACCATATACCAGTCCCACTCACATGACTACAAAGAGGAACTTCACCAGCTTAAGTCTCCAGCCATGTCACCATCTGTCCAGTCACATCCTCTTGAAGCACAGCTTGAAGGAAATGCACCTCATCACAAGAAACAGAATTGTCAGTCCCTTACCACAGATGTCTGTGAAGGCAGAACAACCTAGATTTCATTTGTGCATCCATTTTTGAACCTTATTTGAGATACTGCAAACCATAAATAAACATTTAGTTTTTAAATATTAGTCTCAGCCTTAGCTTTACACATGTAGAATAATGCAAGTTTGTTTGTCTCATATTGTAAAGCAGCACACAGTACATATGAAAACTATGTAATTATTAGTAGAGCAAATTATTCTTCAGCATTTGAAAAGGAGATACCAGTTTGATGCATTCAGAACAACATGAGTGGTAAGAATTTATGATAATAGCAATTCTGTCTTTTCATGTCCAAAAACATTGTTTTTAGTCGAAGACAGATATATATTAATTTTTCAGATTAATAAATTGCAAAGGTTCACTGTACTATAAAATATCCATTAGTTAGAATTAAGCATGGGAACATTTAGTAAATTAAGCATTGAATCACTGGTAATGCCACTGCCCAGAAATTTTCAGTGAAATATATTGTGACATCAAATGCCAACAGATTAAATTATGAAACATTTTGAGAAAAAAAAATATTGCTTTAAATCTTTTCGGCTTGGAATGAAAAAAAAAAAAAAAAAGAAAATAAGAAAAAGAAAAAGAAAAAAAAAGAAATTAATTGGTAAAACTTAAAACTGTCAGTCAGCTTTAACTTTTTGTTTTTTCTTTTTAGGTGATGTTACAACTATTTTTGCCATTTCCATCTTTCCACTGTGCTTCTGCGTGAAAATTCCCTGTGGTACCAAAGGATAAACTAAAACCTAGGTACCTAGGCATCCTATAGTTTTCTCAGTATTGAACAAAATGGATTTTGAAGAAATGTTGCAAGCTGAGCTCAAGAAACAGATGAAGTACAAAAGGCATTGGCTTTAGGTTATTAAAGAAGAGATAATGAAATCCTGCTCCCAATGAAGTGATTTTTAATGGGAATTTAATGGGACCTGAGGGAGCACACCCAAATGCTAACTTTAGCCTTGGGAGATAGATAGTCTTCCTGTTTCCTCTTCAGTTGGTTGGGAACGATAAGATCCTGCACTCAATCATCCCCTACAAGAGCTTAACTGCAGCCTTTCTCCCTCCATTAGTTCTAACTTGTCTAGGAAGGCTGCCCTCTGTCAGCTGGTAACAGCCCCATTTCACTCCTCTCTCACTGGGCCAGTTATGGATGAGCATGTGCTTGCTGCTTTCACCTGTGATGCTCTCGATACAGCCACAAAAAAAAAAAAAAAAAGGACCACTCATAGAATTAAGACTGGGATTCCTGCAGATTTCAGTTCTCTTAGCCTGTCCACACGTCATCCCTGACTACTTGCTTGAACAAAGAAAGCTGACCCTGTCTGAGAAATCGTGCTTTATTGTGATTGTTGCCCCCAAAATGCCTTTTGTGCAAGTGTAGCCGAACCTGGCACTGAGAATGTAAAAGATCGATGGGTGCATCTACTTCAGCAATTCACTTTTGTAATAGGAGCAGATCATTAGGTCAAAGCAGCTGGTGCTGTGGCTCTTCCCATCTCCCGTACATTTGGTTCAGGGGTGTTTTTTCAGACTTGATATGATCTGGTTGCATGCTCCGCATCTTGCTAACCTAAAAGAGGAAAGATATTGGTGCCTGGGGGTAAAACCCATCGTATACCATAGAAGAAGATTTTGAAGGGACCTTGAGTCAGAGTATAATTTATTTCAAATGTAAACTTCCTCCTAAGAGGAGGATGTCATGGGAAATTGTTCAGCTATTCCTGTGCAACCCTTCTTAAGTAAGGGGCAGGCCAGCTGTAATATATTGCTGGGCACTTCTTGCACTTCAAGAAGCTGTGTGGTTATTGGCATGACAATTCAAACCTGCTTTTAGAAATTAATAAATAACTTATCTGTCAGGGAGTGCAGGCAGGAAGTCAAAACTAAGTGCTTCTAAACCACATTATGACAGGCGGCACAGGCACGGTCACAATTTTGCTGCAAAGAAGATACGGCCTAACTGCTCTTGCTTCCTGTCCTGCCATCACAGTCCAGTTGCTTTCCAAGCACAGCAACATCTAGGACATGGTCACCTATGATAATAAGACACCACGCAACTTTAAAACCTTTATGAAATTTTCAAGCCAAATCCAAGCTCTATGGGAAAGCTCAATCCTTTTCACTTGCATAGATGTGGAAATAAAACATGAACATAACCAAAATCATATATACAGAAATCTTTTGTATCTCTGCTTGGAAGCTTCAAGCTTTAGTGATGGGACTCAGTAGGTCGGGTTGATGGTTGGACTTGGTGATCTTGAAAGTCTTTTCCAACATAAATTTTTCTATGATTCACATAAAATTGAAGAAGACAGCCTTTCCTACAGTGGCATTCTCATCTGAAGGGTAGATTAACATAATTTCTTCTTTAGCAAATGTACATCCTTAGACAACAAAGCATAATTAAGAAAGGTCTGTGGCAGGACTGATTCCATAAAGAGGAATTTTTCTGATAGTCCTGCCTAAAGAAAGACACAACTCTGGAATTTCAGGCACAGTCCCTGAAGAACCCCAACACCCATTCAAAAGCCAAGACCTCATTGCAGCTTTTGGCCATACTTTTTAAATCCATCTGATTTAAATTCTTAAAAAAGCATGTAAACAGTGTCACCCACATGTTATATATACATAGGCCTTTTTTTTAAGAAACTCAGTGAGGCAGGATGTCCCTAATGTCTTTGTAGGCCCTTTCTGGACCTCCTTCCAGGACCAATGACTCTTAAGGGCAACCACCCCCTGAACGCTGCTCCTGCAGACCAAGTGAACTGGTGGTGCGGCCATGCTGAGGCTCAAGAGCAAGGGGTGCTCTGCAGGAGAGGTGTAAGGATGCAAATTCATGGTGTGAGTGAGGGGACATCAGACCTGATGTTGGTAGACTCAGACCACCTCCGGTGTGGAGGAAGTGCTAGCAACTGGAGGACCCCTGGAGATGCACCGCGGGTACTGCAGATACTCAGGGCTCGTCCCCTGGTGTATCCAGGCTTCCTAACATGGATGGATGGAACAGGCAGTGACCTGAGCCCCCATGGGGACATTGGCATCAATCTCATCAGGCAGGTGGCCAAAAACACTGCTTTACCCCCAGTTGAAGACATTTCAGAAACAAGCATAAGAAATCACAGGGCAGCACCTCCTACTCCTATCCCCCAAAGACTATTCCTAATCTCTTCCTTACAATTCAGATGTTACTATCTTTAATTGTGCAATGGCTAGCTATCATAAATCTGGAGAGCCTTGTTACTAGACAGAAATCCTTCCCTTCTCCAATCCCACTGAGTGCCTGACCTCCCCAGCACCTTGCAGCAGAGAGTTCCATGGTTTTATTATCTCCTGTGTGAGAAAGGTTTTATTTGATCAGTCTGGAAATTGCTGCTTTTCAATTACTTGAGTATTTTTAGCCAGCAATGCTACAATAGACAGGATTTAATATATCTTTATCATACTCACCTTCATTGGTTCCCTTTCTAAGATGAACGGTCCTAGTACAAACTTTTTCATATGAAAGGTTTTCCAGGCCCCCAATCACTTTCATTGCCCCTCTGTGAATCTTGCCTAGTTTTCTTTAAGATAGAGTAGCTATTACTGTTCATACATATGAGGTAAGGCTGCATTATTTTTCTTGTTATTATCTTTTTATTCCTCATCCATTATGTAACATCTTGTTTGTTTTTCTGGGTTTCAGTGGCATACTTGAAAGGTCTAAGTGAGCAGCATATTGGGTACAAGCTCCCATCCCCAACCTTCTGTGGCTAATTTAAAACCCTGTAAACTGTATAGATTTTTAAAAGAGTGTCTAAATTATAACAGAATTGTAAAGCTCCCATTTGATACCAATGATTGGAACAAATCTTTTGGCAGTTTCTAAGTGCACTTTGCTATTTGGGGTGTATTTCTGCAGCCCATCACTATTGAGGCGTGTAAAACATTTCCAGGTGTGGAACAGGCCAAACGGGAGACATGTGGGAGGAAAGGAAGGCTCTCTAATGCAAGGAATGCAGTATAAAGAAATGGTAGCTTCCCATGACATGGGTATGTTTGGGCAATGATGGTGCAGCCAGGTACATCTGCATATATTTGGGACAACAAGAAGAGTTGTCCCCACTGAACAAGCTATTGTTATTACTTATTGTTATTATCATTGTTATTATTGTTATTAAGAAACGTAAAATAAAATAAAATAAAATAAAATATGAAGTCCTTTAAAAAGCCATAGAATTCACTGTGTGCACTGCCACAGTCCTACCTGTTGTTTTCAAAGTGCTGGTAGTCACCATACTATGGTTGCCCCAGGCTCTTTTGTATCCCCTGGAGCAAGAGCCAGGGAATAAACTGGCAGGCTGCTCAATAAAGCTTGCAGGTGACTGCATTTAGTATCCTGCCCATGGCCACAGAAATGGAGTCCAGAGCCCACAGCTTTGCATTCAGGACACTAACCCCTCCCAAGTGATACTCACATAGCTCACATATTTTGTATGAAGACATGAATGAAACAAATGTGTTGCCACCACAATCTAACTCAGCTGGGAGAGTATGAGACCAAAGGAAAAATGTAGGTTGGATATTTTTGTATAACTCCAAACAGTAGCCATCTGGGAGAAATAATGAGGGTTTTTCCCAGCAACTCATCTTCTCCAGAACTAGTTTGACTCTCAGCTAGCTGATAAATGAGAACAAAGTTATTTATAGCTCAGTCATAAATGAGGTTCAAATTCATATCTGCTGCCAGTTGATAAGCCATGTGCTAACACTGTCCTTGTGTTCCACAAGCTAAAAAATCTGTTTTTGTTTCAAATTACCTGTATTCCTGAGGTAAAAACCAGATCATCAGTAGGACATTAGGTAGCATCTTCCTTCAAGCCAAGAATAAAGCTGAATTAAGAAATTGCAGAGAGACCTAGGCTAAGTATCTCCACTGTCAGTGCATTAGGGGAAGGACCACAGCTTTACAGCTGCCAACAGGATGCCAGCACTTTACAAATGACAATATCTGGTGGAAACAGGGGGATAGCTGCAGTGGTGAAAGGACAGTGTACAGGCATCTGCTTTATTCTTTGCTCACAGACCAGTCCTGATAACTGTCTTCTGCCCTTTCAGCTTAAACTGTAGGGGAAAGGAAGGAGGCTGTCTGTCTGTCAGACATCTATTTGGCCATTCTTTGTCTTGACTCCCTTCTTTTTCCCCTTCGTCTTCTTTTCTCTGCCAGCTGTGAGGATTTCTATCAGCACATGATAATCTCATGGCAGCTGGTAGTGAGCTAGGCTGGAACCAAACAATGCCAACAAGGTGAGAAGAAGAAAAATAGGAAGATTATGTATGCCCGGTACTGTAAAATGGTGCTCTGCACTCCCACAAAGCCACATATCATACGTCCACATTGAGAAAGCTCACCATAAGAGGAGACTTGCTCTGCTGGGGAGGGGGGCTCGAAGGTCAGAAAGTCACAGAGCCAATCACCTGAGAGTGAAAATGAACTAACAGTATTGTACAGAGGTCAGAAAGTCACTTCCATCATCTTTTCCATCTCTCTGTCAGTACTTAAGGGCACCAAACACACTATTCCACTGCATTATTCCCCAGAGGAGAGGACAGGAATTTTGGAGCTACTTTTTCTTCCCCACCCCTTCACTCTTTACTATTTGTATTGTGTTCAGGTTGTCTCCCATGGACAAAATTGGACTTTGTGTCTGCCACTGGCATGTAATAGTGTATGTACAACACCTCTGAAATGCAGGCTTCAGGAGATCAGAGGCTATGCTCACCTTCTCCTCCCCGTTGCAGGCCCAGGTTGAGTCCAGACACTGCAAGTCCCACCAGCTCTTGCAGAAGGAGATATCATAAAGGTGAACTGATATCCTAGTTTCTCTGGGGCAGCTCCAGGGTTGAAGTCCCTTGACTATGTGTCAAAAAAAATTCTCTGACATGTTATTTTGTCCCAGAGTTTAGAAAGAGTATTACAGAATATATAATATCTCTGTGTACATTGCACTGGGGAGGTGGCATTTCCCAGTCTTACACCCTGAAGCCACAGCCTCCCTGAGGAACCTGCTGTACAGGGGCAAGAGACTAGGAGGTACGGGCCGTGGTTTTGATATCTGAATAGGTCTGTCATGTAACCTGATGTGCAAAGAAGAAAGAAACAACCTGTCACAGTCTCACATGGGGACCACATATTCTGAGTACTTTTTGTTTTTAATTTCCACCTCATCATTCCCCATATTGTTGTCCTTTCAGGAGCAATCAAGAACATTTTATCTTTTCCAAAATAGGTCTGCAATATTTCCACAAGGGCATTTGAAGAGATGTGCAAGACATCATATCACCGTTTCTCCATGTCTGGTATGAAGTTCGGGGCCTGTCCACCTATGGAGAAGTGCATCTTTGGGATCTCCAAAATGCAGATATAACGATAGCCCACATTCTTCTACTGCTTCTGCACTCACAGGTATGTTGTCTGGACTATCCAACAGCCAGCTCTGTTTTTTTTTTTCCCTGCAGGTAAATTTTGGGAGTGGCCCTAAATCCGTCCTGGAGGCCACTTCACAGGAGGTGGTTATAGCAATGGAAGTAGAGCAGCTTGGCAATGCAAAGACAAACCCATCTGGGCTGCTGCATTGTGGAAAGATATTCCTGCCCAGGTAGAGAACCTGGTTGTAAAAGTACATCATGTAGATGCTCATATACCCAGGAGTCGGGCCACTGAAGAACACTGAAACAACCAGCAGGTGGATCAGGCTGCTAGAATTGAAGTGGCTCAGGTGGATCTGGACTGGTAAGTTATTTGTAGCTTGGTGGGCCCATGACACCTCATGCCACCAAGGAAGAGATGTAACATAGATGGGCTCATGGTGGACTTGACCACGGACACTATGGCACTTGTTATCCATGATTGTGAAACATGCTGCATTTAGGCAAGTCAAGCAGTTAAAGCCTCTCTGGTATGGAGGATGATGGCTAAAATATAAATACAGGGAGGCCTGAAAGATAGATTATATCACAATCAAAAAAACCCCTACAATAGCAAGTGCCATGTGCTTACAATAGTGGAAGCAGACATTGGCTGTCTGGAAACATATCCCATGGCCTGTGCCACCACCTGGGACACTATCCTGGGCCTTGAAAAGCAAGTCTTAGAGTGACACGGCACCCTGGAAAGAACTGAGTCAGACCACAGGACTCATTCCTGAAAAAAGAACTCATAGATACGTGGGCCAAAAAGCATGACATTGAGTGAATGTATCACATCCCCTATCATGCACCAGTCCCTGGGAAAAGCTGAATGATACAACGGACTGTTAAACACTACACTGAGAGCAGTAGGTGCTGGGACATTCAAATATTGGGATACACATGCAAAAGCCAGCTGGTTAGTCAACATTAGGGGATCTGCCCATTGAGCTTGCTCTCCCCTGTCAAAACTGTTATATATTGTAGCAGAGGATAAAGTCCCTGTAGTGCACAAAGGGCACATAGGGGACCTTTGCTTGGGGTCTGGCTTTGCGTCAGTCAGCAGGTGGTGAGCAATTGCATTGCACATCACTTGCTTTGTATATTCCTTTATAATAATAATAATATTTTCCCCACCCTTTTCTGTCCTATTAAACCATTGTTATCTCTTTTTTTTTTTTTTTTCCTGATAGTCTCTCCCATTTCCCCAGTGGTGGGCAGTGTGGAGGAGTGAGTGAGTGAATGGCTGTGTGGTGCTCTACAGGCTGCCTGCTGGATTAAACCATGACAGCACAGCTCTGCAGAACTGCCTATCTGGCCCTAAGAATCTGGAAGACCTGAATCAATGTGACAGGGTCTGGTGGATCTGACATTGAGGTATCCCACGTTCATATTTCCAGGAGCATAAGCTTACACCAAAAGCCAAACTTTCAGAGCCCAGAGCCCAGAACAGAGCCCAGTATTTCAACAGATTCCTACCTACTGTCTGAGCACATTTCAGGATACTCTCACAACCTGTTTTTACTTATTACAGAATGATTTACAATGTCACTGCAGTGTGTTTTGGAGGGTTTCCTCAAAGCTTCATCCCTTTGGTTGCCAGGTAGTCAGCTGTACAATGTTCAGAGTTTAAATGGTTTCCTGCTCCCACTTTTGGGAGTTCTTTAGTGTGATCTGTGCCTGAAAGGTGCAGAAAAGATAGGCACTACGGCTAATTCAGAGAGTGTGACATTTTTTTTTTATTTCCTCCCAGCCCTCCATAACCTTTGCCATTTACCGTACTTCACTCCTACATGTTATTAACCAAATCAAACTGCTTTAGGTTCAATCATAAATACCACCTGTCTGATGGTTTTCAGTATAGGGTTGTCTCTGGGTGCATGTTCTGTTGGCTTTTCATGTTGTAATATAATTGTGCACAATGATATTAGGGCCCAGAGGGCCATGATGGATAACTAGTTGTTAGTTCAAGTTTTCCCAGCTAATTTAGCTCCTCCAGCAACATAAAGAAAAATGCTTCGAAAGAATATACTCCAAACAACCAGTGTCCCCTGTTGGCTTTCTTCAGTGCTGCAGAGATATTTATTACCTTTTCTTAGAACAAAATACAGTGTTAAGTATAAAAGCAATGGTTCAAAAGGCCATAAAATGTATTGGGGTATACTATGGATTCAATTGATTTCAGAGCTTAGATTTAGGGAAAGTTTATGGTCAGGGACTTTATTTTTTTCAAAAGCTTGGCTTAGTTATTTAATATTGATCTTAAGATTACTATAAAATACATTTCTATTGATTTCTAGGAGGAAAAATTAATCACTGTGGGAATTTCTGGCTCTATATATTGGGTGGGTGAAGATGCACTCAGCTCTTTCAAGTCTTTACACACTGCAGTTACAAATAGGAAAACACAAAAAACTACAAATAGTTACAAAAAACTACAAATAGTTACAAATAGTTACAAATAGTACCATGGGAAAGGGGGCTCTGAGAGGGTGGAGCAAAACCACTGATCTCACATAATTCCATGTCTCAAGACGAAGCCAAGTGACCCAGGAAAAAAAGGTATACACCATTCTGGTGTGGCCTTTCTTAATAAAATGTTGTTGATTGATCTCCTTCGTATCAGAACACAGAATAATAACCTTTGCATATATTTTCATCAGTCAACTTACCAATCTATTTTTAGCAAATACAAAATTCTTCCTTAAATATACATTTTGCAAGGTTAAATATAGTCCTATGAAAGTGGTGTCATTTAACGACGTTCCTCTGAACTAGGCTGTAATACTCTATATATTTACTCAAGCTTTTACTTAATATAAATTAGGATGTCAAGTTCTCTCATTTCCATTTTTTTAAAATACTTTCCACTGGATGCCAATTACATCTGGATTCTTACTGGGTAACACTTGATTACGGAAATTATTCTCATTTTATTGATAGACTGGCAAATGCAACTCAACATGAGTTAAAATTTGTTTTTCTTTCTTGACCAAAACAAGTGTAAAGTGAATTAAACAGAGAGTACAATTCAGCAGTGTTAGGCTAAGCTTAGTGAGGAGGGCACTCTGACTTTGAAAGCCAAATACATAGATGTAGAGTTGAGTTTGCTTTAAAAAAAGCTGAAGCATTCAAGGGGTGGAAATGCCCAGATCATGCGTTCTGACAGGTTCATCCCTCCTATGCATGAGGTAGAAAGAGAAAGGAAGGCATATTAGAAAAGATAAACTATAAAGTAATGCAATTGCTGAGCATATTAGTACATTATGGTTTTTGCCTGTTCATTCCTTAAGGAAAAGATTCAACAAGCACCCACTTGCAAACTTAGTCTGACTAGCTGATTTTTTGGAGTCTATAGCTACTATTCCTCACCACAGAAGGACAAAAAAATTGAAGTGCGCCAATGTTTCTACTCCTAGAACTATTTACAAAAAAAAGGACTGAGTGGACACTGTTCACATTAAATTCACCTGTTGCCTTTGAAGACTGCAGTCACAGCATTATTTCCCAGTGTACACATAGGCTGCAAAACAAAATTAAGGTATCACCTTGTGACATGTTGACTTGGGTATATGTGTAACACAGTGCTTTCCTACATGTAATATGCTCAGGTATACCATAATTCCTCCTGGTAGATAGTTAATGAAACAGTTTCATTCACTTATGATGTCCAAGTCGGAGTTCTGGGGACTTTGCTTTTCTGCTTTACAGGCTCCATGTGGCTATTTGACAACTGGAGCAAGTGTACATGCAATATCAGAGCACTGATTGTTAGCACTGGCAAGTCCTCAAAAGGTTTTGTTTAAAATTACGTTCTGTTCAGTGCTTTGAAGTAAATATTGCTGTTACTTATATTGATTTCAGATGTCATAGAAATCTAGTCTATGACTCTTTAAGATCTGAAGGTTAAACATTATGCCAATGCCTAGAAATCATGATAGCAGTAGCACAAGTGTGAGCAGAATGAGTTAAGACCATCAGGGACTCCCAGAGCAAATCAGCAAGGAAGGAAGGCTCCAAGGGCACTCAGCATGTGGACAAGAAAAGGCTTAAAGAAGCACTGTTCTCCCACATTTGTAATTCACTTAAAAGGCTTATTGGTAATCAAAAAGCAAGATTATCCACAGAGCTGAGAAAATCTTAAAGCTCTACTAATTTCTAGCAGAGCAGCCTGATCCAAAGCCTGTTGTAGCTGAGGAAGGAGTCCCACCAACCTCCACGAGCTCTGGTTCACGCTGCACATGACTTAAGGACTCCAGAACATTAACTGCTAGGTGAAAATATCAGTCTGTTAAAAGTCTGTCCTTACAAATCCAGAAAATACCAACCAATCTACTGGTAGCTAATATCTCAGCATATCCCTGAAAATCCGATTAGTCGCTGCAACCTTCAATTTTACCCTTGTCCAAAAATACATCTTGTTCCTTTTCACAGTAGGTTTGCACTCTAGTCCCTCCCCAGCACACACACTTCAGTAGATGACTTTTCCCATTCATGCCAAATCGCAGACTCTTTTCCGTGAAGTAATTTTGTCTGAATTGCCTGTGCAACCACCCATCCCTTCCCAATTTTAGTGCAAGGCATCTTGTTTTCAAATTAGTTGCTATCTTAAACAGCTTACTGCCTTCAATCTGTTCCTCTCAGGATTTCGTTTACCTCTCTGACAATCTCCCATTTTACCTCATTTCTTCCTCAGGCTGAAGAGGCCAGCACAGGCTAATCCCTCCTCATAACTCAAAGTCCAAACCTCTGGAGTATTTAAGATTTTCCTTCATAACACCTTTTCAATTTCAAACCCCTAAGCAATTTTACTGGTGCCCAGAATAGTATATAATATTAATATTTCTCAAGTTCCAGTACAGCAAAATAACCTTTACTCATTTATTGTGTATAATACCACTCACATAGACTCCTCAATCAGTACAAATTTGGGGTGCTTCCTTTGTAGCTGCAGCACTGTCACTCTGGACAAAATACACACAGGTACCCTTTTGCTGCCTGCATTCCAATAATAGAGCTTCTTCTTGCCATTGCAATGGGAAAAAATCAGTTCACAGGACACTTCCTCCCCCATCCCTTTTTCCTCCTGTTTTTCGTGTTTTATGTACAAACGTCTATAGCTCTTTCCAAGATACCAAGACAACCCTGCTTTGTCCTTTACAAGCACCAGAGACAATAAGTGCTGATTGCAAGTGGGTTGCCTAGTTGAAATGAATCATGCATCCTACTCGTTTAGTCGTTTTCTCTTCTTAGGTGAAAAATCAAAGTCCTCTCACATGTAATTCACAGTGGATGAAATTCACTGCTGAGCAGAAGGCCAAACCAAAGTCTGTGCAATGCTGAATTGCCTTTAAAACTCTGTTTTGAAGGTTTTTGAAAGATGAGAGAAGGGAAATATTTCTGTGCCAGCCCCTGTCTGGGGATGAATTTCACTATTTGTGAACTGTCTAGGAGAAGAGTTTGATTTTTATTTATGTGCTTATTGTTTGAAATTATTTGAAACATGGTTCATGCCTATGCATTTCATAGACGCATTGCTGCATCATTAGTAAAAACATGCAGAGATGCCATTATGCAGTGTGTTATAGAAACAAAGGACTCAGTTATTGATTTACTCATCGATGGTTATCAGAGAAAGTGATTTAAGATTTAATTGCTGCACTTTGCTGTGGGAGCAATAGATGCAGGTCATTCTCATGTTTCTCTTTCCTGATGAGATGATTCCCAAATCTACTGAGAGTTTTAACACTGAATCATTTGAGAAAGACTTGCAGGGCAGAAATGTAAAGATTCATGGCATTATTGTTGTTCCTAATATTTTTCAAACAAAAATGGAATTTTTGGGTGGAATTTTGAACACATGAAAGTAATACTGGTGGATAGGCCTGAAGCTGACAGTCTGTGGTGTTTTTACCCAGCTGGGCAGCTGAACTCCACCACAACCTCTCTCTCAAATAATAGCTATGTAAACCCAATACACAGTCACAGCTCAGTCCACAAGTGGATGGAGAGAGGCCTGGGGGATCAGTAGGCCTAATGTTTTTCTTGTTCTTCCCATGCAAATGTGCAGATGGCAGGCATTGTTCCTTGGGATAACATTACAGGATAAAATCCAAACTGAGGCAACTTTGCAGTTTTCCTGCTCCCAGCTCCCTTGTCAATGCTTGCTAACTATTTGTATCCATAAAACAGCCATCAGGAGCACTACACAGTTTACATCATTATTATCTGTTAAGGTAGCTTTCATAAATCAAGATGAACTTTACCCACATCCATTTAAAACACTGCAAGTTCTCTTGATAATTTCTCCACCTATTGCTCCATTGGCCATGAAGATGTTCTTTACTGGAGTGAGTGCTCCCTTTGGTTATTCAGTTAAGTGCCTTCTCCCTTTTGACTGCTGGCTGATATATTAAATCTTGCTGCAGCATTATAGAGCATCAAGCACCATCCCAAATAGTTTGTTTATACAAGCTATGTCCTTTCATCTTTAGTTTTCTAGTTTTATTTTTTAGTTTTCATTTGTTATCTTCAGGAAAAAAAAAAGGAACATACCAATGGTGCAAGGTCATAGGGAAGGAATTTGACATAGAGACTAAAATTCAGCAAATTTGAATCCTACAACCACGCTGATTCTTAACACCTGAGAAGCTCATTTTGCAAACCTTTTTGTAACCAAAACCAGACAGGGTCACACCAATTCATCACAGTTTGCTCTGCCTGGCCACAGATCCCCCATTTCTGTGGCACAGGGTTAGCAGGGGCAGGAGGCTACCCTCATATGGCAGAGGGTTTGAAGACGATGAGATAAGGAACAGCATTGCAAGAAACCAGCTGAGGAAAAGGCCCCTGCTTTCATTCATGTTTACAACACATAGCAGAAACCCATACCCACACACACCAATACTCTTACCGCACCCTATTTTCAGGCTGTCAAGAGAATTTAGCTTCTCCAGTCAAAGGAAGGCACAAGGGAGTCCAACTGGCATATCTGAATAAGGACAGGAAGAGACTAGGAAGAAAAAGGAAGGTTGTCATTTCTCTGAGGAAAAATAGGAATAAAAATGGAGGTTTAGTACTCATTTTGTTAATGCAGATTGGTCAAAATTTTCTTCACAACAAACAATAAATGAGCTATAGCAGCCTCCCTGATCCAGTGTAGTCTGTGAAACTTCCAGACCAAACATGGAGAGATGGCAGAATGGAGCAAAAGGTTTCATTTTTATTTGTCATTTTTAATCAATTTCCTATCTCTTGTGATTTCAGGGAATTTTCCTTGTCCTAGAGACAAGAAGTAGCCCTTCTGAAACTATCAGTGAGGCATAAAAATGAGCTGGACATTTGCTCCTCTCTTTTTTTTTTCTTTCTTTTTTTTTCTTTTTTTTCTGTGCATCAGGTATTACCAATCAGCACACTCTAGTTCCAGGCCTAGACTGTTGTTTAGTCTGCTGTGATGCATCAGTTCCTTGTTAGCAGCTGTAAATAAAACAATTTAAGTAAAATCATGCATTTGAAGCTAGAACTTGATCAAGTGTCCTTGGAAAACCAACAGAAATTGGTTTTAGACTTTAGTTGGCATTGGGTCAAGTTAGCATTCCTCAGTGTTCATTTTATAGTAAACATTGCATATTTAAAACCATCTGGTATGTTGCTCCTAGGTTAAATATGTATTGCTTTTTGCAGTATAAGCATTACAAAATTCCTTGAGGTTTTGATACACACTGCTTTTAGACACTGGTGGGGATGGCAGGAAGAATGCTGAAAATATGTTTGTTTGTTGTATTGATTTCTGCAATAAATGAGTCACTAAAAGCAGATGAAGGAATACATATATGCTATGTATGAGTTATAGACATTTCCAGCATTCTTCTTTATAATTCACACCTCAATAATATTGGAGAAAATATATTGTGTCAGTTTCATTAGTCTTTGCCTTCTCCTTGCAGAAATATGAAGCATATATTGATTTTACCAAATTAAAATATAATCAAAATCTTAGACAATACAAATTTATCTAGATTTTTTTTTGAGTGCACTGATTCCAGCTATTATCAATTTTCTCTCCTGACCTATATTTCATACACATACACAAATATATTAAAATGATCTCCTCGTTTCTTATGGTAGTGATTGTTCATAGATATGTTGTTGTCTCTAGAGTCTGGAGTTTGGTTAACTTTCTCTTTAGGTTGGTTATGCCTCAGCTCCATAAGCCTGCTGTTTAAAGGGGGTTGTTCATTTTCTGGCAGTAAATAATGAAATGAAACAAATACAATCTGTAATAGAATCAAATGTGAGTACAATGAGTCCGCAATTCAATTTGGATTTAATGTAGTAGTTTAATCCTGTTAAGGGGTGCCCTCATGAGAAAGATGCTTTAGCAGCCTGGAGCAGAGCTTGATACGTGAGGAGAGGCAGTTAAAGCTAGCTTCGTGGTGCACTATAGGGTGAGAAGGGACAGTATGCTTTCACACCATGCCACAGATCTAAGTCTGATGACACCTTTCTGGATGGGCTGGAGAGAGCAACTGGAGGGATTATTTTCTCTTCTCCCTGGGTATCCTGATCAAGCTGAGGGACAGAAGTATTGCATCTCTCTGGTTGGATATATTTAACTATTTTTTGTTTTGCTGTGATGCGAGTCTCTCAAAAGAAGCCAGACTTGTCACTACACAGAGCAAAGGAAGCTTCATCCATGGCAACAAGAAGGGAGAAACACTAAAAATGAATTGTCACTGCACAGAAGTTGAAACTTTCCTTAATTTTTGTGGAGCCATTGTTTCATCTAGCAATAATTAAGTCCTGCAAGAGACAAAAAGAAACCTATGAAGATTTGTCATAAAGTAAATTCTATTTTGCAAAATACAGTCCTCAAACATAAATCCCACTTTTTCTGCAGTGACTTTATTACCAATAAAAGGCACTGGCTATTCTTGCCCTGCTTGTTTCCACTCTGCTGGGATAATGGTTTCCAATATTTATTTATTTTTATGTTCTGAACTCTAAAACACTCCCCAGGGGTGTCCAGGCTCTTCTATAGTGATCATAAATCCATTGACAATGTCCTGGTTTTTACTTATTTTATGTGGACCTCTTGAACATTCATGTATCCAGAATTTCTATGGACCATGCACTGAAAATCACTGAGCTACACTGATTTCTAAATCCGGCTTTCTTGATAGGACAGTACTTAGCTAGAGTGACTAAAATATGAAGCAAAAGTTCATTCCCTGCTTGTTAATATCCAAAATAGGGAAAATCACCTCCTCTCTATGCAAGTACATGTAAGTACCGATGAACCGAGCATTAGTTAAACAAAAGGTATGGTCCATGAGTATATTGGGGTCTCCTTTACCTGTGCACTCACCTTCTGAACTGTCTCAATGAGTTTGTGTTTGGTGCCCTAATTGTTCAATGTGCAATTGTTGCATGGTGTGTAACACTAACCATGACTAAACGGATCCTTTTACTCAATGCTGCTTGGACAGATTGCCTGGCCAGGGACAGGGGAGGACTCCTACCTTGTGTACTGCTACTGGAGAACTCTAAAGGCCCCTGACTTGCAATTGAGACACTCAAACTAGATGCCTAATGTTAGCCTGTGTGAATACCTCATCCACTTCCACTGCACAAGTCAGACAAACTCTTCGCTTAAGGTCAGGTCTGCTTCTGCACTACCCATATTTTTCGTATGTCTTTCATTTTATTTGTGGATGATGGTGCCATATATCTAGAGTAGAAGACGACAAAGTGTGTCCTCAGAATTGTAGGTTAGTTACCAGGAAAGTCATGCAGTTACAACGATTTTTTTCTCAGTTATGCATTGAGCAATCTGAAAGGGTATTCACTGAGGTAGAATTAACATCAAACTCCAAGTTGCCACTTCTGCAATGTCATTTTTCAGAGCAAAGTCACTTGTCAATGCCACTTTATTTTAAACCATGTATTGGTGAGAAGGTACACATGAAAGAAACTGCATCCTTCAGCCTGGAGAGGTCATGGTAGAGCTGTATTTTGGTACCTTTTATACTCAGGTGACCTGAACCTCAACCAACTTAAAAGCTCCATAGAAATACAACTTGACATTATCATTACATTTAGGCACCTAGATAGCACCATAAATATACACACTGCTTCAGAGAATACAGACAGACATGTTCTCTGCCCTAAAGACCTTGCAATCTGAATAATGAAGCAAAATTATAACTAGCATTTAAACTACCAAGTATCTCCCATTGCATGGCAGACCCTCAACTACTTTAAGCATAGGGTTGTATCTCATTAAGTCAGGGACTGAATATTTAGTGTGAAGTTAAAGAATTGTAGGTACTTCCTTGTTAATACCTTTTCCTATGCTTCTTCAGTCTTTTTTACCTGGCTGCTGACTACATACAGCCCTATTGACCTTGTCAGATCATGGCCCAGGCTCCCAGCTGAGTGGAAATGATATTTTAATCCATGTTGCCAATTGTCGGGGGGGAGGAAAGGGGTGGCGGCGGGAGTGAATTTATCTAGCTTCTCTAGTCCTTTTGTTAGAGCTGTTTTATATGTGGTTGATTCTAAGAATGTATTCTATTATTGAGCAAGCAGCCTGTTTACTTTCCTATGTGTCATTCGGTATCACCATTAGAAAGGGTTAAACAGAAGGAAATGGATTGTAGAAGGCCAGAGATTTCAACATGTTTAATCTGAGAGAACGTCAGGAAACTACCACTTACTTTTTAATTTTTATGTCATATATATACTTAGATCATTCCAACATGTCCTACTGGACTAAGAAATATACTTAAAATCAGATTTCCAAGTACAGTTTTCTTTGTTATTATGTATGACATACAAGTATTGAGAAATACATGCAAAATATTGGTGCTGTAACCAAAGAAAGATGTTTGTGGTTTTAAGACTGCCAGAAAACAGGGAACAGCTTCTTCCTGACTCTTCTGTCTTGCCATCCGTGGGAGCAAAACACAATTCATCTGTTCTGAGTAACAGGACCGAGATCCTGTCCTACCCCCTCCACCCCCCCGTACCAGGCCTCCAGCAGAGAACACCAAATCCCTCCAAACAGTCTCTTCCTCTGGGGTGAAAAAGACAGTTCTGTTGCCAGCTCAGATGTTGCCTTTAGGAGAGAAAATAATGCTGTTTCTGACTGATTCCAGATTGTTGAAACTACTAATTGTGCTCCAGTCAGTATCTATTAAAAATACAGCTAAGTCTTTTAAGGAGGATATAATTAGAGTTGAAATGAAAGTGTTATACTTAGCCTACCTTAAAGGAAGGATCCTAGACCACTCCATTCCTTGTTACCACTGCCATTAATGTAACAATAGAGAACAGCTGTTGTCCCAGCTTGGATGTGATTATTCTGCTAAGAATATACTTTCTGGTGGGCATGCTCCACCCCTTTGAATTGAGTTACTTGATTTGAGTTGATGGAAACACGTAATATCTAATGAATTTCTACTGGGAGAAGAATTTGGGTGATTTTGCTCTGCATCCCCAGTCCTTGGCAATGATAAGTTTATATCCCGAATCAATTGTATTATTTAATGTCACTTCCTCATCATTATTGGATTGTCAATTCAGCAAGAAAAATGAGTTCATCAGAGGTGCTTCAGGTGTTGGGTTTTTTGTTGTTGGTTTTGTGGTTTTTGTTGTTGTTTTTGTTGTTGTTTCAGTGTTTTGGTTTTTTTTCTTCATGATTTTCACCTCTTTTTGGGAAACAGAAAGTAGCTCGGACTGTCTCTGGAAAGGAAAAAGAGGTAATCACTTTTCTGAAGTAGCTAGTTAATCATCATTATCTCTACTCTTTGACAGCATGTTTGTGGAGATACAGTAGCTAGCCCCATATGTATTGACAGTGACATAAAATCATGGAAAAATGGTTTAAACAATATTAGATCTCACTCTCTCTCATCCCATGCCTCATCCTCCCACTAGGACAGAACTGTAGCAGAGCAGTTCCCCTGGAAAAAAATAAAATTAAATTAAAGGCCATATTGTCCTGTTTCATTTATCTTCTCCTTCTGGAGTATTCCTCCCTAGAATTAATTTCTGAGAAGGTGTTTTTGCCCCATTTCAAATATGCATATTATAGAATTTCTGTTTGGAGAGTACTATGTGTCTTGGAATAACCAAAATCTTGTTATGATGGTTTAGTGTTTCCTAGAGTCAGAGAATATTGCTCATCAGTTTTCTGATGATGAGTTTTATCTGTTGGATGGAACTACTTCGTGAAACAAAATACTGAGCAATATCAGTTCCCTCACTAGTCTTTGACATCTTGATGGAAAATTTCTCAATTCCTGGTGTTCCCAAAACATATCCTGAAGGGCAGGTCCTTCAGACTTTTCTCCAGAAAACACTGTATCCTGGAGATATGCTAACTTGTGACTGTAGTGTGTGATAGTGTAGTGTTTGTTGCTTTCCAGGGGTATGAACAAAAAAAAAGTTTAATGATAAAAAAAAAAACAAAATTATGCTGGACTTAATGTCAAGCTTTTAAACAGAAGATTGGGAAAAACAAGTAAGATAACAGGTGAAAGACAAGAAATGTGATCACTCTATAGCTAAAAACTGGAAATCCTTTTTGGTTTGTTAGCACCTCTTCCTAAAAGTTCTTGTTATCTTTAGATTTCAGGGAGCAAAGTTGGCTGAAGTTTTGCAGGAATGCTCTCTCCCTTTTCTTTTGTTTTTATTTTTCAGGAAGTTAAGTTTGTTAGGGTGCATTTTTATGGCTCTTTTCCAGCTGTGATGCCACTAGGGAGTTACTTCTCCTTAAGCAGTCAAGGGGAATATGAACTATGTATATGCTCTTCTGCAAGTTAACTGGCTCTTTCTGGCACCCAGGTGTAAGATATTTAAAAAGTAGGCCTTGTTCATTCTTACTCATTAACCTTGCCCCTAGTCCATTTAAAAGTGCTCCTTATTAAATATTGTACACTATTAGATATCGTATATTGATTATACTTTCTGTTGAGTTCATGGCTGCTGGCAAGAACAGGGTTTCTCTGGGGACAATGTCTGGTACAAAATTAACAAGGTGATTACTTATAGCTGCTTCTGGTGATCTTAATACCCACTGGGATGTGGGAGAAGGCAGGACATCAAGGTCTTCTGCTGCCTGTATGAGTTCCTTAGTCACACCGGACTACTCTGCCATTGGCAGCCACTTGTCCACTTCTAATTAAAAAATGTCAGAAGATCTTTTACTCACTTCAAGCATGTATATATATGTTCCTGTCTTAGGTCTGAATTCACCTCACTTTAATACATTTCACTGAACATAGAGCCTAGTGACTCATACAGAGGCTCTGGGGACAATCTGACATGAAGGAAGGTACCTCTGTCAGATACATAAAGTTAAGAAGAAGGAGTGGGGAGTCCAAGCTCTGTATTCAGACCTACTGAGAACATACCACTGTGTAATGCAAGTTTCTACATAGTCAGGACCCAGCTTCACCTGGTCCCTGTTGCAGGAGCAAAAGAATATGCCTTTACTTTACCCTTGCAATTTCTACTATGTTAGGGTTTGCTTTCACAAGTCAATTCAGAACTCTAAAAATGCTGTGATGGTACCAGGTCCACCTTGCTCAACCATAACCAAGTATCTTTGCTTCTGTTTAAGCAGAAATGCAGGTGAGAGGAGGAAGTGACACAAATGCTTATTCCAGTAATGAGGACGCTACATGAGCGTGTCAAAGAGCATCTGAGGGTAGCCTTACCACCATCTCCTGCTATCCCATCTGAAAAATAGAGGCTCAGTACATATGTCATAGTGCTGGCTAAATAGTTGCAATTCCACCCAGAGGAAAGCATGGGAGTTCAGCTTTTTGCCAATGTTGGAAGCTTGCCAACCTCTTTGGTATTTAAGCAGTCATGACTTTGTCTTCATCTGAACAGATTAAATATGGATGTGTATATTAATTATGTAAATGTGAAACTGCAGATCTCAATCAAGTAGAGCCAAGGATACACTATCCTTTGCAAGTGCTGATTGATGCCATACACACAAGAGAAACAGAGACCATTCAGCTCATTGCTGTGTATACTGGAGAGGAGAGGGAAGGAAGAAAGGAAATTTGGAAGTAAATAGTGTTTTATAATTGGAGTGAAACTATAAATGCTGTAACTTTCTATAATACCTAATAGCTTCTACTCAGCAAAACAGAATGCTTACTTAGCAAGAGACAGCTCTAGAAGATGGTGAAAACAGATATTTAGAGTGAGATGAATGCTATCAGCTGTAATCAAGACACTCGTAATATTTTTAATCAAGGGCTGAAACTGGTCTTTGATGTGACACAGTAGAAGTATCTGATTTTTTCTCTAATTCCATGTAAATCACAAACAAGTACATGGAAAGCAGTGGTACTATATGTTCTGGGGCAGAGGGCGGACAAAATTTCCAGGTTTAGCTTTGTAAGTAGATAACATCAAAAATTTGATCTATTTGTCTGGATGTTTTGTTTCAAGTAAATGAATAGGACACAGGCTTTCAAGGAAGCTGAACTAGATTGTAAACATGAAATTTCCAGATTACTGTCAATGCACACACAAAAAATGGTGTGTTGTCAGAGAAACCCCACCCTGCAGCCTGTGCCTAGCACCCATCTCCTTTCTTCCTGCCAAACTCAACAACTGAATGCTCCAGCATCCACTCCTGGTCTGCCACCAGGATATTGTTAAAATGCTAGATAATTCATTTCTCTGCAAGTCTGACAAGATCCATAAAAGGTAGAAGTAACCTACCCATTTGTCAGAGCTAAGGAAGACAGAATAAAGAAGCAGAGGTGTCAGAAAGAGCAGGCGGCCAACAGTTGGCCAGTAGAAGGGGAGGGATGGACAAGAAGATAGCAGGGCAAGGCAGAAACCAAACACTCAGTCATCATCCAAATTCACTCACAAGAAAACTTAGAAGAGCCAGTCCTCATCACTTCCACATGACATGGACATCATGTTCACATCTGTGCTGTTGTCATCAAAGACAAATGTTGAATGCTCCCAGCTCAGCATCACTCAACGCAGGAAGTTGAAAGACGGCTTCCCCCACAGGAACAAGTAGTTTTAACTCCTATTTATCTACCACGTCATTCCAAGGGCTTGGAATAATTTAATTTCAATATATCTTTGTACTGTTTATGAAGGGTTGCTGTGGTTTAACCTGGCAGGCAGCTAAACACCACACAGCCATTCGCTCAAGCCCCTTACAGTGGGATGGGGGAGAGAACTGGGGGGGAAAAAGTAAAATTTGTGGGTTGAGATAAAGACACTTTAATAGGAAAGAAAAGGGAGGAAAAAAAAAAAAAGAATATACAAAACAAGTGACGCCCAACACAATTGTTCACTGCCAGCCAACTGATGTCCAGCCAGTTCCTGAGCAATAGCAGCCCCCCTGGGCAATTCTCCCCATTTTATTGTTCAGCATGACACCATATGGTATGGGATATCCTTTTGGTCAGTTTGGACGAGCTGTCCTGGTTCTGCCCCTTCCCAGCTTCCTGTGTGCCCCAGCATACAAGTGTGAGAAGCTGAAAAGTCCTTGACTCTGTGCAAGCCCTGCTCAGCAAGAACTGAAATAACTGTGTGTTATCAACATTATCATTCACCTCAATCCAAAACATGGCACCGTATCAGACACCATGAAGAAAATTAACACTATCCTAGCCAAAACCAGGACAAAGGTGTATTGAAATGGTTCCAATTTAGTAATGTAATTCTAAATCTGTCAGTAATTCTTATCTGTCTTTTTTCAAGCTGAAAAGTGACTTTGGTACATTTTGACTGTTGGCATTAAGGTGACTGTCATTTTTATTAGTGGGTTGTATTGGTCCTTTCTGGTAGTATGAATTAAGAGTGATGTGTAGGTGAGGTGAGTGTAACGTATTCATAACAGGTTACTCAGGCATGGGAGGGACCTTCAGGCGGTGTTCATTTCATCAGTTAGGATCAGTGTCCAGGCCTCTGCTGGTCTTGAGCTGCTCCCATTTACCCAACAAATCCAAGCCTGGAAGATGAGGCTACCCTGCCCCAGCTGGCTGTGATGACCATGGAAGCTGCTATGGGGATGTTCTGCCATGCCACGTGAGGTTGTACAGTTCTGTGTGCAACGATAGTTCTCAGAAAGCCCAGGAATATCTGAGCAGGCTGAGAGCAAGTAATGACAGGTAACAACAAATCTTGGACATGGAGAAGACCACCTTTCTACACACATCCTATTTTTCAAGTCTGCCTTAGCTGGCTTTATGTCAGAGAGCTGAACTTCTGCCATGAATGGGTACATGTCACTCCAGGAAATAGGTTTCCCTATTGAACTAGCTTGGGGACTGATAGCCAGCAGGCATCTTTACAAGTTTTCTGTCCTGAAAACGTGAGCTTTCTCTGTTTCTAATTCATTTTTTTTTTCCAGGGCGCATGTGAGAGTGGAGCTGGAGAGATAGCAGTCCCTAGAAAAAGAGTGGGGTTGGAAAGACTGTGCATCTACTGACTGCTTGGCACCTAAAGAGCCATGCACACCAGTATGGAAAGTGCCCTGTCAGAGTAACTCAGGGCCAGCTAATAGATATGCTGGATAACCGCATGAAAACAGTGTGTGATGCTGAACTAACTTTTCAAAAGCCAATCGCTAACTGTGCTGAACAAATTTTGGAAGATTTCCTGAGGTTAAAGAGTATGTCTAAGTAGTTAATTAGTGCACTTATTTCATTAACAAGAGAGCTCATGGAAAATAGCGAATGCTGTCCCTCTGCACTTACCAGATAGCCCACACTCTGTCATTACATTGAACAGCTCTTGAAGACCAATCTACATTTGGTAGACTCCTTGCAAAAACTGCCCAATATTATTAGGTTGCAAGTGGGCCATCTTACGATTTACAGTGGTATTTGCACACTTTCAACCAGATAAATTAAGTTATTATTCCTCTTCTGAGCCCTTGACAGCTACATTCCCCTGCAGTGATGTCAGGTATTCACTTGACCCTAGCAATTCTACTTGAACTCACACTCAGTGCCATCAGCATCCCTGGCTTACAGGATTCAGACCACACCAATTTACCTAATGCAAGTCCTCTCCATGCATGGTTTCTGTAATGAATTGCTGATGGCTACTTACTTACTCATAAAATTTTGGCTACTTACTTCAAAAAGCCTACAGTCTGAAACATGGATCTCTGCTCTTGGAATGAACTTCTATTGATTTAAATCTACCCCATATACTGCTAACTGGGGTTTCAGTTTCATAACTACAGAAAGTAGTCCTCTACACCAGGAGCTCCAACCTTTGTTTGATTCTGTATCACTATCAGAGCCTGCGCTGTCAGTTCCCACATACATTTGTGTCTAGCGGTTGGCATTTGGATGCTCAAGCTTTCAGCTGCACGCTTCAGGAATCTTTGCCCTGGATTAAATTTCTGCTTTTGTTGTGGTAGGTCAAATATATGTGCACTCACCCATTCATTCCCTTGCAATTCGCCTATTCATTCACATTCTTATAACAGAAACTTGGCTGGTCTTTCATTTGGCTAAAATGAAAATTAAATTCTGACAAGCAGATAAAACAAAGTGAAATAGAGAGATATGGATTACTACTTAAAGATTTAAAACTTTTGTGTGGGCATTTTATAAGATTCCTAAATCTGAATATATTCTTTTTAAAATAATCTAAATTTAGCAATGATGTTTGGACTGTAGCAAAAGCAAGCCCTTCAAGGAACCAGAAAGCAAGATACATATATATGTGTGCTTATACATTAATATACCTTTAAATTAACCTCTAATTCATTTGGACCACAAGCTTTAGCTTAACTGTTACTCCTAGAGTGTGCAAAACTTTATTCAAAGGTCGACATAAAAAATCATTAGGAAAATGAAAAGTTCTCTCTTCTGATCCTGTGATAACCTTGCAAGTATCTGAATAGTGTATCTCTTTGACCTCTGCCCATGTTCCTTGCAAACTTTGAAACATCAAGTCAGGATTAAGATGCAAATGTAAATTGAGTGAAGTGACAGTCAGTGATGAAGAACTGTGTGACAGGCTTCCTTATCAGTGGACTGCATAACAGATGAGGGCTTTTAGCAATCAGATTTCCTCAAGAAAGGACAAGCTTGTTTAGTGTGTTAACCAAAAGCACACTGTGGGGTCTCGGCTCTGTTTTAATGTGTCATAACCAATTCACCGATGACAGGCTAGGTAGGGCTTTCTAGATTAAAGTGGCTTGGTCACATCTACTGTGTTTTTCACACTATCGAATTCTGTCTTCTCACTTTCTGTCTTTCCTGATGTAGATGTGATGTTTAGTGTTATATTTTGATAGGGAAAATTTGAGAGCATAAATGATTAGATCAGGAGTAAATTTTAGTTATTTTCTGCTCCCACATCCTACCCAAAAGAGTTTTGAATTTTAAAATTGAAAATTTAAATTTCAGTTACCAGCCTGAAGAGTCCACGTTATGTGAGTGTCCAGCTTCCCACACTGGGCCATTATGTGAGTGTCCAGCTTCCCACACCGGGCCATTTGCTCTCTGTTTTGGATCAGTAGTCTACTCTTTTAGGGGCAGACTCTTGTTAACAAAACACGAGCAAAAAACAAACCAACCAAATAAAGCCCGTAACCATTTTGATTAGAGCACTGGGGCCCTTGTTCACAGTGCTGATTGAGAACACAGAACACAGGTAGAGAAAAATCAAACTCTTTCCTCTTCCTGTCTTTTCCTCCCAGGTCAAACTGTCTTAGGTAGCAGATGCTGGGAAGAAATTGTGTCTGCTGCTACCTCTGGTCTTCACATCTTCTAAGGAAACAACATTTCAATCTTCTGTGCTGTTAGTCCACAAAGCAGCTGAAGATTTTTTCCATTAAAATGTTTGGGAAAAATGGAATCTCGTAAGATCTACTTTATGTGTATTAACAAATATTACATGTTGTTGTGTAATATAGCTTGAAACTACAATATTAAATATTATAGCACTAAGAAAGTCAGAGTTGTGTTAGGAAACCACACATACACACACACAGAGCCCTGACTGGAATCCACACCACGAGAAAGTTTAAAACATTTACTTAGGAATCCTGGAGAATAAATGAGACATGGTTGTTTTGTTTGTTTGTTGTTTGTTTGTTTATTTCCATGGAGATATAATCATTTTTAAAAGCTTTCATTTAGCCATCTATGTAATGAGTGGGGGACAAGTCAGACAGAGAGAGAAAAAGAGGAAGAAAAAACTGTAAAGGGTGTGAAGAGTAATAAATGCTCTGAAAAAAAAATGAATACAGAGATTTTGTTTTCATATAATAAACAGTAAAAAAGGGGAAATGGAGACCTGAAACCCACTAGTGTTCCTGAACATATCTGAACAGTATCATTGTTTTTCCTTAGAGAATTGTAAAAATTAAAAATCGTTTAATACATGGAAGTAAAAGAGAATGGTTATAGGAAATATAAGATAGAAACAAATAGGTAATATTTATAATGGATATCTGAATAGGTAAATAAATTATAGACATCTTGACATGTCCTGGCAAACGCACATATGAAAGTGACTGGAAATCTTGTATATCAAGGTTACCACTGCATTTCATTACTCAGTTTGAAAGGTATGTCTACAACTTCACATTCATATTTTGCACATATATTTTATAAAAGTATCCTGGGAAGCTCGGAATTTCCCCTCCAGTACATTTGTGAAAATCCTTACAGGGACTTAAATTAAATTGTTACTGGGAAAATCAAGTTAATCAAAGATAAAATTCAATCAAGATTTTGTGTTCTTGGAGGGTGTATCCTGAATTACGCAGTTACACTTGGGATGATTTTTTTTATATCAATAGCTGTTTCATTGCCAAGTATTCCATAAAAAACATGCAAACAAAAAATGTTCTTGAACAATGTGATATCGTTTCATCACATGTAATCACATAAAGTGAAAATAAATGTGAAATAGTAGGAAACATAGGAAATGTAGGATCGTCACCTCCAAGTAATGAAATCTCTTTCTTCTGATGTGTTTAAGCTATAAATCACATCTATTTCATTTGCTTAAAGTCATATCCTGAAAACGAAAAAAACGTCAGAAACTTTTGCAATTTGGAATTCAAACCTAAAGTCTGTTAAATACAATTGCTGTTATTTATGTCAACTTGTTGACTCCACATTTACAGTCCTTGATGTAGAGTTAACTTTTCAGAAACGATTCATAAAGCCTTATTCACCTGTCTGTTGCTGTGTTCTGCTATTTTCACATGGCTTTCTCTTTGTAGAAGAGGGGCCAAAAGAACATTTGCACTGTGTAAATCAGTTAATAGAAGAAAGAAAAAAAAAAAAAAAGGAAAAAAAAAAAAGAGGAGATATACCATACTGTATCCCACTTTTATAGGAACTGTTACCTCTTACCACCACAACTAAATCAAGGACTTTTTTTTTTTACCTCTTTGCTCCCAAGAATTCTGTATGTTGGATTTCATTCTGCAGTCCCAACATCTCCTAGAAATAATGCTTAAAAAATTAATTATTTTGTCTTATTCAGACTGACTAGTTTGATCTTCTCCTCTACTTTCACATAGAATCATGGAATCATAGAACATTTTAGGTTGGAAAAGACCTTTAAGATCGTCAAGCCCAACCATCTGCCTACATATCTCTAAACCATGTCTCTAAGCACCACGTCCACACAGCTCTTAAATACTTCCAGGAATGGCAACTCCACCACTTCCCTGGGCAGCCCATTCCAATGCCTAATCACCCCTTCTATGAAGAAATTCTTCCTGGTATTCAATCTTAACATCCCCTGGCACAACTTCAGGATGTTTCCTTGCATCCTATCACTCGTCACCTGAGAAAAGAGACCAACGCTCACCTTACTACAACCTCCTTTCAGGTGGCGGTAGAGAGTAATGAGGTCTCCCCTCAGCCTTCTTTTCTCCGGACTAAACAGCCCCACTTTTCTCAGCTACTCCTCATTTGTCTTCTTTTCTAGACCCTTCACCAGCTTTGTTGCTCTTCTCTGAACATTCCAGCAACTCAGTATCTTTCTTGTAGCCAGGAGCCTCAAACTGAACCCAATATTGGAGGTGTGGTGTCACCAGTGCTAAGTACTGAAGGATAATTGCTTATCTAGTCTTGCTGGCCACAGTACTTGTGATGCAGGCCAGGATGCCACTGGCCTTCTTGGCCACCTGGGCACACTGCTGGCTCGTGTTGAGATGTCTGCGGATCAGAACTACCCCTGGGTCTCTTTTGGCTAGGCAACTTTCCAGCCACTCTTCCCCAAGCCTATACCACTGCATGGGGTTGTTACGACTAAAGTGCAGCACCTGGCATTTAGCCTTGTTGAATGCCAACACAACTAGATGCAGCCCATGGATCTAACCTATTTAGATCACTCGGCAAAACCTTCCTACCTTCAAGCAGATCAATACTCTCACCCAACTCAAATGTCCTCTGCAAACTTACTGAGAACTTGATCCCCTCATCAAGATCATTGATAAAAATATTAAACAAAATTGACCCCAGTACTGAGCCCTGCGGATCACCACTTGTGACCGGATACCCAGCAGATTTAAGTCCATTGCCAATGACCCTCTGGGCCCAGCCACACAGCCAGTTTTTCACCTATTGAAAAATACATCCATCCAAGTCATGAACAGCCAGTTTCTCCAGGAAAACACTGCAAAACATTGGCAAATGCTATGCTAAAGTCCAAGTAAACAACATCCACAGCCTTTCCCTTGTCTACCATCAGGTTATCTTCTCATAGAAGGAAAACAGATTAGTCAAGCAGAACTGACTTTCACAAACCCATGCTGACTGGTCTGACAGTCCTCCTGTCATGCAGTTTGGGGTCCATAAGAAGCTGTTTCATATTTGCCAGATTATTCCCCAACCTGTGAAGTAAATAGTTCCAGTTCATATGTTCTCATCCACACTGAGGCAACAATGATTGCTATGATTTTCAAGTTTTTACTCATATGGTTAATCAGATTACCTTGAAAGATTGAAGCATTATTTGTGCTCTTCTAAATCATCATAGCAACTGCAGGATTTGAAAGTGTGTTTCTATGTGGAGTCATATGTGAACTTCAAATGACTATTGCTTTAGAAAATGTCTGTGAGGAACATCACTTTTACCAAACTGAGAGAACTTCAGTACTTCATAGCAGGGCTTTGTACTTTCTCCTCTGTTCAGACATTAGCAGGTTTTAAAAGACTGGATTTTCTTGCTCTATCACTACCTAACTGTGAAACTAGCTGTGTACAATCTTAAATCCTTGGTAAATATAGCTTAGCTCAGTGGGGCTAATAAATTCACATCTATTGTCAGATGTAATGTGCTTGAAGTTCAGGCGTGCTATTAAATGCAATGCAACTTCAGCCAAGATTTCACTTCTGAGGGCATAAAGACACAGCACCTTGTTAAGATATTTCCAATATACTATTAGGTAATTGAAATCTCTACCTCTTCTTGTTTGCATGCTGATGAGATTAATTTGAGCATCTGCAATTAGTTCATTAAAAGACAGAAGTTTTACCTTGTTTCTTTCTCTTTTATTTTTTTAATGTGGTCTGAAACCACTTTTACTGGTAAGCTCCATGTAAACTGAGATATGCTATGATTATACGTCTGGAGTTATTCTCATATAATACTTGGTTTTAAATCATTCTCCATTTCAATGAGGCTTTCATGTCTGATGTTAAGGTATGCTCTGTGCAAAGGTGATAGGTGATAAAGCTCATCCCAATGAATATAGTATTTTATTTTCTAATGCCCTTAATGACTAGAGTCTTGGACTCTGCTTAAAATTTCAAATCTCCTGAGCACTAGTAGATCTAGTACTTTTGGTTGAGAGGAACCTCAAAAGAAAGTTTTGCAATAGGCATGTGTGCAATTTATGTGTGGTTTTCTGTCGAAAGTAACAAAATTTTAAGAGAAAAGTTTTCTACCAAACAACAATGTAGGCTATTAATTTTCAAGTAAATACTAAAAGGGGACAACGCTCAGCTGTAAAACAGTAAAAGCTTCTGTACCTTCACAAATATCTTGTAATTTCTACTACACATCCCTTTTTGTGCCCAGCCTGGGTTGTCACATGTCATCTCTGGCAGATTTGGGGTGGCCAGGTAAGTCCTGGTTCAGGACACTTGTGCAGACCCAGGAGTGCTTGGGAACTTGGTAACATGTTTAGGCCTTAGTTAAAACTACCATAACTTTCCACATATCATAAAAGGCTGTTACATTCTATAACAAGTTTCTATGACTCGTTACTTTATGCTACCATTGAAAATGGTCATTAAGATTGGATGGCAAACAAACATTTTAGAGAGCTTTAAAAATCCTACTGGGGCTGAACACACCATCCCTTCCTACTCTAAAGTCTCCCGTAGAGAAGGTCTCTTAGTTTTGTTCCTTGTCCTGTTCTACCTCATGAATAAGCTCATTGTAGTGTTTTCCATATAACAATTCACAGGTGCTACAATTCTTTACGTTTGGAAACTGAAACTTCTTTTGATTTCATGAACATTTCTTTCATTAAATTTGTTGTCATAAAAGACATCATTTTAAAAGAGCTAGTTGAAGAAGGGCAGCATGGGAAAGAACTCCTGGGTATGTGTGCAGGTAATTTATCCATGCTGAAACTCTATTGTCATGAACTCAACAAGACCAGGTGCCTACTGCTTTCATTCTACATTTTGAGATATGCCCAGAGAGAACTGTCATTTCTGGAGTTCACTGGGTACATGTGGGTTAGTCAAAGAGCAATCTGGTTAAAAGCTGTTATTTCCCAATTCTGCATCATTTTGAATTTGTCTGTAACATATACAGACAAAGAATTTAATTGCTGGAAGAAAATCGAACTGTGTATCAAACTACACAAGATCTGAAATAAATAATTGCAAATCAATCCCTTTTCCTACTTCAGACAGACAATATATCCATTAAAAAAATGACAGCTGGTTCAATTTTAAGGGGAAATGATGTTAATGATGTTTGTATACTGCCAAGTATTGATGTGGGAAAGGCTAACTAAGCATTTTTCATGATCAATTCAGAATTATTCAAATAACACTTCATGCTTGCTTGTCTAGGGGATCTCATCTTGCTGTGGTCTGCTATGGAGTGCCAGGGTACAGTAAACTTGACAGATAGCCAATTTATACTGGTTCTTTCTACTACTTTTGCTGTTCTTACATAGAGCAGGACAATGCACGGCAGAAGAAGCACACAGGAGGAAATGCTCACTTCTGCACGCAGCATAGCTGGGGTTGTTGCTGTGTCTTCAAACTATAACATAACAAATCATTGGGGTAAAATTTTCAGGTATTAGTAGCTTTAAGTCTTGTATGCAATGTTTTCTCTTTTACATTCAACATACCTTTACTTTTATTCCCTTGCAGTTGCTGGGAATCCTTCACAGGCCAAGGGATAGGCCTCGTATACAACAGTAGCAGTGAGGAACTAGGAAGACGGGCTTTCTTCACCCCTTCTCTTGCGAACCAGGGTTGGATTTGGCTCATGTGCCCCCAAGGCTGGGCGCATGGCAGGGCAGGGCCCATGGCCAGGCAGGGCAGGGCCGTGGGGAGCTGGAGCCTGGCCCAACTGTGGCCTCACTGGGGAAGGGCCTGGAAGCCCCGGGGCTGATGTGGGGGCCTGGGCCTGGGCAGGTGGGGGAGCCCCAGGGGGCTGCCGAGGGACAGTCAGGGCTGGGGGTGCCCTCAGGGCCCTGAGAACATGGTGCAGCTATCGAGGGGAGGATCAATGTGAAGGCTGTGGCTGTGAAGACGAAACATTCATGATTCATGCTTCATACTACAGAATGGAGGAAACCAGGAACACGTGTGGTGTCCTTCCTTTTGAGGCACCGAGTGCTTGTGTTTACCAGAAGCACTGTGTTTACATAGGGCTTGCAAAAGATTCAGGTAGCTTTTCATTTCTGCCAGCCACACCCCACATCTCTACATAGTGGCACTAACTTTATCCAGTTCACGGGTGAAAGGACATTCATCAGCCTCAGAAGAGAAGCACTTAGGCTGTGGGACAGCCTCATGCATCATACAAGACAGGAGCTTCCACAGGAGACACCTCACCCTTTGAAGGCAACAGAACAGGCTCTGTGCCCTGCGCTGAGCAAGGCAGTTGCTGGAATAACATTTTCAAAATTTCAAAATTCTGGCACTGAGGTGACAGATCCCCTTTGACTGTGGCTGGAGAAGGAATTAAGGTCATTATAGTTTGAGGTCATTAAAAGTCATTTATGATCTTGAAAGTGCAATGCTGACTCCACAATTACCTGGCCAGCACACAGGGATGAGGGAAGCCATGGATGGGCTAGCAGATATCTTCTTCCTCGACACCCAAGCCAGAGGCTGGTGAACAGATTTAGCATCCCTGCCTCAGACACTACTCAGACATAGTGTAGGATGAAAAGTTAGGAGCACCGGACCCAGAGAACAGCCACTCATAAAACCAGCAAAGCATGTCCATTTGGCTTTTAATTGACTCCCTAGTGTATGAATGATGAGATTCTTGCGTCTTTTCCTTAAAGCAATGCAAGGAGAAAAGAGAGAGAGGGAAAGGAAAAAAATAACCCCAAAGCTATATACAATCAGATAAGGAAAGGTGCCAGAAAGTATTAATATCAATGAGGAAATTCACCATATTTATACCATCAGGCTATTTCATTTTGTGCTATGCACATTTCTATGATTATTATTATTACTGCTGTTGTTATTATACTTTCCCAAGAATCCATTTCAGTTACTGATATTCTGTGCCAGATGTGAATATGGTTTTCATTGTGTCAATACGGGGTATTTTGTAATTATAACATCTATATTCAGTGTTACCAACACACTCTGGAATAGATTTCTTGCTCTTCTGTACATTCAGACCTTCCTCCAATGTGTTTCTGCAGTTCCGCTAACAAGAGCATCAGCAAACCACCCCTGTGCTGAATCGCTCCGTCTTAACTTTCATGCAAATCCTGTGTGGTGTAGGAAACTGTATGTGCTTTTCCTCCCTTTTGTCACCTGTTAAGGTTTTACTGACCAAACAGAATCCCAGGATGCTTTTTCTAAGTCATCTTCCCATTGGCTGGGAGGTCTTAAATCAATATTTCTTTCTTTCTTTCTTTCTTTCTTTCTTTCTTTCTTCTTTCTTCTTTTTTCTTTCTTTCTTTTCTTTCTTTCTTTCTTTCTCTCTCTCTCTCTTTCTTTCTCTCTTTCTCTCTTTCTCTTTCTTTCTTTTTCTTTCACTCTCACTCTTTCTCGCTCTCACTCTCTCTGAAACCTCTCACTCTCTCTGAAACATACAATACTTAGTTTTCTAACAGATAGATCTACCTTATAAACAAAATAAAGAAAGAAAAAATACAGATTTCCATATATAAATAAAAGAAAGCTAGACTTTGAGGAATATTTCAGTGTCAGCAAGGAATTCATTGCATCAGTGATGAAGTTAGTTGAGGGAAGGGAGTAAAGAAGGCGTAAGAAAAAACATAGAATGGAGGGAAGACTACACAACACAATTCAGTGCCATACAGAGATTTCTGAATGCTCTTAGGATCTACTTCCTACCACTGTATGGTGCAAAAGCTAGAATATGAATCAGCCATCTGTCTTTTCCTTTGTCTGTGAGGGAGTTGACAACTACACTAGGAGTTACACCAAAGCTGATGAAAATTGTCCTGATTGCATGTTCAGCTTTCAGCTTGAGAACTGCATCCTACTAATTCTTTATAGAGTTTTGGTTTTGCATCACAGACTTTGTGTCTACTTTATGGACCTTCTACTATAAGAGATAAGACAAACGCTCTGCTATTTCCACAGTACAAAATGCAAAATAAAACACTGATATAACAGTGTCATTCCAATTATATTAATATTCTAAAAACAGTTTTCATGGGAATTAATTCATTTTGCTGCACAGTGATTCCAAAGGCTCTGTAGATCTACAGAAACCCATAGTTCCTGCCTGCTTGGCTCAGTAATTTTTCTCGGTTCACTCAGTATGCAAGCCTATGAGCTTACTTTATTTATTATCAGTTTTTCTTAAAATCATTTGTTTTCGTATTTTCCTGTCCCCAAGATAGCTGAGTTCCTAGGAATGGCATAGCCATGGTATATTAGTTAATTTTTCAGCTGTCAGCTTCCCTCAGCTGTCACTTTAATGTGAAAATTCCAGAAGAAGTATTATGTATACAAATATGTTACAAACTATGCCATGACTTAAGAAGAGTAAGATCTGTCTGCTTGCCTGTGGTTCAGTCAGCTAAAGTTGTTCACTTCTTCCCAGCTCTGTCTGGTTCTTGCAGTGTCTTTAACCTACGCCTAAAACATCCATTTGTTCCAATGGCTTCATTTCCTTAGTAAAGAAGGTCTCTGTGCCTCTTCTCTTCCCACTGAACGACACAGTAAGGAAACAAAACTCAAGCTCTCTGAAGACTGTGGAATTAATCTGTATCAATTTATGAATATTGTATGAGACCAGGTAATGAGAATTGTTTATTTAGACATATCACACTTAGTTTAATAGCTGATCTGTTAGAAAGCAACAAGAGAACAAATTTGGGTAAACTTATAAGGAGATACTTACTGGTCAACTCAAATGACCTGAAAAAAAATATTGAAACTCCCAGAGAGCTCCTTTTAACAGGCAGCATCTCAACACCTGATGGTGTGAACATCACAGACTGAATCAGTGAAATTAATTGAAAGAAGATGGACAAACAGTAGTTAATTGTAATCCTAAAAAATGGATGATTGGAAGTACCAGGAAGTACCTTTCTTCATGAAAATAAAAGTGGTACTTTTAGCTTGTTTTCTGGAAATTTGGAAAAGAACACTTTCCAAAGTTTAAACAACTTATTAGCCAAATAAACTGATAATGTACATTAAACATGTAAACATTAATGAATAGTAAGAATCATTTGTGAACAGCCAACTCAATAGCCTGCCAAGAAGCTGTCTTAGTGCAGACACCAAAAAAGGTCTGTTTTGACCCAGAATTCATCCTTGTTATACGAAGATAGGAAAACAGCAATAAAACATCTAACTAATATGTGAGAAATAGGAGGGAAAATAGAGGCAAACGGCCATTAATACATTTTATAAGTTTAACAATATAGGAGAATGATAAGGGAAGAGAAAATAATCAATACAGTATCAATATTTAATAATCAATTCAACTCTATATAATAAGAGTCCAAAAATCAGGAACAAACAAAACAAGCAGGCTAGGTAAAAACTCAGGTTAAAATGTGATGGTAACACTGTAAAGATGTGATATAGAAAACACCAAATCACCAGTGCCTGTTTTTCTAAACCTTGCGTGTGAAGTAAATATATGACAGCGGGCATTGTCCCTGTCCTGGTTTCAGGTAGGACAGAGTTAATTTTCCTCCTAGTAGCTGGCAGGGTGCTATGTTTTGGATTAGGATGAGAAGAGCGCTGATAACATGCTGATGTTTTAATTGTTGTAGAGCAATGCTTACACCAAGCCAAGGACTTTTCAGCTTCTCGCTCTGTCCTGCTAGCGAGCAGGCTGGGGGTGCAGCAGGAGCTGGGAGGGGACAGACCCAGGACAGCTGACCCAAACTGGCCAAAGGGGTATTCCATACCATCTGACGTCATGCTGAACAATATATAGGGGTGGCTAGCCGGGGTGGGGGGGCCGGCTGCTCGGGGATAGGCTGGGCATCGGTCAACGGGTGGTGAGCAATTGCATTGTGCATCACTTTGTACACATTATTACTATTATTATTATTATTATTATTATTATTATTATTGTTATTATTTTCCCTGTCTTAATAAACTGTCCTTATCTCAACTCACAGGCTTCACTTTCCCGTTTCTCTCCCCCATCCCGGAGAGGGAGGGGGGAGGGTGAGCGAACGGCTGTGTGGTGTTTGGCTGCCAGCCGGGCTAAACCACAACAGTCCCAAAACAGAGGCCTGACAGTTGCAAGTACAGAAGGACAGAGCAGTCACACCTAGGTTCAGCATTTTAAAACAAGCTGTATCTGATAAGTTAGTTTCAATGTGATTTAAAGGAACCCTATAGGGAGCTGTAATGATCTGTCACTATTTACTAACTCTTGGAAAAATAAGGAATTCCAAAGGACTGGAGAACTACAAATGTTCCTAATATTTGAAAAGGGCAAAAGGGATGGCTCAGGGAACTAGGGAACAATTATTGTGACACTCATCCCAGCAATAATACTGGAACAGTTGATGTGGGAGTCTATTCACAAAGAACTAGAAGTTAAAAATATACTTAATGCCAGGCAACATACGAGGTAGGTTTTGTCAAATAAATCCATTGTCTCTTCTTGAAAACAGGATTATAGGTTTGGTTGATAAAGACGATTGTGTTGATATAATACATTTAGATTTCTCCAAGGCATTTGACTTAGCACCACATGACATTTTGGTTAAAAAGCTTGCATTATATAGAATTAACAGAGCATGTATTAGATGGCTTGAGAATTAGTTCATGACACATCTCAGATGGTAGTTGCTAAGGCTCAGATATCAGCGAGACTCTTTCCTGCAGTGTCCCAGGAAATCAATTTTTGGTTTAACACTGCTATTGTCATCAGTGACTTAGCTCACGCTTTTATTAGATTTGTCATGCCATGAAACACATCCCACCTCCCATCCTGAAACTAAAGCTGACTGACAGGAGGACTGCTTTTCTTGGTTACTTTTTTGGCCCCTGGGAAGGACTACACAGACCCACAGTGGCCATAAGCCACAACTTTAAGACTTCTGACTGGGAAAACATTAAGTATTCATTGCAACATTGCAAACAGCACCAGAATTGATGCAATATTTAATAATGAGAGCAGACCATTAGCACATTCTAGTCCAGTTTGTTTGGTTAAATAATCAGGAACCATCAGAGAACATCTAATGCAGTCAGATGCAAGGTACAACTGCTGGGAACCAGAACACAGGTTAAACCAATAGAGAGGAGACTGCCCTGGTAAACCTGGATACCTAGGTCCAAATTTAGAGACCATTAGCTCTCATTGCAATGCTCTACTGAAAAAGCTGGCCTGATACTTCATTTCATAAAGGAGCTGGGAGGGCAGCAGAAGGAGGAGGTACTCTTGATTAACATGATTAAATGACATTCTGAATGGGATGGCTGATACTATAGGGTGCTACAAAAAATAAAAAGGGTCTGGCTAATATGATCAGAATCATACTTACTAACACAGTTCAGAGGAGCAATTCTAAAGTAAAACTCTGCTTTCTCATACTCTTTGTGGTTTCTATTGTAAAGTCAGATGACACCTTACTACTGCGCTGGCATGCAGCCACTTCTCTTCCAAGGATGATTTACAAGTGGCAGTCCCAGTTGGTAGGCTGACTGCTTTACAGGAAGGCCCAGTGAAAGACTAAGAAAATGGCAAGCACCTCTACAAAAGGGAGAGATTAATGCTGAATCTGTTTCCTGTCATCAAGAATTCATAAGGACCTCACTGGAGTCAAAAGGACAGCTCTACACCAGGACTCATGTTACAGCAAGAGCATCCGGTAGAAACCTTAAACCACTGTTCCACTTCCTCCTACCACCCCAGGCTGCTCTTGCAACAGCTCGCTGCAGACTGCAGGCTTTCCAGGTTTCCCTTGATAGCTTGACAAGCCCCTCACATGGCTTGTCATTACAGCTTGACGCAGCCTATCTTCCCCCCTCGCATTTCCTTGTCCTGTTCTTGGTCACCTGCTGCTCTTTTCCCTGTCCCGTGCAGGAAAGTGAAAGCTTGTCACAAAGAGCTGGCTCCCCTGTAAAAATATACTAAATCATAATCTAACTCATGGCTCACTGAAACACGGACACCCAGATGTAACTTATGAGGTAGATCTCTCTCCTAACCCAAGGAGCTCTTTCATTCATCTCAACCAAAGCCAGATAGCCAGCCTCCCTTTGAACCGGTCGCTTATGGTAAGTGCTGTCTTTGATCTCTGAGATCTTTCTCTACCTCTGCCTACCTAAGTAATTTCCAGGGAAATTTGTTCAGAAAACAGGTATAGCAGCTAGTGTTTTGCTCTTGTCATACAAACAACACAGATGCACTTGACCAGGCTTCTGGGCTGCACACTGATCACTGATTTCACCCACTGTACGTACTTCTGTTTGGGAAATAGATCTAGTGCATTGTAATTCTTTCAGGCTCTCCCTTTTAACAATGCTTTGTATATTTATGAGGTTAAAGTTAATCTATCATTTGCAAAGATTAAGTCAATAAAGTTTTGATAGGAAAAAAAAATCCAGCTGGAATATTATGAAAGTAAAAAAAAGAAAAAGAAAAAAAAAAAAGGCAGTTTCAGGCAGGCCAGGAACCCAAGGTCCTTTTCTGACAAACTGTTTTTCCTGGGTGCCCCCATATGGGCTGGTGCCTGGGGTTTTTCCTCCCCAGGTGCAGGACTTTGCACTTCTTGGTGAACATCATAAGCTTCCAAACAGACCTAGTGCCCCTGCTCACCACCCTCTGGGCCTGGTCATTCAGCCATTTTTTTACCCTCCTCAGTGTCTGCCCATACACCAACGTGGCCTGAGACCAGGCTTCTATGGCTGTTTGTGCCAGGACAATTAGGCAAGAGCATGTCAAGGATGAGAGGATATCCTGGGAGGGTGCTGTGGAGGCACTGACAAGATGCACTATGCAGGTGCCAGGGCAGCCTTCTCTGTCAGAGGTCCTTCCAACGTGTGGCTTCTGTGTGTAGGGCTGAGAGATGGGGGAGGCAGGAATCACTTTGGTGCTGGGGGAAAAAACTTGCCTCCAGCACTACTACATTGTAAGACAAGGCACACAGAGCTACAGTGAGCAAGGAGGGAGTGCTGGGCAGTGGTGGTGAAGCTCCTGCGTGCTGAGGGAGATGCTAATGTCCTGCCTAGCATCAAGGCCATGGGCAGGCACATGTGGCTGGTGCATTTACAGACCTGAGCCATGTCTTCCACTTGCCTGCACAGGCTGGAATGGCAGTGCTGGGGCTCAGTCGGTAGCTGCATCCGTGCCTGTGCTTAGTCTGGGCAGTAAATCTAAAACACCGGAAGAAAACACTGGAATCAGCTGGCTACCTATTGTAAGTGGGTATTAGAGACAAAAGGTTGGTCTGGAGAAAGATGCTGGTCTTTTATTCTAGCTGCAAAGGCCACCTGGAATTAAAGAAAGACAGAAAGTGTAAGAGAAGTAGGCAGGCTTGGAGCAATGTAGCAAAGACTCTCAGGCCAATGTTACAGTTCAACCAAATAATCAGCGGTATTACCCAGATTTGAAGTTACCCTTAAGAGTTCATCTAGTGAAACTGAAACCATCTGTTCTCTTTAACAAGGATGTATTCAAGAACTGAGGAGCTCGAGTCAGAGAGAATGACATGCATATTAAAAAGTAGTATACTGCTTGAGTATTACCAGCATTGAAAATAACCTTACTCAAGAATATCGGCCAAGCAACACACATATAAATCACATCCATGGGTCAGTAATGACTATGTACCAATGCTGACTCAAATTCTGAAATCAGACCTTATTTTATAAGCAGTAATTAAGGTTGAACCACTTGGAAGTCTCTAAGTATGTATAAATAGACAGGTACAGGCTAACCTTTTGCCTGCGCTCTGACCAGCATAGGAAAGTAAAGCTCTGAAAACAGGAATTGTCAGATTTCATATTACCTGTGAGTGCTTCATCTCTCCCCAGGAAAGTGTGCATTAGGATACAGTCTCTAATTGCAGGGTCATTTCTTATTCTTTTTCTAGGATCCCTGCCTTACTTGGTATCTTAGATGCGTGTTGCTTATTTAACAAGCAGCTCTTCAGATTTTACTTTTCATCTGCCTTTCAGTGTGTTCTCCTAGGCTGTTATAACATGAATGCTTTTCCAGGCCTCCTTGGAAGTTAATCCTCAATTTTCTCATGAGGATTTCTATTTTACTCCTTATAAGTTCATAAGCTCCAAAAGCTCAAAAGCTTCTTCTTAATATGCCCTTTTTGTAAACCATGAATTGAGTCAAAATGAGTTGACAGTAAAAAAAAAAAAAAAAAAAAAAGCCAAAAAGCCTTTGGGTGCCCAATTGTTTATGTCTAGATGGCAGGGTGGGCATGTTCCACCTCAATGTTTCATTCTGGCTAGATGATTCCCTTTAGATCACAGAGATCCCTTCTTTACCACCCATTCAGACTGTTCAGACTGCTTTTCAGACACTTGCCTACAGAGACACATCTGAGGCTTGTGCTGACGGAGAGCTATGGGTGACGGAGAGGATGGGGTGCACAGCATTTGGAGAATAGTGATAACCATTAAGACACATTACTTTTGGAGTGATTGGACTTACACACAGCTTCAGACATTTCAGGATGGCTCTGCTGGCTTCTGTTGGTGCTAAGGGTCCACAGTTCTCCTGAAAACCAGACTTCAAGGCCACAGCCAGGCAGACAGCTGGGAAATCAGGATCTCACAGTTGATGACAATCTAAGAGAGGAAAGGAAAGGAAAGGAAAGGAAAGGAAAGGAAAGGAAAGGAAAGGAAAGGAAAGGAAAGGAAAGGAAAGGAAAGGAAAGGAAAGGAAAGGAAAGGAAAGGAAAGGAAAGGAAAGGAAAGGAAAGGAAAGGAAAGGAAAGGAAAGGAAAGGAAAGGAAAGGAAAGGAAAGGAAAGGAAAGGAAAGGAAAGGAAAGGAAAGGAAAAAGGAAAGGAAAGGAAAGGAAAGGAAAGGAAAGGAAAGGAAAGGAAAGGAAAGGAAAGGAAAGGAAAGGAAAGGAAAGGAAAGGAAAGGAAAGGAAAGGAAAGGAAAGGAAAGGAAAGGAAAGGAAAGGAAAGGAAAGGAAAGGAAAGGAAAGGAAAGGAAAGGAAAGGAAGAAAGGAAGAGAAAGGAAGAAAGAAAGGAAGAAAGAAAGGAAGAAGAAAGGAAGGAAGGAGGGAAGGAAGGAAGGAAGGAAAAGAAGACAGGCAGGAAGGAAACTTCTCAGAGTTATTTGGGCAACTAACATGTATAAAAAAAAACACCTAGTGGTTTTTTTCAAGATCCTCTTGGCAATCACTGCAAGCAACCATCTCCAATTTGGGGCACCTAAGTACTCCAAAATCTGGTCCAAAGTGGTTTGCTGGCATTATGTATGAATTCTGAAGCACTGCCTTGTTCCTTAAGGCAGTGTTGAACTACTCTAACAATAACGGAACACAGGAAAAAAGAGCTTTGGAAGGGTCTTTGATTCCTATCCAATTCATTCCCTTGCCTCCAGCATCTCTACTCCAGGGCAGGATCAACTATTTCTAAACCATCTCTGATTGCTGCTTTTCTGACCTGTTCTTAACACAGAAGGATTGCAAACCGGACCTGTACAATCATTCTGAAGAACAATGAAGTTAAATAAGAGGTGTAGGAGCAGAAGCCAGAAAAACATTTGAGGTCCAGTCTTGCAGACACCTTGCCCATGAAACACACAATGTTTTTAGTTACAATCTAATGAGGGCATGAAGAGTAATCTAAACTATTCTTTCCTATGAATCTGTCTCGGTAATCCGTGCAGTTGCACTAGGCTTTGAGTCTGATTCCCAGCGGCTTAAAATTATATAATACTTCATCCATATTAGCCCCATATAGACAAGACTCAGCGATTGCACAGCATTTAAAATACGGTGTTCAGAAATAGCCCAAATCCTGTGACTGGAAATTACCTTTGCTTAGTTTAAAGTTGCTAGAGCATGAGGTTTATTTTTATAACTGAAACAGCAAACAAAAGAATGTAAAAGAAAAATCACAATGGTTGTATGGTAGGGGCTGATTCAGGTTGGGAGGAAAGGAGCCAGCTGAGTCCCCTCTATTAGCAACGTCCAACATGGTGGGTGATCCGTGTCACACAATGGGAGATCCGACTGCTGAGCAGCTTCCCACCCCCCATCCCATCTTGTCTCTAGCACTTGTCTCTAGCTGTGCTGCAATATCTCATCAGTTTTACTTGCAGTGGTTTGGCTGACTGAATTAAAGAGATGCTTGCAGGGCACCTAGCTACAGGGTAGTTGTATGCAGCTGGGGATAACAGCCTTCTAGTGCAGAAGTGCCAAAAATCAGCTAAATGTTAGGATAGAAAGATGAGCACTGAAGCCTTCATAGATATAGTAAGGAAAGTCATATATATCCATACATATGTATTTATATATATATATACACTCATACACATACATATATATATATTGATTCTATCTTACTGTCTGCACCAGATAAATAGTGAACTATATTTCTTCCTGCATTTTCATTCTACAAAGTGCCTTTTCTGTTTCTATAGCAACTTCTGTTGTTTGTAACTTGTAGTCCATGCTAAAAATATCCTGGTTTAAAAGGGGGAAAATTCTAAAAAGTTAGAATAATTGGAAAAGATGGCAATTTTAACGTGAAATAAAGTCATAGACTATGCCTAATATGTAGCCTATTCACCATAAGAAGCACTGAATGTGACATCCATTATTGTGACTTATAAAATAGAAATGGGGCTTTTATTAGTATGTCACAGGTTCTTTGTTACAACCTGAATTACTGCCATTTGAATGACTATCTAGTGTTCCCCATCAGAAACTCGGCCACTTGATAATGTGTAGAAAGGAGTTCCACCTCTAGACATACACGTACTCCTGCCGTGGGAATCCTTCATCCAGATTCCAGAACAATAAATGCAATTAATGTGCTCAATTCTCAACTTCAATGGTTTCAACCATTAGGTTGAATAGGTACCCCACACCACATTAAACCAGATTTTGTGAAGGGAAGCTTTACCAGTGGGCAACAAGATAAACTGTGATGAGTGCTATTCTTTTTTTCCCTTCCTTAAATGAAGATAAAGTCTTTTATGGGTTATCCTTCAACTCTCTCCAGTTGACACATATCTGAAACAATCCCTCCCCTAGCCATTAAAACTTTATGAATACACATGGTTTCTGAAAGGCAATTTGTCTTCCTCTCCATGCTGTTTTGCCATAGTTTGGGCAACACAGAATGCTTTATAATATCATGTTTGCACAGTGTGAGACACATTCAATATGAAAATCAAAGCTGCAAACTTTGGCTGCAGCATTGCACTACAGTGAGCGGGACAGGAGGGTTCATGGCCTCCGCTGACTTCTTGGCTCTCATGTCTGCACCATGTTGCAGTAGCGGCTCACCTTTGAGAAACAGAAAAAGCTTAGCATGGGACATGGATAAAGATGATCCTCCCCAGCCTCTGGTCTGTGCCTAAGGGCTTCCCTCTGGGGAGGAAGGTGAGAAAAGAATTGCAAGGAAAATGGGCAAACCAAAAGGTCAAATTTGTTAATAAGCAACTTCCTTCTTGCATGCAACAGCTAATAAAATCAGTGAATGCAAGACAGCGACTCTGCAACACCTCTGCATTAAAATACACAGAGGGCACTCTGAAAGATCTTAATTAATCTTTTTTATAGCTAAACTGAATACTTGTGGGGACAGAGACTGCACTATATTTGTTCTGAATAGAACACATTGTCAGCAGCCAATAAATTAAACTGTAATAAATGGAGTCATCTTGCTGCCACACGGTTTTGCACAGACATTCCTGATGGGACTGTTGCATACTGGTGTATGCTTCTCCTTGAGCTTATTCTGTTATCTACATCTTTCTCCAGGCTGATGATTTTCAATTATTTCCTTGTTGATCTCTGAATTTTGCCAAGGGAGGTGCAGAGGACATCTTTGCTTCCCTCCTTTCCTGATTATGTTCTGAAGATCACTTTGCCTTACCTTCCCCTTTACTGCTCACAGCCATCTTTGCCTTTAAAAAGTTTGTTGATTCTTCCTAAGTTATTCATCCCTCATTTCAGCAGGAACAGATTTGTCTTGCAAGGACATGCAGTTACAATAAGAGTTATGGAATTGTCTGATTAGTTATCACAAAGGTTAAAAGATTAAGAGTTTTGGCACACAGGAAAATAGTTTTCCTGCCTTTCTACTGATTTTCCAAGTAAACTTAAAACACGTGAGTTAACCAAGGCAAACTACAGGATGGCTTTCCCTCTTGTTCCTCTCTCCTCCTGCCACACTGCAGAGGTCTACTTAGTCTCTTCATTGTTCTTCTTTACACTGTCAGACTTACAAGAGGCATGGGAGTTAAATGGATGCAAAGGTCTCAAGTGCTCCAGACAGGAACAGAACAGGTATCTCACTGCAAATTTGCTTCTCTGACTTCAAGCCATTCTGTTCTTTCTCAATTTTATTTTATTTTTTATTCTGCAGTGCCAGAGGCAGGCAGTTTGTGTTAGGTGGAATTAACCTAAGAATTACAAATCCAAAAGGTGCCCAAAGAGTAAAGGTGCAGTTGTGGTGGTATTACCCAGCTGGACAGCTGAGCTCCACCACCACCTCACTCTCACTTTCCCTCCTCAAAGGGAAAGGAGGAGAAAATATGATGAAAAGGGCTCAAGGGTTGAGATAAGGACAGGGAGATCACTCATCAGTTATCATCACGGGCAAAACAGACTCAGCACAGAGAGATTAATATAATGTATTACCTATTACTAACAAGCTAGAGCAGTGAGAAACTAAAAGCAAACTAAAAACACCTTCCCCCATCCAGCCTTTTCTACCTTCTTCCCCCCAGCAGGGGAATGAGGGAATGGGGGCTGCAGGCAGTCCCTGATGCTTCATCTCTGCCGCTCCCTCACGGTCACTCCCTGCCCCTGCTCCACGCGGGGTCCCTCCCACGGGATGCCGTCCTTCCCGAACTGAGCCTGCGGGGGCTGCCCACAGGCAGCAGCTCTTCAAGCACTGCTCCCACACGGCTCCGTACCACGGGGTCCATCCAGCCCCCAGGAGCAAACTGCTCCAGCACGGGTCCCCCACGGGCGGGCGGCAGCTCCCCCCAGACCCCCTGCTCCTGCGGGGGCTCCTCTCCACGGGCTGCAGCTCCGGCCCGGGGCCTGCTCCTGCGGGGGCTCTCCATGGGCCGCGGCCTCCACGTGGGCTCCTCCACGGGGGAGCTGCAGCGTGGAGATCTGCTCCGTGTGGGACCCATGGGCTGCAGGGGGACAGCCTGCTCCACCAGGGGCCTCTCCCTGCACAGGCCGCAGGGGAACTGCTGCTGCCTGCTTGGAGCACCTCCTGCCCTCCTGCTGCAGTGACCTGGTCTGCAGGGCTGCTTCTCTCACATGTTCTCACCCCTCTCCCCTAGCTGATGTTGCATGGTGTTGTTTCCCTTCCTTAACTCTGCTCACCCAGAGGCCCAACCAGCTTCGCTTCCTGGCTCAGCTCTGGCCAGCAGCGAGTCCCTTTTGGAGCTGGCTGGAGCTGGCTCTGGTCTGACATGGGGCAGCAGCTGGGCTTTGCTCACAGAGGCCACCCCTGCAGTCCCTTACTAACAATTCCTTGCCATGTTAACCAAATACAGCAGTATATCTGTTCCACCAACCTTTGACCAATGACCTCTGCCAGATGCTCTACTACTGAAGCTAGCTTGTATAGCCACTTGTGAAATTCTTAACTGAGTGTTAGGGCCTAGCAGCATTTTGTTTGCTCACAGATAGCCATCCTCTGCTGATGTAAATGGATACAGTTCTGAAAAAGTTGATGTAGCTACTTAAAGTAGATGATGTTCCTCCACATACAAGAATCTGAAATTTCTTTGTATACTGGAAGATTGATGAAAAATTCCAAAGTTTATCTGAGTTGTGCAAGCTGATATTTTGGCAATGCATGGAACCAAATGCCTCTTAATATCCACTTTCTTGCAATGTCATCAGATCTTGCAATGTCTTCAAAAAACACCACTTGTTCAGGACAGAAAGTGTGGTGCCTGATTCCCTTCATCCTCTCCTCTAAGAAAAGTGATGGTCCTTAGAGCTATAACTTACTCCTTGAATGACAGCAGAAGGAACTCTCTCTGCATCTATGGAGAGCCCTCAGGATGTCCTCTCTTGATATCTAACCCAGACTTTGGATTAGCCAAGGAAGACTCTGCTCTGAGAAAACCGAACCCTGGTTTTACAATGAACCCAGCACAAGCTGGAGCAAGTGTTTGGGACCTTAGGTGGCATGGGAAATGAGACAGTCTTCAGATGTGATTGGTACTGCTTACAGAACTGCATCCAAGAGTCAATATTTTAACTTCTGAGAGTACTTAGTATCATGAGTCAGTCACCTGCCGAGACAGCGAGCCCCCTGATAGTCTTGCAAGGAAGCACCCCTCGGTCACTCCAGAAGGGTTTGTCTTGTTAGGGGGCTTCCCAATGGATGGGCAATTACATCTTTTGGGAATCCTTGCCTGGAATGGTGAGGGCCAGTTCTATGGCTCTAGGACAAATGCAGAAAGCTGTTGGAGAGTTGTGTGATGAAAAGTTTCAGGATTTCATTAGGAATCATTGGCTAGTAGCACACAAGCCAGAGATCTATGAAAGCCTGCAATTTATTTACCTGGCTATAGGCTGTTAGGTAGGTATTTATGCCTCAGTGCCTCCAGGGTGCACTTGCTTGTAAACAGTAGTTGGCTCCATTTAGAAATAGGAGATTTTAATCAGCCACCTTCTGTGTTACGTCCTTCCTGTGAGAAGTTCTACCAACCTCAGTAAGAAAAACAGTTATAATGGAAACCACTCCTCTCCTCTTGGTTGCCAGTAACATACACATATTCATTAGTTGAGTGTTTGGCAGGGGGAGGTTCAGCTCCTTCTTTTCCCTATGCTTCAGCAAATCTTTACTCTCTTCAGTCTACGTCAAAGAAAAGCTTTTTAAGTGCAGGTTGTAACCCATCTAACTTTAGCCCTAATGAAATCCACATCTGGAAGATATTAGGATACATTGCAGTTTTTAAAGTGTGGGTGTTAGGACTCTTTTACTTTATATTTTCGAAAGTGATGTGCATGCAGTGTTCCAGACCACTCCTGGTGCTTTGTTCTTATATGTGTATTTTAATTTGTGTTCCATTATGTTGCATTTTTCTTTTGGGAATGGTTTTCTGCTGGCCTGTGATCTGCTTCATAATTCAAGTGGAAAGTTTCTGAAAATAAAAGGGACTTTAATGCAAGACAAAAAGTGGTTGTAAGTTTAAAAAGTAAAAAGGATATGTATCTTTCTCTGAAGTGCAGTGATTTATAAGCTTCTGAGGGGATGGGTAAGTTAAAATGTGAGATGACTCTTAGAAATTGCCCTTTCGTCTTCTAATATCCTCATCTGGAAGATTTGAAGCTGAGACCTAGGTCACATTTACTTGCAGAGGAAAGTATCTGAGGGCAACTTCTGATGGATCATTATGTCAAGGTGATGTGACTTCTACATGTATGTGGCCACTGGATTGCCTACTGTAAGGATGAATATGTGAATTTTAAACAGTATGCCCAGGATAACAGGACTGTATGTTTCACTTCTATAGACTATGGAGGAGGGCTCTATGAAAAGGGACAAGTTATGCTTTTTCAGTATGACCCGGGGGGATTCTGCAGACACTGTGGAATTTTCTCACTGAAAGCTAACTCAACAGAGTGAGCTGGCCCTCATTCCTCTCCCAAGACCCCATAACCATATGGAAATAGAGAAGTACACAACCCAAAAGAGAGACACTGTGTACTTTGGGCAGATACCAAATCTGAATAACTGGGAGAACAAGACTGTGGAGAATGCCATACAACACCTCTACTCCACAGCCTATAGGTAGTTTAACTACAGAGTAGGAACCTAAAAAATTGGGTTTCTGAAGGAAAATAGCACAGAGAGAGGGCCACAACTGAGCGTGCAGAGGATACCAGGGCAAGACAATGGGGAAGGTCAGTGTGAGTACCTGGAGGTTATCTCCTGTTGGATGAGAGTCCTCTTCTGTGAATCTGGGGCCATGCTAATACTTCATTACTGAAGAGAACCATAAATGAAACATTCTTAAATCTAGAAACTTGCTTGGCATTATTTCTGACCAGATCAGTTCTTTACACTGCCTTGGCTGAGGGCTGTGAGTTAGAATCCTTTTAAAGTCAGAAAACAACAGGGAAAAGAGCTTCAGAAATCATGTCCTCCCAGGATGAGTGAGAGTACTGTGTTTTTAAATTGTTGAATACAGTGAACTTAAAAGGAGAGAGCATTTCCATTGTTCCTGAGGCAAGAACCACTGGCAGTTTCCTTTGAGCATAGTCCCTTTGCACAGAGTGTGCAAAGCAGCTGAGAGTGTCTCTGCATGACCTCAGTCAGCCTCTGAACAGACTAAACAGGATGTGTAAGAAGAAGCAGCCACTGGGTGTGTCTTACCTATAAGAAATTCATAAGGCTAAATATGGCTTTCAACTGCCTTAAAGCCCATTATAAGAAGCTACCATATCTTGTTTGGCAGGCCCCTCATCATGCAGTAATTACCTCCCTTTTAGTAACACGCTGACAGAAAGCACAATGCCACTCTTGCTACAGCCAGTGCCAAAACTCCTGCTGAATTCTGCAGGAGCTGCAGCAGTGGATGGTAGCATCCTCCAGGCCAGTCTAAGAAGGAAGAGGGAGTCTTCTCCAGCTGGAACTGAAGCCTGGTAGAACTGAAAGTGCAGGTTGGTGAGATACTTTCCTTGTAAGAAACCATCTATTTCCATATTTTCTTTTTTCTTTAAAGTTGAGCGCCTTAAATAGATTTCCTTTCTTGAAAACTTCTCTCACACAAATCCTTTGGATATAGAATATGCAAAGACTTGGACAAGCTGATGAATTGGAAACTGATCTCTACTGCTAAAACAGACTCTTCTAATCCTCTGAAATGTAGAATGTGTTGTGAGTTCAGCTTCTTCCCTTTTAACTTTTGTGTTTAATTAATATTTGTCTGAAGGGCATGTTCTTGTTACTCAAAAGCATGCCTCAGTGGTGCTAATGTTCAGCGGAGTGACCTCAAGTTGGTTAACAATTATCACCCTAAATTTTTCCAGCCAATTATCTCCAGAGGTACTAGAAGGGATTATTTATTATCCCTGTCTCACTTGGTATTAAAAAAAATAAAAAAATAAAAAAATAAAGTATCCCTGAAAGTTAATTTAGCTTCCTTAGGGAAGATTATAAATCTATGATATAACATTATAAAAAGGCTGTGAATTTTAGACATGTTTTTAATCTATCTGGATATTCATACAGTTTCTCTAGTACAATAAACAATGATGTAGTTGTGAAGTGTTTTGGGTTGAGTTGGTTTCTTTGCTGTGTGAAAGGCAGTGATACTGGGTATTGAAAATGCTTTTGATAAATTAATTTTATTATAACTAGACTACACAGTGAGCTATAGGGATAAATCACAGCGTACTATACTTCTGAGTATTTTCGTATTGCTTCAGCACTTAGAAAACCACCTAAAACTAGGACTTTGTGTGCTAGGTGCTGGACAAACAGAGACCAAAAACATAGCCTCTACCCAAGAAAATATGCACTTTAAATATGAGGCAAATCGATAACTGACTGGTGACCTGGAAATATGAGGCAGGAATAATGTGCCTAAATGAGCAGGATTATGATGGTATGGGATGTCAGTGAGAGATGTAGGTCAGTAAGACAGCTGTAGTAGGAGATCACACATGTGCAAAACACCTGGGTAGTAAAGGAAGTCAGAATATCACATGGATTTTAAAAGGAAAAAATACACTCTCAAATAGTCAAAACAGAGAAATGCCAGAGGACATTTGTTCCATGTGAATGAGACGTTTTGATTGCAGCTCAATGGGAGTCGCATAAAATTGCTACTGCACCTGGAAAAGAAACAGTTTAAAAATGTACTTCTAGCCCCAAGGATGTGGGCCTGGGAAGCACCAGCAACAGCACAGGCCTTGAAAGAGGAAGGATCTTTAGGAGGACACCTAGCTCCTCTAAGGAGGGGTCTTCAGAGAATACATACACTTTCTGTAAGGAAGGAAGAAGATCAAGACAGATTTTTGCTGTGAATTTGCCCCAAAGTCCTAATACCTGAAATGTCTGGCCATGACTGGTAGGCATTTGGCACTACTCACTGTACAAACCTGTCTGCAAAAGGACCTGTCTCTCTGTATGCACTTGATATTTGCTCAGTGTATCTTAAGGAATGAAACAGGATTTCTGCTCCTTGCCCCTGCATAACCTGAGGATCAGCTATAGGATTAGTGTCTTCTATTTTTTTTTTCATTCTCACACCTCTTTTATTGGCCTAAATTCCTCATCATTGGTACAATCTACACATTTTCTTTTTGTCCAGCTGCACAGCCCTGCTTACTTGTAATTAAGGGGTCTAATGCAGAAAGATAAATGAAGCCTCTGTGCCTCCTTGTAGGCAGGATGTCCTTAGTTCTAGCACAGGAGAGGAAGTAAATGAAGAGGCTAACTTTGCTGCATGTCAATATGGTCTATGCAAGCCAGCCAATTTTCTCTATTATTCTATGAGGATATAATTTCTTTCTGGAGTGTTGTGAATCCTTGCTCTCTCATATGGATGGTTTAATGGATCATTTCTCTAGGAACAGTACACAATACTGCAGGGCACTTGACATTTATATCAAGGATGTAGGGCAAAATTCTATTGTACTTCATAAATAGCTGTAACTACGCTATTAGAAACTGAGGGACAGATTACATCAACTGCCAGAGCATTTTGTCCCACAATGGTTCATAGGGTGTGACTCCTAGGAGCAAAAATGACATCTGTAGTGTCTGTAAAATCAATGAGATGTGTTTGATCTCCATCATAACGCTATTTGTGCTTTGTTGGGCTGTAAACAGCAATCCATCAGTATCAACTGTGAAAGTATCTTCTCTTCAAAGCTCCAACAAAGAATGAAAGCCAATAGCTTTGGGGCCCAGGCCATTAAATTTTCCTGAGAATTTTTCCAGTCTGCCCTTCATATATTTAACAGCTTACAAATTGGATTTGGGATGATTGTCCTGGAAACCAGATCCTCTCATATTGAGGTTCTTATCTCAGCATCCTCATCTCCTAGAAGAGCCTAAAGCAATACAATTAATAGTCTATTCCTAAAACATCTGATCTACACATCTGATTATTTTAGAAAGACAACGATTAAAATGCTTCTGAATTTGCAGTCCTGTCCTTGAAGGAGCAGAAATACAATACTAGTATACAGAGGAGTACAGTTGTAAAGAGAGCTTGAATATTTGTGTGTTGTCTAAAATGCCTTCTCTTACCAAAAGTGTAAGAGTGATATATTTTGATGTATGTGAAAGATGTGCTGTTCGTTGTAAATCTTCACCTAGCGTGCTTGTAAACCTAGCCATAGTAAAGGCTAATCACGGTTAACAGTGAATAGTGTGGGAGAAACAAACTAAAAATAAACTGCCAGACAGTAAACTGCTCACATTGCAGAACTCTCTTGAAGAGCTGGTACAAACATCCCTAGACTCCTAATTTATTGGCTTCTCCTATTTTATTCACTTTCATGCCTCTTATAAATATCTGTCACATATCTACTTAGTTGCATTAAGCCAGTGTAGAAGGAAGGCTTTGAAAGAGAGAATTTAAAATGTTGAGCAGACCGGTGATCACAGGACTATGCAACAAGCTAAAACAAGTAATTATCTTCTATGACATTACATGTAAAATAACTCACCAGTGGTATTAAAAAAAATAAAATAAAATTAGAATATCAGCAAATGAAAACAAGGCCCAAATACCTCCATATTCTACCAGGAAGACTGGCAGAATATGGAAGTATTTCCTTTCCCAGAGAACTGTGCTCTCTAGTTCAGAACAAGCATCAGGAATGAAATCTTGTGAGAAAGGCACCTATATCACCACACCTTTAGACCGAGATGTGAAATGGAAACTGATAGTGTGTCTCTTACTAGGCATTTTGGATATCTCTTAATTTTCCTGAAAGGACATGTTAGGCTTGAGCCAGGTCATTAATAGTCCTTGCCACGCAGGCCTGAATGCTCATCCCTGCATCTGTAAGAAGGGACCTCAACAAAGCTGCAGGATTTGTCATCTACCAACTTTGTATGTGATACAGCCTAGTCTCTTTTTTAACTCACACAGTATCTCTTCCTGACAATTAAAGCACTAAGAACCAAAGCCAGCTAAGCCATAAGGATGACTCAGTGACCAAAAAATTTTGGTGTCTGTATTGCCATCACCATCATTTAGTGCTCCCCAGAACTAATTTCTGAGGTTGAGCCCAGGGACAGGTATCTCCCCTGGTCCGGTGTCAATGGTGTTAAATGAAGATGGTGCCTTTGAAGGTTTTATCGTCTTTCCATCTTTCTTGAACATCTGCAGAGAGATAGGAGAAGGGAGTTTTTTAATCCCATGTATTGGGTCTCCGCTTGAGTAAAGAACAGAGCCCTGCTCAGATTCAATCAAGGGGCTGCAGCTGCAGCTCGAGCTTTTATTGGAAAATTTATGTTATGAGCCTTTCATTTATTTGAGAGAGGGTTGTGTTGCGCTTGAAAACTCTTAAGAAGATCTTTTTTCAAGGGTCTTTGTTAATGGAAGATAGTGCTGTCTTAACCTTGATCTTGCAGCTTACGACAGTGCCAGAAAACAAATAAATAAATAAATAGGAAGTCCACTGACATTGCATATCAAAATATATCGTGTTCCATGATGGTGTTGGATTCCAGATATACACAGACTTAATAGAAATTGTTGTTTGTCAGGGGTGGTTAACACTGTCACCTTTTTTCTACCTCAGCAATCTCTCTAGCTGGCCAAATTGTAACTGCATAATGCTAGTGTCTTAATTAGTTGCATCGAGCAAGGTGTCTTTTGGACCAATGCTATTACTGAGTTTATAGTGTGAGTCAGCCAAGAATGGGAATTCTTTCAGCCAAGACAGAAATTTTGAAATGATCAGAGTAGGGGATTGGAGGCACATTAAAATGTAGAAATAATGCTTCCTAGTTTCCCTTTCCAAAATATTTTACGAATCCTAGGTAATGAACCCCAACAGCATGTAGTTTCATAAGGAATAGTAATTCTTCATTTTACACAAGGGAAAGGAATTCATCCTGGCTGTAATAAAAGCCAGTGTCAGAATTAGAGCCTACAACTAGCAGTGCTAGCTTCCAAGCCAGAGAGCAGCCCATTAGATTTTGCCTAATTACCAGTCTAAATTAGCCATTAATGACTTCTCCAACTCCCATTTGCTTACTGCAGCAGGATAAAAATCAGAATGTGAGAGGCAAGAAAATGCCTATGCTGGGACTCACAACATCTGAAAGAGAAGTTATTTTCAAAAGCCGTTTTTCTTCTCAGATATGATGGTGACAGCTGCCCTCAGAAAAACACAGACAGACAGACAGAGAGGGAATTCTTGTGTTATGAGCTGACCCCAACTTGTATCTTAATAGCATTAAGTCAGGTCATAGTCTTCCATAGCAAAAGAAACAAAACAGAATAGGACAAGGTAACAAAATGAATCTCCACAGGATCTTCCTCTTGAGGGATGGGAAAGAAAATCCTGCAGGGATTGCTGCATCTCTCTGCCCAGTTGCTCTTGGAGGAGGCTTCTAGCAACATTAACTTCCTAAAAGCATCCATTTGGGTATCCAGGGGATGTGGAGGACTGGTGTCATGGACCAGAGCCAGAGCACTATTCCAGCCTTCCCTGCCCTGCCACCAGCTGCAGAAGTCATTCAGGACAGTGGCCCCATGGAAACCAAGATGTTAGGAATGGGCGCACATACTTTCCCACAGAGACAGAGCAATATCCAGCCACAGATCTCTTCATAACAGAAAGGATATCAAGGCCTGCTGCTAGACTCTCTTATAGGCTAATTAGACTGGAAAGTCTTGACAGGTCTTTACAGGAATGGTGCTTCAGGGACTGTTCAGTCATTTCAGCGTTTCTAATAAGGAAGCTCGACATACAGTACCTGCAGAATTCATTATGCCATTTCTCTGGATCCCTTTCCTCCCCGCTTGCATGCCAACATCCCTATTGCATACATGAACATATATGCTGTTTTTCAGACTTCTGCTGCACCTGAGCACAAAGGAAGGCGGACCTGCCTTCATATATCTGCTGCTTTGCAGCTGTGCTATGGGAAAGTTTAGAAGAGCATGGTTTAATTCCTGTGTGTTCCCAGCTGGGCCAGCAATCATAATGCGAGCTGAAACAAAATCTCTCAGCTCACTGTGCCAGGTAAGAGGTTATTGCAGCAGAGTTTTAGGGTGACTGCTTGTATTTAGGCGTGCTGGCTCCCAAAGCATTGCTGATGTGACAGCCTGGTTCTTTAAGAACTGCTGCTATAGTGCGTAATAACACGGCTGTGCAATGAAATTGCTGCGACTCTGAGCTACTCTGAGAATGTCTGATTTCTTGAACTATCAGTAGAAGTGCTCCATCTGTGTCTTTCCATCTGTGCTCACGTTTTGGCAATCCTGCATGCCAAGATTTCTTCTATCCTCTACTTCCTTTCTCCCCTTCAGGCCCTTATTCCTCCTCCCACTCTAGCTCTTCTCTTTTTTTAGAAACACTGGGGAGAAAATAACATCCAATGCAGGATTGCTGTTTCTTGTTCTACCTCTGATTACCCTAGAGGGAGAGGATAAACCTGGTCATCTTCCCACTCTGCCCTGCAAGGACTACGGGGGCTACAAAATTCAAAGGTTCCAGATCCAGGTATAACCTGTGATGGAGGTGGGATGACTCCCAAAGATAAATATTATGTTGTCTTTAAGCTGCAGGGATTCACAGGGAAGAAAGCCAAAGTTACAGTAGGAGGAGGCACAGGGCCTGAGGTCAGAGAGAGAGGAGAAGGAGCATGGGGAAGCCCTGCAGAGTCAATCTCATGATGCCAGGGGAGAGACGGGGTCAGCAGCGCTGCTACTTGCCTCCCCCTGTGCTCTTGGTATCCCCAGGCATCCTGGCCCCTTGTGCTCTCGCAGAAGCAGCCTGAGTCTGCAAGGCTGTGCCATGGGCAAAGAAAAGCCACAGCCAGCTTGATGTTCCCAAAATCTGCTGCTGGAGGAGCTGTCTGCTCTGCCCATGTGGCTAGCTGTCAGCATGAATTCTCCTGGTCCGAGTACTTACAGGATCACTCTGGTTTGTATTCTCATGTAGTCTGCATACCACTATCTCTGCTAACCCTAAAGTTATCACTTAATTTATCAGAGGAGGGCTTGTTTGTCTTGATAATTTTGGTCTAACAGGGCAGAAGAGGGGATAAGATTGAGTTTTTTTAATATTTGTGAATTTTTTTTTAAATATGTGAGAAATGTGCAGGGTTTGTATTCTTCATTTTTACACAACTCTGCCTCCAGGCAGGGAGCATTCCAAAAAAAAAAAAAAAAAAGTAACTTTGCTTGCCACAGACAGCAAACAAATAATAATGAACAATCAAAGCAAAGCAATTACAAGCAACCCAGAGGCAGAAAACAATTCAGTACAGCAGCTCAGATTAACTGTCACAAGAACAGGGGGAACAGTCCTAGACAAAGCAAAAATGACGGTTTAGTGCACCCACCTGTACACACCAGGTAATCCTGAAAGGAGTCTGACCTGTAAGAGCTCTTAAAGCTCCTTTCTCTCCTGGATTCCAGTCCAATAAATCTTTCCAGAACATCGTTACATGTGAGTGTGAGTAGCGGCAATGGAAACTCTCAGTTAGGCGTGTGCTCACATACTGTGCTGGATCCACTGTGCAAACATGAATGTGGTTTAGTATTTTACTGAAGGTAGCTGCAAGCAGGAAAATAAGCAAGAGGCACAGATACTTTTCTCTGGGATTTCTGGAGCACACATGGTATTTAATTGATGGTTATGGTTTCTCATTCCTGCTTCTCCCTCCCTCTTCCTCTGCAAGCATGAAAAATTTACACACACACGCACAGACAATCTCAGTGTCCTGGTCTGACCCTGCCACTAGAAGCAATAGCAGACAGCATTTAGCTATGGAAAAAAAAAATCCATGTGAAAACAACCTCAGTGGGCTTTTCATTAAGAATGAACGCTCAGAAGAGCAACTAGCTGTGTTTAACACTGCTCTGGCACCAGCTGATCTGGTGGCACACCTATCGCTGTGTCCCTGCAGGCAGCCCAGGCAACGGGCACGTGGATCCCTGTCCAGGGGTAGGAGCAGTCATGTCATGGTGGATATTGCTCCTTTGAGAAGGTGCTTGGGTCCTTTCTCCACCAATCACTTGCCCCTGGGGTTATTACTGAGCTGCAGCATGTGTACCATAAGGTGTCGTTTTCATGCATGAGTAAGTAACAAGTCACTAGTCAGGCTTGTTACACCAGTGCTTAGCAGCCTGCTGCTGCTATAAATAGGTTCCACGCTCCCAGTTGCTCCCTGGTGTGTTCACACCCCGGTTAAGATACTGGTGTCCACCAGTATTGCTGAGCTCAGCTTAGGATCCCTGAACTCAACAATTTTCTTAGGCTGCCATAGCAGGCTGTTTATCATCCTAAATCTGGAAGAAAGAAAAAAAAAAAAAAAACAGCATTTCCTTAGGGCTAAGCTGTGCATGTGCTGTGTTTTGAACGTGATGCTCTTGCAGACACCTGGCACATGTTCCCACCATGTTTCACAGACGGCTTTTTGTTACAAGAGTCCCCCTTTGCATGAAGTGCTCGTTGGGCTTTTAAGGCAGTGCCCTTTGTTTCTAATAGTTATTGATTCCCTGAATGCAGGGGAATATGGATTCAATTAGATGGTCACAGCACTGTAGTTCAGGGCTTGTCAGCATTTCCAGTATATAAACTAATGTTTTCAAGGTTTATACAACATAACCATAAAAATTCAGCCTGCGTTAAAGTTGACATTCAAGGTCCTTTTACAGATGATTACCTTATAACATACACTAATTACTTTTGTTATTTTATACCCATACTTTCATTATTTTGGAACCACAACTTACTGCAAACATAGTGAGTTTCCAAGAAGTGTTTCTTAAAGATGGGCACTTCTGCTACATCAGAGTACAAAACTTTTCCCTTCCATGGAATGAATATAATTCAAGAGCCCCTGAAACCAATGCCCTTTTAATGTAGATCATGACCTATCCCAATGTTTTTGGTTAAGCTATATACTACTGTGGCTTTTCTCCAGAAATATTCACCTTTCCAGGTTTCCTCTTCATTCTCCAACAGAAGTTGGGCAGTGGTGCTCCAGCAAAATCTCAAGGCAGTGCTTACTCACATCCCTACCTTAGATTTAGAAATGGGGACTTCCCCCCTTCTGAGAAAAGGACTCCCATCCACACACCTTCAGGCCGTGACTGCACTGCAGCCTGTGCTGTCTCATTGCTGGCCCAGCAGTGCCCCATCTCCTGCCCCCAAGCTGTGTAGGTCTGCCCCCTTTGCACCCTCTCCAGCATCACTTTGCAGCTGGGTCTGGAGAAGGGTCAGGCTTGGAGCCACTGACAACTGCACTGGCTGATGTAGTGGTCCCCTCTGGGCTGATAATACACTAGTCCAAAAAGCCGGCTTACTCAGCATGCTTGCACATCTGCAAGGCAGCTTGATCCCAGTGGTACCTTGCCAGAAAAGGCAAGGACGTCCTGGGTAGAAGTTCCTACTGAATTTAGGGCTTAGCAGTAACTGTGAGATGCCGGTACTCAGAGGGACAAAATCTTGCTTGGAACTCACCAGGGGCTGTGATCCAAAAGCCTTTGGCTCTCAGCGAGGCAAGACACTGCCAGCCAACTGGTGATATTCTGGTGCTGTGAGAGACAGACAGTGCTGGTTTCCTTGCTCCGGCTGAGCTGCGAACTCAGCAGAGTCGCTGCTTCTCACTGTGGCAGGATCGTGCTCTTGTGGGAGACACTGCTGGCTTCTCCCTGCTGCTGTGGTCCCAGGTCAGAGCTGAGAGGATCCCTTTGTCTTGCTGTGGTGGGCTCTTGTTCACATGAGGAGCAGCTGCTCTTAGCTCCCAGCTCCTATGGAGCTCAATGGAAGCGTGGTGAGTCTGAATCTATGACCCCATCCTTTTCTCTTCCTTCTGTTCTGGGCTTAGTGATTCAACATGTGGATATGAGGAGTTCCTACTGTCTTCTAGAAATTACTCAGTCCTCTTAACTGTAGTTTTTTGGCTCCTCTAGCTCTAAACCTTCCTCATTTGCCTTGTCATTCCTATACCAGAGCAACACTTCCAAGCATTTTCACCCACTGAACGGGCAGGGTGTGTTGCAGCTGGTCCTCTGAGCTGAACAGCATGGGGACAGGATGGGATCACCTTCAGTGCCCTTCAGGATACATGCAGCCTGGATATCTGATTTTAAGATGTTCAGTTTATTTTTTACTTTTCTCATTCTACAATGTAGTATGGCTTTTTTAGCTGCAGTAGGTCTGCTACTGTGGGTATTGCTGAAATATACCAACTTCTAAAATGCCTAAAATAGCACGGATGTTTATAATATAGTTGCTATAAGGCTGGCATATTAAAATGTATTTACATCTCAAAAATTTTAACCTGGAGCAGACTTGATATTATCTAAATAATTTGTTTAAGAGAACGTAAAATAATTTCCTCCTCTTCCAGAGGAGATGTAATATTTACGAAATCTTATCTTCACAAACAGAATTTGTATTTTAAGCTTGCAAATTAGAATTTGCACACTAAAGAGAGTCAAGCTAAAAAGGAATTAGAAATATGTGATCAGCAAAGGAAGAAAAAATTGCTGAAATGTATCACCATTACTGCATTAATATATGGCAATCTTTTGACAGGTAAATGTATAAGGACTTATTTGCTAACTCAGAACACTGTCTATGGAACACTGATTTAAATATAGCCATGCCTTCCTTTCTTCAGCAGGTCATAATGTAGTAGTAGTAGTATGTCCTCTGATGTCCTCTACTTTCACAGTTGATACAGAGACCCAGTTAGAAAGATTATAGAAAATGGGTGGGAAGTATAGCAGCAGACTGCAGCCATTGCCTTGATATATACAGTACCATGGTACAAGTGCGTTTCTGGAATTGGTAAGAATTGCTATTAACATCACAGTAGGAATATGCATCCCCACAGTCATTCAGCCAAGGATTAAGGTGACATGCATTCCAGCAGCACAAATTGTACTGGTATAGTTAAGGCTGAGATGTCATTTCTATGCCATGAATGGTAGCATCTCTGCCCTTTTTTGTATGTGTATACGTATTGGTACCACCGTAATGACAACTTTGTATTCACATTGCCATGGTATGAGCAACCTTAATGGCTATAAAGGAGCTATAACGCTGTGTCAATTAAATAATATGCATTTTAAAAGTACTTAAGTATAAGGCCACATAATAGCTTGCAGTCATTCAGAAGAGCTTCTGATAGCATATTACTTAAATCAATCTGTGTCAACAGTCGTCAGTCCACTGTAGGGAGAAGGTCTTTTCTGCAATGCTCCTGGCTAGATATGCATCCTACTTGGTTACTGCAGGTTGGCAAGAGCATCATTACTTTCTTCTCCAGAACTTCCCCTGAATGCTCTTTGCCAGTTGAAATGTAGGTTCGTCTCCTCTTCGGTGGCATTTATTACTTTCAATACATTTTCAAAAGGTGGGCAGGTAAATATAAAGTGTTTTAAGTGCTGCCATAAAGAACTGAGATATATTTCTGTAGTGGTTTTACCCAGCTGAGCAGCTGAACTCCACTACAACTGCTCTCTCACTCCCCATCCCCTGGTTATTATTTTTTTTCCCACTAGATTTTATTGAGATGATAATGGTGAGGTGTCAGATGTTTTTGAATACTTGGGAAGAGCTTTTTTCTTGATCTTCTGTTTAGGCAGCTTGTCATTTTATGACTTTATGTTACAGAAGAGGTGAGAAGAGACAGGAGCAGCTATCACAGACAGCTGATGGCATTTTATGGGGTCAGTGGTTTCTAGCTTCTGCAATAGCACATAGAGCGATTAAATTTGAGCTCCCCTACCAACATGCTCTCCTCAGGAAAGGCAACAGCAGCAGCTCTGTTGCTGCTTTCACTGTGCCTGGGTCGCTGCTCTTCTTGCTCCTGCTGCAGAGCATGTCTCCCTGAGTGCAAATATTGGGCAGCCTATAGCAAGGAGGTTGCTGTGTTTGGTAGCACCTTGGATAAGGAGGCAAGCCAGGCCTAATTTTCCTTTCTGTGGTGTTTTCTCTCTCGACATATGCACTACAAAGTTAACTTTGGAGAAACTCCAGAGAAGACTAGGCATTGACATGGCTCAGGCTGAACCCAAGCTGAGCCATGAAATGTCGGAAAGAAGTTGTTGATAAAAGGTGTTTCCAATCACTGCTCATGAAGCCCACAGAAAGGCACTGCTGCCATTTTTAGTCAAGTGCTTGTTACAGCCGGCCAGGCAGCTATTCCCAAAACAATGAGGGGTGAAGAACATGTGGGCATCTGGAAGCGTAACCTAAACTGTGAGTTGCTCAGTATCTGCAGCACTTTTCGTAAGTGCTTCAGTGTGAAGAGTCACCACTAGAGACATAAAATTGGATATTTCGATAAGGAAAAACAGGCTTCAGATGCTTCCCTCATCCTGCCAGGCAGTAGGAGAAGACCTAGGCCAAGGGGGAGAATGGAGGCAGGTTCCTGTTCAGGGTGGTAGACGAGCCCTGTCCCTGCCCACCTCACCTTCCCATCTACCCTTATATAACAGGTATGAGGGTCTAGAACACGACAGTCAGAACAACAAAGTAGACGAAAGCCCGTCCCAGTTGGAGAAGGTGCCTAAGGCAAGGCAACCTACCCCCCACATTGCTACGTCATCTGTCAAAAAAGAAAGAAGGGTTATTGTCATGGGGGACTCCCTTTTGAAAGGGACAGAGGGCCTGATATGCCGACTGGACCCAACCCACAGGGAAGTCTGTTGCCTCCCTGGGGCTCCGGTGAGAGACTTCTCTAGGAAAGTCAAGCGCCTGGTATGGCCCACCGACTACTACCCACTACTGGTCTTTCAGGCTGGTAATGGCGAGGTAGCAACGAGAAGTCTGAGAGTGATTAAAAGGGACTTTAGGGCTTTGGGGCGACTACTTAAAGGATCAGGGGCACAGGTTGTGTTTGCTTCTGTCCTTCCAATAGGGGGGATTGATGCTGACAAGCAGACTCATCACATTAACGCGTGGCTTTGGGACTGGTGCAACCGGCAGAATTTCGGGTTTTTCGATCACGTGAAGGTCTACACGACACCGGGCCTGCTGGCACCAGATGGGATGCACCTCCCTCAGAGAGGGGTGAGGATTTTTGCTCAGGAGTTGGCAGGGCTGATAGATAGGGCTTTAAACTAGAGTCGAAGGGGGAAGGGGATAAAACCAGGCCCGCCAGCGATGAGCTAAGGGATGGTGCACTAGAATGAGAAGGACTGTGTCCTAGTGAGGTCCTTCGGTCGGCTCCACAAGGTGCTGCATGTAGGGAGGCGCATTTGAAGTGCTTCTACACAAACGCATGCAGTATGAGGAATAAAATGGATGAGCTAGAAGTCTTGGCCCAGTTCCACAACTACGACATCATCGGCATAAGTGAAACTTGGTGGGATGAATCCTGTGGCTGGTGTGTTGCAATAGATGGTTACAAGCTCTTCAGGAGGGACAGGCAGGGTAGGCGAGGTGGCGGGGTGGCGATGTATGTGAAGCATGGGCTGGACTGTGTGGAACATCAAGTTGGCGATGGCAAAGTTGAGAGCCTCTAGGTAAGGATTAAGGGACAAACAAATAAAGGGGATGTCGTTGTGGGAGTCTATTACAGACCACCTGGCCAGGACGACAACGCCGATGAATTATTCTTTGCAGAACTAAGAGATGCCTCGAGATCAATTCCCCTTGTCCTTATGGGGGATTTCAACTTGCCAGACATCAACTGGGATCACCACACAGCTGACACAAGCAAGTCCAGGAGGTTCATAAAGCACCTAGATGATAACTTCTTGGTGCAGGTGCTAAGGGAGCCAGCTAGGAAAGGTGCCCTCCTAGATCTGTTGCTGGAGAACAGAGAGGGTCTTGTGGGGGACGTGGCAATTGGCGGCCATCTCGGTCATAGTGACCATGAAGTGGTTGAGTTTAGAATTTATGGTGACAGAAGGAAAACTGCCACCAAAACTTCAGCCCTGTATATGGGGAAAGCAGACTTCAGGCTGCTCAGGGAACTAATCAGCAAGGTCCCCTGGGAAACTGGTTTTGAAGGCATTGGTGTCCACCAGTGCAGGTCAATCTTTAAGCACTGCCTCCTAAAAGCACAAGATCAGGCAATTCCAAAATATCGGAAGTCAGGCAGGCGGGGCAGAAGGCCGGCCTGGCTGACCAGGGATCTTCTACTGGAGATTAGGTGAAAAAAGAAAGTGTATGGCTGCTGGAAGGAGGGTCAGGTGACAAGGCAGGAATACAGGGATGCTGTTCGTGTTTGTAGGGAGAAAATTCGTGTGGCCAAAGCCCAACTAGAGTTGAAGCTGGCCATGTCTGTGGGAGACAATAAAAAAGGTTTTTTTAGACATGTGAACAGAAAAAGGAGAACCAAAGAAAACATAGGTCCGATACTTGATGGGGAAGGTCTCCTCACAGACAATGACATAGGCAAAGCAGAGACGTTTAATGCCTTCTTCTCCTCTGTCTTCAACACTGATGATGGGCTTCGGGACCCAGGGTGCCCTGAGCTGGAGGACCATGACAGTGGGAATGACAAACTCCCAACCGACCCTGAACGCATGCGGGATTTGCTGCTCCACCTGGATCCATACAAGTCCATGGGTCCCGATGGTATTCATCCCAGGGTGCTTAAAGAGCTGGCTGACGTCATCGCGGGACCTCTCTCAATTATTTTCCAATGATCTTGGGAATCTGGAGAGGTCCCAGTAGACTGGAAGCTGGCAAATGTTGTCCCAATTTTCAAGAAGGGTAAGAAAGAAGACCCTAGCAATTACAGGCCTGTCAGTCTCACGTCAGTGCCTTGTAAAATTATGGAGAGGATGATCCTTGAAGTTATTGAAGCGCACCTGGGGGACAACACAGTCATTGGTCCCAGCCAACATGGGTTCATGAGGGGTAGGTCCTGCCTAACAAATTTGATTTCCTTTTATGATAAGATCACCCATCTAGTCGATCAAGGGAAACCAGCTGATGTGATCTTTTTGGACTTCAGCAAAGCTTTTGACACGGTTTCCCACAGGATCCTACTGGACAAAATGTTCAGTGTACAACTTAACAAAAACATCATACAATGGGTGAGCAATTGGCTGACGGGCAGGGCTCAAAGGGTTGTGGTAAATGGGGCCACATCTGGCTGGCAGATGGTCATTAGTGGGGTCCCTCAAGGCTCCATTTTAGGGCCAGTCCTCTTCAATGTTTTTATAAATGATTTGGATGTAGGACTAGAAGGTGTTTTGAGCAAATTTGCTGACGACACCAAACTTGGAGGAGTTGTGGACTCAGATGAGGGTGGAAAGGCCTTGCAGAGAGATCTGGACAGATTGGAGAGCTGGGCGATCACCAACCACATGAAGTTTAACAAAAGCAAGTGCTGGGTCCTGCACCTGGGACGGGGCAACCCTGGCTATACATACAGACTGGGCGACGAGACGCTGGAGAGCAGCCCCGCAGAGAGGGATCTGGGGGTTGTGGTTGACAGCAAGTTGAATATGAGCCAGCAGTGTGCCCTGGCAGCCAGGAGGGCCAACCGTACCCTGGGGTGCATCAAGCACAGCATTGCTAGTCAGTCAAGGGAAGTGATTGTCCCACTCTACTCTGCACCGGTGCAGCCTCACCTCGAGTCCTGTGTGCAGTTCTGGGCACCACAGTACAAAAAGGACATTAAACTGTTGGAGAGTGTCCAGAGGAGGGCAACGAAGACGGTGAAGGGCCTAGAGGGGAAGACATATGAGGAGCGGCTGAGGTCACTGGGCCTGTTCAGCCTGGAGAAGAGGAGGCTGAGGGGGGACCTCATCACAGTCTACAACTTCCTCGCGAGGGGGAGTGGAGAGGCAGGTGACCTATTCTCCATTATCACCAGTGACAGGACTCGCGGGAACAGTGTTAAGCTGAGGCAGGGGAAGTTTAGGCTGAACATCAGGAAGAGGTTCTTCACCGGGAGCGTGGTTGCACACTGGAACAGGCTCCCCAAGGAAGTAGTCACTGCACCAAGCCTGTCTGAATTTAAGAAGCAATTGGACTGTGCACTTAGTCACATGGTCTAAACTTTTGGGTAGACCTGTGTGGTGCCAGGATTTGGACTTGGTGATCCTTATGGGTCACTTCCAACTTGGGATATTCTATGATTCTATGATTCTAGATTTAAAAGTTCATGATTCTGATTCTCATTGCTTTGATTCTCATTGTGCTAGAAGATAGATTGACAACCTTGTGTCTATCCAGCGCTGGGACTTGTACAATACTGTGCCTGATTTGTGGGATTGCAGAGAAAAAGGGCTAGTGCCAGATGAAGGAGAGTCTATTGACCACTTCCATTTCTTTCCTGTAACTCAACAGGAATACTTTCTTAACCTTCACTCATGATGCCATTTATTCACTTTTTTTCTGCCTCTCTGGACTCTTTCCATGATGTGTTTTTCTGTATTTTCAGCTATTTACTGCCTTCCATCTTCCCTTTCAAAACATTTCCCAGCATTCTTTAAATTTGCCATTGTAAACCTTTATCTGGCAAATCCTGCCATCCATTTTGTTTCTCCAGAGGCATATTTATACACTAAATAGGTTCAATTCTTCTACAGAAAATGAGAGCTCAGGCACAGAAGGATGTGAAAGGCATCATCTAGCACATGGCTCAGTTCCACCCTCTCTCACAGTGCAGAGGGTGAGGTAGTCATCTCAGGAGCGTGCCATGGTGAAGTGGAGACACTGCTGTGAGGCATGCCCCCACCTTCCTCTGGTCCAAGTCACAGCTGGAGGAAGAGAAATATCTCACCTGATGTACACGAGTCTCCTGCTGGCATCCAAACTGAGTATTAACACTGAGGGAACCAGGATTTTCCTTTAGGTGCACCAGTTAGATGACACTTCGATACAATAGCATGGCAACAGGCTGCTTGGTAGCTGTGCTAGAAATGAAGCACTAACCATTTCTCTGTGTTGCTGTCTCCAAGGAGAAGTTCAATATGTCAGTCCCTTAACATCAGTTTGACATCAGCCTATGTCTTTGCCACATTAATTCAATTTATTACCCATTTTGATCCACGCTTTGCATCTTATTTAGAATGCCAGGGGACCTGTTCATCCCTAATGATTGAGGAAGCATTTGTGTTTTATAAGCTATTTGGGACACACCATAAGGAACTTAAAGTGTCTGGTTTATTTTCATTGTTAAATTTACCATGTACCCAGTTCTGATGCCGTTGAAATTGATAGCAAACTTGCCAGGGACCACTGCAACTGGAATGCTTTCTGAAATTTAAGGAGCCTATCAAAGGTGCATCTACCATGTTCTCCCCAGTAAAAAAGGCCTAGTGGTCTTTTCATAAATAATGCATAGCAAGTGTTATCAGGGTGGGGAGGAAATTACAAAATGTTAGTTTGCTGTTTTCTCTTTTATCTCTAGCTAAACTTTGATCTCTAGAAAGTGTTTCTACTGTCATCTGTAAGAGTTTCCTTAGTCTTCAGTCAGTTACATATTAAAATTGAGCTGACTAATTTCACTGTTTTTCTTTGATCTTTTTTCTTCAATGTGAATTACTGTAGCTAAAAAGTTCGCATTTGCCTGAGCAAAATTCATATTCCTTTCTCTGTACATTCAGACATTTGGGAGTTTCTCTGTGTTGCATTTTTGCCCAACTTTCCTTGCTAATTCAGGTATATTCTTTCTCTTCACCTGTGCTCTTCTTTCCAAGAAGTCTTTTGCTATCTCAAGTATTCAGATTGCTACAAGTGATGGGTCTCCAGAGCACTGCCCAGCCCCTCAACCCACCTGCCCCTATGGCTTACTAAGCAATAGAGGGCAGTTTCCCCAATGAGGGAGCTATAAGTTATCCATCAGCGCTGCTGAAGTCTATGCTCCTTTCTTTAAAGACTTTATTCACTTGGGAGTGAAAGAGTTAATGCATTGTGGATTTGGGGGTGTGAGGTAGAGGATCAGTAATGTGTTAGAGTGCGATGGTAAGACAAGTTTAGAAACAAATCAAGAATAAGTATATCATGTTGTTGCCTTCTTGCTTACTTCTGGCTTTGGGCTTGTGTCAATGCAATGCTTGTGATTATATAGGTGCCTGAACCACACACTTTGCCCAGCCCCAGCCTAGGAAAAAATGGACAAGCCATGGCAGAAAATATGCCAGGGGCACTTTGCCTCAGAAGTGCAGCACAACTTGTAAATGCCAGGCCATGGAAGCAGCAGCATCCCTCCCAGCATACTCCTTCAGCCACCCAGCACACAGATGATTGGAGACAGACGCACTCCCTACATCTCCCACCCACTCACTGCTCATTTCCTGCTGATGGGAGCAAAGAAAACATGTTTTCCTTGTTCCCATATGAATAGACCCCCTTCTTGTCAACCCCACAACCTATGAGCACCATGCACATATGCTTGTGTACACACACTTGTGCTCCACCTGTTTCTTTCCACACAAGATCCATGTTAACTCTCCACAGAACAAAAAGCATTTTAAGAAATCCTTAGAGATGAAATCAGGATTGACTGTTATGCTGTTTACTTGTCATTCAGGATTTCACTGTTGTGAAATCAAACTATCTATTATGGTCCATGCTGTTTTTCCTGTAAGGAGTGTACTATCCATCCTCAGGACAGAAAGATTTTTTTCACGGGCCCGTGCAGAACTTGGAGCATAGTGCTTTATCTGTATGGGTCTTCATATATGGTAGTTTCACCTGTTGTGTCAGCTAGATGATACTTGACGCTGAGCTAGAATTATCTGTTAGAGTTACAGATTACACTTTGTCAGACAAGCAGTTGTTAGTATTACATCCTAGTAATGTGCTCCTCATGATTTGACATATATCTGTGCTAATTAACAGAGGAATGAATCTGCAGGGTTTTATGCTGGTGGGACAAGGTGCTGGAGAAAAAGTTGAAGATTTTCCTTTCTGAACAAACCTCAGTATCTTGGGACAGAGCCACTAAGTGGCACTGAACCACACAAATTACTTTCATACATCTCCATTTTTTGTCCATTATTATCAAACTGTTGGTAACAGATGGAACTTGAGCTGCAGAAGAAGGTTACCCCAATTGATTTTTTTAGACACACTTATCCAAGGTATCTATTCAGCTGGGAAGAGGGTCTCTCGCCTTACTGTGTCCCACTTAGCCTTCTGCTATAGAAGAACCATTTGTGCATTACTTAGTTGATGCACCAGTTCACCACTCCTAGCTAGCTGTGACTAGGCAGCTCCCCATGATACATACCAGTCAGGGCTGCCTGATGCTAATCTTTAAGGCATAATGCTGTGCCCTACAATACTTAAGTTAGCTTTAGTATATACCTTGACAGTTTTTGTGTGCTGATGCCTTAGTTCTACAGATCTTCACATTATGTCTTGCTCTGTTCCTCCTCCTCTCCTTTTCTGGCCCAGGAAATCCCTGACCATATTGGATTCCAGCCTGAGTTGGAAGGGTTTTAGAAAGGCGCCAAAGTAACGTCTGGGACAGAAACACCTCAGACGGATGCAGTGTATAAGAGCACAACAGCCCTCACCCACAGGGCCATTCTGAGCTCAGCAAATCAATGCTGTCTCTGATGAGAAGCAGGAAGAAAGTCACCACCAGTAGAGGAGGGGTGAAGCACATGCTAACTTGTCAGATCCCATCATCTCATGAATGCATCATACAAGGCAGCCCCTCTGAAAAAAGCAGTTTAACTCTGCTTCACCATCAGGTTGCTGATGAGACAGTAATATAGCATTTTGGTACCTGCGTTCTTACCGTGTCCTCGCTGTGGTTCCTTCAGACCAGATGTAGCTGTCAGCTGGTGTCATCTCACGATTTACTACAAACTTGACAGGCATTTAACTTTTGTTACTTTGTGCATGTCTTTTCTCTTGATACGTTTTACCATGAAAGTGCAGCTCTGTTGTTTTTCCCACCAGCAGGCAGACGCCATAATCCAGGACACAGACTGCTGTAAGACAAATGTGGGGAGATATGATAATTCTTCTTCCTACAACTCCCTGCATGCGTGATAGGAACTGCAACCAAAGACATCAGCCCTCTTTGCCTCAAATTTGCCTTCTCAGTTCCACATATTTCCTCTCAGTTCTGACATCTTTCCCCATCTTCCGGCTTTGCTTCTGGAGATTACAAGAGCTCTGAGGATTAGTACTGTTTCACAGCTCTATTGACAGCTGTTTTTTCCTATTGAATGCAAAGGATATGTGCATCCAAAATCCTGTATTTACAATAAAGCTTCTTATTCATTCAGTGGCCAGGTAAACCCACTGAGGACAACCAGAAAATTGGAAGCGTGACGTCCTCAAACCTCCTGAGATGCTCCTGGAGCTTGGAAAGGTAGCTCACTGGTATTTGTAGGATGTCATCAGTATCTTGGGGTGAACTACAAAAATAGACCAGGAAGAAATAAGAGGGAAGAAAGCACTTTGTGCAAATGCAGTCAGAAAGTCTTAAGCACTAATTGCTTGAGCTGGCTGGGTCCAACCACAGTGGAGGTTTCCTGCCTGCTTCTCAATGGAAACAGCATTGATTCATTGGGCATAGAAAAGCCCCATGCCTGATGAGCAGGTAAAAAATTGTTGCTAGCCCTAGAAAATCACTTCTGGGTGGACATGCTGAGTGTGCAATAAACTACATGATGTGGTGCCATTTAACATACTTAAAAAAGGAGTGTGGGCTCAAGCACTGTACAGTGTGTCATTCTCGACGTAACCATGACACATTATGAGAAGGACGTGATTTAATATCTTTTCCCCCTGTCTGGTAGCACGCGTTTGTCTCTGTGATTCACATATTTCTGAGACAGATGGAGGGAAACCATCCGCTGTAATCTGCTATTTTGCAAGAGCGTGGAAAAAAGCAAACTTGCAACAGCGGGAGCTGGTGTACACGCCATGGGGTAACCCCAAGGGAATGCTCGAGGTGGACAGGGCTGGGTGGCAGGTGCCAATGTGGGGCCTGGGGGAGCAGTCATTCAGTGGAGAGGCTCATGGCTCCAGTCCTGGATTTACCTGCAGCTGTTACAGCTGAGCTGCACTGGCTGTAAATCCTGCCCCATGGTGGCAGAGAGACTCCCTCCATCAGTAAGGCCATCTGGAATAATTCACTAAACTGATGCTCCTCACATGTAGCAGTCACAGGCGCCGTAGATCACAGGTGGGGGAACTGGTGATGCCTTCCTCCTGCCTCCTTCTTTCCCCAGACCTCACCTGACTTCTGCTTTGTTGGGACACTTGTAGCCCGTGCATCGCGTCTTTTGCTTTAATGTATTGCAGGGGTCTGAAAGGCAGAGCTGGGCTGTATTGTTTTCAAACACCATTACATGAAGTTGGACATCTCTGGCTAGGCAGCACAGAGAGTTGCTCTCAAACTCACAAAAATAGGAAAAGGCAGGTGCAAGTCAAATTTCTGGGGAAAGCCGAGAGTCCTCATCTGGAGCAGCCACGTGGCCACTTGCCAAGGAGGCCTGCCCTCACTGGGGATTGATGTGTTTCATGGCACTGGTAAAAGAGCAGACTTATACCTCTGCCAACACAGTCTGCTTCAAGAGAAACACACACATTGAGCCTGGGAGTCGAGTTTGCCTGCAGGCCTTCGCATCCTTGGCCAGCCCTGAGGGCCAGTGTCAATCAACGGAAAGTAAAGCAGCCTCCAGCTCTGCATTGAGCCAGGCCAGCTCTGGGCCTGGGACTGGGCAAGGGAGAGTGGAAAACCAACAGGATGCTTGTCCCTTACTCATTTCATGCTCTGTGCCAAGCACTGCTGTGTTGAAACCACAACCAGGAAGCTGTCTTGTTTCCTTCACTTCTGTCATGCTGCTAGTCAGTTCAGGACCAATGCTACTCACCTCTGAGAAGAGTAATGGGATGAAGCTGGAAAAGAAACCACACAAAACAAAGTTATATGTTACTGTCAGTGCTCTAGGCTTTTAAAAACCAATGTTCCAGGTTACAGACAACCCTTTCAAAGTACTTAAATTGTTCCATTATCAAAATAGCTACACATCTCTTTTAAGACAGCATAACCAAAGAGTTTCAATGCAGGAGAGAAAAACAAACAAAAAAAAACACACTGAACTTCTGATATGTTAGGCTTAAAGCAGAAATGTTTACCTTTAATTGCCAGTAGTGTCATATATGAAGGGAAACAGCAATTTCATTGCATCAATATTTTGCCTTCATATGTGTGAAGAGCATACTTACATACAAGGGAACAGGCACATGTGCAACACAGATCGATATCACAAGATTTGCATAATCCATACAAAGCATTTTAAAACTCTGCAGACCTTGACATCTCAGCATAGTTAATCTCTTTAACAGAAGTGAGATCCCAAGGAAGAAACATAAGTCAGCAGCTTCACTCAGCCAGATTAAACAAACGACAAGGATTATGGAATTTTACCTCTGCTTCCTTCTACAAGACAGTTCCCTTCTGTCACAATAGCTAAAGCACCAGCCTCCCCAACCAGCTCCATCTGTGCCCCATGGACATTGCCTACCCTCTTAAGAATACAACTGGAAAACCCTGGGTAAAATAACAAAAACAATAATACAAGATAAAACCATCTCAGTGGCAGAAATTGTGCCTCAAGTAATACTCACTGCAATTTGCCCTCTCTTGATGTTTGCTTTAATGTAATGCTTCTCCAAGACTGCGTGTTGTCCTTGCAATAGCTACTTAGGCAAATGTTATCACAGTGTGTGGAGAAATAAACAGCACAGAGCACCCCAAGTTCACCATAGATAAAAGAAAGAGAGAAAGAGGTTTTGCTGTAAAATCTTGGAGGTGAATTTCTTGCCAGTGGAAGTGAGGGTAGCATCACATTTGGTCTGCAGCAATGAAAAATTATTCATAAATCAGAAGAGAGTAGCATTTCCATGAAGTAATTCACTCCACCGCTGCTGACCTGGGAGACCTTTTGGGCGTACTTTTTCTTCCCTTTGGCTGTAAAGGAATTTTAAGTCTTATGTACGTGCCTGAAGTTAGGTGGGATAAATCCACATTCTCAGTTCCGGTCCATAAGGAGCTCCGTCAGATCCTTCAAGCCACTTCATAACATGTCAGCGCAAACACGGGCTTCCTCTTTAGTGGCTTAGAGGCTCACTGGAGCAATCTTCCCCTCATATTTCTTTAAATATACTTCCTTGTCTCTTGTAAGAAGCAGTGCCAATTTTAGTCCTTCCTTGCCCTGCTTTAGCAGAAGCCAGCAGCTGTGGAATCATATGATGTGGTGAAAGGGTAGGATGGAACTAATCAGGTGACTTCATTAAATGAGTTTTAAAATAACTCCGCTGAGTCTTCTGGTATCTTCACCAATACCGATCAAGTCATATTTGACTTTTAACTCTGAAAGTAGCATTGGTCTTGTAAGAAAGCCAATGGTATATAAAAGCCCATGGTAATAAAAGCCCTCTTGTAGGAGGAAAGACCCTTTTTTGCTGCTTTGTAATTCCTGATGCTTTTTTCTGTGAAGCAACACTGATTTTCCATGGGCCAGATGCTCTGCTTCAGAAGAGGGAAACAAACTCACGGGTTTTTTCTTCCTCTTTCTTTCACAGTTTTCCAACCCATTCTGGACACAGCACCCCACTAGAAAATGTTCCACTGAATCACTTGCCTCCTTTAGGAGGAAAACCACTGAAGGTTTCAGACTTCTTAGCCTGTGTCATATCAATCTATAAGGCATGGGGAAGAGAAGCAGGCAACAGAAGGATCTTTGAGAATTCATTGAACCACATATTATATACCCTCCATATATATATATGGATATTATATACCCTCCATGAGCATATTTTGTTCTTTGCCAATATATACGGAAGCTGAACATGTACACTGCTTTTAAACTATCCTGAGCTTACAGATGTGTAACAAAATGATAAGAAGGTTAAATCAAAGCATAACGTAGGAAACATATGCAAGGACATCCACTTGTAAAACAAAAGCAGCATCCTCAGCCACTCCTTCTTGTAAAAAAAAGATATTATGTGAACAGCAGATACTATTGAGCCTTCCTGCAGGAATATCATGATAGTGCATAGCTCCAAGTTTCCCTAGTAGCTTTAATGTTATTTCTTTTTTAAAGTACCCTCACAGCAGACTATGTCACATTTTTTTGCCCAAATTTGCCAAGGGCCAGCGGTGGCCAGTCTTGGCAGACACAGGCATAAAGCTGGAGCCATCAGCAAATGCTGCCTGGCTGATGGGCTGCTGCTCCCGCTGTTGGGCAGACCCTGCTTCCAGATTATTTCCAGAAGAAAGAGGTCCGGACATAGAAGAAAGACTGTTATCAGTTTAGTATGTGGCCAGACTCCCTTGAACTCAGTAACAACTCTTTTCTTGAGGAATGGCTGTTTTCATGCAAAATACAAAGTGTAAGGATATTTCTCAGTCCTTGAAGATACCCAAAATCTGTTTTTAAAAGAAATACACCTGTTGATGATATTGCTGGCTGTCATTTAAACATTTTATATGTTGTCCTGCATGTCTGTTGTTCATCAGTTCAACAAATCACCTGAGCATTCCCCTAGAGAAACCAGAGCTTGGTGGTAGCTGTGCTGAGGTGTCTCCAAAGGATGTCACTGGAGTGGCTAGGGGGATTTGTATCTGCAATCAGAGGAACTCAGAAAATCACTCACGTGGAGCCCTTGTTATAGCATGACCATGGCCCTGGATACCGCCTGTGGTTGTGGAGTCACTAGCTGCATGGCTGTACAAGTGTAGGAAGGACAAACAAAGCCGCTGTAGTTATTCCGACTTCCACAAAGAGTTGCAGTTCTGCTAAAGCAGTGCTGCTTCTCAACTCACCTGACCCCAGTCTCCCTGTGCTTCTTGGAGCTATGACTTACCCCAAGGATTTAATAGCGGTGGAGGTTTCAGAACTGTACAGGAAACAAGGCTTTCCATCTCTGCTGTACCGTGAATCACGCCTTCCTAGAGAATGTGTGTCATCTCTTCCCACAAAGGCATCTGCAATTGATTTGCAAGCGCTCACTTAGCAGAACAGAGCTCTGATCCTGAAAGTGCAGTACAATACAAATAAAGGATAATAAATGGCAGGCTTCATAACTCATCGTAAAGCATGCAGATTTAACATAGTCTTCTAAAAATTTGGACCGGGTTGTCAGCTTGGACATGTCAAGCTGTCTATACCCAGTCCTTTAAAAGCACAGTTAGGAAGGAAAGAAAGATAATCCTGTGATTAATCTCAAGAAGTGGGTTCAAGGGGAATCTCAGGCCAGTGGCAGAGCTGGAGATTGGCTTACTCAGTAACTGTCAGTTAATATGGCTTAACCTGTCAGTGCCTCCATTCTCCATCAATGAAAGGCAAAAAAGAATTCACATCTCTTTGGTCCTGTCTGTCTTAATGTTTCGCAATTTTTAAGGGCTTTGGGACAGCTAGATGGAGACTATAGCACACTCTGTACAGTCCTTATTATTGTGGTTTACTTACAGTTTAAATAGTCCCTTTGGTGTTCACATCTTAGGGGTGCCACTTTTCTAAGATACAGAAAATATAATGATTATTCCAGGGGCATTAGGAGGGAAGACATAGCAAATGTTCCTCAAAGGAAAATATTAGACCTATACAAAACCAAAATAATCCCTTTCTGTGGATGGATCCTCAGTATTTTCATGCTCATTTGAAAATGGCAAACCTTTAGTTTTCCACTGATTTAGCTTACTTTTTTTTTTCCTTTGTTCCTAGACAAAGGCAGTGAGGTCTAAATTTTCAAATATCTTCAAGAAAAATTGCTCTGGGCAACGCCCAGTCACATCAAGGAGAACTGCAAAGCTAAAACCCTGAACACTGGAAAATCCTGAAAACCTAGTTTAGTTATAAGCCATAAAAATAAGAGTTTGTTAAATGCAGTAGCATGAATGCAGAACCAAAAAATATGATATATAGGGAAACTAAAGGGAGACACTGCCTGTCGTTTTGTTGGCAGACTGTTTTCATAGCTAAACCTGCTTGTGCGTGCTGGATGATAAATGCCTCATACTTTCAAGGAGTCCTTAAAAAAAAAAAAAAAAAAAAAAAAGAGGATCTTTGAGAGATGCCTACCAACTCTGTTGCCATGGCAGCTGCAAGCATCAGTGATAACCGAGAGTTTCTAGGTTATTATGTGCACGCAACCCTAATAACAAGTTCTACAAAGTGCTCCACATTAGTGATAAATGAGTTGTCTAGTTTGTCTAGTGGTCCAGTCTCAAAACGTGGAAGTCAATGAGAAGATCTAGATCCAAGCAAGGTCTCTTTCTGATACACTCTATTGCTGCATCTTACTGATACTCATCTCTTAACGATGCATAATACTTTTCAGAGAAAGATTTTACCTGAAGCTTGCAGGCTGTCTGTGCATTCAGCTGCTGCAGTCTGCATTTGCAAGTTAGGATACCTAAACACAAAGAAGCCAGAAAGCTGGGCATGTAGAACTCAAGATCACACAGAAGGAGTCAAGAATAGATATTGGGTTTTTTTGTTTGTTTTGCTTTGTTTTTTTTTTTACAGTCCCTTATCTGCGTGAATTTTGTTTTCATTACTCAAGCACCAGCTCTTCTAAAAAAATGTCACTGACAGATTCTTGTTTCCTTTCACTTCAAATCTGTGACATGCCCATCCTTTTTAAGGCCTCTCTGTAAGCAAATGAGACAAAGACAAAGCATAGAGGGGCAAAAATTACATTTTTTCCCTACTGCTTAGCCCCAGATGCACGACTGTGAGAGAATTTCCTTCCAGTCATGGGTGTCTGGTGCTATCTTGCCCTATAATGTTGAGGGCAATGGAACATGTGGCTATCTGCTTGTTAGTGCTTACCTCCTACGAAAACCCTGCAGGTCATCTGTTAGCATCTCCAGAAGCAATGGTGATTCTGGAGAAAAGGCACTACCGTCCTGCCCCATGAAAATTCAGGCCCAAAGCACGCAGATTCCCTGTTACTTTATCTCTGTATCACCCTTTCTTGTTCAGGAAATAGAGACGATCCTTCCTCTTTCCCCCTTGCTATGTGTTCCCTGTCTGCGGCTTGCTATCTCCTTCAAGCAGGAGCTCTCTGCACTGATGTGTATGTATGGCATTTAGCACAACCAGGCCATTTTTAAGTTTAGGCATCTCGTAGGTACAATAGTGATATAATGCTGGCAATAAATAATTACACAAAACCAGTGCCTCACAATTCCATGGGACTGAGGCTTCCTTCCCCTTGCATACCTGAATGAAGGAGAGAATTTCTGGGGGAAAAAAAAAAAAAAAAAAGAGCTCTGGTTCTGACTCTACAGTTATTAGTATACCATACATGCAGCTTCCCCTTCTGTTTAGGTGACGTTGTTCCCCAGGATGTTCCACCAGCAATTCCCCAGGTCCATTACTTTTGTACATATTTTCAGACCCTAGCAATTAATTTCTTCTTCTGTTAGACACTGCTTCAAAGTACATGAAAGCATTAATATGCTACTATATATTACCTCTTCTTTTGTTTAAGGCATCTGGAGATAAATGTTCAGATTTTTTGAGTGAGGGAGAAGAGTTCCTACTCAAAGGTAATTCAAATATCTTGAAATATATACCACTGAAATACATTGAAACATTCAATATATCTGAATACAATTTTCACCTCTTATAATGGAGATTTCTGTGAATGGACTTGATCATCTTAACTACTAGACTAGAGAGCGAAGGATGTTTATTTCACAGACTTTATTATTCCATTACTTTTATTTCAGAGGTTTCTGGTGAAACATGGCTACGAAATTTGTTTGTATTACAAGCAGTGGAATCTAATTCATAATTTATCCAACCTAAACCGGTCAGTCTTGCCTTTCCACAGTCTGTCTTTCAGGAACACTACAAATCAGATCCAGATCAGGCTTGGGTGTGCAATTAAATTTCTGCCACATTAACCATAGTGCAAAGGCTGATGCACTTCTGCTAGTTTTATGCTAGCAGAACACAGATGATACCTAATTTCTTATAAAGACTACTGTCACTACAAAATTAACCCGTAAGACTTTTGAGCAAATCTGAAGGAGGGGAAAGGGTTTTATCTAGACCAGTGCTGCATCATTTTTGATATTGTATTAGAAGCCCTACAGCGGAAGTTATTGAATCATCCAAGCTCAGCCCAAATAATTTCTTAAATACACTCACAGGATTAATAGTATATATCTTACCCTCTATGATCTTACTAAGGATAGGAAACAGACCTATAATAAAAGTACATAATATATGCAGAAATGTAAAGGCATGCCAGCAGTTTTCAGAAATGGATCCAAGATTCCATTTTGGTTAAGATGAGAGGCAGAAACTTCAGTCATCCAGCATTGCCCTAAGGCAGAGCTAAGAAAAAAAAAAAAAAAAAGATGCTGTGTGATTGCTGAAATGCACAGGAGGCAATGATGATTTCAGTTCCTCAAATAGCTACATTGTAGAATAGTACAGGATAAAGATAGAGTGCTCTGAGATCCCATGGTGAAATGTATTATCAGTGGGCTGAGTATTTTAATTGCTTTTATACTGTTGATTTCAAATTTGAAATCATGGAAGCCACATCACTGTTGGTATAGCAGAAAGGTTCTGTAAAGGAGAGGGAAAAAGAAAGAAGGATACTCTTCACCTTTCCTGTTATTTTTTATCCCTTCTCTTTAACACTTTTCCTTCTGTCATTCTCCTCCCTGCCCCTCTTTCCATGAAGTAAACTAAAAAAAAAAAAATAATAATTTAAAACTTTGCAAAAAATATGAGTGGAAGTTTTAAGGCAAAATAAATACCCAGCCAGGCCTCTTTTTTTTTTTTTTTAACATCTAGATAGTACAGCACACAAACCATAAAAACAGTTCAAAAAACTTTTATTCCTTATGTTTATTTTCATGTTGAGTTCACTAAGGTGAAGAGCACGAGATTTCAACAAGCTGCAGTGCTCTTCAGGACAACAGCCGGTACATTTTATGCACGTAACAGACCTTAAGGGCCCTTTCCAAAGAGAGAATACAAGTTTCTGGAAGAGTTTATGAATTTTTGCACTGGGTGCCCTTTCTCTTTTGCCAGTGGAAGCTGGGAAGACCTGGACCAGCAAAACCCAGAGCTGATTTTGCAAACTGGACAACTTTTCCTCGTCTGCCTTTTCCTCAGAATAGGTAAACCAAACAAATTTGAATTACATATCCAGAAATGCATTGAACACTGTTGTCCCCTAGATGCTGCTTGCTAAAAATTACATATAATAGTAGGATTCAACTTGAAATACCTCCCTTGAAGACCCTGTTTTGCCATGTGTTCAGCTGCCTGAGTTTCCTTTCATATACAGCTCTCTTTTTGTTACTTAACCTGTATTTTCCAGGAGCAGCTTAAACCTATTATGTTGGGCTTTGCCTTTGATATCTAATGAGAATAATAGGTTTCCAGTATGCAGGAAAGACAAGGTTGGTGTTGAGCAAGGCCTGAGGGCTGCCCCTGAGAGTACAGACACAACTATTATCTTTTCTGTGAAGACATTACTGCTCCATAGCTCCAGGAAACATGCAGTAAAATGTTCAATTAAAGTGGATTACATGTTCTTAGCTGGTCAGTTGTAATACCTAGGCTTGAGAATGTATTAGGAGATCCAAGAAAGAATGCTGTTTCTTTATTAACCTCAGAGCTCTGCCCTTTATGCCTGTGGTTGTATTTTGCTTTCATATTCCTTTGCAAATTTGCCTAGCTGCAATCCAGTTTTACAGAATGGCTGCTTTCTCTACAAACACTGTATCCTGCCCCAGATCTGGTCTGAATACCTTTGCATTACAACAACATAAGCTGAGTAGTGGTGTTTATTTAATTCCACACGCTTCATTTTTATTAGGTACATCCAATTCTTTCTTTGCCTGCCAGTACTGTCCCTGCAAATATCTAGGCCTTAAGTCAAAAGTTTTCAATAATGTGTTATCCAGGTAGCTCAATTTCCTTTGTCCTTATGCAGGGTTGGTTCACTTCTGACATCCCATAGGAAAGCCATAAGCTAACTAAACACTACTGCAGTGGATGCCTTTATTTCCTGCTGCGGCTATGTGACTATGGTCAGGATTGTAAATGTTGTACCCTGCTGCCTAGTGGGGATTGCTCTTCATTGGCTCCCATAGCTATTATTTCTGGAGGGAAAGACCATGGTGAGTGTTAAAGAGGAAGAAATAAAGCTCTGTTGAAGCAAGTTCACTGTTTTAGGAAGTCATTACAATGAGCTATCCCAAAAAACATCTCAGCAGAAAAATGTATTTAACTGAAAGCCATTGTATTCGGATCTCAGGGCAGGCACAGCACTCTGTGTTAATTCATGAATTACAGCTATTTGTTCAATCACCTTATTTCCTCCTTTCAGCCTGGTATCATTCCTTCCCTCACTCCCAGACACACAGGGCTAGGCAGGTCCATTTCATCCACCCCAAGACCCAGCAGAATCCGCTAGCAGATCCCATCCTTCCACTGCTCCAAGCCATCTAAATGTAACAAGTGGCTACAGATCTTGCCTCTAAAAGTACTGCTTGGAAAAACAGTTCCTTGCTTTGCTTTATCACCATCTGGAAAGCCCTCTCTGATTCACAACCTCACATGGAAGTTCAATTGAATTCTTATCCAGTCTGTCTCTTCATCATTTTTAGCCAAAACCCCCTCGAGAGTAAGTGTCATCACACTGAAGTAAATCTATCAGCCAGTGGTGCTGTGTCTCAGCATGGAGTGATATACAGAGCTGGCTCCATTTCCTCCTCCAGACTAGAATCTCAGCTGGATACAGGAAGACATGAGCTTTCTTAAAACCCCCTCAGCATCATAGGTGCACCCTTTATTCAGAGCTGGCAGCTGCTCCTACATGAATACTCACACATTTAAAGATATATTTTGAATGGTACGAAAGGTTTTTTTTTGTTGTTTTTTTTTTTTTTTTTTAAAGAAAGAAAAACCACATAACCAATTCAAGGACTCTCTAGACACTCATTACAACTTGTTTCAACCGATGTCTTTTCACATGGATGCACCACCTTCCATTGTAAACCTGCACCTTAACGCTGAAAAGACCAGCAAACATAACGTAATCAATTATGACTCTGCTTAATGGAATGGTGGTAACAAACACATAGCTCTTTGCTTTTCAAGTCAGTGCTGGAGATACAACTTGAATAAATAAGTGTGTGTGTAGGAAAGGAGGGGAGTACTCTCATGGGAGGCAAATGGTAGGCATCACACTTATCTTTAAGTATTTTTTCTGTGGGTAACAGTTCTCAAGATGTTTAGAATTATTTTACCTAAACCCAACAAAGAGTAATTAAATAAAATATTTTCCTTTATTATACTCCAAGAAAACTTACTTTTACTCTTCCAGAGTGATCTTTCTGCATATGCAAAAGTAGCAAAGAACTGAATTTTGTGCTCTGTGTACTCTGTAGTGATTGATAGTGGACCACTAAGTTGATAGTTGATAGTTTTGAAAAGTGTGAGTTATAAAGATAAGTAGCACAATCCACGAAGTCAGAAAATGTTATCACACTTAGGAAAAGAAGCAACAGCTGCTGAAGAGGATTTCTGCTGCTTTCTTCAGCAGAAGTGAGTTTGTCGGAGCTATAAATGTTTGCACTGATGAAACCATGGTGATGGTGTTACATAGCCAGCAAACCTCTCTTATAAAGCTGAGCACAGTTTTTAATGCCGTGACTTAGACTGAGTTTGTGGAAGCACCCTTTAATGTTGATGCCCTGGATATGTGGAAGCACCCTTTAATGTTGATGCCCTGGATATGTGGAAGCAGGAGAGAGAAATTATACAACCTTCATCCCATTGGTTCAAGCTAATAAAATACCTTCCAGAGATCCTGCTGCCTTCCAGAAAGATGTATCAGCTCATTATTCCCAAAGTCACTATTTTGCTAGAGAATGATGCGGTGCTGTCATTGTTGACCTTAATATGAGAAGACCAAGAAATTGTAGTGCTAGGGTCAGTTCATCCAGGGGAGATGAACGAGGTTTTCTGAGGACAGAGGTAGCTGGGACATAGGGCACATCCATCCAGAACAGACAACATCTGCAGAAAATATGTTAGCATTTCAGTAAGGAGTTCATTATAACACTACAGTGAGATGTTATTGCAGCATTAGTTAAATACTAAATTTTCTCTTACCATGAATTATCACAGCATCAAGCCATTAGTATTAGTTAATTGTAGCCAAGTGCTATGGCACCACAAGCTATCATAACATTTCCTGGAAAACATATATGATATTTCCAGAAGGCATCCTAAACTACTGTTTTAACTGCTTTGCATTCCAGGAAAGTAACGCTGCAAACAATAAGCCCTTGTAAACATTTTTAATAGCTATCATTTCATAATTAGGGAGAGAAAAAAAGAATAATAAAGAAAATAAATGGTCTCAGTAAATGAGCTTTGCTCTTGAGCTGAGTTCTGCTGGAGGGCATAAGGTCCCATAGATCCCCAGAGGACTTCTGTTACTGTAAGCCACGTAGCTGAAAGGTGGTACAACAGAGAGGTGTGGAAGAGGCTCTCACTGGACCGTCACAGACAGAGAGTCCATGAGAGACTACAATATAAGCTGATACTTAAGGCAGCCTCTGGTAACATGAGCTATTAAAGTCTTGCTTACTGAAAGCATCATCATTACTACTCTGAAAGATCCAGTTCAAGCTTTCTAGGTAGACTGCTGAAAAGGAGATTTAGCCCTGAGAAATGCTTCTGCATATCAGGGACTCCCCTGGGGAAAGGATTACGGGAAGTCAGTGGTGGTTGATTCCCTTTCCCTAGTTTTTGCCTCCTGAAGCTGTGGTGGAGCAGATGTGTCTAGTTACTCTGAGAACTTTAAATCCTAGCAGAGTCATGAACATTGGTCAAAAAAATGGGAATAAGGCAGAAAGTAGATAACGAGGTTGGGAGTTTGATGACAAACCAGCAACCTGCACTCATAAAATGTTAGATTTAAAAAACGGATGGTTTTCCACAGTCAGTGTGACTCATGAGGGTAATAAAGCCTTCTCTGGAGTGGCAGGAAGAATTCAAATTCCCGTTAATGCCTAGCAAGTGCATACTGGCATTGACATAACCAAAGTTATTCTGGGAACGTGGGCAGGCTGAACTGAAGCAGCTGGGACCTGCAGGTTCAAAAAGAATCTCAGCTGTCATCAGCCCTGAGCTTGAAAGTGATGAGGTACGTGACCTACATGGAGGGCCAGCAGGACATCATCCCAAAGACAAAAGATGATGCAAGGCCAGCCTTTGGTCCTGATTAGCCAGCAGATGATTGCAGAAAATGCAATACCAACAGAAATGGTTAAAGACAAGATTCATCAGCCTGTATCAAAGAGAGATGGTTTGCAAAAAGAAAGTATTCAGAGGAGGTGACAAAGGTGTCTACATGGTTGCAGCATTTCAATAAAGACTTGTTTTACTTTCAAAATTAGTGATGTGATAATATCAGCCCATGAGCTATTTTCATGGAGCATAATGGCTCTGTTCGAAACCTCTCTTGCAGCTCTGAGCAAGGTCCTTTCCTTCTCCAGGAGTCTCCTCCCCTCACCACATTTTGTCCATCTTCTCCGCATAGCTAATAAGCGGTTTGGGCCAGGATTGACCTTGCCAAAACCGTTTTCTGGACACCGTCCTCCTATAAATCATGGTGCACAGTACAGCACAATGCATGGGCAAAGCTGCAAGGAGCTTATGCTAAGCTCTGTAATTAAGACATATGGGGCCTTATGCACAGCTTAGAGAAGTCAGTGGAAACACTGTCTTGTAGGCTGGATGACAAAATGGTAATGAAGCAGATGTTATTTTAAGGAATCATTTTTTCTACTTGGGGATATTGTGATGCTTCAGGGAAGATCTGTGCTACTAAAAAGCACAAAAATGAAGAAGGGGGGAAATTAATATAGTTTAAAAAAAAAAAGTGTATCAGTGTTATAAATGAGTTTAAGAGATCTTTAAAAAACCTGAAAAACAGTACAAATGAGATTTGAGTTAGTGGGTAACATTTTGTTTCATTTTGTTCATAATAATGAACAAAATATAATATAACAAAATAAATATAATAATGATCTACTGCAAAAAATAAAATTAAAGACTCTCCTCCTGTTTACACGGAGATATAAATTACCTTACAGAACAGAGGATACTGATCAAAGTAAGAAAAAGATGACCTGACTCCAGACAAATTAATTTTAGGTGAATTATAAGAAATAATTAAAATATAAGAATAGGATGGAAGGTACTTTTTTATCAACAATCTAAAGAAGAGAAAAATGCCAGTACTGCTGTGGAGTGAATAGCTGGCAGGGCCACTACATGCGGATATTTAGAAGATTTGTTTATGTGACAGTCTGCCTGTTAACAGGAAAATATTGATTCCTCTGGCTTTTCAAATCATTCCCCTTAAGTGTTCTGGCCAGAAATTCATAATGGCAATACAAAAATGAAGTTCTCAAAGAATGAGTCTGGCCCTAAATACTTGCTGGGCAAAGGTAAGCATTTTTTTTGCTTGCAATATGACATTCGGGCTCCCAGTTTCCTGCCTTACAAGGTATATGGTAAAGGCCTTGAAAATAAAACATACAGTAAGCGTGGTCTGTTGTAACCAGGACAATTATAGGCATCACAACAATAAATTTTTAAACAGTTAGGTAATATATAATAAATAAAAGATGAGCAGGAAAGCACTCACAGCTACTTCCCTAATGCATCTGGAAAGTAATTAACTTTTTTTTTTCTTTTTTTTTTTCCCTGCTTTAAGAATGTAATGTATTATACACTGGCAAAGGAGGAGCCTGGCCTTGCATTCCCAATGAGATTTATCTGGGGCCAGGCTCTGAGGGAGCAGCCCCGCCGCCCGTCCTGCAGGAGCGCCATCTCTATTTGGCATCGTGCCACCGTGAGCCAGCCTCGGAGAAATAGCATCAGGAGGGCTTCCTGGTCAGCGATGTCTCACAAGAAGCCCTCGCAAGAGATATTCAGAGCATTTTATTAGTATGGAGGGCTCCCCGAGGAGGCCTGTCCCACCACCCCAGCCATGGACAGTGTGGGGGAAGGCCTAGTGGGGCCTGCTGAGGGGCAGTCGGGGCTGCCACGAAGTTCACTCAGTTTTCTGGAGCCTCTGGGTGCCCGTGCTGTTGGCCCCCCTGAACAGAGGAGCGTGAGCCTGAGCAAGGTTTTCTGAGGCCGGGCAGTTGCAGATTGCTGGGTCATTGCGTGTCTTCTGCAGTGGGAGTGGGAAGAGCTCCTCACGGGTGTGTTGCCAGAGCCAAGTTCAATGGAAAACCCCGAGGCCAGTTTAAAAGAAGGGAGTTTGCCAATGTGGGTAATGCATTGACTTTGGCATTTACAACAAATAGCACAAAAATGCTGTGCTGTGAGGTATATTGCAAAATCAATTACCGCTGGGAAATTTTGGAGAATGGAGATGTTGCTGAGGGGAAACTTTTAGGATAGTGGGAAACAAGTTCATTTATTTTTTCTTAGATGATCTCATTGAGCGCTTTGCTTTGAGGATTAACCATGCTTGTAAACCTTTGTAAAAGATATTGGAGTTCAAGGTGGGTGACTACAATTCATGCAGATTAAAAAATGTATTGCATTAAATACAAACTAAAGCACAGATGAGGCAAAACTCTACGAAATGTTTTACAGCAGACAACCTTGCAGTGGTAAAGGTAAGTGAACAGATGATTTGATGGGTGTTTTTTGGTGTCTGATTTGTGTGGTTATAGATATAGGCAAACACAGAAAATACAGGCTTTCTAGAATGAAGAACTTCACATGGACATTGTCCTGCCTAGGGAATAATGAGACCATTTTATGACCTGTGTTAGTTGTATGAATATCTATGTCCACTGCTCTATGGTTCCCCACTTCCCTGTCCAAACTAGATACCATCACATGTCATTTCACTTCTATTTAAAGGAATCAAGCCACAACCAGACACATTTTTGGCTGATTAATTCCTGGAAACATCTGTTGGAGACAGACTATTATTAGATATGGACTTTTGACATGATTTGCAGACACAGCCATATACAGAGATTAACCTCTCTGCAATAAGCGCAGCCCCGGTTTGCATCCCGAACAAGATACCATGACCCAGATGCCCAGCTGGGCTGAGCAGCAGCACAGTGCAGCCCCAAATGGGTTCAGCTCTCTGTGTGCTAGTCCAGTGCCAGCTGCCAACAGATTGAGGTCTCCAAAGGAGGCAAATGCCCCAGCTATGACCCTTCCATTCAGTTGTGCTTTTGAAGTAAAATGGGGAAAAAAGGGAGTTGGAGAACGTGCTAAATCGGCTTTGAGCTCCTGGGATATGTCCCCTTTGCTGCTTACATGCACTCTGCAGTCACACCATGTTTGCATTACACAGCTGAAGCTGTAGGTATGTCTGTTTCTTAACAATGCAGGTGGATGCGAGATAAGGTCTTTTGTAGACAAGACCCTTGCAAAGTGCAATGTCAGAGCATTCCAACAGCTGTGCATGAGGTACATCTGTTCTGTCTGTGCTATTTTTTTTCTCACGTTCATTGTGACACTAAAGCAAATATATACAAGGCTATCATTTGATCTTAAAACTGTGTTTGCAGGATTCATCCTGAACCCTCCACATGACTCGATCCGTGTATAACTCAGAGGCAACTGTCCAGATCTAGCTCTGCATATCCAACCTGCATATAAACATATCCTTAAAAAGAATCATAGAACCATAGAATGGCTTGGGTTGGAAGGGACCTTAAAAGTCACCTGCTACCAACCCCCTGCCATGGGCAGGAATGCCACCCACTAGATCAGGTTGCTCAGGGCCTCATCCAGCCTGGCCTTGAACACCTCCAGGGATGGGGCATCCACAGCTTCTCTGGGCAGCCTGTGCCATGACACACCTCCCTCTGAGTGAAGAATTTCCTCCTAACCTCTAATCTAGATATTACCAGAACACTGTTAATGTTACAAAATTCACTTCCAAAATGTAAATAAATAAATAAATAAATAAATAAATAAGAATGCTTAGATTCATCCTCTCACCTCTGCTGGTATGTGTTTTAAGGTACGGACCTTAATCATGTGATCACATACCATTTTCTCCATGGGGCATGGTCTAATTCAACCCCACAAAGATGGAATTGTCTTATGACTCCTTTGTTCATGTATGTGGTGTTATTATCTCAGACTCCTTTGCCTGAGCATCTTGGGTACATCACATCAACATTTCTGACAGTGAAAAGCCTAACTGATGCACTGATAAAATCTCAAATTACTCAGTACCCATTCATTGTGCTTACTACTGCATTTAAAAATCAATCCCTAATCATGCCTAAGTGACACAGAGGAAATCTGTGGCCACACAATCTCCAGTGTCTTTCCCACAAAGCCTTCCCACCACTTCCTTACCTTCTGCTTCTCAGCTCCTCTGCTGTGCTGAAATGGTTGTTTTGTCTCTGGCTGATTTTTCCCTTTTTGAGAGCAAATGCAGCACTCTAGAAAATGAAAAGCAAGTGAAGTTCAGTAGTGTACTGTTGCATTAAGCTGTTGTTTGGCCCTGTAATGGAATAACCCCTCTCCAAGTAGCTTTTGTTAGACTATAATTTTATTTACTTGTTTATTTATTTATGCTTTGAAAATATTTCCTGGTTTGCACTTTATGCACCAATTTGGTTGTAATTGAATAAAAAATAATTAACATACAGTAAGTGTCTTCTCTTCCCTACTGTCACAATGTCCCCTGGCACTAGTGAGAATACCAGCAAGGAAGCTTGACATTCTAAAACCCTTTTTATTTCCCAATGAAGAAAGGTATTTAGGCTATAATTAAATTTGAAAGAGCCCACAATGGACTCCAGAGGCCGCGTTTATTCTTCATGTACATAGGTCTACTCCCATTGACTGAAATCTGCACTTGGATCACAGATTCATTGATTTCAGCTTTGATCTAAGCCTGCAGTGGCTTTTATTTTCTTTATTAGGAAGCAGATGATTTTCAGTAAGTTTCTTTGCCACAAGTGTTACTGATACCTTCTCATTTGAAGCCCTTTCTGAAAAGCACTAATGGTATGATTGTTTTCAGGAAAAAAAAAGTTCAATTGTTATCTCTTTGAAACTCTTGAAACATTCAACTCCATTGTAGTTCTTTGGCAAGCTGGGATAAAGAAAATTGTTTCCAGAGTTCCAAAAATATTTTCATAACTGCATATGTTCCAATTAATTCCCCAGAGCATTAGGAGGAATTCAAATTTTCCAGTGGCCTGGGAGCACTACTGTCAGTTCCTTCCCTTCTGCATCAGATCACTTCCTCCTGAGATTTCAACCAAATTCAGGAGTGATGCACAAGGTTGTGGTAAATTCCATTTGATCTGTTTATATTCATATGTATTTCCCAAAGGCCAGGCTCTCTTCCAAATACTCTCAGACTCTCCTGGAAGTACTTAACTGCAATCTGCAATCTATAAAGAATAAAAGCAGGTCTTGCAGAATAGTAAAATACAAAGATAAGGAAGAGGTTTCCCCCATCAGCCAGTCAGTGGATCAAGAAAGGGAGAAGGTCTAATTCCACTTCTGCTGGCAATCCCATATGTAAACTTAATCATCTCACATCCTCGTTTCACTACATCTCAAGCAAGACCAAAACGAAGGTTATATTAGGCCAAACCAGAAGTCTGTCTTTGCCTGTATCCCGTGTCTGGTGTTGAACAGCAATAGTAACTGGAGGACAAAATAGCAGAACAGGAAAAATGTGAAATGGGGACTTTTTAGGCCTGAGGTGGATTGACATCTTCATGTTTAGTAACCATGGATGGAGTTTTCATCTGTGAGCTTGTCTAATTGCTTTCTTAATTAATTTATACTCTTGGCTTCTGCAACACCCTGTGGCAATCGGCTCTGCTGTTTAATTATGCACTGTGTGGAAAATGCTGCCTGTAGTTTCTTTTAAAGCCTGAGCTTGACAGTTTCATTTAAAAGCTACTCCTTTTGTAGTATAAGAAATAATAAAGAACCTTTCCCTACTCCTCCTTTCAGCATCACCTACAATTTCAGAAATCAATCGTATCCTATCCTTTCTCTTCATGGATAGGAATTAGTTATTTAGTTTCTCATTGTACAGAGGCTATTCCATAACAACAGGCATTTCTGTTGCTCTTTCTGCTACCTCTGCTCCTTCTTTTCTGATTCCAGAGAAGACAAGACCAGAACTATAAAGTTTAGGTGCATCACTCCTCTATTTACTGACCCGAATACTTCCTTTGCTTTCCTTTTGTCTTTTTCCCTGTTCACTTTGGTTTCCTTCTTTTCACTTCCTTCGCTAACAACTTCTAGCACTCTGTATGACTGCCCCTGGGCTATTTTCACAGAGCAACCTGCACTGATCCGAACATCTAATTCTTTAAATGGTAGCATCTGATGCAGACCTCATCACTCTTTATATATAGGCAGGATTATTTTCTTACATGTGCATCAGATTTTCAGCTGACCAAAAGACAATTTCACCTGCTGTTTTATTGCCCGTCACTCAGCATCATGCTATCCTCCTCCAAGTCTTCACAGTCAATTTCAGCTTTCATTACCCCTCAGCAAAGGTTTCCCTTTTCTTCTTTGTTCTCCTTTCCAGATCATTCATTAATACATTGGAGAGCACAAGTACCAGCACAGATCTCAGTGGTAACCCCTTGCAGCATTTTCTGCACTGTGAGAACTGAGCATTTACACTTGGATTTATTTCCTGTCTTTTAATCACATATCAGCCCATGAGAAGAACTTGACCCTTCTACCTCACTGCTTAATTTCTTCATGCATTTTTGGGGAGGGAAACTTTCAAGTGTGTTTTATGAATGGCCTCATCACAGAGTCATTGATTCCCATTGATTTTAATTCCTGCCTGCATCACAATGGGACTATAATTAGGAAACTCCTAAGATACATGAAATATAAAATTTGTTAGTGCTCTCACAGATGTTCGTTAGCTCCAGAAGTGCTCATTTGTATGGAATGTGGTGCCTCTGAAATGCGTTAGCCTTGTTTTGTGCTACATAGGTTTGGATGTGTGTGTCTATGGGAATGGGCATCTGGCACTCAGAATGTTTCCCATGACAAACAATTTTTGAAATTCTTGGCTTATTTCAAACAGAGGAAGAAAGGTTTGGGAAAAAAAAAAAAAAAAAAAAAAAAAACAGGGAGGGAGACAGGAAGAAAGGAGGGCTGGTAAAGGGCTGAGATCTCGTAGTGCTGCCACTGAAGAATGGGTTTAACACAAGCACATGTTAGAGCACCTTGGTAGACATCAGAGACTGAGAAACATAGAGGAAGAAGAATAGGAGAAACAGATGGTATGAAAGCTTCAGCTGTAGAAAAAAATCTTCAGTCAGATCTTATGATAAATTAGACACCAGAGAATCCAACCATCAGTCACAAAAGGCTTCCAAACAAGGCTTTAGTCACTCATGGACCATCTTGTCTGGTGGTGATAATTGTTCAAAGTCCTAGGGAAGGGAAGGGAAGGGAAGGGAAGGGAAGGGAAGGGAAGGGAAGGGAAGGGAAGGGAAGGGAAGGGAAGGGAAGGGAAGGGAAGGGAAGGGAAGGGAAGGGAAGGGAAGGGAAGGGAATATTTATTGTTTGTTTTTCATTTCACTTTGTGAAAGAAACTGATGCATGAAAATAAAACTGCCTGCAAAGCCAAGTCAGTATTATAGGAATGTGGATTACATGAATAAGATAATCAAGAGAAACCGATCAGCTCATTGCCTGGCCAGATCAACAGCTGTTTTATTTGAGCAAAGCTGAGCCATGTAGGCTGAACTAGTAAAAGAAATTACTGGTATAATTGTGATGACAACTGTAAGCAAGCTTACTTAAAGTGTCTTCCCTCTGCTCTAGTTATCTGGTGTATCTATGACTCGTTCTAATTGCTCATATAATAAACTACAGTACACCACTGGAATTTTATCTTTCATTTAAAAAAAAAAAAATCTTGTTAAAATCTTAGCCAGATATTGTATTGCAAAATCCAGAGTTGTATATACAAATAATTATCTCACTTTAATAAACCATTTTCAGTCATGTCCACTGAAGGCTGGGAGGAACTTGACAAACCTAATACTTCCTAATGAAATTTTATGTCAGTGAAAAAATGCAGATTCTGTGACAATGAAACATTTTCTCATTCTTCTCAATTTCATTAAAATATCTCCCTCTATATCTAACATCCAAATACCCTATTGCAATATTTTGAAACAAAAAAAAATATCAATTTTCATACTATAAATGGCTTCTCATTTGGAAAGAAAGAATCATTCTTTATTGAAACTTTTTAACAGGTTTTAACTTCAAAATTGCTAGTTTCATCTTCAACCTAGCTATATATATATATTTGCTAAAAATAGCAGCAGCTGGAGACGATAGGTTTTACACTTGCAGGGGGGAAAAAAGTTACTTAGCTCTAGAATTGAGGGCTCTTGAAAATCATGCTATTTTTGAAGTTCTCATTTGAATTTATAAATTTTGTTTCAGACCTCTCTAACTGAAATAAGAAGATGCAGAGTCATTAAAATGCTCAGAATTCCCCAGATACCCACCCAACACATAGGGATCTTCCTAAGAACGGATTTTCAGCTTATAACTAGGGCTGGACTGAGTGCACACTAAGCATGTTTTCTTTCTCAGTGAACAGCCCGTTATTTTAACGTATTAGTGTAAAGAAATTGAAGTGCTTCTCAGCACACAAATACAACTACAGCGTTCTTGTATGTGTATTGTATTCTGTCTTCATAACACCCTAAGACATTTTCTGCCAAGTGGCTCTGAATAAGACTGCAATCCTGTCTAGGCACCATAAAAGATTTCTTGCCCCACAAAAAAAGTATTCTTTCAAAGAACTGATCTTATTTCAGCCAGATTTTCCAGCACGGCTGGCCAGCTTTGCCCACATGCGACCTCTCATGCTGCAGGTACAACTATCAAGCTACCTGCTATGCATGTTTTAAGCTTTCTGCACCAGCATACAGTGACAACAACCTGTTTTGCCTCCTGATTCTAGTGTGCCTCTTCCTCTTCTGCTTTCTGTGTGAGCTTGGTCTTTTTTGTTCTGTCCTTTTCTTCTTCCTTTTCTGATGAGTCTTTGGCTCTTCTGCATTGATTTCTCTTGGACTGATGCTTTTTCTACTGAGCAATGAGGGATGTGGATTTTCTCCTCATTGCTGGTCCTCAACAGCTCTCAAGAAGGTGTGGAGAAGCTGCCATCTTCATCTGGCATTTCCTGCCCCTGTAGCCACTGACTCAGACACGGGCATTTTGGGCTTTCCTAAGATGAGGGAAAACTCCTCACCAAACCATATTTACCTAAGGGTTCACATGCAGTTTGTTCACCCAAAACTGGTTTTCATTTTTGATACTTGTCACCTGCTTAAAAGCAGAATCCTACATGGCATGTAAAAAATCCTACTCTTCACCAGCAGAATTTCCAAGGCTTCAGCTGCAGTGCATGGCACACTGTTGCAAATACACTGAGTATTTGCTATCAGCAAAGGGAGCTGTGCTGATGACATTGATTATATCTGGGCAGTTACAACCGTGATTTTCAGTGTATTCAATGTAAAGAACACATTTATGACTTCATGCCTTTTTTTTGCTTCATTTTTCACTCCATAGGTCATGGTGTTCTTAAAACTTCTACCTATTTTTTAACGAGAATAAGTTGGTTGAGGAAGTTGGTGTTGGAACACAACCAGAATAGTCTCTCCTGTTGCCTGTCCTCTGCCTGCTGCAGATACTGAATAGCTTCATACTGCTTCGGATGCTCTGTATTCCTCACTGTGCTGCTGTATGTGTTGAAAGTGAAACGAAAGGGTTTTCAAACATTGCTCTGCGTCTTAAAATAGCAATAGTAGTACGTAACCAAATTGGGAAAAGACAGGTTTGGGGTGGTGTTCATTTGTGCATTGTCTGCCACAAAGAGATCTTAAGAGCCTTCCTGCCAATATGCTAACTGCTAATAAAGCATCATCAGGCTTTATGCTGACTCTGATGAGACTAAGCTAGCTCTCCTATAACATCTTAAATACATTTAGCAGCTGCATGCACAAACTCTGACTAAATTCCTCTGTTTTTCAGCAGACTTTTCTATCTCACGCTCTTACAGACTGGTAAGATTCAGCCTTGACTCCCCGCCAGGCACAATATGAAGGATTCTATAATTATCAATCTAGTGATGGCATTTAAAAGCAAATGCATTATCATGCACAGAAATCATCTCATGTCCCCTACAGCGAGTTCCACAACAAGGACTGTCACTTTGTTTGACTATAACTCTGGTTTTATTACATTTAAACCTCTTCCATCAACAGACTCCCCCAACCAAAAAAAAAATATTCTTTTAATCATCAAATAGCACGTAGTCTGGAGTGGCTGTCAATGTACCTAAAGGTCATATAATGTCAGAGTCATTATTTTCAAATCATCTACACTCATAAGTCCTACTTTGCAAAGCTAGCTATCAAAACAATAATAAACACAGAGCATGTGTGGTTCTGCATGACGATTTATGCCCTATCATTTCAGCAATGTGGAAGAGAAGCTGCAAGATTCCTCCCCACTCCTCCCCTCTCTATTGCACAACCACTGTATTCAGCAGAGCATTGTATTAAATGAAATTAATAGCCTGAGCACCTCCTCACCAATACCTTTTTCTCCTTGACCCACTTGGAAATCCAATGCATTCAGGAACCAGATTATCTGTTACAAAGTCCCCAGCTCTCCCAAAACCTGATATTTTACCCTGTCATGGATCAGAAAGATAAAAAGCAACTTTAAAATGCACATGTTATGATACTGAGTCCAGTAACTCTAGCCTGTCTGCCTCAGCACAGACTTGGAAACAGAGCAAAGATGAATGTTTTGAATGGTATCTGAATTAATGTTCTGTCAACCAGCCACAGGGACAATGCTTGCTGTTTTCCATTTGCTTGTGTGGGTTTAGTTTCCATAATCCAGGTAGGTTTCAATCACTGTTTGCAGCATCAGGAAGGCTTTGCTGAATCTGCAGTCCTGGGCATTGTTAAAACTAATATTTCCAGCCACACTCAAGGCAGGAGCCACGGGTCATTGGTTCAACAGGTTAACATGACTGACATAGATCTCACTAACTCAAAGAATGATTACATTTATTTGCTGACCTAGATCTTCTGTAGATTAAGACATACTCCTGTCTTCACCTTCTTTACCCTCCCATTTCCTCTACCTTAAAAAAATAAATTGGTTAACAGATGTAGGCAGCTGGAAGGCCTCACATTTCACCTCTCTGTTTTCTTCTTCTCAGTGACAAAAGCAGCGAAGGCAGAATAAGGCTGAGACACAAGAAATAACTGCCCTGTACTTTCCTCAGCCTGCTATCCCATATATTACCCAACTCTGTGATGGCACTGGCACTGGTGTTAATATACTGTATACGACATCAGTCCAGGGATAAAACAAGAAGACAGACTTTAAATTTCTGTATCCAAAGCAGACCATGTTTATCCAGTCTGAGCTACATGCAATGCCCTGCATGAGCTCCAGTCAACAAAAAGCAATTTCTCCTTATATTACTGTGAATTATTTACTACAACATTTTGAACTGACATCCAGATTTTCCCCCTCTGTTGAGAGTTTTATTGCAATGGAAAGAAGAGAAGTAAATGAATAGCAAGAGAGGGGAAATAAATCCCATTGAAATGCACTGGCTGATAAAATAAGTGTCTTTGAAACAGCGCCTTATGCAAGAATAATTGTATCATTTATTACAGTGCTCTACTGATGTACTTAGGACCATCTCTGACTATGACAGAGATATGGGAAGCAGAGCTCTGGCAAGAGCACGCGTGGGTCTGTGGGTTTGTAGGCTGTTAGTGAAGATACTGGCCAGCCAACTGGCCAGCCCTAAAAACAGGGGTTTTGAACCCTTCCTACAAACTGTGGAGAGTTTCAGAGCCAGGATATTGACCAAAGGCCTACAGACACACACATACATGCACACAGACCAGAGAGGAAAGTGTTCATCATTATCAAGCAACTGAGGATCTCGTGTCTTTGGCACAGAGGACAGAGCAGACACTGTGTGGCTTGTGTTCTGCCCTGAATACAGAAACACGCAGAGCTGAGAACAGGTCCCTGTCTGTCTCTCCCACACGAGCATTAGCAGGGAGACCCACCTAGCTCCCTGACAGAAACATCACCTATTACTGTCTCAGCACCAGAGGTAGCTCAGGGAGAAGGGCATCTGAGCCTTCTCATAGACAAAAAGGCTCCGCTCCAGAAGTAGCACCTGGCTCTGGTTCTGGATCGTAGATGTGAACCCCCCTTCCTGGGTCCAGAGCTTAGGAGTTTCTAGATCCGTTGTTGGCTTAGTTTTCATCTTAAGCAGCACAAAATGAAGTTCGGGAGCTGAGGATAGATCCATAGATATAAAGCCTGGACCAGCTGATCCTTTCTCTTCCAAAGCTTGCATTTGCTCCCAATCCAAACTAAAGTTTTCAACAAAAGTTTGGGTTGGTTGTGAGGAGCTTTCCCACAATCTCTGGCTCTTGCCATTAAAGCTACTGCTGAATCTCATGTAAGCATTGGTTGAGTTGTTCCTTCACTGCTGAGGAAAACAGCATTTAGATCCACAGCTGTCATTCCCGGGTTTCACTTTGCAGCAAAGGAAGCTAAGGAAAATGGCTGTTACAAATGTTCTTGCATAAGATTCTTCCTGAATGAGTTTTTAAATGAACAGAGCATCCATAAATTTTTGACAGGATGAAAACTTATTTGAACAAGTCAGCAGAAAGCTTGGTTGAATGATCACCGCAAGCAACCCCGTGAGAAAGGAGTACAGGCAGAGGCAGAAAGCTGAAGTGGCAGACAATAAGGAATGAGAGGCCAGTGACGAGCTGAAACGCTGGGCTCCACACATACACAGCTGAAGACGGGCACTTGACAAGCTGGTAGTGCCACACTTGCCAAGAGCAGTTCTGGTGGAAGCAGTGAGAAAGCTTGGGAACACACTTTCTGCAGCTGTTTTCCTTGCCCTTATGTACTGAAGTCTAGGCGCTGGCAAAGCAGGCAGTTGCTGATGGTAGAAGTGACTCCACTGCCAATTTCCCCCTCCAATGGTCAGACTGCTTCCAAAGAAGATGTCAAAGTCCAGGAAGTGTGATGGGACAGCCCCTCACATCAACAGCATATCCCCTCCTTCCCCCAGCAGCAGCAGGAGCAAAAAACCTGATTCTCTGTGGCTCTCCCCTGAACTCTGCTCTTTTTCCACAGAGGATCAGCTTCACCTTCACCTTCTAAGTGGTCAAACTCTGAACTGTCTCTGGAACAAGTGCTTTTTCCAAGGTGGAAGCCAAGGATCTGAGTCTGAGCCCCGTTGTATGGATTGGCCCTGACCAGCTGCAGTTATCCTGTCAATGGGAAGCTACACGCACGTGCTTGTCCCTTAGCCATATACCTCTTCTCTTGGGAAAACAACTTTAATGAAATATTTTCCCAGTGGAAAGGGGAGAATGGAAGATAAGACACTTGGGTAGTAAGACTAGAGAGAAGAATGGACGTAGACGGTCAAATCAAGCGTGTGGATTCTTTTGTTTGTTTGTTGGGGGTGTGGGGGGGGATTACCTGGGGAGGAAAGTAGAAAACTGTGTTTTTCTCTGTGCATGTCAAGGCAAATCCAGCCTTTTGCCTGAATAGGTTTGATCCTGCATCGTTATAAGAGATTTTGGCACTGCTATGATGCAGAAGTGGCAGAGATGCACCTCCGCAGGTCAGTCCCAGGACACTGGTGTGGTGGGGATGTAGTGGTGGGACAGGAGCAATCCCATTCCCTAGCAGGATGGGATTAGTGCCTTGTAGAGCCTGCTTTGGTGACTGGGCTGCACCTGGACACCAGCCCCAGAACTTTTTTACCAGACTTATCCGCATGCAAACACTGAAACTGTGACCCTCTCCAGTGCCAGAGCCACTTACAGTGGCTCAGGTATTCCCTGGATTTACCCTTGAGTGTGGATCAATAAACACTCCTACTAGACAGTTGGGATGTTGCGATGTTACATGTGCAGGCATGCCTAGTCTGCCTCCTTTGCTTTGACTAGCAAACAGCAAAGAAAGGACTGAGCCTGTATCAGTTCACAAAGGCAATGAAAACCTTCAACCATTCATTAACAAGGTTCCTGTGAACAGGCATGTGAGCCTGCCTTGGGTTATGTAGGTAAGCCAACTTGGAAATACAGTAAAAATGAAAGAGAATTGCCAAGCTGATAATTAATGTGCAGTTCAAAAATTATGCCTTGTTGATGCTGTCCTGGTTAAAGGAATAGCCCTGGGGTGGAGCTCTGAACCAGCTTGTACTCTTACTCTAAATTTCCATGTCTGTTACGGTGGACACTATGCAAGTACTCTTTCTCCTGTTTGAATTGAGATGGAATAGCGTGTATTTTATATTAACCTGTGACCTCAGAGTCAGTTTCTTTATTAGGCTTCTCCTACCTGAATGAGAGCAGCCTCATTCTCTCCTTATAGAGGTAGACACAGGGTGCAAAAGGCACCCACAATCACCTGCCTGCTGGTTCTGCCACCTCCACTGGCATCCATCGTTTGTCCAGGACTCCCATTTGTTTTCCTAAGAGAAAAAACAAGGATCCTCTGACACCATCATCCCATTCAGTGTGAGGTGCAGGAGGTCTCAAAGAGGAAGTACAGTAACTCAAGGTCTTAGGCCAGGCAAAAACAAATCCGTATTGGCATTAGTTGATCTATTCTCTTCCTCTCCCTTTCTTCCAAATTGTTCCTGTTCACAAAAATTCAGAAGAAGAATTCATAGGACTGTCTTCACAGGCAATAAACAGAACTTAATGATCTGAAGTAAAGACCCTGGAGTGAGAATATTTTCATCTGGCCAGAAGACACAGGACGAGTAGGCAGAAATATGGCCTTGCAGGTGCCATATGACCTCGTACATGTTACACAGAATCTGATTCCTTTTTCCAGCCTTTAAAAGGGATCATGCTCAAATTTGAAGTCTGTAGAACAAAGAAGTTTAATGACTCAATGCAGAGGTGCTTTGAAGCAGAACTGCTACAATAAGCAAAAATAAACAGCCTTGCCATCCCATTGAAATTAAAAGTACACAACAGAAGTGAGCTGTGGTTAGCAGGGCTGCACCAAAGGAGGTATGTGGTTACCTTCTCAGCTGCTCCATGTGCAATGAAAGGAGCACACACTCCCTTTTTGTTAAGGAACACGGACAATCCGTCGCCTCCTGAAAGAAATGCTGCCGTGCCTTTCCAGATATGTTACTGGTACATCAGAAAGAATTAACATCCTGCCTCCGCTTACACAAAGAGAGGGCTTTCGTTTGATGCCAAATGGCCATGTGCACTGATACAGAAATAATGTCTTGGCAGCCAGTGGGAAGGAAAAGGAGCCAAATTGCATCATTCACTCTCCTTTCAGTGGGGATAGAAGACTCTATTTACTACTTTGGCAAGAGCCGACACCACAGCTGCCGCTGGTCACATGTAACAGGAACAGAGGGAATGCAACAACAACAGCAAAAAACTGAATCCCGAGAGCCTAGAGATCCTCTCTGCAAAATGTCCCATACTTTGTGCAACAGGGTGCTGTCCTAGGACTTAGGCAACCTCTGTCCTAGTCTCACCACTGTCACCAGTGTCTGCTGCGTGACCTTGGCCAGTCACTTCTCTTCTCTTCTTTCCTCTCGCTCTTGGTCCTGTTTATTTGGTTAGCAAGATTTTGAGGGCAAAGAGTGACATATTGTGTAAACTCTGTGCTCAGCTCAGCCCTCTGCCAAGTCTCGTCTGGGTCCTATAAGCACTCCTGCAATGGAATAGAAACAACGGCTGCATTTCTAGTAAGAAAGAGAATGCACTGCAAGGGCCAAAAACGGGTTGATTTCCAAAGACAGGATGAAGACATAAGGTAAATGTTACTAGATGGACAGTTCTGCCACTCCAGAGCAAGTTTAGATGCACAATTGCTTGCTGGAGTACAATGATGAAAACTCACCAGTGTGGCTAGAATGAGAAGTGGAAGTAGTTAAGCAGCTTAAATATTTTTTTAAGCAGAAATTATCAGAGAGAACAACTGAATTAATATGAGAAAGCATGGATAAATACCTCTGAATGACTGCCTCTGAAAGACTGCCAGATTCATCTTTATAGGAAGAAACATATTTCACAAAGAATACACCTACAGGGTGTAAAAAATTCATAACAAATGTTTGACTGTGCAGCCTAACAACCTTAAGTTTTGTCCAGTTTCCACTCCCAGAAAGCTCAAGCATACCTGACAACATCTTCTTATACACTTCAAGCAATTGATAATTATCAAGCACAGAAAGACCCCATCTTAATTTCAAATGCATGCTCAAGTGACACAACTCATTTCTTGTTGCTCAAACAAATCCCTGCAGAGTAGAAATGTGGTAAGTGAAAGCTAAAAAATACCCAAAAAACAAAATCCCTTCCTTTCAGGCTGGAACACAGCGTCAATTTATGAAACCTTTGTTACATATAATTCAACAAAACCTACTGAAAAATTGAAGGAGTTGGAGCCTCAGAGAATTTTTGTACTTTTAAAATGACCTGTAGTAGCCCTACAGAATGATGTTAAGGAGGCCCTCATCTGTGGTTTTCTTTTGTTTGTTTGTTTGTTTTTTCATATTTTTTTTTTCCTGCAGAACAGACCTCCAACTTCATTAAGAGAAGCAGTGTATTTTGTAACTAAATGAGGTTCTGTCTCACTGGCAAGCATATCGTGCTCACCCAACAAAGAAGCCACACACACAAGCGTTCCAAAGGGATATGTCCTTAAGAAAAAAAAAAAAAAAAGTCATTGTAACACCATCAGACTTCAGAGTCTGCCAGAAATTGACTTTGTGGAAGAAAAATGACTGACAAGAGTTAGGAAGCAAGCTAGATGTATGTGACAAAAGTCTGTTCTCTTGACCTTTTTATTTTTCAGTTAATGTCTGTGAATTTCTGCTCATTACAAAGCAATTGCTGAACTGTTTCCCTGTATTCAAGTATTCCCTGTATTCAGTCATACTACTGCCCTCCAACCTCTGCAATGAGGATCTGGGTTTTGTATGCAATGGATTTTTAGAGTACCTCAGCAGCACCCAGAGCCCTGGAGAATAAAGCCTTCAGGGCTTTCCCTCAAAGCCAGCAGGTCTGTACCTGGGGTGGTTTTACCCTCACGGGCAGCTGAGCTCCACCAAAACTGCTCTCTCATTCTCCCTCTTCAAAGGGAATGGGGAGAAAATATGATGGAAAAAGGCTCAAGGGTTGAGATAAGGACAGGGAGATCACTCAACAGTTATCATCATGGGCAAAATAGACTCAGCATAGGGAGATTAATGCAATTTATTGCCTATCACTAGCAGACTAGAGCAGTGAGTGGGACCCATGGGCTGCAGGGGGACAGCCTGCTCCACCAGGGGCCTCTCCCTGCACAGGCCACAGGGGAACTGCTGCTGCCTGCCTGGAGCACCTCCTGCCCTCCTGCTGCACTCACCTTGGTGGCTGCGAGGCTGAGTCTCTCACATGTTCTCCCTCCTGTCTCCCAGCTGCTGTTGCATGACGTTTCTTCCCCTTTCTTATCTCTGCTCTCCCAGAGGCCCACTCACCATCACTCCCTGGCTTGGCTCTGGCCAGCAGCAGGTCCCTTTGGAGTCCTTTGGAGGTAGCTCTGGTCTGACATGGGGCAGCTGCTGGGGTCTGCTCACAGAGGCCACCCCTGCAGCCCTCCTGCCACCCCCACTTTCATCCGCTACCAAAACCTTGCCATGTAAACCCAATAGAGCTGCTCATCTCCTGGCATGCTCGTCTTTAGCCGCAAGCCTAACTGGGCCAACTAGGCTTGAGATGAAGAAGGAAATATTCAGACACTGATCCATGTCCTGTGCTCTTGCTCAGAAACTGAACAGGAGAGGAAAGGGATAAAAAAGAACTCAGATCTGGTGAGGAATGGTAACGGTAGGCAAGAAAAGGAGAAAAAAGCACAACAACAATGAGTTGAGAATTAAGAGGATGGTCTGAGATCCAGAATAGTTCTATCTGTCATGAGTCACTTCTCCCCTTTATCATACCCAAAACAAAGATGAACAAGGGAACTGGAGGTAAAGTCCCATACAGGATTTTTATAAAAGACTTTTTTATTTTCTTTTTTCCCCATAATACATGGCAGATTGTTCATTATTTTATTTCAATTGTCAAAATATAAGAGCTGGAATTGTCTACACTAAGATGGCTAATGCTTCCAGTAATATTTAAATTCAAAAGACACAAAATTTAGTTAAGATGTCAAGGGTGAGCTAGGTGTTCACATCTTTCACTCTCAAGGTAGCACCACAAAAATTTCTTTACAACTACCTTAGACTGCTGTTCACTCAAAAGAAAACAATTGAGGTGAAATGTTGAACTTTGATACATCTGTAGTTAGGGGAGATGAATCTCTCGTGAAGTCACTGCCAGCCCATACAATTACAACCTGCTCTGACCCTACAGCTTCATTATAGCTTGCAAACAAGCACCTCTCTCAACCTGGCTCCAGACTCTTCTCAAACATCTGAATTCTGAAAAGCGTTTGCAGCATTTGTAGAGATTAGCTAACCTGAGCTCTGAAATTCACGGTAGAAAGAAAACACTCTGTAATAAAAAACAGTCCTCAGGAAATCCCTTCTTGATGTCTGTCTGTCTTTTATATGAGAATATCTTTGTCATGCTGATAACCTCAGATGTGAGTAGGAAAAGATGGATAGGAACAGATCAACTGTCTTCAGGTAATGTAAACCTAAATCTGCTGAAGATGTAATTCTAATTTTGAGAGGACAAGAGACATCGGGTGGTTTCCTGTTTATTTTGGCTGTTTCTAGAATGGTTCCATGCATATGAAATCAATATTAAGCTGTGCTCAGAAATCAGCTGGTAGCTTGTGCAGTCTGTAGCACTCTGGCATTATGCAATGCCAGCATAAAACTCCACTAGTAAGTGGGCTAAATAAACCTGAACAAGATTCCTGGGATGTAAATACACGTGGAACATATGAGTGGTATAATCTACAAGTGGTAAAGGCATGGATAAGCATACCATCCAAGCATAAGGGTGTACTTGCCTTATCAAGCCCAAAACATTCTTTTTCACTTATGGACAAGTCCAGAATTCTACTTCATGAACCAAGTCACGCATTTTATTTAGTGTCTAGCTAGTCTCCCAGTATGCTTCATGGACTTACAATTTTTTGTTAAGCCAATTAGTCCTCCTGTAAAATGAAAGCCTGTATTGGGTAGTAAAGGGTTACCCCGATGCTATGCCAGTGGGCTATTCCATTCACTTCATTTAAATATTTTCTACATGCTGAAGATGCTGTGATATTGGAGTCAACTTCTGTTTACCAGATCCTGTAATCATGTCAACTGCTGAGCAAAAGGAGTTAAAAGATAAGCTTTATTCTTTTCATTTCTACAATCATTGATTTCGGAGCTCTTTTTTTTTTTTCTTTTTTTTTCAAAGTCATAGTTTTGCTACATGGCATTCACAGAAGGCCACAAAGACAGCTCAAACCTTGAAACATCTTTAAACAACCTGAATAAAGGGCAATTAATTGTGTTGACACTAAAAGATTACTGAGGTAAAGCAATGAAATTTTTAAAGGAAACTGTAAGCTGAATATCAAAAAGAAGTTCATTTACATTCACTCCCTGGCCTCTTTTTCCCTGCACACAGTGAAGCAAGAGCACCACAGCTTCTGGGGGTGAAGGTCTAGGGTAGAGAGAAGCTGAGGGACATAGTCATGGTCATCAAAGACGGTCATCTTTGCTGGGGGGCTGCAAAAATGACCCTGAGACACCCTTTAAGATGGGCTCAGTCTCTCACTTCCCTAGTATGTGAAGGTTCACCGAGGAGTCAGCAGGGTCAACCCTGCAAACTTTTCCAGAGTTTTAGCTCAGGCATCTCCACAGAGAATGTTGATCTCTCCCTATACATTGATGTTTTTCAAATGACAGTCATCCCCTCCTCTGCAGATGCTCTACCCAAATTAAAACTATGCTGGAACCCATGGAGGCTAGAAAATTCATTAATGGATTTGAGTGAAATTGCCATTTTATGGATTGCAATTTCACATATGGGTAGCTACACTATCTGTGGAGTTCATGGTTGAAACAATTTAAAGCACTTCTCACCCTCACACAAAAGATACGTTAGTTTTATGAGCTTCTTAGCTTCCTCTCGCCCATATTAAGCACAAATATATAATGTGAACAACAGAGTCTTTAAAATTAGATCATCAAGAGGCTCTGAAGATAGATTTAATGTTATAGAAATACAGCCCTCTTCAGGGTGATATGTGGTACCCTGCCATTTCAGAAACAACCTGAGGCACAGCAGCTTTTCAAGGTAAACGATATTTAAGAACTTGGTTTTTATCAAGCCCAATCTAAAGTTTGATCTCCCAAAGTGCTGATAAAAGTTGACTGGGACTGGTGTTTCACAAACCCTGGTACTTTGCAGGATCCATCATATATTTGGCAGACTGAGCAGAAAGTATTTGATGAAGACTGCAGCTTGTGGCTGACTTGCCAGATATCTTCTGCTATAGTGTACTAATTTTTAAATATTTAAGAGATACACTTTTACTCTAGGGAAATGTTTCCCCTTCTCCAATTGTTGTGGAGCATGACTGGCAAGTTAAGAATTTATCCTCTCCAGAGAAAATAACACAAGTGTGCTCCACTGCAAAACCCACGAAGATTATATGAATAATTTGCAGACCAAAATTCAAGGCATATTTTAGTGTGATATTAAAAATAATGGGGTTTAGCTTGCTTTTGTTTATCAAAGGTCTTAAGTTTCTCACTTCAAGTCAGTGTCTGGAATCCAATACCTAGATTTCAATCATTCTTTCAAACCAGTTTTTCTGAAAAAAAAAAAAAAAAGTATTTCTATCTGATTCACTTCACCACTTGTACAGTGCATTTAGAAGATCCTATCACAAGACATGGACATATTTAATATTATTGAAATTACACTGCTAATATCCATATCAATTATGTTTTGAGATTTATGTTTAGTATAGGTATTAATGCAGTCTGGCTTTTCCATTTTTACTTCTGCAAGTATAATTTATTGAGACATAAATAGTAATATTAAAGCTATCAAGTATAAACATCAATACTTGACAGCGCTGTGTAATTTAAGAGTTACATGCATCTAAATTCAGTTACAGTACTTTCTGAATGCATACATCTTAACTGCAGACTGCACCTCACCAGGAATACTGAGTTTAGGAAGCAGCAGGCTGTTAAGTAATACAGTTCTAACATCTTGAAATAAGCTTTTCAGAAGGACTGGGGAGTCAGCAGCACATGGTCAGGACATTAAAAAATGAATGGTTTTCTCTTTTCAATAAACACTTCCTGTTTGCACCCAGCAACCCTTTTTCACATCTTCTGGTCAATTTGGATTAACTATACTGTTAGTGTTTTAGTGATTCCAGAGCCAGAGAATATAGGAAAATAGGCTGAAAAGAATCTCAGTAGGTCATGCATGCTGTCAATACTCCGAAGCATATTCAGCTACACTGAAACCTTTTCTCACTGACCAGCTGATGTCTAACATCCTCCAGTGATGGGAATGCTACCTTCCATGAGTAACTTATTCCTTTGCTGTACTGTTCAGTGTGTTAGAAAGTGTTACCTTATAGTATGAAACCAGAAGTAACTGCTAAGCAATGGTATGTGGTTAGAGAAAGAAAAAGCATATATGACAAGGCTTGGCTAAACAAAAACTTCTTTTATTTCAAACAGGCATTTTCTTGGTGAACCTTGGTGAAACAAATAATTTCGTCAAGGTGAAAGCTTGCAAAACAGGGATACCTATTGTCCAGTTAAAATAAAACACACAGTGAAGGTGGGATTGTCTAAAGGCTCAGTAACTAATACAAACTTTTCATCTCAGCTCAGTGTAGACACAGACAATGTAAACTTGAAGGACTTGTCCTCTAGAAGTGTTTTTTCCTCTCCATTGAGACTTCAGTGACTTAACATAAATGCCTAACTTACATGAAGCTGTACACAGGGAATGCCAGTGTCAGTGCATGCAAAAGAACAAAAGATATCTAACATTTGTCAATATAACAAGGAACCCATATTTAGATTTTTGAATATTGGTTGGATGTGCAGCATTGCCTTTGATTTTAAGCTCAAAATACAAACATTTTATTATGTTCATAGATGTTCTAAGTAAACATCAGTACTGAATTACCATTGGCATACTTTGAGACTACTGATACTTGTGTTTTGTATTAATGGGTGTTTTTAAATTTTAAGGAACTCTTCCAAACTGACACTACCCCAAAGCTTGCATCAACTGAGGTGTTAATATTATCAGAGTCCATGGCATCCTTCACACTTGATTGATCTTAAGACCAGGGAGAAAACACCTTTAAGATGAAGCAAGCTGAAAAGGAAACCATGAAAGTCATGCTGAAGGCAGAACTTTTCTGTTGCTTTGGTTCAGTGAGCTGCCTGATAGAGACAGATGCTTGTACTTACCAAGAGGAGCTACCTCTAGCAAAAAGAGCTTAAGACCACACTTAGCACTGTCAGACACTTAGGAACCTTTTGGTACTTTAAAGTGTAAACCTGACCATGCTCTGTAACTAACTCAATAAGTTCTTGAGCTCATAGCCCTTTCGTCTTGAATAACTCTTTTCCTTTTCCTATTTGGTCTTGTTTTTATTGGGATATGCCAGTGTAGTCAAGTGTACATCTGAATAACCTGAGAAATTTAATGGCACAAGTAATGGAGAATCATTTCCTGGTGCATCTGGAAGCACCTACCCTTGAAAATAAGAGTTTAGTCTGCCATATGTAAAAATTTCTGTCTTTCTATCAGAAGACTGTTTGACACAACCCACCTTTGCACTGAAAAGACTAACCAAACAGTATACTTATATATTTCTGTGAGTCTCTCCAGGAGAAACATTGCTACAAACTGAGTTTAGTATTATTTCTTATTTAAACGTCCTCTGACAGAGTGAGGATGAAACATTTTTCACCAAAAAAACAGGACTCCCATCACTACCGGTGCTACAAAAGTGACAGTATATAGTAAAGGATCACCTGGATTGCCCACTTCAGTAGAACTAGAACTGGGGGTGCTTTGAATAAACCACATTGACCTCGAGCTTACAGCCTTGTGCCTCAGGGGAAGTCTCAGCCAACAATTTCAATGGTAGTCTATCGCTGTTTCCCAGATTTGGAAAGCCTGCAGGGCATGGAGGTATGGCCAAAGAGGACAGATACCTGAAGGATCCATATCAAAAAGGGACTGTTGGCAGCACAGATGAAGGAATGCATGTGTGGGTGTCCAATGTTTCCATAAATTCCATTTTGGGGATATTTGTGGGATTGGTTGCATTTTTCCCCTCTTATTTATAATTAACATTCCCTAGTTGGTGGGGAATACACTAATATTTTAGGACTTTCTTTTATCTTTTAAAAATTTTAAAATGCACTGGCAACACACTAATCTGGCTAACTTCGACCTCCTTTGAATAATTTCATATTTCAGTACTACTCATCCAGTCTTAGCTAATCTCAGTACTGACCAAGTTAAAATAAATGTGGCAGAGGCTATGAAGGGAGCAATTCACTTACCAGCAAAAAGCAGCTACTTTTGGGACAGATGTTTATTGTGGAAAAAGCAATGATCAAATGAAAATGTCAGCAAAAAAAGCAGGGAGATACAGTCCCTGCTGTCAAGAAATGTATTAATTTCAAATCATCATCAGTCATGCACAGAAATGTGAGTTATTAAAAAGTACATAAAGATTCTCTTTAACTTATATTCTCTCTATAAAAACTGAATAATACTCGGGTTTTGCCTTCAGCTGTGTAGGTGATGTGGCCATTATTCTCTCAGCCCTTATTCTCACCCACCCACACACCTTTGTTTTGCCTGATGGCTGGGAAGGCAGATTCTGCTTTCCTTTGAAGTCTCTGGAAATGAGAATAACACCTTGCTGCTACTTAGCCCTGCTTGCTGGCACATCTCAAACTGCTTTACAGGAACCATCAGTATCATTACCTCCATTTTACCACTGTGGAGAACAGAGCCCAGCAAACAGCAGGTTGGGACTGACAGCATCCAGTGAGCCAGAAGGAGAAGCTGGAGGAACCCAAAGCCTCCATACCCTGGTCCTGGGTTGTTTCCCCTCATTTGCACAGCCTGAGTGGCTCCTTGCCTTTCTGCTCAAGTTGCAGAAGTGAAAAGGTTTGTTATCATCTCCCCCATTTCAAAGCTGGGGGTTATCCTACCTCTGCACATTGTGTTACTGCAAGAACAGCATGATGAACGATAGTTTGCATGCTCTCAGAAAAGGTGGTTTTTTTTTTTTGCCATGGTACTGTAAATGGAAGTCCCCAAAAGCTTACCTGCCCATCAGATAGGGGACTTCCTTCAGAGATTCAGTCTCCATTTTCTCACACATGGCAGGTGCCCTATTTGCTCTGCTGCCTAGGCAAAATAGCTTTATCCCTATTTAACATTCACCCCACTGAGGTATTTATCAGCAGAAGCCGTGCTTCTTCTCACCTCCATTCAGGTAAATTAATCCAGACAGGCTCTTCTAGTATCCCTTCATATAATATGCTCTCCACTTTCCTAACCATCTCAGGAGCCCTTGTCAATGTTACATTCTGCTTTTATGCAATCATTTTTGATCCTGGGTGATCAAACTATACCTGCCAGTGGTGTATGTGTGCACTCTTCTCTCTGCAGGACATAACTTCCCTAATGCAACCTGGGATTCCAGGGATTTTGGCTTTTCTGTCATGTTAACAGCCTATATATGATGTTACCTGTGTTTATCTTTGCCTTTCTCCTTCTCTGCCATCTCAGCAGAGAGGTACCTAATGACAGCAGGGGTTCTTATAACTAATATGTCCATATATACCTTATTTTACACTGCGTGTTCTGAAACTAACCCAGTTTCTACACTGTCCTTGAATTCTACCTGTAAAAGATTCTGAATGCCCTGTCTGCACCTACGATGTCATCAGCAAACCAGATTAGTACACTCCCACTTTTTGTGTGAAATAACCCACATCTCTTGCAAGACTGGTTCTTGAAGAAAGCCATTTCCTCCAGCCTAAGGTGTCTCACTATTTCATTGATCTCATAGGGAAAATACTCATTTTAGCCACCATTAATGAGTCCTGGTTGTGTGCAAGCCTGTGTGTGAGAAAGAGGGGGAAATGAGGTAGAATCTGGAATAGTTGTTTTCACACTGAAAATCATTTGGAACTAATGGACAAATATTTGCAGTGAGAAACGTGATAGAAAAGGTAACTGTACTGCTGCAGCCAGGGCAAGGTGGAAAAGTAAAATGACTTCAATTTAGGCTAACTGCAGCAGTGCATGGCAGTATTATCATTATCAAAGGACATTAGCAGTCTATACATAAAGCAAGAGAGGGAATGAAAAGTGAGAAGGTAGGAGATAAGCAATCATTTTAGAAAAGGTGTTTTTTTCCAGAGAATTGCATCACAAGGAGGATAATATCTGTAAAGGAAGAAAAATACAGTGAAATACTTGAGGTCCCAAAAAACTGAGAATGTTTTTACATACACTAAGCTTATAATCAATATGGTTCACTACCTCCTGGATAGAGTGATTCTTGATATACGTAAGAACAAAGGAGGCACTGCTTCAAATTAAAGTGTCCATAAAAGAGGTTTTAGAACAACCTGATGAATGGACATGTTGGGGTGGGATTCATTTGGCTGTTGCTGTCTGAAGGTTAGGAAACTGGACTCAGCTTATCAGCTAAGCATCTGAGAGAGAGAGAAAGATCATATGAAGAGACCAATATTTTTAAAAAGTAAGAATATTCCCCTTGAAGTGCCTATCAGTCTCCCTTGACCACAGTGCTAGATAGTACACACACATTTTATGCAATTAAAATGGATTAAAGTAAATGTGGGCATATGATAAAGAAAAATAAAAATGAGAAGATCAAATTCTATGCATCAGAGAGTCCTAAAATAAATTCTGCAAATTACTGAACTACTAAGGGCTAAGTTAGTTTTGGTACCTGCTGTGGTTTAACCCCAGCAGGCAGCTAAGCACCACACAGCCACTCACTCACTCCCTGTTGCCCCAGCAGGATGGGGGAAGAAAATCAGAAAAGCAAAAGATAAAAACTTAGGGGCTGAGATAATAACAGTTTAATGCATAATGCATGATAGATTAGTATTTTCTTTAAAAAAAAAAAAAGAAAAAAAAGAAACAAATGATGAGAATAATTGTCAGTCTTCACAGCATAACGCTGTCACTCATGGTACTACTAATAGATGGGATCTGGGCTCCTCAACATATTCATAAATGTTTCAGGAAGCAGAAAGAAGGACACTGATAACATTAGCTGATACAAAATTATTCAGAAAAAACTAACCTAAAGTTGACCATGAAGTATTTCAAAAGATAATACATCTTTCTATTTGCTTCCATATTAGTAACTGCAAAGTGTTGCAGAAGGGTAACGTTCTGCTTATAGAGAGACAGGCAATACAGATATACATGTGTATGTATAGGCATGCATGTATGTACAGGCTATTATGTGGAGACAGACAGGTGGTAAATTATCTAATGTTGTTTAAGAAGAATAGATGGAGTCTTCCAAAATTCTTTGAATACTTTGAATACAGGGGTTCAATGCTCAGGAACTATCTAAGAAACATAGGCTATTAAGAATATTAAGGAAAGGATAAGAGAAAAAAATCAAATGATATTATGATACTGCAAATTATTGCTGTGCATTACATATGCATTGTTCACCTCACCCCATCTCTAAAGGATATGCTGGAACCAAGTTACAGAGAAAAGAAGACCAAACTTGGAGAACTGTTTTGTTACAAGGAGAGTGGATAGTTTAGATGACAGATAATGGATAATGGACTACATAATACATGACAAAGGGGGAATATGGCTGAGGTAGAGATGATGAATAGCTAATGATTTATTCACTTTTTCTCACCTTACAACAGCAGGTAGACTGATAATGAAATTATCAACCAGCAGTTTGAAAGCAAAAAAATACCTCTTCACACAAGACTGGAGAATTAATTCTCATAGGATGCAGTGGAAACCAAAGCATAAATTTGCCCTCAGGTGTCAGTGAGATTCACTGAATGCAGGGCCACTGACACCTCTGGCCTAGAAACATCTGAACAAGGTCAAAAAGTTTCCCAGGAAGAAGTTCCCAAAGTTGCATATGTGTGCCAGAAGAAGGAGCCCTGTACATTTGCCCTGTCTCTTCCTTGAAATTCTCTTTCTAATCAGGTGAAGTTTTAGATACCACAAAGAAAACTCACTGGGACATGTATGCATTTGCATTTTCACTACACTTGAATGAGGCTATATCATACAGCTTTTTGTTTTTTGTTTTTGTTTTTTTTTTGATATCTTCTACCTGTTTCCATAACTCAGCATTCTATCTTAGAGAAAGAAAAAGAAAAGAAGACAATGCACTGCTTCCCTATTTCTGTTTTTCAACTGAGCTCTTTTCCCCACAAAATATTGACTGACAACTTTCCTGGTTTTGTTACTGGTACATTCAGTTTATTTGCAGAATTAATCTCTCCATTCTCTCTACAAATACAGAAGTCTGCTTTTTTTTTCCCATTTATTAAAAAATAAATAAAAACAGCAACACAATAATAACAATTAAGTAAGGTCAAGGATGTGCTGTAAAAATCACATCCTCAGATGGAATAAATTAGTGTAACATTATTGGTTTCACTGCAGCCATATCAATTTACAGCAGCTGAATATTGCTCCAGCACTATGATTCAAATTATCAAGAATGTGAAATGCTGCAATATTGATTCAGAAAAGTCTATTTGAATTTATTTTTCCAAATTCATTTGCTCCCAGATCCATTAAACATAGTAGGGGAATATTTCTAGAATGCATATCAAGTACAAAAATGTAAACTAGGGTCCAAATTTGCCAATGCATTTAGGAATTTTGAGGCCTTCTTAGTCTCTCAAGTACTTTATGAGTCTAACCCTCGTGGCATAAGATTGCATAAATAGCCTGTTTAGAAAATGTCACTCATGTGGATCTTTTTTAATGTAGTCCTAAATATTACACTGGTTATTTTTTGGTAATGACAGTATTCCAGTAACAGTCATTGGCAGTGTTCTTCAATAGAGCTATAGACATACCCTGCCTTGAGATCTCACAATTTTTGAAGACAGTATAGGGAAGCGTCCTTAAAAATTCTCTCTTCAGACTAAGGTTGCATCAGTGACTCTTCTGCCCTTCCCATTTTAAAATGGCTAATTTCCTCCAGGTACCTCAGTAAAAACGGTTCTTGAGAAGGTTTGTGAAGGAGTAAATGACCTTGTGGGTCAGGTTTTGTCAGACAATCCATCCATAAAGTCAAGGTTGAAGAAAGTCTAAAGGGCTGTATTCAGATTGTTTGTTATAAATGTGCAGTTTCCTCATTATAACCAATTCTCTCCCATGACCATAAAGTCTGGCAGCAAAGTTGGCACCATGATATGCTCCTTTCTCAATAAACTTAAATGTCTTGACAGCAGCAACACCTGATTTATGCACTTCATGCCTATATATACACTAAAGACAATTGTGGATAAAGGACATAGGCAAATCTAGCATTTGTAGTAAGGCTGAAGGAGCAGGGCATGATGTGGTGATGACACAGTGAACAAGACGACATTTTTGTTGTAAGTGTCTTAACAATGAAGGCGATTTTGAGCCACAAACAGTGGTTCAGAGTTCCTGTGAACAGGGAATGCCACCGTGAAAGCAAGGAACAGGAAAGCTGCTATTAGCAGCTGCTGTCTGTAAGGGATGACCTGGGGCCAGGACAGGTACAGCCAAGGAGATTGGCACTGCTCAAGGGCTGAGACAAGAAAGCTGAGATGCAAGGTTGGGGTGGAATTCAAAGGCGAGCTACCTAAAAAGCTGTAAAAGAAACTACCCTAACAGAGAACACCCTAAAAGAAAATTGGAAAGACAGACACATGCCTGTGGTGCAGAGGAGAAGGCATGGCCCAAGATGAGGGAGCAGGAGGATCTTGCTGTTTAGGCACAGGAGGAGGTCTCAGTCCCATGGTTTTTTATCAAGCTCTGCCACAGCTCTGCCATGTGATTTTGGATACGCCACTGCATCTTTCTCCCAGTTACCTATTTATGAAGTGTTAATCATATTTCATTTCTAACACTTGTCTTGTACCTGCCAGTAAATCTGCTGGGAAAAGGATACCCTTTATTTGTGTGTATATGCATGTGGGACGCAGCTTTCTATAACAAAATCCAGTGTTTAGTGAAGGCTGTAGGAACTACCATAAAATCAACTTTAGTTTATCAATAAAACATAATTGTAAATTTGCAGGCCTGAATGATGTGAAAATTATAAGATCTTCAACAGAAAAAAATATATAAATAAAATAAAATAAAATAAAATATATGTAAAAATAGAAAAATAGAGGATGTATTGGAGATAGATATTGCCTTCTTACTTTTTACTCTTACCAGGTCCTCTAAGATATTTATATTAAAAAATTTTTAAGAATATACATCATAACCATAAGCAATCTGCATGTGTTAGCATTATAAGGAGTACCGGTAACCATTTTTTTTCCTACTTACAGTGTTTGTAACTGACATCTACACTTACTAGCATTATAAACCAGTGAGAGAGGGGACAGTTTTTCTCCACACTCTGTGTATTTATCTTGTGTGTTTGGCAACATTTGGAACCAGACCAAAACCAATTTAAGTCAACACTCAGTTTCATTTGTTCCGTTTATAGCCCATTTCCCCTCTTGGTTTGCGTGGGTATTTCCAACAGCAACAGAGAAATATTTCAAAGCAAAGCAAAATGAGGTTATATAACAGCAAACAAAGGCAGGAGGTTTCAAGGGGAAAATGTGACTCCTGAACATAATTTTAAGAACTTATCTTTACACAGATTGCTACACACACTAATATAATTACAGAAGTACAAATCCCACACACATGCACAGAGTAAATACAGTTACATCAGTGCTTATATCAGCATAGCTTATTTTATTATAGAAAGAGGAAGAAGCTGTGCTGGTATTAGACCTGGATACAGTTTACATCCATGTTACTTTTATTATGATTTTTCCTTAAATATTTGCAATTCTAGTACATATAGTCAGACTGGTACAAAAAACTGGATGTAGAGTAATTCTTTTTTTTTTTTCTTTCTTTCTTATTTTAAGGTTCTTTGTCCTCTGAGCACCTTCTTCACATTATTAAAAGACTGGGGGGTGGCCAAATTATTATAAGACTTGGGGGGTGGCCACCTACTGGAGAGAGACTTCATTCTAGTGATAAGCTGTTTATGAGTTGTTTAACTCAAAAGAGTGCTCTCTGCTTCTCTGTGGCAACTGCTGAAGGTGAATAATACAAAACTCTAGCAGCAGTCAATGTAACCCACACAGCATTATAATAGGGAAAAAAAGGGCTCGTATTAAATAAAATGTGTTAAGTTAGAAGCATTTTTTTAATTCAGATGTTAGAGGTGTGTATCTTTTTAATGGCTCACTGGTTACTATGGGAACAAGGGCTTTCCCCTCTCCCCCAGGTTTTGCCATTAACGGAGTGATGTCACTTCATGTCGTTCTCTGAGCTGGTTCAGACAGCATCATATATTTTTATTGCAATATACATACAGCCACCTAGAGAGAAGGAGAAGGTTGATATTTCTTTTTTCTTTATTTTTATTTTTTGACAGGCACAGTGTTAGATAACACAGCTAACTGATTGCAGTAGATGATTTTTTCCACTTAGGCTTATTGGCTTTTTTGCTCCTTCCTTCTTTCCCTTCTTTTAAGTATTGAGGATCTTATATCTATCACAGGTTTTGATGTCTCTTTAAAAATACAAGATAGAAAATCAATTGGCAGTACAATTAGTAATTGTAAGTCTGCACAAATTCAAATAATTTCACTTACTTCTTAGCAGCTGACATAAAGAATGCAAATTAGAAGGTGGAACTAAAATTAAGCTATTGAATCTGGGAATCCTCAAAAGAAAAGACCCTGGGTTTCAGGCTGTGAAGAACATAGGCTTCTTTTAACACGGTGAGAAAGAAGAGAGAGCCAGAACATGAGTTTAATGAGCACATGCTTGTTTTCTTCCTTTTCAAGAGACATCGAGACTGGCAGCACTACAGTGTGTGGCTGTGTGGATGGCTACGAGGGCACAATGAGCGCTCTTACCCTGACTTCCTTCGGCTCTGATGAGCACTCAACTTGCTGCTTGGCAGAGAAGAGGAAGAGCACAACAACTGCTGTGTCGTGGGCCCATCCCCTCCACCTCCACCTCTGACTGAAGGAGGGGAACGCACATACCTCATATCCCTGGGTGTCCAGGCTGGGCTGTGCCACCTTTTGCTGGGATATCGGACCTGAAAAAGGACACCGGAGCAGCTTATCCCTGCCGCGGGCAAGTCACCTCCTACATCTGACAGTGAAAGGATGCAACAGCAGTGGATTTTTTCTTCCTCTTATCTTTTGTTTTAAACAATGTCATAACTGAAGGATGTACAGAACACGCCAATTCCTCTGAGCACTGCAGTCACGCACAGTTGCGCTCTATGTGCAGTATCTCCCAGACGCAGTCACTTCGCTTACAGCTTTAGGGCTCTGTTTCTGTCTCCTTCTTGTCTCCTGGCACAGAGGCACACACCCAGATTTCCCAGTTCACTCTTAACACCTTGCAACTTGAAAAGCAATTATTTTCCATTGGCATTTTTTATTTCTTTTTTCCCCTCTATCTTCCATCTAATTTTGCTTTGAGCACTCTTTCATGGGGAAGTTGAATCAGATCAAATGAGCTTTGCATTTTGTTCCGAAGTTAATGTGTTCATTGTCAACCTGAGGCCTTCCCAGACCTCCTAAATCTGGGATATGTGCAGAAGAAAAGTATGTCCTTCACATCTCCCTAGCTCCATCACAAGTCTTTCATTTCTTTCCAGGTTATCAGATGAGCTGTTGAAAATAGCCTACAGAGGAGAAAGGGTGGGAGTGGACTTGATGGCCAGAGCCAGTGCCATGAGAAACAGTGTGGTGCTCTGTCCTAAAAGGGTCCAACTCAGAGACTGATTTGGGTTAATTCAGAGACCTGCTAACAGACCTTAAGTTTTCTTTTCTGAAGTAGGAATGGGAGAATAAAAAAATTAATGACAGGACTGCTTATTGCCCTGTCATGTGAGTTGCAAGGTACGAAGCAGTAAGGCATGTAAGCAAAAGCAGTTTCAAGGCCAGATTCACTAACCTGTCATACTAATGCCCTGTCAGAGCATCCTTTTGAGCCTCCCTAGTGACCAGGGTAGCTAGTAGCTCTGGCTTCTCCAAAACCTTAGAAAGCTCTTGTGGATGAACTTGCTGTGAGTGGGTGCTAGGATTCTTTGTCTGTCCCAGCCTTCTCCATGTACCCCATCTGGTTTCTCATGATACCACATAACCAACATCACACACACAAGATATCTCAGGTGTTTCCTATAAGACTCTGGAATAAAAAAACTATAAAGCCACAGACAACTTTGCAAACAGCCTAAATCCAGGTTCAGCTGTTAGGAGCCAGACTTAAGGTGCGAAGCTGGGAAGAGGACAGGTGCAACCCAGGAGATCTCACTGCCTTCCTTTGCTTTCTGCAGAACTGGACAACATTTGAAATCTTGTGCCCCAGCTCCCCAGAATCTTTCCTCTAAGGCAGCAATGAAGAACTCAGTAGTGGTTTGCACTCCATGCTTTTTCCTACACAATGTGTAGTTGCCACAGATACTGTGCGTACAAAGGCTGCATTTCAGACTGTAACAGATCAGAGGGAATTTCAGAGCCAGGCTAAGCAGGTGCAACTCCACTGATAATTCCCACCTGCACCCCCATCTCAATTTGTTGCCAGTGTAACCCTATCACAAAAAGGTACGCTCGGAGAACACGTACTGTGATGCAGCCTGGAAGGCATTTTGTGGAGAAGAAAATGTCTGTTACATTGTTCAGTTATACACAACAGACCGTGGAGGAGATTCCCTGTACAATGTTTTAAATGAAGAATTCAGCAGAGAGGGGGCCCTTTCTCAGTTTAATTTGTTTATAATTCTTCAGGAAGTTCCTGCTAAGGAATACTAATGTCACAGTGGAGAACAAGTCGCTCTGGTGTGCCACACAAAGTCAAACCTTTTCATCTGACCTGGGAGATAATTTCTCAAAACAATATCACTATAGTCAATAGAAATTATAATTAACTCATTGAGAATATAATTAGCATTCGTAGAAGAGAACTGACTGCAGATGTATTTAGTGCCTTATGAAATTTTTCTTAGGAGAGATAGGAATAAGGCCTGAAAATCTCTTGTTATTAGTCTCATCTCAAAATGATCATATTTACCACTTGTCAGGCAGCCTTTTGGAAGTCTACTATATTAGAAAGCTGTACATCAAATAAAAATAGAGGGTTGACTATTATAGCAGTTGTGTCCTTCAGTATTAATAGCTGAAGAACAACGTATCCTCTCCATCTTCATGTCTGTCTAAGCAGTCAAGTTGCAGTCAAGGCAACTTGACTGCTTACAATTGAATCTTAGATTGATTTATAGATATGATATTAAAAAAGTTGGAAGGTTGTTGCAACTACAATGCCATCGACCGAGTCTGTGTTATTTTTTCTCCAGTGATCATACTGTTTACTTAGTAGAGGTAGTCCTATTCATAGTCCTAGTGGTCACTAATTTCTCCTTGGAAATGTTTAAATAGTAATTGGGTGAAGACAGGCAAAGAAAATAGGAGTGACAAAAAGCAAACTGGTAAGACATCAGTAAGGAATCTCATTGATTTACAAACCACCTAGCTCTAATTCTGAAACACAACAGCAGTAAAAAAATAATAATAATAAAAAATATATTAAGGAATATAAAACAAGGAAAAGGTACTAGTTTTATTAGTAGTACCTTTTTAATATAACTTTATAGTTGTCTCTATCAAAACAACAACAGGATGATGCTACTTTCTTCACCTAAAATATACGTATGTAATTTATAAAATTTCTCCAAATGCTTTGGCTAAAACTACTGTGTTTTTTGTTGTTGTTGTTGTTGCTGTTTTTTAATATAAAATGTTGAAATAGTTATGCATTGATGTAGCATTTTGCATTGACATTTCAGTTTGAAAATTACTCTGAAATAACATTCAGAAGGGTGAAAAAATGTAAAGCAAAGAAATAAAACCAGTTTGTCTGATTCAAAAGCAAATACCTTGTTGGACTTGGATAAAAATTTTTAAAAGGTTGCTCCGCTGAAGCATGAAAACAACAACAAAAAAATGGATAAATTTAAAATCCATTTTTCCCACAGTTCACTTCATGAAAATTCAGATATTTGCACAAAATCATTTGTGACATAATAGATTAATCAGACCTCAACAGCTCAGCAGACCTAATTGTTCTGTAAGTTCTACACTAGCAATAACTGCTTACAACCATACTTTATCACTGGTTTTTGTGAGTGAACGATGCAATTCTGTAGGAATGTAGCTGGAATCCTCTTGTCCAGATGTTGCAAATAAATGCTTATTATTTTCATATTACTTCTGTATACAAGCTGACTGAAAAGGAGAAAAAAATACCTCTGTACCTATCAGATGAGCTGGAAAGAAACCTACTGGCATACTTGAAACAGTGTTTAAAATTTTGTTTTATTTATTGTGACACCAAACAACAGAGATGTGTACAAGTAATATAAAGAAATGTAAATCACAATAGAGAGCCCATGAAAATTTTTCCTCATTTAGGAGCTCAAAGGGCTGACTTAGATTTTTTATTTTTTTTTTCACTTTAGTTCCTCTAGGTCAATGCACTGCCTTAGGTTTATTTATTTATTTATTTATTTTAAACTTTAGTTCCTCTAGGTCAATGCACTGATTATTTATGGTTCTGGCAACTTGCATGCAGACAGGTCTGGGCTCTCTTCTCTGTCACAGGGAGACACTGTAGTAATTCTATTTTGACATATATTTACATGTTTCATTTTGAAAAAATACATTTTCTGGAATTTTCAAGATGCCTTTTCTCATTTTCCTCTGTTATTTGGTGTTCCACTCCCTTTTTATTTGTCATCCAATAGTCAGCTCAAGGGTTTTAGGCCCTGAATGTGCAGTGCCTGAAACATAACTGAAACTTGAGTATACAATGCAAGAAATATCCTTTACATGTCCTGTCAGGTAGAAGTCTCTGCTGTTGGACAATTGTACTTGTTTGCATTTGGGTCTCCCAGGATGGTATGCACATTGCAATATGGACAAACTGCTTCAAAGTGATGACACTTTGATGTGTTATGTGGTTCATCAGCATGGCCGGGCACTGTGGCCTTTGATGGCAGGTCTTATTTTGCTGTAGCCAGCTGCTCTCTATTCAAAAAAAGGGCTTTTATGCTCTTGCTCTGGGAGATCTGCTTGTGCACAATGCTCTATTGATGATTCCTGGGGAAAAAAAATAAACCTATAAGGATTCTCATAAGGTTGAGTGTAGATGAATGGTATAGGAGAAGTCAGGAGCACTCACCCAAGGAAGAGCAACCAATGTACAGCAGAAAGTTTCACCATTTAGGCCAATAAGTGTTTTGTCCTTGGGTCCTACATGTTGTCCTACTCATCTCCTTACCACTTCCTTCCTATTAGCTATACCAATATAAGAAAATACTGTGATTTCTTATTCATTTCAGCCATTAAAAAAGAGCTTTCTATCCATTTGACAGTACATTATTTTGTCATTGCACTCCAAATTTCTCAGACTTTTCTGCAGACTTATAATATCAACATCCATGTAATCCTCCCCATTCCTTTCTTTCAAGGTGATCTTTGTATTCATAACTTAATCCCAGGAATGCCATCCCTAACCTTTTGTACAAAAGTGATGAGAAAGAATAGCTACATATTTTAGTTTAAAATGTGACATTGAAAGTGATGAGTTCTAGATCAAATCAATTATTTTGTGAATGGTAAAAGGGTGCACATACTAAACAGTGAATAGCTGGCTTTTGTAACAGCAATAATTCTTGTCGGTGGTGGTGGTGTTTGGGTTTTTTTGTTTGTTTGTTTTTGTTTTTGTTTTTCTGGGAAAAAGTAACCAAATCAATAAACACTAAGGTTACAGACTGTTTTTGTTGATTGATCTAATACCTCAGTAATTTCTAAGCAATACAGTTACTACTGCTGGCCATTAAAAAAATATACGTATGTTTAGAAGACCTGCTAAACAACTGAAACAATACTATTATTTTTTAAAGCCACGTAATTGGGTCATTTCAAATCAATTTTAATCATTGGAGATTGTTGCCTTCATGTGGAATCCTTCAGGGTACACTAACGCACTTCAGTTTGATTGTCTTCTGCCTGGAAAGCCATTTAAAAGTCACTTGACTCAGTCAGGCTTTGCACAAGGTTTTATTACTTCACTGTTATATCTAGTCTACACCATAACTTAGCAAGAAACCACATTTCTAGTTCTATTCTATATATCTGTACAAAGTGTGTTTATCATTGCATTGGTTATAAAGGTGCACATATTGCTATAAAAGTAAAAAAAAAAAATCTTCCTTAATTGGCTGCAGGGAGAATTTCATTGATAACGGATAATGGATATGTTTATACTGCAGCCAGGTATCAGGTCATTTCCTAGATGTTGCTTTCACATCAGTAAATGGTTTGTTTACCGTCTAACCAGGTAGTAACTCCATGTCAGTATGCTTGAGGGACATGAGCATTTCGAGAGTATTTCTAGAAATCAACAATCCTTTGTGGGAAGTATTAAAAACCTGATATCTTCAGTAAGTATCTGGTTTACGAATTGTAATAAACCCTCAAGGGGACATTTAAGTCTGAAAGGAAGCTGAGGGAGAAAAAGTGTGGGAGAAGACACTTGTCTCCAGCTCTGTATCCTTTTTGGGAAAAGCATTTCTGCAACCAGACTTTGTCAGAGGATCAGTTCCCATTTGACAGAAGTGAAAATTGCCAGATAGGTTTTCAGTTGAATGGTATAGGTACAGACTATCTTAAGCTACAAAAAGAATAGATACCTATAAATAATAATAATAATAATTTTAAAATTGTTATTATTATTATTTCTTTTTACTTTTTTTCTCTACAGCTGTCCCTAATATACCAGAGTTACTGTCTGATGTATGCTGCATTTAATTTTTTTTGTGTTTACCATAAGATCTAGCTAACATCATTCATGACCATAGGGTGTCTGGCAAATCATAGCATCTCACTTTTAAGAGAACAACCAACAAAGCTATTGGTGTTCAAAACCTTGATTCAAAACCAGTGCTAATGCACAAAGGAGCACTAAGCTGAGTCAGCTAGAAGCATTTTTTTAGATATTTTACACAGGATAATGTTCACATTCAGATAGATCAGGTGATACCCCCTGAGCCATTCTTCTGTCTTTTACTTACAGAAGCTGATGATATGACCTGCATCCTGACTGGCAATCACCACCTCATCTCTTCTGCCTCATTTTGTAAGCCCACTGAGCTATTTGGCAGTTGGCTATACAGAGCATGGATTGCACTCACTCCAAGGAATACACCAAAGAAACTATATTTATAGTTTACCTGCTAAAGCTATCCCATTGTCCCAGACACAAATTCCTGCCACAGACATCTCACGGGTCCTCCCTTCAGCTGTAATACACAGTGATAGCCAGGAGAGATGAGCTCTTCTGCCTTCTTCCCCTGAAGAGGAGTAGATCTGGCTAGGGGGCACTAGGCATTATCTGAGGTCTGTGTCTGAGCCCTGAGGATCCTGTAAACATTCATACCATCCAGTTTTGGCTGTCTAATAGAACATGGCAGTGGTACATGAGCTGAGCAGGCAGGTTTCTGAGCTCTCTCTTAGCTGTAGTGAACACCACCACTGAACAGAAAAGGGGAAAGAACAGGGAAGTTAGCTTGGCTAACTGAAGAAAGATCCATCAACATACTGTTTTGAATGGATTATCTAGACATTTCCTTGGAGGATAATATAGATTTGGAAACTAAGCTTAGTTAACCATACGCATTAACAAAGAAAGAGAGTGTCTGTTGCTTCCGGTTGGTTCCTCCTGGAAATACTTTAATATTGTCTAAACAATCATTATGCTACATAATCTCCCTTAAACTTTAGACAAGGTTGTATTAACTCCTTGCAAGGTGAGGACGGCAACAGAAAAATAGTCCTGGTGCTGCTCACTGATTATCCTTGAGGAAGTACTTGTCATCATGGCAGTATTTTTGCCATTTGAGGTTCTTGCACAGAAGTGAAATCAGAGGGTTGCTTGTTTCATATGCATCAAGAACAATCTTCTGAGAGCAGCTTTCCATGCAAGTCATGTAGCATTCACAACTGACAGGCAGATGGGGCGCATTTTAAAGGCTACCAAGGGCTACTAAACCTACTGGGTTGCTGATATGCTGAAAGGAAACATTAGAGAGACACAGTGATGCATTGCCACATTTTCTATTGTTCTATGTTATGTTCTCTACTATGGAGACATTTAGGCAAGTTGTTTCCTTTAGATGTCCTTTCATTCCTTCTGCTAATACTACATTTGAAACCATGATCTCTTTGCAAAGAAAGTATGATCAGAGAGGTGTGAAAGTAATTAGAACTTCAGATTTTTTTCAAAATTTGATCAAAATCAAAATTTATTCTTCATTTTTTCACCTATTTTATAATCAATCTAGACATTACCAAGAACACTTATGATAGAAAATAAAAATCTGAGCTAGATAAACTCTTCAAAAAATAAGAGCTTCACTTTTAGGATGGGGGCGTTAGTGTTTGTTTTCAAATAATCAACAGAGCAAGTATGCACTTTATCTGATTTGTCTCTAAAGAGAAAGCATCTAAAATTTCCTCACAGCATTGATTAATATTTAATCCTTCAGATTAGTTTTAATCAAGTAACCAATTACAATGAATTTTCTTCTGACTGGTCATACTTGAATTACATCTGATTTTAGCAGTGTTGATAGCAGAAATGCCTGTTGAAAATTCCTGTTGTTTCAAATGTGTTCAAAGTTGCATTTGAATTTAAGACTTCTGCTCATGAACAGTTGGATTGGAGATGGACCTAAAAACTTCAGATAAAGTTTGATATTTTTCACAGCAGAAACTAATACACCCTTAAAAAAAAAAAAAAAAAAAAAAAGCACCATGGATCCTTTTGCTATGTTCCCAAATGTCTTAAATTTATTTCAAGAATTGTAAAATTAAATGATATAGTAGAAAAGACTCATATGATTGCTATCGATATGTTTAGTAGTCCTCCTCAGTGTTTGTACTGGCCATACATCAACCTTCATCTGTCGTGGGCCAAGCTCCCATGGAGCAAGGTACGGGAAGGGCTCTGAACAAAAAAAGAGAGAATGCCTTCAATAGGAGTGAGAGTGGTTAGATGCAAACAGATAGGTGAACATCAAATAGCAATGAAACACCAACAAGCAATGGAGCTTCTAAGGATCTTTACAGAGCAGCAGTCTAAATGGTGTTCTGTTTTACAGGCACACACAGGAAAGGAGAATTCAAAAAAGGTTTCTGAAATTTCTGGGAAGTCCTTTTGGGTAAAATGAACAAAATAGAAGCAATGTGTCTAGAGGACAACATAACCTGGCATGACAGGGTGGCTGGCATGCAGGCTTGACTTTACAATTCCAAATTGAGAGCTGGCTGGTTGGAAGAATGACTGTAAAAGTCGTGACAACTGCAGTAAGCCTAAGGCAACAAAATGAATCCAGCATAAATTTTACATAGACAGAGAAAAGGAGAAGTCATGGTCAGTGTGATCAGAAATAGATAGCAGTGAGGAAAGTCCTTTCTTTGAAAACGCATTTAAACTCCAAGTAAAAGTCAAATGAACACAGGTAAAGGGTCAGAAGAGTCTTCAAGCTGTCCCGCTCTACTCTGTGCTGGTGCAGCCTCACCTCAAGTACTGCGTACAGTTTTGGGCACCACAGTATAAGGACTGTTAGAGAGAAGGGCTACAAAGATGGTGAAGGGTCTGGAGGATAAGACATATGAGGAGCAGCTGAGGCCCCTTGGTTTGTTCAGCCCAGAGGAGAGCAGGCTGAGGGGAGGCCTCATGGCGGCCTGCAGCTCCCTCACGAGGGGAGCGGAGGGGCAGGCGCTGAGCTCTGCTCTCTGGGGACAGCGACAGGACCCGAGGGAACGGCGTGGAGCTGGGACAGGGGAGGGTCAGGCTGGGTGCTAGGGAAAGGTTCTGCACTCAGAGGTGGTCAGGCACTGGGACAGGCTCCCCAGGGCAGTGGTCATGGCATCAAGCTGCTTGAGTTCAAGAAGTGTTTGGACAACACTCTCAGACACATGGTCTGATTTTTGGGGGGTCCTGTGTGGAGCCAGGAGTTGGACTCAATAATCCTTGTGGGTCCCTTCCAACTTGGGATAGTCTATGGTTCTGTGATTCTATGAAATTACATAAGATGATCAAGAAGGTTTATAACGTGGAAAAGACAGAGCCAGGAGTTATGCTTTGGCAGTAAGGCTAAATTGGAGAGGATGGGTCAAATGGAAGCAATGCATAACTTCAATATGGTAGGAGAGAAGAAAGGAGGCAGTGGAGAGAAAATTAGGACTTCTGCAGAGAAAATGTTAAGTAAAGGGATCCAGTTCTCTAAATACAAAAAGTCAAACAAACAACTCAGAATTTTTCTTTGGCCATACTCCTTTCAGAAATGGTGTGGACAACAAAGGAGAGGTAAGGAGAAGCAACATGAAGTGAGGAATGGCACAAGAGGGGATGCAGTGTCATGCAAGAGTAAAAGAGCATGGAGAGAATACATGCAAAGGATGGGTTGCAGGGAGGATGAAAGCACGAGAAACGTTGTCAAAGGAAAAAGCAGGCACACACTAAAAAATGTGTGGATATGAATCATGACTTGTATGGTGGTAGAGGGGAAGAGACTGAAAGTATAAAGGAACAGAGAAATCTCATGGGAAAATCTCCAGATTCGTGAATTTTAGGGACATGAGGGGGAAGCAAATGGAGACACTGGAGAGAGAAAAGGGAGAGGAAGCCAGAAGAAAGATTCACTGAAACAAAGCAGGGAGTGGTAAAAGCTGGAGCTGGAAAACATTACAAACAAGGAAAACCAAAAATCTCCAGTGCCCATGAACGGTGTCTTCACTTCGTTTCATGGGAGGTGAGGGGGATAGCACTGTTTGGACTCAGATCTCTCTTGTTTTGCCTTCCATTCTCCTGTATGCAGTTCAATGCTTATTTCAGAGAGGGGAAAATTCCCTTTAGAATGGAGATGGCCTTTTTCTACATTTCACACACAGATGTGCTTCTCTGTCAGCCACTTTATAAACAACAGAATCCTGGCTAAAAGGAAACTTTTTTCTTGGCAGAACTATTAGCACCAAATGACTTTTGCTATCTTTCATTCAAGGCAATGGACAAAAGAAAACTTCAGAAGTATTCATATGAATATTTAAAAGTAGGGAAAATAAACAGTCCAGATATGCTGCAATTCCATCTAGTTCCCACAGGCAAAATGATGCCAATACATCTCTCCAAAGAGCTGTTACACTGGCATTTATTGGTCCTTGTCAGCTGCTGATCGGAGGGGGAAGGAGATAATGTTCAGGAAACAAGCATACTAGAGGGGCCCCATTTCAGGCTTTGGGATTTGGATTTGCTTATAGTATTGCCAAGTCCTGTCAATTCATTTCTGTTTGCACATGTAAGCTCCGTACTGCGTCAGATTCATCCGTGCCGTCCCCTCCCTGTGCTCCCATTACTGAAGGAGGCAACACAGTAAGAAGTGTGAGCAAAAGGTGATTTAGGGGATTCCAGTTCCACGCGTCAGTGGTTCCTGAGGAGGGCCCTTTACTTATTTGTGCTTGTCTGTAAGCTATTTAAAACTCATTTAACCCTCCTTTCTTACAGAAACAATATTGTGCTCAATTCTTGCTGCACAAGTGAAAGTGCTCTTAGGACCTGTGAGGGCAATCCACAGGTTTTAAAAATATTATATCTGTTTTGATTTTTTTTGTTTGTTTGTTTGTTTTAGTTTGGTCTGAGCAATTCTTGCTTTGTTTTCTGGAAGGCTGAAAGTCACTACTTAGCTGTTCCCAGTGCTATTTTCTTTCTTGCACCTTCCAGCTCTGACAGCACAATAACAAACACCACTTATTATGCTGTTTTGCTGGAACCCCTCCTACTTCTTACCTGTGTCCTGTAGCTCATCAAATGAGAGAAAGACAAGGAAACTCAAATTCTAGCACAGCAGACAAAGAGTGGTTGGCTAGACGCAGCAGAAAAAGCTCACAATTATTGTCTGCTGTTGCCTACTTTTGCTTTAATAGGTAATTGCGTGAACTCACATAATACATCTAGTTTGTCCTTTGGATAGACAAGATTCGGAGCCCAGCAATGGAAAGCCTGGGAAGAGCTGGATGCAGGCAAGAACAAACTATCATCTGCCAGAGACCTGCAGCAGCCCTGCCCCAAGGTGTTTCTGATGCAAGCCAGGGGAGTATGTTGGCTTCATTAGGGGAAGCTTTGATGACAGCAATACACATCTCTTCCTCAGGAAAATCTTCCAGGACAAGATAGTGGTGCAAAACCTGCCTGACTTCCTGCAAAAAGCATTCCCCAGTCTGCTATCAAGACTACATCTGCTGTTGTGCAACATGGCAAGTTGATAAACATGAAACCTGTCCCCCACCATCTTGCCAGCAGGCATAAAACAAGCTCAGTAATTTGAGAGGCAAACAGTCAGCCTCCTTATTATATGGCTGAGGTAACTAAAGATAGGTGAATAACAGATGAGATGGCTTGCTGGCAAAAAAATAAATATAAGAAATTAACTGTCTTTGGTCAACCTGATGGGAGAATTTATGCTTTGTAATTTTTCCTTCCACTCAACCAACATGGTTTTTTTCTTTAATTTCCTTTTTAAATGTTGGAAAAATCTATTTCAAAAAGGAATATTAAATGAGAAAACCCAAGACATTTCCTTTTGAAAATGCTTAAAGGAAATATTTCACATTGACCAAAAATCACTCACCAAACATTTCCATTAATTCAATAGCTTTATATTGACTAAAAGATGCATTTTCCTTTGGAATAAAAATTAACAAAGTCAGGCTGTGACATGCTTTCTTTCACTAAGTATTTCTGAATCAGAACAAATCTCAGACCATGTGAAACAAAAAATAATAATAATAATAAAATAAAGGAGGCAGTTATGAAAGAAGTTATTGGGAGAAAATCGCTATTTCTACTAATGATAGGAGATTCTTTCAGAATATACCGTTTTGATGTTCTCTCTTCTTTAAACTATTCAGTATTAACACATAAATACCCTCTCTGATTTCAACAAAACCGTCAACAAATATTCCAGAGTTAAAAGTAGAAACACTGAACAATTTATTCACAAGCTTAGCCTCTTTTTTTATTTGCAAAGTACTGGTGAATCCATTTAGTGTTCACAAATGTTATTATTGCCAAGAGTTTTTCAATTAATCATTCAGTATGCATAACAGGTATTCATCAACATTTTAATTTTTGAGCATCTGCTGTGTGTTTTCCTTTATTTGGAGAAGTGGCTGTCTTCTGACTCCCTGACACATACAGGATTTTCCAGTCCTGATGCATACCTGTGTGCACACACTTGCACAAGAATTCATGTAGTTATCAGCCTACAGCTGATCAGCACCAAATTAGCTACTCTTGTAAATAACACTAATGAAATATATGGCAATACCAGCTTTAACTAATATTTTTGTGGTAGATGTGTCTGTTATCTGCCTTTTTTGCAGAATGTCCTAAGTACCTTAATAGTGCCCTTCTGTGGTAGACTTTTTAGAGGTCTTACAACATATCTAGCTACAGAAACACCCCAAATAACACATTTGAAATGGCTAAACTCATCATGGTTTCTTTAGGAATGGAAAGAAATCACAAATAATGCTAAACATATGTCCAACATGAAAATATTTGTTACTTAAAGTATCTGGAGAAAAACAACCACTTGATATAACCCAAGAATAAGAAGCATTTGATGCTGTGTAAAATGCACCTGTAAAATATATAGCAAATTTTCAACCCCAAAGAAGACTTCACGTGGACTGTTAAAATTTAAAGCATGTTGTTCACATGCATGGTAACATTACCAGCAACTTATTCCGAAGTGACCTGTAGCACAGCTCTGAGCTAAGCCAACTTGGCAAGCCACATGCCTGCAGTTAGCGACTCCCCTAAGTCCCTTTAGCTTTCTGCTCAGGGGTCAGGAGTTGCCCTGACCAGAGATACTTCTGAAGCAGGAACTTCACTGAGCACATTGCACAACTCCAAACTCCATGCTATGCTGGCACTTGAAGCAACCTCCCGAGGGAAGAAGGTTGGGCTCTGCTGGGCATGAGCAACATCCTTGTGTGGAGCAGCAAATCCAGAAAGCAAAACAAGGAGAAGGTGACAAAAAGCAGCAGGAACGACAGAAGTCTTTTGCCAAAACTTTCCTCAGGTCATGGGAAGCATTCAGGTAAAACCAGTTTTTTTTTAGCCTCTTGTCTTTTTTGTTGCTCTGTATTGTCATCCATTCCTTGATCTCTCTCCCCTTTTATATGAGTGATTTGCCCTGACATCAATATACCGTGGAGTAAATGAATCACTGCAGTAGTCATTATGAAAATATAAATCACTAGTTATCTGTTCCTGCATGTGTAGGCAGACAATATATTCAGCAATAAACCATGTGCTGAAATTGAGAGATTTATCTGGTGCATAATCTTTGGGAAAATGCTTCTGCCTAATATGAATGTGTGGAAGCATGATCTCACCTGGTGTCCCTGGGAGGGGAGGCAGGGTGTGGAGGAGCAGCATTGGCTGGGCTTCTTACAAAAGAAAAAACATTGCTGAAAATGCACCCAGGCTAGTGAAAAGCAAAAGTACTCCACAGAGGAAGAAAAACAAGACAAGAGAAAGAAAAAGCAGTAACTCACAGGAGGAAGAGACTCGTTAGTAACAAACAACTTCTAAGAGTCTTCCATTACTCAACAAGAACCAGGGGCAATAACCAGATATGGTCCTATCAGCTTTATTATTTCTTATTGCCAGCAGTGCAGATAATCCACTGAAGCAGGAAAGGGACCAAGATGAACAAAAATTATTCACAGAAGAGAAATTGTATTCACAACATTGTCCAGTTCTTTTTACCATATTCTCTCCTGGAAAAAGCCAGACAGAGGAAGCCAGCAGTTGATGAAAACCTCAAACATATTTGACAAAATGAAGCATCAGTTTGATTTGGTGATGATTGTGGTGGAGATAAGGTTCACATGCTGCCCTGCAGGGGAAGACAAAGGTTGCAAATGACAAATATAGCAAACAGAGGCAGTAAACACTGTCAATTGATACATTAGCAGTGCAAGGGTAAAAATGGGTACAATCTAAATTCACCAGCTCTCTCATCACACAGAACACCACATCTGGAAGGAGGCGGGGTGATCTTTTTGGTGTGAGGGGTTTTCTTACCCTAGACAGAGACAGCCCTCATTGATACAGCTTGCCCTTTGCAGTGAAAAATGTCAGTGAAATCAAAATGCTGAGAACATCTGCTGTAGAAAGCCCTGTAAAAAATAACTCAAGCACTGCGGCAGACTGCGGACATTACAGAAAGGAGAAGAGAGGAGAGGGTCCCACTGACAATTCTCCCAGCTTTTTGGGTGGAAAGTGCAGACTGGAAATCAGTGTGAAGGGAAGACTGATAGACACTCTGACATACAACGTAACTGTGTGATTGCTCATAGTACTACTTCAAGGGGAGATAAAACCTCTTAAAACTTTTCACCTACATGTAAATTCCCTGCCTCACATCCATAGAGTAGATTTCAAGGGACTCTGCTGAACCACACTTTGCCTCAAACAAGAAACATTCTCCACTTCTTTAAAGTCAGGATCAGAATAACACCAAGACCTCTTAGTTGTGCCAAATTTCTGAGTTTCCTCTTCCTCTTCCCCACCAACCTTTTGGGATGCCTGAAATTCAGGCAGCAGCATGGACCTACTGTCAGGTCCAGACCTGCAGCATAGCATTATCCTGTCCTTCGGTCAATGTCTTTGGTGCCACAGTATCAGCGGGTTATGTTGTTAATGAGAATCCGATGGCTTTGTACGTTGCTTTAATTCAACAGTGTTTTAAGGCAGATTTCCCATAAATTCAGTGTCAGCTTGAGTGAGGTTTATTATGCATGTGCAGCAAACACAGCAAAACTGCCTTTCACATGCATGTGTGGCACACTTGCGTAATACACATGCTACCTGTGGGTGTCTGAAATTTTTAACAAAGCCCTCCTTTCATTTGATTATCTATCTGGTATTTTATGCAAATGCAGGGAGGTACTTATATTAGCCCCTGCATGGAAGATCCTTTACTCATTTCAGTGCCTCATTTATAACCTATCACACTTCTGAAGAACAATAGATAAGAAGGGGTTTACCCCTCTACAGGTTCAGACAGAAACTGAACATTTGGGTCTATGAGGTGCTGTCCAAGTGCCATTGGTATGTACCTATGTGAGTCGTATCAAAATCAGCCAGAAGACTGTATGTGCGCTCCATTTTTTGAGCACTACTTTGAAAGCTGGGAAAAGCTGAAGTGGTGGCACTTACTTGATATCTGCACAGTGGAATCATCTGGAGAAGTTGTAAATTTCTCTCAACCTGTTTTGCAGAGACTGGACACAAATAAGTAAGTAAATAAGCATGCTGAGTGATGAACACCCCACCCCTACCACCATGACTCCATACACACATACAGAACAGATCTCATTTAACTGTAGAAAATAAACAACTGGAGAAGTTTACTGAATCAAAAGATGATGTGACCATCAAGTGCTGTGTATTCAGAGGATTTCTGAGATCTTCCCGGGCTTCATCTTTTTTAGTTTAGATCCTATTGATCCATGGAGCTGTTCAAAAAATCTACCTGAGACTTAATCAATTGTACCCAGGATTTGTTTGCTATACTTTGTGTTGACTTCCCATTGCCTGATAATATTGACCAAAAGACATTTTTCTAAATAACCAGAACTGCCATATTGTTTTAATTTTAAAAATAAAATAAAATCATATTTAGCTTAGGAATAGTTTTCAAAATGGACCCAGGAAGACACTGATAGAAAAATGCAGATGGGTAATTTTGGCACTGAACACATACACTTAAAAATTGTTATAAAATAAATTACCTTTGCCCCAGGCATGTTTTCACTTAGGATTTTGTTGTTCAGTTCAATGAACTGGTTCACTTTTATTGTCTTGCGGAAGTTGTGACTGCAATTGAAATTACATTTAATGCATCTAGCAGATTAGTTAACCAGGCAATATCATTTAAAGTTTTATGTGTATGTGTGCATGTATATATATATATATATATATATATATATATACAAAGGCTTTCAAGTTTTTTTCTTTGTGGAAGATCTTTGTGGGTTGTTAATTCTTACAGGCAAAAAGCAAGTTTCTGGAGGGTTTAATTGGTTTATAATTATACTTTGATAGGGAATAATTTTTTAGAAATAGATTCTTTTGTTTCTCACATCCAGAGCTGTTGAAACTGAATACAAAAGACATCTTTTAATGCTAGGAGAATAGATAGTTTTAAGCTTCCACCTCTTCTGTAGTACTTTGATTTCTAGCAAGATGGAATTTGTGTGAATATGGGTAGCAAGCCTTAGTACCATTTGTTTTCTATACACTAAAACACAGGAACAAAGAAGGAGTTTCTTTGGAGGAAAATCTTTTTGAATACCTGAGGAGAAAAATGGTTTTGTTTTTGAAGTACTTGATCTTATTAAGGCATCAGATCCAAAACTTCTTTATCATTTGATTTTTCATGAAATGGAACTGAACATGTGCTATATCCTTCGGCATGTTTGAGATAACAGAAATCACAGCTTCAAAAAACTAGACAATGATGGCAGAATTTATCCATGCCAGTTCTTTAAATGGTTCTGAGTTATCAGGAGGGCAAACCCTGGCAGCAATCTATAGACCACCCTAGGTGGTTCTTTTGCCAGCAGTTATCACTCACCAAGGTTTCTTCAGCCCTGCCGTTTACTAGTTGGCTATCTATTCTGGTAAATTAATTAATTAATTAATTAATTATTTAGAAGTGCAGTGTCATAGGAGTTATCACAGAGGTCAGTGAGGTTCTTAGGGATAATAATAACTAAATTGGCTCATTACCAGTTACTTCAAAAGGAGGTTGATGTGGGGATCTAGTTCCTAATTCATTCAAAGTATCAGCGGCAAAAGAACAATGTAAAGTACTGTCAGTATCACAGTAATGGTTCTAAGGGCTTTCGGACCCTTCCTCTAGAGAAAATGAGGAAGGATGCAGAATCTTTCCCTCAAGGCTTTTGTGGAGTGCTGAGATTCCACACCAAGCATAACAAGGTATGTACAGATATCCTTTCTAGTTGTAGCTCCGGAAACCAGCCCTGCCTCGCTTCCAGATAATGTTACAGACATCCGTAATTTCATGCAAAATGGTAAACTCCCAGGCATCAGGTGTCATGCCATATAGTCCAAATAAGAATGGCCTATGGTAAAGCACTGCCACAAGTGCTGGCTGGCCCCATGAAACACCCAGTGAAATCTATGCGTTTATTAAACCATGCAAGATATTTCTGGACACCACAACACAAGCACCTCTACCAGGCTGGGGTAGAGTTGCCCCTTGTACAATTGAAGCTTGGACCAGCTAGTACCATCCCAAACATTCACTGGGAAAGAGACAGGGACCACTCTAGAAAACAACAATAACAACAAGAGTTTTAGAGAATAAGAGAGCATGTAACAACACAGACATGGACCTTTCTGTGCTGGTTGGTCTCAGCACCAGGCACATTCAACTTATGAGATAGAGGTGCATCAAAAGGGGCAATCTAAGATCCAAGAGTTGAAGCAGATGGTTAAATTTTCCACACACAATTGTGTTTCTCCTGCACCATTCTCTGAACTAGTCAAATGTGCCTATTGACATTCCGTCTTTTGTCTTTGGGATTGCTTACATTTCCTGTAAAACACAGCAAATGTCATATTCTTTGTTGTCTTATCTCTTCTGACTTCAACTGAGTTTCATTAAAGGGGCTTGGATCAATGGAAAGTTTCCTCACTGCGTATAATCTTGAATACTCTTTATCAAGATGCCATTTATCATCAAAATTTGGGAAGTCATGCTTAATAGTACCTATGTGAAACCACTGAAACATGTTTTATCATGATCAATCACTTAAGCAAAACTCTTCTGTAAAAAAAAAAAAGAGAGAGAAAGAATGAAAAATCTGTAAAGTTTCACATAACTACGCATGTGGCAAATACTTGAGTGAATACTTCTAGTGAATTTATATTACTTAGACTATAACAACAAGCTTTTCTCTTTTCCCCATTCACACCATTTCACATCCAATTTATACTGTAGTCAGGTAAGGTAACCTGTCATCTACCCCATATAGTGTAGACAAACATTTGCTTTCAAACAGCTGTGCGGGTGGTAAGGTCATCACCCCTGCTCATGCCCGTTTTTTTCTTATCTGTTAGCAGAGCTGCTTGTCTGATTGCTCCCTAAGCAATTTATTTAAAATGACCTCTATGAACAAACACCTGCCACTTGATTTCTTTAAGCTAACCAGTCCCTCCTGGACTGACGCAAGCTAGGGAGTGTTCACAAGGGCCTGTGCTGGCAGATAATAGAGCAATAGCCTCTAACTGCAGGGTAGAGACAAGAAACTGAGGGCAAGCTAGGGTAAGCATATTTTTCCCACAGCAGAGTTCAACATGGAAGGCAGCAGCTGTCCACAGCCTGACTGAAATGGCATCACATCATTTTTCTTTAAAAAGTGACCATGTGCAACATTGTACTAAATAAGAACAATTGCATTTTTTTGTTTGTTTGTTTGTTTTTCACTACAGAATGCTATTACTCTACGAAATGCTGGGAGTGAAATATATGCATATTTCCAGATGTTATAGAACTGCAGATGTTTAAGATGTGTTTGGTGGCTTTTGTTTGTTGGTTTGGGGTGGTTTTTTTTCATTTCCTTGCCTCTTTGGGAGGGGGAAAAAAAAAAGAAAAAGAAAAGATAAAGCACTTTATTAAGTGACCAATTTAGATAGTTTTATTTGTGTCAACTTTTAAAGTAGAAAAAGTCTCCCCTTAAGTTCCACCAGCATCTACACAGAAGAGGTCATGAGTCCTGTAGAGCACATTTCCTATTTGCATTTTAAATCAGTCTTCGCTGTCATTTTTTCTCCACAAAGTGACAAAGGAGGTCTGTGGGGTTTTGTTTGTTTGTTTGTTTGTTTGTTTTTTAATACAGATTTTTTTAAGTCAGTCATTTCAAAATGAATTTTCAAAGATACTAAAAGTGGTCCTGTCTACATTAAAGGGAGCTGGTTTAATCAATGGGTTGTGTACTAGAACTCCTTAGTCCTAAGACCTTGCTGCACTGCACTTTTAAAATCACATAGGACTAGCTGATTGTAAACTGCAAGATGAATGGATTTATACCATCCTGGAAGGGTTCCCAATATATATGACCTTTTTTTAGCAAAATAAGAGAATGACTCCTTGCAGGACCTGGTGTTTGATTCGCCTGCACGTAATACATATCCAGGCTGATCAGAGGATCCTTAACCTTAATTACAGCTTTCAGCACAGACCTGTAGGAATTATATTCATCAGCCTGTACCAGTCCATGCTTTCTGCCACCAGCACTTCCCACTGCTCTTTTCACGTGGTACATTAAGTTTCTGAACTTAAACACTGGTGCATGACTAGAAGACATCTGCTACACTGGTCCTGCTTGAAGTCTAAAAAGTCATTTTAGTGATTTTCTGCCAAAATAATAAAGAATATGTACTTTGGGGATATTTCAAGATATTTTTGCTACTAAATAAGGAGCTTATTCTACAGCTGTATAGATGCAAATTACTTTTCAAGATGGGGGCCTGCTTTCATGCTGTGTTTGGTGCAGGAAGGAAGTAACTCTGAGGGATAAGCCTTGAATCTTTAGTACGTTATATATCCAGACAGAGGTGGCAAAATGAAGCTACTGATATTAATTGGAAAAATATCTGTGTGTGGAAAAAATATTGCCAAAAACATACCTATGATGGCATGCCCAATATTGTAGCCTGCCTTCAAATATTTTAGTAATTACTTTCCCTGGTCACCCTGAAGTTCTGCATTCTGCAAAGAAGGGCTAGTGACTGCCTAGACTGAAAGACCTCTGCCCTGAAGAAATTAGACAAAAGCTAGGGAGCCAGTGTCCTCTGCCCTTATGGGAGAGTAGAACCATTTATGAACTTTTTGACCCATTTTCCTCCATTACTTATGCAAGGATTTGGATATACTAATTTATAATTACCAGACAGAAAATTATTATTCCAAAGTCTTTCTCCCAGACCTTAATTTTAAAGGGACATTAAAATTATGGAAATGGAACTTTTTCTCATGGGAGGGAAAGCCTAACATCCTTGGCTGTTGTCCTTTTAAACCTGATATAATTAAGTCCCAGGAAAGCTCCATCTCAACAGCAGTGAGTTTGGTTTTAATGAATAATGCTTTCTCTTTAAAGACAGAAGTGTTTCTGAAATAGAACTCTCTGCTTTATAAAATGTGGTCTTGGAGAGCAGAACCTGCCTGAACCACAACCTCACCACATGCTATAGCTGGATGAAGTGTTAGTACAAGAAGGGCAACCTGTGTAAACACGCTCACTTTGTACTTCTTGATCTATTTTCCCCTTTTCAGAAACAAATCCTGTAACAGACCCAGACACCACAATGCTTAGAGCCAGTAGAGCTTGGGGAGCAGTTACACAAGCTGCTCAAGACAGATCCAGCAATCTGCCACAACCATGACCTTAAACAACTTTTCTTCCTATGCCAATTCAAGCCATGGTTTGACTACACAGTAGATCTGACTTCAGGGCTACTAATGTAGAAGGAGAACTGCCATGGCCACATAATGCAAAGCGCTGATCTAATATAAATGCACTCAATGAACTCAGATCTTCTGAAACAACATCAAGGGGTCATGTTCATACCGACAGACTTCACACCATGGCATGTATTCACGCCATGCTGTGCTTCTGAGCAGGAATCATCAGTCCTGCCAGAGCTGGTAGAAAGCCACCATGAACTTCCTATGATGTGCATTGTCTTTCTGGACAGAAATGCTGCTATGCACCCATGCCTGACCCACATCAAATTCACATTACTGCATGATTCAGCAGTATCTCATCCAGCATTACAGGTCATAGGGTCTCAGCCTAATTCCTCCTCTGTCCTGAAACCCTGATCAGAAGGAACAGATGACTGCAGTGCTGGTTTTCTATTCCTGCCTTGCCCTTGCCCTTGCCCTAGCCCTAGCCCTAGCCCTTGCCCTTGCCCTTGCCCTAGCCCTTGCCCTAGCCCTCTCCTCTCCTCTCCTCTCCTCTCCTCTCCTCTCCTCTCCTCTCCTCTCCTCTCCTCTCCTCTCCTCTCCTCTCCTCTCCTCTCCTCTCCTCTCCTCTCCTCTCCTCTCCTCTCCTTTTCCCCCTACTTTAATTTTCATTTTGTTTCAGTGTGTCTGTATTTATTTATTTATTTAACACAAGACCCGGTATCCTCACAACCTGGTTGGGACGCATGTCTGACTGATCTGACCAACTTTCACACTGTCTAAATGGCATCCATGAGGACAAAGAGGAAAGATTCAAAGGCTTCTGATCATTTGCGCTTGGACTAAACCATGGACCTGAAGGATAAGGTAATATTGATTACAGGAATGGTGTAGTAACTGGAGGGCATTCATGAATATTTAAAGGTCTATCACTTACAGAAGTTTTGACTGTTATACATAAACAAGAGTACCCATCAAGCATATAGTTCAGTGCTTCCATTTTAACAACTAAACTGTGTTATAACCAGAATGACATTAGCATAATTTCTTGGAGGAATAAACCCAGTAGCATGAATCCAAAATAAATAAATAAATAAATACATAGAATCCCTAAATAAATCATCAGATATGCACACTTCTGCAGATGCAAGCCTTTGTACAAATTAAATAAAATTTGAGCACTAATATGGACACATAACTCTATGCCTGAAGGCTGCATATTCCTAATGCATTATTTAACTGCAGAGAGAATACAGGTCTCAACAGGGTTCAGCAGATCTTCTCATCATCTTTAGGGGTTCAGCAGTCCTTGCCTCTTATCCGGCACAGGCACTTTTCTCTCTGTCACCTGCCGCTGCTCTTTCTGTCTCATTTCCCTTTAGAGGAAAGGCACATCAAACACGTCTGAGAAAAACGGGTTCTCAGTGCATCTTAGAAGGAAAAGTCCAGTAGTGTGGATTAGGATCACATAGTCTTGTACCTTCTCATCACAACAATAGGTATCCCACTGCTAAGTCCAGATGTACAATACTGATTTTTACCCTTGGTTTTAGAAGGGAAAAATGGAACAAAATCAGTCATAACTCTCAGGAAAAAATTACTGCCATCCCTCACAAAATATTAAATCCCTCTTCTGATGGCAGATGTGTGTCCAGTTGCATTGATCTTCTTCCATATAGGCCATTCCCCTGAATAAATATTAACTTTTCTGATCAAGCATCAAGCAATTATTCACATAAGCCTCATTCCCAACATAATGACACTGGCGAAAAAAGATAATGCACAGAACAAGTATTTTCAAACCTACCCTGGCAAACCTTTTGTGTTCTTTACGGGATGGTTTGTTGTGATATGTTACATTACTATAATACTATTACTTGTTAAATTACTATGTTGGGAACAGACTGTCAGCAGCAGATGGACTATTACTGATATGCAAGTAGGTGAGATGCAGTGGCTGGGCAAATAAAACCATTGTTTGCAGATCTCTGTGGTAGTTTCTCCTCAGTAGAGGGCCATAACAAAGTGGTTAGAATTCCTCAATATTAAATCACCGCTGATTTTTTATATTACAATGTAAAAAGTAATGCAAACAAAAATTACTGGCGAGTCATGGTTGTGAAAGCCATTTCTATGCATCATTAGTGTACGTATTTACAATAAGAAGATGTAAGATGCACAGGGATTTAGCTGTGAAACTCCCATAGGGGAGCCATATGTGGAATAAATCTATGTACATCTTACTGCAAATTTACTTAAGCTTTAAGTGTTTGGGTAAGTTTATGGCTTGAATTTACATGTAAAGTTTTAATGGCTAGATTTGGCAGATTTTAATGCTTTCAATTAGGCAGGAAAAAATCTTTTGTCTCAAAAGTGAGGCCTAAATGACATTTCCTCTTACAGCTGGCTTATAAACAAAACGATGCACAAAAAAAGTCCATTATGTGCTTTATTCTTCTCTAACATCAGTGGCAATGGGGTCCTCCGGTCATTTCCAGTCTACAGTGATGAAGAGATTGGATCGGCCTGTGGACAATAGCATTCTCACAGATGGTAAGGAAAGTGGCAGCACATGAACAGACTGTGTATCCTGTGTTTGCTAAGACGAGGTACCCATCCAGAATGCACAAACAGCCCCTGCTGAATTAAGTCACCTCCAGGGAAGGGAAGGCCACTGGCTACTCCAGCTCAGTGTTAATTGTTGCTCTTTGTAGGTTGCCTTCACAGGTGCTCACACAAACTCATTCACTAGGGGAGGGTGCTGGCATGTAGAAAAGTCAGTAATCTCCTTCTGCTCCTTTCCCCTACCTTTGTGCCTTCAAGGACAGCACCTAAATAAATTTCATGGAGACTGTGCCTTCATGGCAGCTTAGCTTGTCTTCTGCCCATCTCTCTGAATCCCTTGCAATTTGAACGGTGTAGGCAAAGAAAACCTGGTAGAGGGCACCAGCAGGTCATGGGATGCAGGGACAGATGCTTATGTAGATAGTGCAAACACAAATAGAGCTGTGAAGCACAAGCCCTGCTCATGTTGGAAAGCTGTGGGAGGGCCTCATCACCTGTAATGCCTGCACTGCTCATCTGGGAGTCAGCACTATGCCTCTCTGCTGCAGATGGTGTAGCCAGGAGAACATCTTCTCCCTCTCTTTTTCTTTTTTTTCTCAGTTAAGAAACAGACCAACCATGAAACGAAGTGCTGCATGTCTGATTGCCCAGGAGAATGGTGCAGACTCAGGACTGAAGCACAAACAAAGGTGGGTTTAGATCCCAGCTGGGAGAGTCTGAAGTAGAGAGCCCAGAAGAACAGATAGAGGCATGTGTTGAGCAGTGACTCGCGAGCATTTTGTTTTGTCTTCTCTAATGGGCAGAGATTACATGTAGGTCTTCTCCCTCCCACTCTGACCTCTAACTCAGTCATAGAACTGACTATATTATCATAGAATGGCTTGAGTTGGAAGGGACCTTAAAGACCACCTGGTTCCAACCCCCCTGCCATGGGCAGGGACACCTCCTACCAGACCAGGTTGCCCAAAGCCCCATCCAGCCTGGCCTTGAGCACCTCCAGGGATGGGGCATCCACAGCTTCTCTGGGCAACCTGTTCCAATACCTCACCACCCTTACAGTGAAGAAGGTATATTGGTCTCCTGCAAATTTTGTCACGGGGGAATGGTGACAGCCACCTCCATGATAGCTGAATTCTTCTCAGAGCCATGGTAACAATGCTGCTAATTAAGGGACACAAAAAAATGAACAGCTTCCCCTCCCTCTCGGTCTCTTTTTCACAGGCACAGACACACGCAAACACACAAACCCCCAAAGTAAAAGATGAAGGCTGACCTGAAGGATATGCTAGCTCTGGAGAGGGAGAGTGTACATGTAGGTCACCCCAGCTTTCTCCCCTTTGCAGTATCTGCAGCGTTTCCAGAGCTGCATGGTAGTGGGACTGCACCAGCAGGACTGCACAGCCTGCACTACCCAGGATGCTTCAGACAGGTTTGTAACAATAAGGTTGTGTCAAGCTGTAAAATTAAGCATCTTTGCCTCTGTAATTTCCCATTGCTTTACCTGCAAGGTACTTAATCAAAGCATAGCTGGGAAGAGACCTGTAGGTTTCATCACTGTAAGGGGCTGGTAGGGTTTGTTTAACTTCCAGCCAAGGAGAGCTGCTTCTGTGTCAGCCAGGCTAAGCTTGTTCTTGTGCCTCCCTCCTGTCCATGGATTACAGGGTTCAGCCTGGACAAAAGATCCTACAGAGTGTTTCAAAGACTTCAGCTCTTCCTTTCTAGTTAATGCTTTTTACCATTGTTTATACTGTGACACAGCCGGGGCTCTGTCCCTGCTGTAACGAGCCACACCACATGGAACCATGCATAGCCTTCTTCATCCTGTGCATCACAAGAGTGCATCATGCACCTCTTGCACTCCACACAGAACTCAGGTTATGCCTTGTTTTCAGCCTGTTCCAGACAGCAAACTCCCCTTTCCCAGGCTGAGCATCCTCACACACACCTTGTCCCTTCCTAGGGTGGATAATTAATTTCACCAGCAGGCTTCTGCCTGTTTATGCTGCACATCCCAACTGAAATTAATTACCCATATTAAAGTTTTCAAGCTAAAAATGAAACATCCCTGAAGATGCTATCTATGCCCTTAAAACATTTTTTGTGCTGCCATGCAGAAATTCTGAATGTCTTTTTTTTTTTTTTTTTATCATGAGTAGCCAGCAGGCTCACTTCCTCTCGCACAGTCTTTGCGTCAGCCTATTGCCTCAAAATTTGCATCTCTGCAGGAGCCCACAGGCCCTTGCCCCATGCTGCCTATTTAACACACTGTGAATCCCCTCAGCTAAGGCCTTGGTCCAGTAGGAGACCATTGAGGATCTCCTCAGCTCCTGCAAGTTCCAGTTCCAGAGTGAAACCACATGGTGAAGAATGTAAATTTGTGCTGTAGTGCCAGTCTTGCAGTAAAAGTAATCATTTCTTGGTAACAGTTTTTTTTTTCCCTTCATAAATAGATAAATTAATTAAATGATTATTTGTAATTGTTGCTAAAACAAATCTGTCCTCATAAGTTCTTATTTTTAAAAAGAACTGGTAATGTCTCTGAAAATGCACCACATTCTAGTTATTATTAAAGTTCACTACCATTCCAAAGCTAAAAGAATGCCCAGCATTTCAGTATTGACTAATTAAATACCTGAAATTTTTGAGAGAGGTGTTCAGTCCTAAATGTTGGGGGAAAAGTGCACGGCTTTTCCAGAATATATACCAAAACTGGCTTATGAGATGAAACACAAATTGTTTGACATTCTTGCTTTAGTGTTATGAACTTGGGTGTGTGTGGTTTTTTTTTTTCAAAATATACATGTTATTTACTTACTATATGAATGGCCATTCTGCATCAGACCAAAAGTCCATTCAGTCCCATCTTCACTAGCTGTTGTAGGCAGATCCCAAGGGAAGAGTAAGAACAGGACAAGAACATGTGATATTCTCCTCTCATATTCTTCCAGTCTCCAACTGTTTTCAAGTGGAGACATTTGCTGTGCTAGAAGTGGTTTCTGTGTAATTAGTAACACACAGTGCATTTCTTTCCTATGGATTTGTCCAGTCTTCATTGAATACGTCAGCCTTTGAAATCTCTTGTCTAGTTTTCTCCCACAAATGGGAAGGCTTCTTTCTCTCTCTCTCTCTTTTTTTGTTTCCTTTGTTTTGTTCATTTGTTTAAATGTTTTAATGGAAGCTGAGATGTTCACAGAAGTGAATGGTCAGGGCTTCAAGAAGGAGACAATATACTGTGAGAGCTGGAAACACCAGAAATTGGGAATAAACCCTTCATGTCAAGAAAGGCATAAGCCAGCTTCTGACTGGTGATGGTTAAGAAGAAACCAGCCTTGTAATTTATTTCATAACCCTGTACTAAGCTGTATTTTGCAGCTTTCTTTCAGGCATTTGGTGCTGGTCATTGCCAGCAGTAGCGACTAAACTGTGTGGACCTTAAACAGGAAAGTTTCTGTTTCCCTGTTCCAACAGTTCACTTTATTTATTTCTTAACTGAAGAAATGTGTAGATTTGACAAATGGTTTGTTTCCTTCCAGAGCTAAACTTCTGTCATCCACACGAACAAGTGCTTTATCCATTGATCTAAAATACTTTCCTTCTCTAATTAGTCTGTGGCAGGGATGTGCACATATTTTCCCATACTTGCTCCTTTGCCTGTATGCTTTCAAGCTTTTTCCATCCCTACTGTCTTTTCTGTAAGAACAGTACGTCTGATAAAGCAATTTTTAAATGCTGCTAGTCCCTTTGGCCTTTTTCCCCCCTCTATTTTTGCTACCTTGGGACCAACAACTGCCCCAGAACCTACAGGAAAGCACAGCCTTCCTACTGATGACAGCTGTAATGTTTGTACCCCTTGAAGTCAAGCCAAGGAATGTCCTAACACAAGACCTTGGTCCTTATTGTTCCCTGCAAAGTCTATCCGGCCCGTGAATACACTATAACAAGTCTACACAAACCTCAGACTTCGTTTCTGGTGAAGAGCACAGGACTCTGCGCTACAGGAAAGCCATCGGAAGGCTGCACAAGCAAAGCACACGCTACAGTATTTCTAGCAGTGTCAAACACCCCAAGTAATGAAACTGTTCTCCTCTGTCCTAAGAGGTATGGATGCTACTGTGCCTGTGTCAACCAGTGGGCTGGCTTTGCTGAATGCATCCACCCCATTCAATTGGAGGTGGTCAGGGTGGGAGTGCAGGCACTGGACCTTTGGCCACCCTCAGTGCTGATTTCTCTGTGTCTAGCAGGGAGCAACCTGACTCCATACCTGCACAAAATGGAGCAGCAGTGCCACTGCCTGTCCCCAGCCACAACCTCATTCAGTGCAAGGAAGGGGGGGAGAGCAGGGTTTGTAAAGGAATGTGGCTATGACCAAGGGATGAAGAAGATATGTGGTAGCAGAGAGGAATCATGTAATCACAGAATAACAGAATCACAGAATGGTTGCTGTTGGCAAGGACCTTTGGAGGCCATCTGCTCCAACCCCCTGCTCAAGTAGGGCCACCCAGAGCAGGCTGCCCAGGACCGTGCCCAGGTGGCTTTTGGAGATCTCCTAGGGGGAAAGTTGTTGAATTTGACCCACCGGTGACTATATATGAGAACAGTGACATTAAAGATATCAGTCAGGTTCTGCTCTCAAAACCATTCATCTTGTATCTTCATGCAGCCTTCAGCTGTCACATAGCCCACCCCATCTGAGTGCAGCTTGGAGAGTCAGGACAGTAATGATTGATCCAGCTCTCCTGCAGGGTCACTTCAAAATGATTTCTGCTCCAAAAATTAAAAAATCAAACCTTAACTCTTCATCTGTCTTTCATCTTCATCTGGACTAATTTTAAAATGCCAATAAAAAGGTAAATAAAGGACATCACTTGGTGTGGAAAGCCAGGAAAAATGTCTGTATCCTGAATCTGTTCAATAATATGACAGCTGCCTGCCTGATGCTGCGTGGCCTCCAGCAACACAAGGGTGTGTTTTCAGAAGTATTTTATCACTGTGGATGCCCACGGACTCAGGTGTTCATGGTGGAACCTCGGGTGCAAAATGTTTTGAGGTGCCACAAATCAGCCCAAAATCAACAGAGGATGCAGAGGCTTTTCAGCTGCTGGGAGTCTCCAGGTGGGCACTAAAATGTAGAAGGTACCCAAAGTGAGGAAGTTTTATCAGGTCTGCTCCTTAATTATCTCTAAATTGGCAGTACTAAAACTCAGCTGCTCCACCGCGTTCCTGTAAAGGTTAAATAGTGGTGTTATTAAAGTGCTTTTAAAAGGTAATTAATCTGCATTTTTATTTTTAGAGCCAAAATTAACCATTAAAACAAATTTAAAAGATATGTCTCAATTTCCTGGCACTTGCCTACTATTTATGCTCTAGGAAAATCCATTTCTAAGGACCACTGCTTTTTTACCTACATCAGAAATTCTCAGTTAATGCATGCCATATCATAATAATTACATTTTTGTGTCATTTAACGCATTATGTATCTGCCAAACTCTCTCCTGGGCTTATTTTAAGTGCGACTGAATTCAAACTGAAACAGTGACCACACTAAAGCACTTCAATTTGGAGCAATTTCTCTTCCCTTTCCAAGGGAGTAAGAGAGGGACTGAGTGGTAGTCAGTGACAAGGAGGCCACAGAGCTGAGGGGAAACCACAATTTCTCTCCTTTGTGAAATTCCAATTGTTTGATTTTATTTATTTATTTTATTCCAGATCAAAGGAAGGGCTAATTAACAGAACTTCCTGTGATAAAAAAATCTTTAAAACTCTAACCTAGCATTTAAGAGAGTTCAGTTCATTCAATTGCTGAGAGGCAAAAAAAAAAAACAAAAAAAAACAAAAAAAAAAAAAACAGGCAGTTTAATATTAGAAGAGAGCAAAAGGTGCCAGGTAAATTGTAGTATATCCATAAGGAAAACTGGGAACATGAATTATACCTCCTCTGAGGCACACAAGGGTAAACCTCCACTTTGGTGCTAAACACAAAACAAAGTGACTCGTTCTTTATTTAAAAAAGTGAAATATTGTGATTTCATCTGAATGGTGACACAATATTTCATTTTGATGGCTTAATGAGAAACCAAATACTTTGGTCTAAATAGAAAATTCCCTTTGGATATCTTCATTTTTCTGGAGAATCTTTTTTTTTTTCTGACAGCAAAAGGACAAACATTTGATGGAAGATACCCAATCAATCTAACAAAAAGTCTGAATGACTGCCACTTCAGAGCTACACAGGAGGCTCCCCCAACAGCACTGAAGAATTTTAGCCCCTTACCTTTAATTTTATTCCCTAGAGTGTTTTTAACTGAAAATTATTGTCTCAAAAAATAACTCTGTTTGCATAGGCATACATTATTTCTGGCACAGGTAAGTGCTGAAAAGAGAAACTGTGCAGGATCTCTGCAGTACAGGAAACAGCAAAAGCTACAGACATGAATTTTCCTTTCCTTAAAAAGAATTGTGGATTTGACCTTTACATGTACCATGGAGCTCACTCAAAACCAGTAAGATTTCCACTGTAACAAAAATCATTGATCTTCATCAGTATCTAAGAATAATAGATTACAAAATCCTGTTGATTATTTATAGGAATTTTACCGGTGTTTCAAAAACCATCTAATAGAAAATCCAAACATCTTTTTCCAAGCCCTCCATCCCTGAGATCAGAAAGGTCACTACAATGTCTCATAGGACCTGTACAGCCATGGCTTTGCGCCCTCACTCAGCTCTGTGGACCAGAGTCTTGAACCAGTTTCCCACAGTCTACCAGATTCAAACATTTTGGAGAGAAGAAGCAATGTGAATTGAGAATAACCAATTCTAGAATGACATCAGGAGATACAAACTGGCCGTGGTGGCTCAGCTCACCATGGACACTGAGGGTATTATGAACCCTGTAACTCCCAAAGTAATTTGGGAGCTCAGGTTTCTGCTCTCAGGTAAAAATTTTAATTTTGAAATATGAGCTTCCAATCATTCTTTCTCCTAATTCTCCACAAAGTAATGATCTTAGCAAAAAGATCAGTTTTGTTAAAAAATCTGTTTGCAAACATGAAATTTTATAAAATGAAAATGATCAACCCATCCTATTTTCATATGATAATGGTTTCAGTGTGGTTAATGTAAAGTTCCTTCAGACTGGTGCCTTCACTCTGCTACCCTGATCTACTCCCCATAAACAGATAGCACTCACTAACAACAGTGAAAACCACAAAATGAATTATGACACTTTTTCGTCTAGGAGATGACTGTGGGTGCTTAATACCAGTCCATCTGTGAATTTGGTAGTAATACACACCATGTTGGCCATTAGAAAAGCACATATTGGAGCAATCCAGGCTGCCCCAGCTCCCAACACATGCTGAGCTGCTTATCGGAGGTGGTTTCCATACAGGTCAAGTGTGTGACTCCTTAAGAGAAGATCCAGAGAAAGAGCTCAGGAGGACATTGGATGCCAGAGCAGGAGAAAGGCATCAGAGCATGAAATAGGAGCAGAAAAGAGCAACTCTCATGCTCAAAACCTAAGAGCTACCAGACCTGTATAATAAACAGCCACTGGAGTACTTATATTTGTTTTCTTTAGAGGTGGCTGAGAACATAATCAGAGATGGAGGTCAGGAGTTAGACATAAACAGTCCCTCCCTTCCATGTCAAGAAGGGTGAAAAGCCAGACGCATCAATCGTGTGAAGAGATGTCATTCCACTGCAGCTCACAAAGGTGCTCTGATTTATTCCACTTGATTTTCCAAATGTTAATTTCATGCAGGAAATTATGCAAAGTCTTATTCCCTGCAGGATGAGAGAGGGAAACATAAGCCTGGTTCATAGGGCAGTAAGCACAGCCCCATTAGCTTTCAGTTCAGCTTGGTCAGAAGTGCTGTAAAATGTCTTTCCAAACAACTAGATGAAGCACGGTATCTTTTAAGCTCACTAAAAACAGTGATATTTTGCATGGGGAAAGCAGCAGTATTGAGGCAGACCTGAAATCTCCCCACCTCAATTCTGCTGCAGAGACTGGGCATCCCTCCAGCTGCCTGTCTGCGTCCAGCCATGTCTTTGTTCCTTCCTATTGCCTTATTTTAATTGTTCAGTTTCCACTTTCTCAACCCTCTAAATGGAAATTGCTGAGCCTCCTGGGTTTTGGTAGAGTTAACAACATCAGGTGACAGTCTCTAAGCCTTCTCTATTTCCAAGTACCCCTGCATGAGCATGAGGAGTGCTCATGACATTCCTCCACTGGTTTCCTTCATTAGATTTCTTTGTATTGGTCCTCTTGATGTAGGAGTATTGCACAGCAGTATTCAGATATGAGTCCTATTCTACAGGGATTGGGAGGAGGACAGATATACTCTGCCTGCAAGCAAGGACATAAGTACAATTTGAAACAGAGATTGACTACCTCAACGTATTGTCCTACAACCAGTTCTCATTTAAAATGATTCCTAGCAGGAAACCATCCCACCACTTGACACAGCTCATCCCAGTGACAGAGCCTGCAAAGGGGAGAGCTGGGGGTTCAGAAGGCCAGGATGGAGGGCTAGAGACCAAGCCAGCCAGCCAGGCCAACCACACAGTTGCCAGCTCTTACACCTGCCTTGAGAAAGACACACATGCATGGAAACTTGACCACTTTGTAGTGTGTTTTTTGGTGTTTTTTTTTTGTTGTTGGTTGGTTGGTTGGTTTTGTTGCTGTTGTTGTTGTTTGGTTTGGTTTGGTTTTGTTTCTTAATAAAGGAAAATGCAAACATTTTTACAAGGTTATTACCCCTTGCAGGAGGAGAAAGCAAAGCTCAGACCAGAGCTTATACCTGCTTGCAGTTGTGGCAGGGGCTGAGCTTACACTGCCAGACTTTGCCTCTGCCTCTAGCCTCTGACTTCACCACCATGCCATGCCACAGCTTATGTGGCACGTGTGTTTTATTCACTGTCTTATTTTGCTTACTGAAGTACGTAACTCCTAAGGGTTTTGCTGGCCTGGCCATATATCTCTTGTTTTGCTGCATTGTAATGCCACTTTTGAAGCTATCAGAGATTTTTTTAAGCTGAGCCAGAACAGCTGGCTTCTGGTAACACCAGTCATGTATCAGACCATCTTCAGCTCTCATTCGTCCTCACTACTGACTTTGCTAAAGTGCTTCAGAGAAGTACTATTTACACAATCCTCTCCTGCTCTCCACTTAATAACAAGACTACCTCAAGGCAAGAGAGAGTTAGGGTACTGAAGTGGGAAGCAACCAATTCACCTGCATTCAGCTGGCTGGGTATAAGAGCAAGTGTTTCTCACAGCCTTCTTGCCTTCTAATCTCACAGATACCTCCCCATCAACCTGCCCACAGTCAGCAGACAATCTCTGACCAGGCCTGCTTAATACATAATATATAGATCTTAGAACACACTGAATTTTACCAAGCCCACAGAATGTAACTTTCTGAATAAAAATTCACCCCTTAAAAACATAAACAAACAAAAAAAACAAAACACCTTTAATGCCAAAATCTGCTTCTGATTAACTTGTTTTCACAAACTTTTCACCACTACTGTCAACAGAGTTGGGCTGAATTAACTTGGAAGTGGAGTCAGCATCAGACCTAGCTGACCATCTCACTTTGAGGTGTCTCCTTTCTTTTTGGTTCTTTTCCTTGTATTGTAAAAGTCCACTTCCAACACCAACATCTCTGTTGTTTCAGTTGCTTGCAATGCCTCCGTTTCCAGCTAGAGAACTGATTTTTCCTAGAGCACAGTCCTGTATGTACCCGAGCTTACTCGTTACAACCTACAGTTTCCATACTGCAGCCCTGGGCCACTGCACAATATAAACAATAGCTGTGTCTTGAAAACCATCCAAAATAAACGGGTCTCTGTGCCTGTGCTGTTCTCAGATCTGTAAAGAGAGCTTACTGTATATACAGTTGGTTTAATCCTGTGAATAGTCTGGAAAGTAAGATATAATGTTCATTTCTAACTGATGGGTTCTTTGTTGGGGTCCTGCTATAGAGAACTTATCCCTGGATTATTCTTTGCTCTCTGTGGCCAACTGAATGGTTGAGCTATGTTTCTAAAGCTTTTTTTTTTTTTCTTCACAGTAAAATTAACCATCTGTAACAAGGAAAGAAATAATAAAAAAGGGCAAATAATCACCCTACATCATTATGACTTGGCAAAACAGTCATAATAAGTAGCTAGAGCTGGAGTAAATATTTGCCAATACTCTGAACATTCAGAGGCATGCTGTGCACCTGGGATTTTTACTAATATTTCCTAGATACTCATATTTTTCTTTTTGCCTCCAGCACACTTTACTGCTGTCTGAGTAAACTCCTCAGAGATGCTGTTTTCACAATCATCTCCCACATTTTATAATTCAGTGGCAGTTTATCACTCCTTTCAGTAATCCACAGTGGCATATACTGAATCTTCTGCTACAGGGTTGTCAGGCATGAGATCTTCCCTCCAACACAGAGCAGCTGGTTTGCTGACCTAGTCATGACAGAATTTCAGGTCACAGTGGAAGGATCTTAGTAAGACAAGAGACTAATGTCTCCATGAAAGGGTAGGCTGTAATTTGGAGGAGTAGACCTAAGAGGATAAACTGGAAATATAGCCAACTCAGGTTAAAGACTTACATTTTTTTTTCTCATATCAGTCTGGGTCATACATGGCCATATGAATTCCTAAAGTCATGGTTCTCTGTTGTATATGATTACATTTTACTGAATTTCCATGATTCTAGTTGTCCAGGTTGCCTTATTCCTCAGCAGAAAATTCTTATCTTTCTCTGATTGACCAAGCCTCCTAATTTCCTTAGCAAACTAGTAAAAAAATTCCCAGTGGTGTTATAATACTGCATTGATATGTAAGGAATACTGGATTAATTATTCTGGCTATCAGTAATGAGAAAATTGAGTATCAGTCACAAGACTAGCCTTTGAAGAATGCACTAAGAATCCCATTCAAACTGATTGATTCCTCTTTCACTACAAGACTGTCATCTGCCTTCTAGTCTGTGCCTTACCCCCTTATAAGCAATGTACATCTTCTTCAGCGTAACTAGTAACTTCTTGTGTGGTACCAATTAAAAAAGAAAATCTGGATAAACTGACCTATGTTTTTTCTTGTCTAGAAAATCAGTTATCTCATCAAAGAAAAATATGAGACAAATCTGGCCGAAGTTATTTTTTGTGAAACCAAGTTGCATTGCATCAGTTTATCTTCATGTATTTGCATATTCCTTCTTTCAAAATTTGTTCTCTAGTCTTGTATGCCATTGAATTCAGACTAATGGCCCTGTTGTTTTTTAAGTTGCTTTTTCTACTTCTTGTAGTATAGATAGTACATTTACTATTTGCTACACATATGGCTTGAGTTCTCAATTTGCTAGGATTTTAAAATAACTTTGCAATTTCAATGTTAGTTCATTCAGTACATAGAATGAATGCTACCCAGCCCAGCTGATCCAGATGCACTGACCTTCATGAGTTTTACTTCCACCTTGGGAACAGTACATTGCTTTTCCCTATACCCATTCCACTAATGAGCATCTGTGCCCTGGCTTACTCAAATGGAATCCATTTTCTTCTTGAAAGATGAAGTATTCATTGAAGGGTAGGACCATAACATCCTCCTGGGAAAACGGTCCCTTTTGTTTTTCCTTAAATGTTTTTCATAATCTCACATGTTGTTTGGCTGTCCTGATACTTCATGATCATTAAGTATAATTTTCTTTTCTGATCACTCCCGTTCTCTCTTCCTGCAGGCTTTCTACTACTATTTTGTGTTGTGATTATCCACCCATAAGCTTCCAAGACGTACTCTTTTTTTGGCTTGCTTTGCCTGCAAGTTCCAAATATACTTTTCATTTCTGTAAACAGGAGAATACGGTTTAGTGGAGGTGTTTCGAATGAGGTTCTGCAGGGACTGGTCCCTGGCCTTAGGCTTTTGAATTTTGTTTGTTTGTTTGGTTGGTTTTTTTAGTCTGGAATGAAAGAACATTATTATCTTCAAAATCTGCAGATGACAGAAAAGTAAAGAAACATTAAACAAGGAAGAAGAAAGAACTAGATAGAACTAGTGTGGTCCTTAGATGTACAAGAAGAATAAATGTAGATTTATATTAATTTTGCATTTCACATGGAGGAAACTGCTGTTGAGTACAGCTCTGTTAGACAACTAGGTGAATGAAAGTAGATGAATGTGGGAGAATCCGAGAACTTCAAGAATGATACAGGACTGGAAGTTTTTCTTTATTGTGATTGATTTAGGGAGGAGCCAGCCTGTGGGGAGCATGTAATATGAGTGTCTAAGATTAGTGTAGAGCCACGTCTGTGAGATTTTGGTGTATCAATGTGACGGTTGATAGAAACGGGCTATGATGGAGGGGTGGGCTAGACGTGGGATAGTACCTCATGTCTTTCCTCCTTCTTCGTTCTACCTTGTCCAGCTTCCTGTAGCGTAAATGCACTTTTGCTTCTGTCCTTCTACTGCAAAGCAGGAAATCTGTTTGACAGAGCCCATCTATTTCTGAGATGTTCTCTCCTGTATGCCCATCTAATTCTCTGCAGTGGTCTCGCTTTCCAGTGGAGAATGATTTCCTCTGCACACTCTAATCTCCAGAGGATCTCTGCCCATTTAGGTAGATGCCTCTGCTGACCATAATGTATCTCACTTGATAGTACTGCAACCACCAGTACGGAGAGATAATTCACTCTCCTGAACACTTTACAAGCTTTAGAAGTTCAGATTTTCACCTTTTCAAAAACAGAAAAGAGTAAGAGTTAACTGACAGTAACAACCTTTTAAAAGGCAGAGGTCCTCCAAGGATTTTGTATACACCAGGATTTTCAATGTTCTTAGATGCAGTGAGGCGGCTGCATTGATCATCATGTATCCCATTAAATCATTTATTGCTGAAGTCTCTCTACAAAATTCCTTTTAAAAAAACAGAGAATATTTTGTATTATTTATTACAAAATCATATTCTGCCAACAGTGATACTTACTTCATACAGAACTTCAGTAATGGTAAACTAACTGATTTACTGCAAACTAACTGATTTACTGGAATAGCTCTTACATTTTTAATAGCTCTGTCTGTGTGCCTGCTGTTATTTGCACCCTGCAAAAGTGGTAAATGAAATACAGACAGATGTTCTGAAAGCTGAAAAAGAACACTTCAGTTTTAACAAACAGCTACCTGTTGAGGACTTCTGCTGAAAATAATAATAACAATTTAAAAAATATATATATCAATTTCTAGCTTGCTTCTAATGAACTGGCATTAAACAGGTTAGAAAGTATCACCAGCCTTACTGTTGTCACTGTGGTTTTGAAAGACAGACCACTGATTGGTGATAAACAGAGTTCATTTCCAGATGAGCAAGAGTTTATCAATCAAAACTCATAGAATAAGTTTGTCCTACCAAAGATCATACTCAACAGACATACTCTGTTCACAGTGAACTGCTGACCATCTTCATTTAAAGTAACTGCTAAGCACCAGGAGTTTAAATAAGCCTACAGGAGAAAGTACAGTGTCAAATAATATATGTTGCAAAGATGTAACAGGGCAAATTCAGCCTAAGTCTCACTCCTTTGAAAATCCATAGATTAGAACAAATTTGGTTTAGTGTATTGAAAGTGAAGTGAATCAGCTGGAGGCTGGTTTCAGGGGTTACTTCTTATTCACAGCTCACGTGCTCCGCACAGAGAAATTGAAGTAGTTAATGCTACCTGGTTTCTTGAAATTCACAGCATTAAAACTCCAAATGTGCCAGATTTCAAATGTGCCCAGCAAGAATAAACGACAGATTTTTTTCTACTGAGAGCTGGAACCATACTGAGTGAATCCATGAGGAACAGGTACCTCCCAGCCTGATGGCGATATATAAAGGGTCGTGCAACTGAATTTTTATTTTTTTCCCTCTCTTAATACCCTGTAAAGCTTATGGATGTTGCTGTTCAGTTACCTAGCAGTTCTGTATATAAAGCCTCATGAAAATAACATCTCTTTAAACTGTTTTGTCTCAGCTGCATGTAGACCCTCTTTGTAACCACATTCAGTGCCATGCGTGACACACAGATTTCAATTCAAGCTGCTTAATCTCATTTTAGAAAATAAATACAGGCAGGCATGGCAGAGGCATCTGAGTATGTGGATAGTTGCCTTTGTATTTTGATATAAGCCTATCCCAATGACAAGCAATTTCAAGTGAATACTGTGCTTCATAGGGATATGCACTAAGATGTTACTGATAGATAATAAAAAAAAAAAAGTGTCTGTTTAAACAGGCTTAACGCTATTCAGTAACCTACACTAGAAATTATGCCCCTTTCTTGTAGATGCTAAGTGCTTTAAGCTAATGAATAGGGAAGAAAATGAAGGGGAAGTTACTAAGGGATTAGATTATTTACTGCATGACTTAGGACTCCCAGTCATGACACTCCATTAAGGGCTGCATAAATAAAATCTAACAGGGTCCCTGCTCCCAAAATGTACGAGCATTAGTTTTAGACAAGAGGGAAGACATATATGGTGACAGACAGACAGGAAAGTAAAATGAAACAGGCAGTGAATACCAGTCAGTCAGTAAGCTGTGCATCCACAGACAAGCCATTCACAACCTTTCATTTAGCTCACTAAAAGACAGCAAAATCCTTTACCCTCCCAGTACGCTGCTGGAATACTGTAACCACACACAAATACAGGAATCATGACTCCACGCTTCCCTCCAGCCTTCAGAAGAAATCAACATAATGTGGTTAACAAGACACACTTACATGTGAATGAATTGCAGCAAAATGCAAACCTGGCAGTTCAAATATAAAATGTCAAGGCCTTCCAGAAGTGATTAGCATCATAGCATCGAGTAAGATTACTAGAGGCATGACTGACTAATTGGCAATGCTAAATTTATTTTTAAATGCCAAACAGCATCTTATTGATGTGGGTTGCTATATGGACAATATATAGCACTTGGTAACTGGTGGCCCACATATCTTGGGCATTCATTTGTAACTCATAGAAACAAACAACATCCAAAGGGTTTGTCAGCTGACTGGCACAAATGACAGTGGCCAGTGCTAATACATACCACTGTGTCCCTAGATGAAGGACAGCTAACTGATGGCATTCTTGCTAAAGTACTTTTAAATAGCCAAAATTATATATATATTGATTTTAATGGAAAAGATACATTCCAGATGCTATAGAGATATTATAACAGGGCTAGCCCCAAGGAAGCTGAAACAGCAGTTGGTGACTGACTTGGCTGCTGTAGAAATATGGTTTTGCTGGGAGATGTTTACTTTTACTCCTTTCGGTTTCTTGCTGAAAAGCTCAGGCATTGTGCTTGTAATTTTAACTACTTATAGAAGCATCTTAACGTGAGTTTTGACATGTGAGGTGGTGCAGTTCCTGCCCCAGGGAGAACTTGTATGTACATCTCCAAGATACAAAACAGACACATCTGGAGAAACAGAAAGGATAAAGTGACATCACATCTCCAATATAACAGTGGCACTGTTACTGTTGAAGTGCTCAAGAGCAGGTCTTTCTAAGTTCTCTACCTGCATGAGGTGTGTAATAAATGACAAGAGAAAGCAGGGAGAAAATGTAGAAAATTCCTCTACTGAAAGGGTAAAGAGAAGGATTTGATTAAAATGAAGTAAGATCCTTCCTCACCATCTTTGACAGCCATAGCTGTGATCCACATCTGCACTTGCACTATGAGGTTTCAGAGGAAAGCACAATTGTGTCACACAGTGGACAAATAGTTTCTTAGCTCATCTCTGAAGATAGCGTCCACATATTCACATTGTCGCTGTCATCAAATTGCCTGATCAGGAAGAAGTACACGAGGCTTTCTTCAGACAGGAAGAAACCTTGCTGGAAAAGTTGGCCCATGCCATTGCAAGGCCACTCACAACTATCTCTGAAAGGTCATGGCAGATGGGGGGGAGTTCCTCGAGGACTGGAAGAAAGTAAATATCACTGCTGTTGTCAAGAATAAGAATCTAGGGAACTAGATGTTGGTCAGGTTCAAATCAGTTCCTGGGAATGTGATGGAACAAATAACCTTGGTAAACCTGTTTACAAATATTATGGAAAATAAGGCGATTAAAAGTTGTCATCAGGGTATTTAGGTAAGAAGGAGGACCCAGGCAACTACAGGCCAGTCAGCCTCACCTCCATCCCTGGAAAGGTCTCCTGAAAAGGTCATCCCTGGAACAGCTCATCCTGGAGATCATCTCGAAGCATGTGGAGGATAAGAAAGTGATCAGGAATAGTCAGCATAGATTCATCAAGGGGAAGTCATGTTTAACCGATCTGATATCCTTCTATAATGAGACGACTAGCTGGGTAGATGAGGGGAGAGCAGTAGATGTTGTCTACCTTGACTTCAGCAAGGCTTTTGACACTGTATCGCATTACATCCTCATGGCCAAGCTCAGCAAGTGCGGCCTAGATGAGTGGACAGTGAGGTGGATTGATAATTGGCTGGATGGCAGAGCTCAGAGAGTTATGCTTTGCGGTGTGGAGTCTAGTTGGAGGCCAGTAGCTAGTGGTGTCCCCCAGGGGTCAGTACTGGGTCCAGTGTTGTTCAATTTATTCAGCAACGACCTTGATGATGGAACAGAGTGCACCCTCAGCAAGTTTGCTGACGACACAAAGCTGGGAGGAATGGCTGATACCCCAGAGGGCTGCCATTCAGAAGGACCTCAACAGGCTGGAGGGACGGGCTGAGAAGAATCTCATGAAGTTCAACAAGGGCAAGTGCAGGGTCCTGCACCTAGGGAGGAATAACCCCAAGCACCCGTACAGGCTGGAGGCTGACCTGCTGGAGAGCAGCTCTGCAGAGAGGGACCTGGGAGTCCTGGTGGACAGCAGGCTGACCATAAGCCAGCAATGTGCCCTTTTGGCCAAGAAGGCCTACAGTATCCTGGGCTGCATTCGGAAGAGTGTTGCCAGCAGGTCAAGGGAGGTGATCCTCTCCCTCTGCTCAGCCCTGGTGAGGCCTCACCTGGAGTACTGTGTCCGGTTCTGGGCACCCCAGTACAAGAGGGACGTGGAACTACTAGAGTGAGTCCAGAGGAGAGCTATGAAGATAATTATAGGCCTGGAGCACCTGTCATATGAGGACAGACTGAAAGAACTGAGCCTGTTTAGCCTGGAAAAGAGAAGACTGAGAGGAGACCTCATCAATGTGTATAAATATCTGAGGGGAGGGTGTCATGAGGATGGAGCCTGTCTCTTCAATTGTGCCCAGCGACAGGACAAGAGGCAATGGGCACAAACTGAAGCACAGGAGGTTCCAGCTGAATATGAGAGGGCACTTATTGACTGTGAGGGTGACAGAGCACTGGAGCAGGCTGCCCAGTGAGGTTGTAGAGTCTCCTTCTCTGGAGATATTCAAAACCTGCCTGGATACCATCCTGCGCAATGTGCTCTAGGTGATCCTGTTTGGCAGGTGGGGTTGGACTAGCTGATCTTCAAAGGCCCCTTCCAACCTCGGCCATTTGGTGATTCTGGGATTATTCATTGTTGTACATAGAATTCAGTGTGAGGATGGTGTTAGATGGATTTCTGCAGTTAGCTGCACAAACAAGTATCACAGAATTCATGTTTCTGTAGTGCTAAAGATGTAATTCTCATGTTCTACATTTTAAAAAATCTAAAATATAGAGTATGAGCATTCATTAACTCCTTTAAAGTACTTGTTTTATACCAGTCATAACTGGAAATATTAATTCCTGTCAAAATACATCTCCAAAAATGTAACCTTTCCATACTTTGAAATAGGTGCACTGTAAACAAGAATTGACCTTGCAGTAACTGCTAAAATAAAGTTCTTTCAAAAAACTTGTTTGCCCCATTCCTGTTAGTGGGCACCAAGCAGATGGCTTATATTTATCAATTAAAAGCAGGACATCATCATTTTATGTAAATGTTTTATCAATTCTTAATTCAAATAGTAGAACATTCATTTCAGAAATAATCACAAGAAATCTATCTTTCACTGTTAAGGTACTGAATTTTATTTGCAGACTAAAACTCTGTTAATGTAACTTGTTAGCTGGTATATATTAAGAAAGGAAACAACCTCACAGCTTTGGTTCCAAGGTCTCTGACAAAAATGAAATTTATAAATACTTTCTGAAACTGGAACTTTGTATATTAAACACTTGAATGTTACAGCCAGACTCAGAACACAGTTAGGTCAAAAGGTAAAGATCATAACTATTGAAAACAAAGACTGATTTGAACACATAAAACATTTTTTCCCCGTTTCCTAGGATATTTTTTGTTTGTTTTATCTTGTTAACGATTCTAGGGTCTGCTAGAGCTTTGGAAATGCATCAGAAAACTAAGGAGAACATAGTAAAAAGATTTATTATGATTCTTGGGACAAACACTGCAGGTATGACCCTCTGCTTGAAAAGATTCAAATGGAGAAGAATTTATAAAAAATCTCCAACTGAAAGGCGTAGAAAGTAATTTAAATAACTGCAACTGCCATTGCTTTAATAACAATGATTCCTTAAGCAACCACAGTTCCATGATCTGCTATTTCTAATGTAAATTATTTTAATCAATATATGCCATGGAGTAGCAAACGTGTAATGGAACTAACAAGAAGACTACAATGAATAATGCTCCTTGAAATGAGGCATTTATCTCAATGAGTAATGCTCATTGGAATGAGACATTGGGAAGGTGATTCCAAGCTTCTAAGTCACTTCAGTAGGAATATAAAAGTTATACAGAATGTATGGTATTATTAAATACTCTGCATACTCTGAGACTTTTGAGTATTACATATACAAAAAAAAAAAAAAAGCTGAAATATTAATAAGAACCTCATTTAAGGCAGTGTCAAAGAAACAGCTGGCAAAAATGTGTTAAAACACAGTGACTGAAAGAACAAAACAAAACATAGCAAAGCAAAAAAGGAAATAAATAATGCATGAATTAGTGGTTTTTCTTGCATTGTTAAAAACACAACAGAGGATCAAATGACATTAAAAGAGAAACAAACATAAAAGCTTCTTTCTAGAAGATGAACTGTCAACATTCACAGAATCCGTCTTTAATTCAGTAAAAACATAAAAAGGAAAAAATACAAACAAAAATTCACATTTCTTATTAAAGAAGATTTGGAAGTCTACTTTACCCCTTTTTAGGATGTCTTTTTGTCAAGTTAGTAGACTTGTGGACTTAAAAAAATTATCTTTGTTCACCTAGGGGTTGAAATAGGAACACTGTATAAACAGAAAGATAAGCAAATACGTAGAAAACATATGCAAAAATCAGTAATTGTATAAAATCTCTTCATTTCTAACATTTTTCAGCATGTCTGGTGATTTCCATAGTGACATCTGTTCAAACACTGACCAGCCCCCCTAGCCCCTCTGAACTTCATGATGTTTGATTCTTGAGGCAAAGTCCAGGGCTCTGTTACCGTTTTTATTAGAGTCCCTGAGAGTTTTGCCATCCACTCGTTTCTCACTTTGATGAGAAAAAATCAGGCTCATGTTGCTGAAACCTAAACCAGAGGCTATTTCCAATGTGATATTTTTTGCACGGTCATTTCAGTACCTGGGCACAAGAACAAATGTGGGAACATATAATCCAGTCTCTGTTCTCATTGGTGAGTATGTGTGATACATCCTATTAAAAAGGACAGATATACCTAAACCAGCACTTTTTTTTTCATTACTTTTTTTTCCTTTCTGTAACAGTGAGGCCTATTGGTCAGACTGACAACCCAAGTGAACATTAGATGTTATTGCCCTTCCAGAAATGAAGAATGTCAGGGGAGGTGCAACACTGCAGCTTTTTCTCGGGCCAGCAGGTCAAATGCAGACATCCTCAGCTCTACTTTGGAATGATTTGTTGCTCTTAGTTAGCATACCAGGGTTGATTTTTTTTCCTGTTCTTGTTCCTCTTTGCTACTGAGGGCAGGATTTAGCTGCATAAATGTAAATGTCTGAGACTTTGTTTGCTGTTTGGATATCCCAACCAGCCCATAGCTGCCTCTCCAGAAGGCATGGCTTGTGACAAAGCCCTGTGTCATGTCTTCCAATCCTCTGCAAACATCTGCAAACCATACCTGAGGGTATCTTAAGTGACCCTACATGTTTATATTTAGGCAAGTGGTTCATGTTGTGATTGCCAGCATTGCTTTTCACTCTGCAATTGGCTCTCTCCAATCTCCAGGTAAGCTCTTGCACCTGGAAGGACAATGAGACTTTTGATTGTGGTTTCAGCTGCCTCAGGTGGAGCTGTCTTGAAGATTACACTCACAGCCAGCCTGTGGCTTACAGAGTAGGGACCAGGACCCAGAATGAGAACTGACATCTGATGGAGGGAAGCCTGTGCAGAATATAGGATGGAGTGCAGTGATTCCTAACTGTGTTCCTTCCTGAGAAAGCATATTAATGGGTGTTGCATAAACTGAAGTCTGTGGATGCCGTAGAGGCTAAGGTTAGTTAGAAGCATGGGACTGTGGCTTTGTTGTGAATTCAAATGGTTGGGTATGACTAGACCCATGTGAAATACAAATATATTTAATTACAGAGAAAGAAAGGAATGAACAACTTCCTGTACAGTGCTTGCAACTACAGTATTTGTGATATCAGGCTGGAAGTTCTCTAGTTGTTTTCAATTTTTATTTCAATATTTCAAATACTTTTAAATAAAAAGATAGAAGGACTTTTCAAATCGTATGAATGAAAACAGACATACCTGTATTTGAAGAGAAAAGGAGTTCCTGTTGTAGGCAGTGTTGATTATAAAACCCTTTATATCACTGGCAGATAGAGAAAATACTATTTGTTCTTACAGACTGATAGTATCTATATCTTTGTGGGGCATGAGGTTAATGTTTGGTTTTCTTGAGTGAACCTGAGAGTTTCTTGCTGATTGATCTCAACTCAGCTGCTGAAACCCTTCAGAAAAGCAACACAGACAGGAGATTGGGGAATAGCAGAACAACGTGCCTTAGATAGCAGGAGGAGTGCAGGAAGGTACTCTGTTAGGGAGGTACATGCAAGAAACAGTCTTACTTTCCCTGTGGGAGAGAGCAGATACCTTTAAATGTCTTGACTTCTTAAGAATGGGGCTCATAGAATCATAGAATGGTTGGAAGGGACTTTTAAAGATCATTTCCAACCCCCTGCCATGGGCAGAGATACCTTCCACTAGACCAGGTTGCTTAAGGACCCATCCAGCCTGCCCTGGGAGGAAGCACCACAATTTCTCTTGGCAACCTGTTCCAGTGCCTCACCACCCTCAAAATAAAGAATTCCTTCCTTATATTTAATCTAAATCTACTCTCTTTTAATTTAAATGTGATAGCCCTTGTCCTATCACTACATGCTCTGGTAAAGAGTCTCTCCCCATCTTTCCTGTAGGACTCCTTTATGTATTAGAAGGCCGCTGTAAGGTCTTCCCAGAGTCTTCTCTTCTCCAGGCTGAGCAACTCCAACTCCTTCAGCCTGTCTTCATGGGTGAGGTGCTCCAGCCCTCTGATCATCTTTGTGGCCCTCCTCTGGCCCCTTTCCAACAGGTCTCGCTCATGCTGGGAAACCTAGATCTAGATGTAGCACTCTAGGGTGGAGTCTCATGAGGGTGGAATAGAAAGGGAGAATCAATTCCCTCAACCTGCTGGCCATGCTGCTTTTGATGCAGCCCAGGATATGGTTGGCTTTCTGGGCTGCAAGTGCCCTGTATGGGGTCTGGCTGGGATGGAGTTACCTTTCCCTGCAGCGGCCCAATACAGTGCTGTGCTCTTCACTTGTAGCTAGATCAGCACTAATATCACACCAGTGTTGTGTCTACCACTGAGCAGTGCTGGCACAGCATCAAGACTCCCTCCACACGTGCCCCCCACAGCCATAAGGCTGGGGGTGAGCAAGATGTGGGGAGGGGACATCACCAGGGCAGCTGTCCTAAACCGACCAAAGGGATATTCCATACCATGTGTGTCACACTCAGCAATAAAAGGTGGGAAAGGGGAAGGAGAGGGGGGGCCCTTGTGATGATGTCTGTCCTCCCAAACAGCTGCTACACATAGTGAGGCACTGCTTCCTGGGACGTGGCTGAACATCGCTTGTTGATGGGAAGTAGAGAATAATTTTTTTCTTCCCTCTGTGCTTCTGCGTGACCTTTGCTTGTTTGTGTTTCTTTCTTTCTTTCTTTCTTTCTTTCTCTTTCAGTTAAACTAACCTTATCTCAACTCAAGAGTCTTTTTTTTTTTCTTTCCAGCTGTCCTGGTTTCAGGTAGGACAGAGTTAATTTTCCTCCTAGTAGCTGCTAGGGTGCTATGTTTTGGATTAGGATGAGAAGAGCGCTGATAACATGCTGATGTTTTAATTGTTGTAGAGCAGTGCTTACACCAAGCCAAAGACTTTTCAGCTTCTCGCTCTGTCCTGCCAGCGAGCAGGCTGAGGGTGCAGCAGGAGCTGGGAGGGGACAGACCCAGAACAGCTGACCCAAACTGGCCAAAGGGGTATTCCATACCATCTGACGTCATGCTGAACAATATATAGGGGTGGCTAGCCGGGGTGGGGGGCGCCGGCTGCTCAGGGATAGGCCGGGCATCGGTCAACGGGTGGTGAGCAATTGCATTGTGCATCACTTATTTCGTACACATTATTACTATTAATACTATTATTATTATTGTTGTTGTTGTTATTATTTTTCCTGTCTTAATAAACTGTCTTTATCTCAACTCACAGGCTTCACTTTCCCGTTTCTCTCCCCCATCCCAGAGAGGGAGGCGGGAGGGTGAGCGAACGGCTGTGTGGTGTTTGGCTGCCAGCCGGGCTAAACCACAACACCAGCATACTTTCTTTTTCCCCTCTTCTTCTGAGGAAGGGAGTGAGAGAGCAGTTGTGGTGGAGTTCAGCTGCCCAGCAAGGTAAAACCACCACATACCCACTGCCAGCTCATGTCCAATTTTTCACGCACCAGCGCCCCCAGGTCCTCTGCAGGGCTGGTCTCAATCCATTCATCACACAGTCTGTACTGATGTTTAGGATTGCTCTGACCCAGATGCAGGACCTTTCACTTGGCCTTGATGAACTTCATGAGGTTCATGTGGTCCCACCTCTCAAGCCTGTCAAGATACCTCAGGATGGCCTCCCTTCCCCCCAGACTGTCACCTGCATCACTCAGCTTGGTGTCATTTGCAGATTTCCTGGGGGTCCACTCAATCTTACTGTGTCATTTATAAAGATAGTAAACAGTACTGATCTCAACACTGAGGGACTGATCCCCTGAGGGACATCACTCATTACTGGTTTCCACAAGGACATTTGAGCTGTTGACCGCTACTCTTTGGATGTGGCCAACCAGCCATTTCCTTATCCACCAAACAGGTTGTGCAGCACAGCAAGGAAAGAAATATTTTTGTGGCAGATTCACTAAATCTGTCACACTGTTACACAGAGGGGTTGCAAACTACTAATACCAAATAAAGCTACAAAGCACATTTGCTAATAAAAACAAAGTTACATGTTTGCGATGTCAAATAAGATGCATTTTTTATCTGTGGTTTTCAAATGTCATTGTGAAGACCAAAAATAGGAAAAAAAGTCATGAATAATGGCCATTACCACCTCTGTGAAAGAAAATGATGGACAACAGTTATGTGCCCTGAGGTGGTCCTCGCATAGGCTTTCTCCTTCACAGATGTTCAGAGAGTTCTTTTCTCTGCTTTGTCAGGAGTCAGCTCAAATAAATGAACAAAAAAATCAATACATCCCTTAATCAGGAACAGCTTGCAGAGTTCATGAGAGGCTGCTGCAGCTTGCCAAGAGCCCATGACTCCTCTAGGTCACCCCACCCAGCAGCAGCTGCTACCCTGACTTTCCTTAGGGGTTTTCTGGGAGGCCCCTGCAATACCAGAACCAGCTCCCTGAGTATCGAGATGATCTCAAAGCAAAGCCTCGAAACTGCTGTTCCTGTTGACTGCCTCTTTTCTCTACACTCATCAAGGTACATTAGGCTTATGATCTCGCACTAGTCTGTGAAGAGCAAGGGACGATTCAGCTATCTGCCTCAACCATTTCTCTGAAGCTTGGAGTTACCTGTCTCTGAACACAGAGAACAGATCTCTGGACTTTGATGGAGACATGCTCAGACTAAACACTGAGCTTGCAGAAAGATAGAACAGGAGAACCTGAAGCAACATGTCTACATACGGTTTACAATTTAGACAGTAGGGGCAGGCAAAGGAAGAAGCATTGTCTCTGCTTTTTAGATTGCTGACTGCAGAAGAACTGGGATGACTGGTCTGCATGACGGGCTCATAGGAATGCAGTGAAGAAAAGTTTGAAAACTGGATATGCCAGACAGCCAGAAACCTTTTTCATTTGTGTTGTTTGTCTGTTTGTTTCATATTTAAGAAAGGCTGCTACGTTGAGATTCATCTACATAAACTTCACATACATATTTACACAGTGTATGATATATATATATAAGCATATTAAGGGCTACTGTGGGACTTAGAAATATCCTCCACACATCTATCTAGTTTCATCACATGCTGTTAGTCTTTGTTATCGTTTCACAGTCAGCAGTTCTCTACTTAAAAAATAATAATAATAATAATGTATGGCTTATTAGATGAGGGGAGAGCAGTGGATACTGTCTACCTAGACTTCACTAAGGCTTTTAACACTTCTTCCCATAAGGTACTCATAGAGAAGATGAAGTATGGGCTGGATGAGACAGTGAGGTAGACTGAAAAATGTTCATTCCAGAGGGTGGTAATCAGTGATACAGTCTAGCTGGAGGACAGGAACTAGTGTTGTACAGCAGGGGTCGATACTGGGTCCAGTCCTGTTTAGTATCTTCATTAATCACTTGGATAATGAGGCAAAGTGTTTTCTGAGCTAATCTGCAGATGACCCAAAACGGGGAGTTGTGGCTGGTAGGCCAGAGGGTTGCACTGCCATCTGGAGGGACATGGACAGGCTGGAGAAGTGAGCTGGCAGGAACCTCCTGAAGTTGAATAAGGGCAAGGGCAAAGTCCTGCAGGAGGAACAATCCCAGGCACCAGCACCTGCTGGGGGCTACCCAGCTGGAAAGCAGCTCTGCAGAAAAGGACATGGGGGTCCAGGTGGACACCAAGCTGAACGTGAGCCAGCAATGTGCCCTTGTGACAAAGAGGGTTCATGATATCCTGGGCTGCACTAGGCAAAATATTGCCAGCAGGTGGAGGGTGGTGATCCTCCTCCTGGTGAGGCCACCTGGGAGTACTGAGCCCAGTTGTGGGCTCCCCAGTACTAGAGAGAGACATGGACATGCTGGAGAGAGACCAGCAAAAGGCCGCAAAGAGGAAAGGACAGAAGCATCTCTCCTATGAGGAAAGGCTGAGAGACCTGGGACTGCAGCCTGTAGAAGAGAAGGATGAGGGGTGAATCTTAGCAATGGGTATAAATACCCATTCAATAGCCATCTGGACATGGCCCTGCGCAGCTTGCTGTAGGTGGCCCTGATTGAGCAGAGGGCATTGGACTAAATGGCCTTCAAGTATCCCTTCCAACAGCAGCCATTCTTTGAAAAATTATTTGAGACTAGATTTTGATTGAGAATTTTTGATAAATCACCTATTTCAATAGATGAGTTCCATTTCAGCTTTTAGGGGGAAAAAAAGTGTGAACTTTGGGAGTTTTTCCCATTTGCAAGACTTCTGTTCAACAACTTTTACTAGTTTCATCTGAAAAGGTACTTGAAAATTAAATGATCCATAATTTTCAGATTGCCAGTCCTTGAAACCTTTCAGGATTTCAGTTTTCTTTCCCTATTCTGTGCAAGGAAGAAAAAAAAATCTCAAAATGTCCTCTGGGATAAAACAAATAATTTCCTTCCCACTCCCTATCATCCCCAAGTGAAACACTGGTACCAACAGAATCAACAGAAGATTACCACTCACAATTGCCTTAGGCTAGGCAATATCCTTATGGATTTTATTATGCACTCCATTTTAAGTATAAAGAATTTATTTTTACACTGATAGAATCTTTCAAAGCAGTGAGCTTTCTGAAGCTCAGTCTCTGTGAAGTTGCTAACCTTTTTAATTAATGCCATGAAGACACTCAATTCTCCTTTGTACAATACAGTGAATTTAAATAAGTTAAAACAACAAGAAGAAAAAAAATCTCATTCTTTGGTCCTTATGAATTATTTGCAGACAGTCCTGCCAAAACTGCAAGATTTTATATCCACAAAGCTTTCCTTTTGCACCTTCAGATGGGGCAAAAATTCTCCTTTCTTCATTGTCGATGCGATAAGGTCTACAGTATGTGACCATGCATATTTTGAAACCTAGAGAAGCATAAGCAGAATTCAGTGTACTATTGAAAGTATTGTGTTCAGCCTTCAGGGTGAATTTTCTGATGCTGAAAGATTCAAATTAGACTTTTCAAGCTATTTTAACTTTATTTTTGACATGCAATATATAACATGGATATGTGAGATAACACAGTATTAGTTATCTTGTCACAAGGTTTGATAAGCTCATAAAGAATATTAGCAAAGTGGTGTTTAGCTCCCCACCTTTGTTCACTGGGGAAGGATTGGTAAGGCGGAAACCACTAGTGATGAGTTCAGAGAATGTGACTCAAAAAGATTTGCCTATTTCCCTTTATCTTGTAGCTTAGAGAATAAAGGGACTGTGAGAGGTAAAGAAGTCCTATGAGAAAGAGGGCAACAGACTGATGAAGTAAGCTGTTTATGATAGTATCTAATTTGTCAGCAAGGGGTCATAGCCTGACACTCTCCTACCCTGGTAGCAAACATTTTATGATGTGCAGACAGACTGTCTATTAAAAAATAAACAAATAAATAAATAAATAAAAGAGGCTGTAGAGCAAAACAAATATTCAAAGTCAGCCTCAGATACAGAAGAAGAGTGCTTACAGAATGGCTGGATACACTTTTCCAAGAAAAGAGGTCAGAAAGGTGCCATCACTAATGAGATTTGAACAACGTAGAAGGGGCTGATTAATTGTAAAGCTTTACAGAAACAGTTTTTTTGTGGACCATATGGTCTTCTCCTGCCCCCCTGTCTAATCTGAATTAAAGGTCTGTATCTAACCCTCCAGAATATGAGTAAATTGGGTGCTGGGTATGAAATACAGCTTTTCTGTCAATATATAGACCATGTAATATCTTAGCATGAGGGAACGTTGTTCTTACAAAGAGTGGTAAAGAATGGAAAGCATCTGCTAAAGCACATAATGTAGAAAGTCTCTTGCACATCTGCAGCCCCTGCTTAGAGGTGGACCCAGAAGCAGGACATACAAAGGTCTCTGATATTCAGAACTGGTTAACAAAGAGACATTTTACTACCCAATTCAGTCACTGGAGAACAGAGTGCCTATTGCCAGGAAAATTCCTACCTTATCAAGTCTGAGTTTCTTAAAAGTTTAAGCCCATGCACGTTCCTTTCGTAGCCCAAGGTGGCACCAGAAATGACATATTACTCAAAATTGTAATGAGTAGCCCACCCACCAGCTCACCTACCAATGACTTAAAATCTCAGTGAGCCCTTGGTGTGTCTCAGTTCTTTGTACAGATTTGCAGGGACTCACATACAATTGTCAGCGTTGTTATCAGAGGCAGCGCATTCACTTGCTTTGGCAATGTTGTACTGGTCTGTCATGATGAATGTCCATCTGTGTCTTTCCAGTGCAAGACTGACATTAATGTTCTTTATCTTCATCCTTCTGAAAGCTGCAGATTGTACAGCTTCTCCTGCCTCATTACACAATGATTTGATGAAGAAACTCGTAAGACCAGGGACATAGTTGGTGTGTTGTTGTGGTTATCTGCAGCTACTTTACATGTCAGTTGCGCTACGTCTCATTCATGAAGTAATACCAGTTGCAAAGATGCAGCATCGTGTTGTTTGTCTTGTTCAACTATTATTGTCTCACACTTTTGCAGATCTCCAGTTCCTCAGTCTCTCATGTTATAATCCATGTCGTTGCAAATTTCCTGTTGAAAATGTTTCAGTTAGATATAGATCATATTTCAGTTGACACATCTTAACATTAAGCTGCTTTAGTTATTATTCAGGGTCCAAATCCTTCACCTTTTCCAAGAGACACTTTGTTATTTGAACAGCATTTCTACCAAGATGTTGGACCTGATTACCAGAAATTAGGATTTAGATGTCTAACCCTAAATTTTGCCACAAATTGCTTAACTTATGCTCATTGTTGTGATCACACAAGAATTATTGTCACGGGCAAAACAGGGTCAAACTAGGGAGATTAATTTATTGCCTTTCACTAGCAGACTAGAGCAGTGAGAAACTAAAAGCAAACCAAAACACCTTTCCCCATCCACACTCTTCCACCTCCTCCTCCCTGAGCAGCACAGGGGAACAGGGAATGGGGGCTGCGGTCAGTCCCTGATGCTTCGTCTCTGCCGCTCCCTCACGGTCACTCCCTGCCCCTGCTCCAAGTGGGTCCCTCCCACGGGATGCCGTCCTTCCCGAACTGAGCCTGCGGGGGCTGCCCACAGGCAGCAGCTCTTCAAGAACTGCTCCCACACGGCTCCGTACCACGGGGTCCATCCATCCCCAGGGAGCAAACTGCTCCAGCACGGGTCCCCCACGGGCAGGCGGCAGCTCCCCCCCAGACCCGGCCCCAGGGCCTGCTCCTGCGGGGGCTCTCCGTGGGCCGCAGCCTCCTCCAGGCCACATCCACCTGCTCCACGTGGGCTCCTCCACGGGGAGGCTGCAGCGTGGAGATCTGCTCCGTGTGGGACCCATGGGCTGCAGGGGGACAGCCTGCTCCGCAGGGGCCTCTCCACAGGCCACAGGGGAACTGCTGCTGCCTGCCTGGAGCACCTCCTGCCGCACTGACATTGGGGGCTGCAGGGCTGGTTCTCACCCCTCTCCCCCAGCTGCTGTTGCATGGTGTTTTTTCCCTTCCTTAACTCTGCTCTCCCAGAGGCCCACCCAGCGTCACTCCCTGGCTCAGCTCCAGCCAGCAGCGGGTCCATTTTTGAGCCGATATGGGGCAGCTGCTGGGCTCTGCTTACAGAGGCCACCCCTGCAGCCCCCCACTGCCAAACCCTTGCCATGTAAACCCAATACAGTCTCTTTCTTCTTTTCTAAATACGCATACTGCAAGTATAGTACAGATCAAGTACTGCTGATTACTTTAAAAGAGACAGCCATGAGATCACCCTGCTCTTTGTGTAAAACCATAGCAACCACAACAACTTTCATGTCAACAAACTGTAGCAACAGCATAAGTCTTTTTAAGGCCAGGCCTTATTAATTTTAAGAATTTATGTCCACTAAAGTCATTGGGAAATTGAAAATCTGTGGTGAACTACAAGGAAAATGGACCAGATCCTCCACAGGTTATGCAATTATCAGCATTGCCAAGCCAGCCATTACAGAGCCATGCTTCAGGGAGCAAGAGAGTCATTCTAAGCTTGGCTGTTCTTATATATATAAAGTAGAGCATGACAATAGGAAACAAATGTTGCAGATGCCATGATGCTTTCCACAGTCTGTAGGCAGTCTGAGCATCACCTTTGAAATAGGGACAACCCCTCTGTCACTGCAGGGTATTAAAGTGAGGCCTATCCATAGCATCCCTCCTCTAACAACACCTCCACTGTAATTTCTACCTGGAAAAAGAAGCTGCAAGCCTCAACAGCCTATCCAAATATGCTAAGAGACTACTAAATCATGGAAAGAAAGACTGGCTCTTTATCTAGAGCAAGTGGGAGCCCTGAACATTTCATAGGAAAGATTCCTTGCCTGAATCTGCAGCTGAAGATAAGAAACAACAGCAGAACACCGTCATATAAACAATAGAGGCAAACAGCATCCAGAGGCTTTCTAGCTTCCTCTAGAAAGTAGATCAGCAGCTTATCAGCCACACAGCTCATACTTTTGACCTATATTGTTCTTAGTCCAGGGGGCAATAATCCTCATCCTTAGTCCAGGGGGCAAAACAAAACGATTACTGTTCCACGTATTGGTCACATTACACTACGAAGCAACTGTTGCCAAGTAGGATGCCCATTTCAATTCAATCAAAACAGAATGCAGGAGGCTAATTATAAATAATTTAATTGCCTTTTGATGATCTAACATCCATGATCCAGTCTAGATATTAAATTGAGCTAGATATTAAACCTCTAGCCAGGATGAAAAAACTTCCATTCAAAATTTATAACTGCAGCAAGCAATAATATTGGGTCACTTGGTTGAGGTCAAAGTGCATTATCCTGCACCATAGAAGCCCAAGAATGGAGGAGAAGAACAGGAATGTTCCACATCTATTGCATAACAGGATGCCTGCTTTGTTGGGATTGGTCACAGACTTCTGTAACCTTAATGATATCCTGACACCACTTCACTGATCTTTAAATCAAATGTCCCTATGTCTATGTTGCCTCTTAGGACATTTTATCCTGTAGAAATAAGCAGAAAGAAATATGCTGCAGATATCAATGACAAGCCTTCATTCTCACCACACGCAACATGCTTCAGCATAGGCACCTTTCTGAATTGCTAAACCTTCAGGACTTAGCTATGTAGAGTGAAAGAGAATGGACCTTCCATGGTGCTGTTATGTTGACATGATTTTCTCTGACATCAGATTCTTCATCACTTGACCTTCTAGTAAATCAGAGGAAAACCCATAGACATGCATCCTACCTTCCTGGCTTCAGATGCAGACTCATATGCTTGCTCACAAATGCGCTCATTCTAGTGCCTTCACTCTACCAGCACGTGGACAGCTATACAGAAAGGTCAAATCAACTGCATTTGGCATTCCTGGTAAACATTATTTTAAAATCTGGTAAACATGCATAGTCATGAAATACATGTTCAGAAAATACATAATAAAAATGCAAGATTCATCAACATTTAGGAGGATAAACTTGTCTTTGTGATGACTGCCCTAGCAAGAAAAATAACATTTAAGTCTTTAGCATTGTCTCTGGCCCATATTCTGGAAGCTTACATTTCACCTAGCTCTCTTTTTTTGTTCCCTGCCGCTGGTCCCAGGCCTTCAAAAATGCCAAGTGACATTTCAAGGCACTCCGTTCCAGTCACAGTTTTGGATCCACTGAAAGGCTGTCCCACTGTTAGGGAATGGAACTGGGACAGAGAGAGTAGTCTGAGTGCCCCAGAGATACCATGCTTATGACTCCCTTAGGACTGCAGAAAGGCAAATGTCAGATTTTTCTCTTTCTCCTACATGACTTGTTAGGAACACAGTATGTAGATCGTCATCCTCATTCATCCCTCCATTCTATTGCAATGTATAAATAACTTCTTTATCCAAACCTGTGTCTGCTAGGGAGTTAGCAAAAAGAGTAGGCCAATGCAGGTGAGGCTGCCACAGCTCCATGCCCCCAGGTCCAATCTGTAGCGAGGCTGAACATCTTTTCCAATTAGGCACACACACAAATGCATGTATATCACACATATATACATGCACAGGACAGCACATGTGCATCAAGCCCTCATACAAACACAGACAGCACCAATGGCCCCATCTTGTTCCCTCCCCTGGCTGATTAGAATGGAGGTCTGTTACTATGAAGTATACACATCAGCGCACACCTGCACACGGACACATATGTAAGTGGGTCTTGCACTCAACACTTAGACCCCACAGTGTCTGGCAGGCTGTCTGGAGCCCCTGGTCTCTCCAGTAGCCAGCTCTTCCATGTGTCTCACCCTCAGAGATGCCCCCCCTGGCTTCCTTGCCACTGCACCTACCCACCAGCTCATCCAGCTTGGTCTTTGCTAGTTGATCACACCCTGATACAAACCTCCACACTCAATGCTGGCACCTTCATCTTGCAGTCCCACCCCAGTTGCTGACACCCAACTGCCTTGATCCCTCCCTTTCCCCACATTTTGTTCCTCCCTAAACACCCTGTACTGTCTTGTGTGATCCCTGAATGCTCTTCCTTTGCATCCCATGATGAGTCCTGTGTTCCTGTAGCCAGCAACCTTGTACTGCAAGGCACTGCAGAACACCTCTCCATTGATTCACTGGGTGGGCATCCCTCAGTCCATGGTGCATCTTGGTGTATCTTCTTGGTGCACAGAGATGAGGTTTTTTATCACATAATCTGACAATGTCCTGCATATATACATTCTTATATTACTATTCCTAATAGTGCCGTCCTTTATTGTACATCTCCTTTAGCCCAGTGACACTCCTGAGATCAAATACTGACAAACGAGAGAGCTACCAGACTAAGAAAAGGATAGCGGCGTTATTTCTTAGTAATGAGGACCTCCTGATTGTGCACTCTTTGCTTAGGACATCTGCATCTGAAACAAGACCAAAGTTAACAGCATTTAGGTGTATCCTATTATACAGTTGTCCTAAAAGGGCAGCCACAGTACTGGAACAGCCTGATGTCTCCTTTGGTGTCCTGCAATGTTATTAACCACCTGATTACCTCCTTACCAGAAGGACGGAAGGCTTCTTTTTATTCTCATTTGCTTTACACCAACTTCAGATGATTAATCCTGAAATATGTATATTAAGATCCACTTCCTGTTTCTTAAAGAACTGTAAAGACTCAGATCTACTTTCTGTTTCAGAGCTCAGTTTTGTACCAGCCTTGGTGGAGTCTCCGTCCTCACAGTTGGAATTACTTGATGATAAGCATGACAAATCAAGAAAAGATATCTGATGTGGTCCTTCAGACTTCCAGGCCAGTTTCTGGTCTGCGTGTGGATATTTATCCTATCGTTTGGTCTTAATTTCTGTCCCACCAAAGTTTGCTTTTCTGTGATAGCGTGAAAATTACTGTCTCTGCTGTAAACTAAACTCCTCTCTCAGTATCGCAGAAGACAGCAGGAACCTTCTTTAAAGTGGGAAAGCAGCACTTAATCTGCACACAATAAGAAGAGTTCAATTGACTTTATCATCTTATTTGCTAAGTCTTGTCCTTTAGCTAGTCAATATTTGTAATGAGTAAGCCTGTCTTCCTCAAAGTTTATCTAAAGGTTTTCCAAACCATTTAAGGTTCATGAGTCTTAAACCTATTATACATTTTCTTCACAGGTTTTCTAGAATTTTCTGGAGTGTTCTACATTGCACATTGACATCAGGCAAGGGAAAATAATCTCCTGCTAGCACTAAGTGGGCAGAGTGAATCTAAGGTTGCTAATAGATATATAAGCCATCTAGCCATCAAAAAGTACATACCACTTAGGATCCAGTATCTTGAAAAAGATCATCTTTCATGATGAAGACTTCTTCCTAGCTTTATAGTATCTCAATTTCAAAAATGCAGCCGTGAAAAAGGAAAAATTAAGTTGAAAATATTGTTTTAAGGTAATTCATTAAACCTTCATCACCGGTTTGATTCCACCTGGAGAGAAAATCCTGTATACTGCACCAAATACAGTCAACTGCACAATATATACTATACTGTATATACAGTATATACTGTATATACAGTATAGTATATACTATATATATAGTATACTATAGTATATATATATAGTATACTATATATATACAGCATAGTATATACTGTATATACAGTATAGTATATACTGTGCAGTATATGCATATCATATGTATACTATGTATAGTACTGCATCCACAAACACAACATAGTACATTATAAGGAATGTATGCTATATGAACATTTTTTAGATTTGTTACTGTTATATGCATTGATTGTGCATTTAAATATGAAATATTAAATATGAAAAAATGCAGTAAGATGATAAATTGCTGATAATGAATGCCATAGAGGTAAACAGCAAAAGATCTTAAACTTGAAATCATTTAAGTATTGTAAGGGAAGAGGGGAGCCTGCACCAAAACAGTGAAAGATTTGATGCAGTGGAAAATAAATTATTCCTCATCTAAGGGTGAGAAAACCTACGGAACCCGAAGTAGCTCCAGAAACCATACCAGCAATATCACTGGGAGAAAATATTAAGGGTAAGAAACAAATTTTGCAGGGGATCTGTAATGATGTTTTATTCAAACAACAGCTCCTGTTGGAAACAGTGGTCAAGATTTTGAGCACACAAACCAAACTTCAAGAGCATCCTAATGACAGGTATTACAAGCAGCATTACAAGTTCTTGCAGAAATATTTACTGTGAAGGAAGAATGGAATATCACAAGTTCAGCCATTCACAGCAGCGTAGCTAAAGTTGGATGCCTGAAGTGTGTAAACAAGCCCCTTATGGTTTTTTTTTCACTGATTGCAGGAATTTCACATCATGCAGCTGCGACTCCCATCCAGAATATATCTTTCCTAATTAGCTTGTGTATATCTTTAAACTACACGTTATATGGGCTATTAAACAGAGGAAAGGCAAATTAAGAATGAATCAATCTCTTTCACCAACCACTTCCCAAAGCCAAGTTACAGTGTGTACCTGCGAGCATGGGTGTACCTGATGGGATCTGTGATGGAGCTGGTGCTCCTGGTCAGTTCTGCTTCGTGGTCCAGCCATCCAAATCTCCTGTCACTCCACACAAGCTGTGTAAACTCTCCACCTCCGTGCCTGAGTGCTTGCTCAGTAAAGTCATTTATCTGAACCCTTCTGTTTCCTTGTCTCTGGCTTATGCATCCCAAAAACAGTCATTGAGGAGGCACACAACAGATCTCTGCAAACCTGGGGCAGAATTAGATGGTACCAGGAGAGGAATAGCTTCTCTCTCATACAGACACCCATATTCCTCTGTCTTACTCCTGTGGGTTCTCCTGAGAAAAGGAAAATAGGATCCCCCTCATAACTCTCCTGAATTTTGATTGTTCACAACCAGAATTAAGTCAAATGCACAAAGGCTATGCATATTTCAAAAGCGAAGCCAGCTGCTTCATCACAGTCCCAGCTACCTGTGTGTTGCCACTGAGCACCCAGCAGGCTACCCCGAAATCCTGGGGAAGTAAAGACAGTATCTGAAGAAGTGTGTTGTGTATCAGGAACATTCCTATTAAAAAAAAAAAAAAAAACAAACACTCATTTCTGTTTGGAAATCAAAGAACTTGCAGAGGCAGGGCTCCTTAAACTGATGTAAATCTCCACACAGTTTCCATAGCAAGAAGGGTATTTCCCTGTACTTTGTTTGTTGTAAAGCACTGCTTACTGATATTAGGAAGCAACAAAACTAATCAAGACTCTCCTCATCCTAGCGTCTTGACAACAAAATTACTAAATAAATGAGCAACCCAGCTCAAGCATTTGCCGTGCCCTTTCAATGATGTTCATTCACATGATTGCCCTTTTTCAGCTCCTGTTTGCAGCTCCTTTTCCCTTTCTTTCTCTCCACCTTTTGAACAGGAGAAGACTTTCTCAATCAGAAAAAGCCCATTCCACAGCAATTTTAAACCAGAAGATCGAGGCACTAGCTCCTGGTCTATGAGAGCAGACAGCCTCACTCTCCACTGCTCTACATTACCCTGAGCACTTCTCACAGGGAGGAGAAGCAACCTTTCCTTTGAATGGGATATTCAGGAAATTTGGGAGTTTTTCCATTCAGGTCATTCAGGTCAGATCAGAGTTTCCTTACTGTTTCCTCTGCACATATCTGCTTGGAAACTGCAACCCAATTCTTTATGCTGAAGCCCAATCCTCCTTCACAGGGGGTCTTTCATGAAAGTTTTCATGCATCTGAAAGGTCTGAAAGGGCAAGGAGAGGAGAGTGGGGTTTTTTTTCTTTTTTTTTTTTTTCCTCCTGCAGCTGCTCTCCATGAACTAGCTGGCAGCTGCATTGCCCATATTCTTCTCCAGGACTTTTAGGATGTGGCACCCACAACGCTACCAGTTTATAATCACTCAAAGAAACTTGGAACTTTGTTCATAGTCATCAGCCTGTTCCCTGGAAGAAATAAGCTGTTTTTCTGCACTGTTGTCAAATATTTAGTGTTAGTCACTGCTTGTAATTTCTTAGCCCCGGTGCTCAGACTTCAGTCCTCAACAATGTGTCACTTTTCCCACACTTTGCTGGTCTTCTGTGTTTCCCATTAGGCAGTCACCAGGATGACAAATACAACAGCAGTCTGCAGTTCAGCCTCCTGAGTGTTCTCAGCCAGTACATCAAAAATATAATGCCTTTTCTTTTTCTTATTTAATAACACTATCAGGGTGATGGCTGTAGGCATTTGATGGGCTTGTCGTATGCTCCACATTTCCATACAGGAAGATGAAGACACTAATAAAATAATTATTTGAATAGCATTTTATGGTTTAAAAGGAGTGATTTGATGTGCATGTATATAAGTCCAGACCCGGAGCTATTATATCCAATTAAAGCATTCTGCACTTGAGCATGCATTACAGTTAGCACACAGGAGCGATAGATTTATTTGTATTTTCAGTCTGGTCATAAAATTGAATCACTGTTTGCCTCCAGCTTAACCCCCTTACAGCTGAGTGGCTGGAACAAAACTACAGATGAATCTAATAGACTAAATCTCCTCTTTGAAGAGACTGTACATGTCCAAGTTAAATTAGAGCAATTTTCTGTCTCTTGCGTGTTTTTTTTTTGCTTTGTAGTACCATACACTGCTGAGTGTCTCAGAGAAATCAGAGCAGTGGTACCCTTCTGCCTGCTCCGTAAGACTAAAGACATAAGCACTGGTCCCTACGTAAGGTCTCTGTGGCAAGTGGCATCGCTTCAGCCCATGTTGTCATTGTGGATAGCACAGCAACAGCTTGACTCATGACCCTCAATCAGTGTCATGGTATAACGTGGATACACAAATGTAGAGGAAATACAACATTCAGTTTTCAAATAGTACTGGATATTAGTTTCCAGGATTTTAAAGTCTACAATTCATATATCTCTAATATGTATTCACTAAAGGAACATCTTTTGACAAAGAAAACCAATGAATCCCTAATAGAGACCCTCACATACACAGTCATTGCACTTCATTGGTCTCAATCATAACAAGAAAGAGATCATTCTGTTGACAAAGTGAATTTTTATGTAATTTTTTATATATTAAAAATTAATCAGGAACATTCACTGGGATGATTTCTTTCCACAGGTGTTATCTATGAGTTACCAATGAATTGCTGTGGTGTTGGAGAGAGTAGAACGGAACAAGTGAGACATCAGATCTTAACAGCCTTGAGAAAGCTAATCTGGGCCTCTACCCATACCCTCTTCCATAGGATATTTAAGCTCAGTGCTGAGCATTCACTGAGTTGGAGTTTACGTATGAGTCTTGTGAAATGAGTGTGCTCCAGCTCAGCCACAACTGTGTCCCTGCCTGGCAGGCCCTGACCAAGGGACTGACTTCACAGGTTGACCTTGGGCCTCCCTTGTCTTTCTGGACCTGACTGGCATTCACTGGATCTGACCTGTTGATTGACTTGCTAGCTTGACCTTGGACCTCATGTCTCATCAACATGAGCTTGTCTGGTGATCCAGACACTTGTTGGAGCCTGCTAATGATCTCTGGGCCTGCCCTGCTCCTGTTCTGGGGTTGGTTGGGTGGGCTCTGGCATAGAGGCCCCTGTGGCTCCTGGCTTTCAGAGCTCTCTCAGACATTGCTGCACACCAACATTATCACTTCATGAAGCAAAGTTCTAGTATTTACTTAGCTAGTAAAAAAAGAGTGGACTGGTGTTTGAGGTTGCATTAAGTCAAGCAGAAGCTTTAACTAAGGAGAATAAAAAAATCACAAACTGGAACTAAAGAGGGGAACACTGCCAAGCATGGAAATTATCTACAGGACCTACAGGAAATTATTCCCAGGACCTTGACTTCCATACTGAATAACTTTACCCCCTTAACAACGAATGTCCTAGTAAGATTTCTTCAGATTCATTCCTCAAAAATGGAAAGTATGTGTTGCTTGGTACTGGTACACTTTCAGGGATCTCCCCTGGCTCTGAAACTGGCCAGCACTTAAATGAATAAGGCAGTGATACTAGACAATTGGAGCCCCTTGGTGTGTGTGTTAATCCTATTAGTCAGAATGATGAAATCTTTAGCTGAACTGTGGCAGGATTATAGCTGGATAAAGGTTTGGTTTGGTTTTCCCATGTTACCATTATGTAATCCCCTGTACTCTCTACAGAATTAATTGATGTCTGTTGTTTCCTCTCCAGGAATTGGGGCTGGGGGCCAGGAGTTACATTAATGAAAAATGTAGCTCAGACAATCAGTCATGAAAAGTCACTGCCACCTGATGTTTCCTGTGATTGAGAGCACAGGAAATGTTAAATTGTACGGGAAAACTCAGTTTTCATATCTTCAAAAGGTAGTTCTGAGAACCACAAACAGCTTACCTTTCCTTCAAAACCCACAGTCAGAAGGATAAGATTTCAGATCCTTTCCTACCCATGTCCCGTGAAAAATGGATCTTGCTAGGACTGTGTCCAGAGGAGTTATTCACTGACCTTACTGACCCAGTCCTGTGGTCGGGCACATGTTTCACAGTAAGGCAGTGGTGGCTTGGAACTGTTCCTGCAGAAGGGGAAGGAAAAACAAAGCATCAGTTTCACTGCTAGTTGTGTCAACTCAACTCATACTGAATATTCAAAATCACCCACGGGGCAACTGACTGATTCATTCAGTAGCAATTATGTAAGAAGAAGTGGGTGCACAAACATAGTTCCTTCATGTGACAGTTTACCATTCAGCCATTTGCCAGATATGGTACAGCAAAGTGGACTTCCTTCTTGGTGCACCCTTACTGCTTTCTTGAAAGGCCAAGGAGAGAGTATGTAGCCTTTGCTTGCCAAAGTAGAGCTCCAGGCTCCTGGTCACAGGTTCTCTGAAGAGGGAAGAAATGCTTGTCTGCAGCGCTAGCGGTGTAACATGGCAGTAAAAGAGGTATGCCCATGCCCATTTTAGGAATTTGCGATGACGCAGGGTTGTGTTGGAGCCAAGGGTTACAAGAACGGGGTATGGAGGTGCTCCCAGGGCCTCATTTTAGGGGATACATGGCTGCAAACAGCATGCAGGCACTGAGAGAAGTTGACATTCAGGCATTAAACTGAGAAAGGTTTGATCGAGGATTGCCCTTTTAAACTGAGGAAGCTTTGTAGGATTATCAGTCAGACATCTTGTAATAGAGCATAGGCAGACTCACCAGGATATTTAACTATTGACTGGTCAGCTGTTGCATTCACATGAGTAAGTAGGACTTTGTTTGCTGCAAGTAATATGAAAGGTTACATGGAGAAATACCCTAACTTTGAATTGTTTGGTAATTTGAAGATTTGCTGTTTTGTCGATGCATTGATTTGGATGTAAATTGCTCATAGTTTTGTGTCCTTATTAGAGGCACAGTGTTTAGGACAGAAATATCAATATTTTCACTAAATATTATAAGTTATGGTGCATTAGGTTCATTTTTATCTTTTCTTAATGCGTTGCATGTAAAATTGCTCAGTATTTGGGGTTGCAAGGTGTTCATTTTAACGTATTTTTAAAGCTGTATTAAAACATGGCTCAGTTTTATAATGCTTAATTTGCAAAGGCAACCCGGTCACACAAATCCCATTGGCTTCAGAGGCGTTTATTAGTTCTTAGCACCCCTGAAAATCTGGTCATCCTGAGTGTCTGTAACCACATTTTGATCAGCTATTTAGACCTTTATGGTCAATGCACACATCACCTTATCCAGCTCCCAGAGGGACCACTTACAGATGTCTCCTGATTCTCTATTTCAGGGTCAAGAAGGGGATTATACTGATATTGTCTGCCCTCCCTATTTCTCCCTAATATTTCAATGTTATACAGAAAAGGGAAAAGATCTTCAGTGTTGATCTTTCCTAAAGGCCCTGCTGCCACTGAAGATGCATTTTTTTTCCCTGGTGTAGTATAAGCTCGTCTCTCTGGTTCCTCCCTTGTGCTTCCAGGCGCGCAATAACCATCTGTGTGAAAGCACCACACAGCAGCAAGAACTGTAGAATGCAAATAGGAAATGCAGCAAAAGCTCACAGACAAAGGATGTTGTGGGAAATGTTTTAATGTGAGAGCACCCTGCAGGAGGTTGCAGCTCTCAAGTTCCCCAATATGCTTTGTGGAATTTGCTCCATCCAGACCCCACTTAAGGCTAAGGCAAGATACATAGTAGTAGGGAATAAAGTAAGGGGCAACCTCCCTTGGGAGAGTCTATCACAGCAGCCAATGCAATTTGTCCCCCCTGTATATGTATGGGTATAAAATCCCAGTCTCAAACTCTCATTTCTAAACGTGGGTTCAGATTTCCAGAAACTTTTCCTTTCTTTGCTCCCCAGACTGACCCTGGCAGGGTACATTTCCCATGTCAATAGTGTGTGTAAAGATATTCTTCACCAGTTGAAAAAAAAAATTATCTTTACCAACCTCTTTTAGTGAACATTGACTTGGATCTAAGTTCTACTTATCTGAAGCAGTTTTTACCAGGGAACAATGTACCGTATTTCTGAATTGCCCATAACATACTACATAATGAAACAGCAAACTAGGGAAAGAAAAAGTGAGCAATAGACATGGTTTTGGTTTAATAAGGCAAAAGCTGATCTACAAGATTACCAGATACTCCTCTGGGGAGGAGTGAGACGTCACCCTTTTAACATTTTACTAATACACAAGTTGAACAGTACAATGAAAATGTTTAAGTGGAAGTTAAGCCACAGCTGGTTTATAAAGTGGCTTGGTGCACTTCTGCCCTCGCATCAACTTTTTGAAAATAACAACAGCTGCACTTTGGACTGTAGTCACTCACCCAGACAGGAAGGGCACTTTTCCTCGAAAGCATCATGCTGCTTGGGCTGCAGACAGACGGCATACCCAGGAGCCTCCTGAGCACACAACTGTGAAGCTGTTAGAGAAGCTGGGTTTAAAAGACTCACTTCATACAGAATGACCTAGAAAATTAGGCAAATCATGTAAAGCAGTTGTTTGCCCAGCCAAACATCCTTTGACTTCCCTGTTATCAGCAAGTTTTATGTAAGGCGTGTCCACGCTTGCGTTCCCTGAAAGAGGGAGAGAGCAAACATTCATTAAAAAATAACTTAAACGCACTTTAAATTCAACTCATAGAACCAGAATGAGTCCTGAGCTGGAAGCACAGAATCAGCATTTGTGACACAAAATCAAGGAGATTTATTTACCATGAGGAGCAGAGATGATGCCATACTCTTGCTTCTTCCTTGTGGCCATCAATCTTGAATTGTCTGAGCCTCCCCAGTCCAGTAACTGATCAAGCTCAACAGCGGTTCATTTTCTGTAGGCCTGTAGCTCTATATAGTAGCATTCGCAATATCACATGAAGGTTTTTTTAAGCAGCATTTGAAGAAATTCATGAGTCACCAGATGACTCCCGTTGAACAATGAGAGCTTTATTCACTAGTAATGTAAAAACGTGGCCAAAGCTCATAAAATAAACTCAACAGAAATTATCTGAAAAGGCAATAAAACACCTCTGCAATATATTTCCTCAACCGTCTTTGTCTTTACATGCTTCCAAACAAAGGAGGTTTTTTCCATGCAGGCTACATTTTTTTTCATTTTCCGTGTCCAACAGGCCTCTTAATAGACAGACCTTGAGCCTTGTGGGTTTGGTTCAATCCCTTGCAAAGAGGTTGACGAGATGGCAGATCTGGGGTTGGACTCCGAACTCCCACCATACTTCATGGTCTGCTGGAGTTAAAGGTTTGATTCAAGCCCATCCTAGTAAGCATTTACTAATGTTTGTTAGCACACTGCATTTTTTAGCCATTGATCATGTTTGTTTTCATACCATGCTCCCTTCCCCCCAGAATTCCCAACATTAGTCTGCTATTATATCTGCTAAAATATTCAGCCAGCATATATAGTTTTCTCCCAAGTCATGGAGACCACAAGTGGGAGTTGTACTGCAACCATTAATGGGGTAATGGGGCAGTATTATCATTTATGTTTTCATTGTGGCGGTAAGGACATTGTGGTTTACAGATTTCACAATCTTGCTTTGTCAGACAGACAGACTGCTATGTAAAATATTCCACAATATCCTGAAAGGAACTTGAAGTCAGACGCAGTTCAAATTTCAGCTAGATGAGCCAGCTGGAAAAATCAAAGAAGATAAAAAAGGGAAGAGGGGAAAAAAACACTGCCAGCATATTTCCTCCTAAAGTTGAGTTTATTATTGCATTTTCTAATACCCCCAAGCTTTGGACATTTCTCTTTGCTATTTCTCTGCATTTTTCACCACACTATTAGCTCAGCTTGCCCAATAGACTGTGTCTGGAAGCCAGTTGGCCCTATTCCTGAGAAAAGCCCCCACCCCTCACATTGTCAGGCATTCTCATGCCATTGCAATCTTTCTTAACATTGCTTTCATTTTTTTGTGTTTTTTTTTGTTGTTGTTCATTTGTTTGTTTTATATTTTCCCCCATTATGATCATGAATGTATCACATTTGTTGGTTTGAACAAACATTTTCTCCAGGATGAAGAAGCTGGGAACAGAAGGATAGAGGACAAGTCTCTGGCCCCTCTGAAATATGTAGGAATGCTGCCATTGACTTCAGTGGGGTCAGGATTTTAGCCAGAGTTTTTCTCCAAAACCAGCATTTGCATCACATCTTTCACATGGACATTACAGTAAAGGATAAAAAAGAGGAGATGCTGTTCCCTCAGCAATGGTTTCTTCTCAAGCAAATGATTGCTCTGCCAAAACATAGCTGCTACAGGAAAGGAATTCCTGTTTACCTAAGGTTATTATCAAGTGAGGTCCTTGACCCCCAGCGCTGACTGAAACAAGGCTCCGAAGAGCAAAGTTAGTGGTGTTCATCAGCAGTGGAGACACAAGAAGCTATTTCACAGTCTGGGGCAAGCACAGCTTTGCAGTTCTCCCATAACCTGGCAATCTTCAGCCATCACCACATATCCCTTGTCCCTCTCTACTCCCGAGATAGCCCTGACCTGCTGCAGCTCTGAGGGAATCACAGCAGAAGGGAATATCAATAGTTCCCCAAAACCTCTGCAGCTAACCATCATCTTCTTGATGGCTTTGGGCATGAGGCACTGACCTTTCCTCACAGCAGTGGTTTCTGTATTGGGCATAGCCACTGAATGGCACAAAGCACTGTAAGGGATTTTAAGTACTAAGTACCCACATGTCAAACCAGAAAGTAACTCTGGAAAACTGGAGACTTTAACCACCCTCCTACAACCAGGAGGTTTTGAGTTAGGTTCAAAACATCCACCCCATCTTCAGCTTCACTCTGATGTACTCCTTTCATCAGTGAGCTTTTGAATGCTTCCGCAAAGCAAAGCCACAAGCCAGCGAACCAAACCAGTCAAGTATATTAACCGAGCAGCAGCCACTGCCATTAGAGAACATATAGGTGTTAAACAACAAACACCACTGAACCCAGAAATAGCTTTTATCCTATTTGCTGTATCGCATGCACACAAAGAAGTGTCTGCTTATTTGTTGCCTGGTTTAGCTGCTTCTTGATTTTGTCTTTATTAAGGATTAAAAACAAATTCTCAGCTTTAGCTCACTGAAGAAAAAAAAGAGGCCGTACAGTATCTTCATTAATCACCATTTGCAGCCTACTCCACCTTTGATCACAACCAGAAGACTCAGAAGTTTCACGACAACACACCTGCTAATGGCAATACATTTCAGATTAGCAGTCTGGTGCAAAGAAAAACATACCACAGATTAAATGCTCTTCTCAATTTACATAATGTACTGGATCTGGTATTTTCAGGTTCATGAAGTATTTAAAACAAATGCTTTCATTTGTTATATTTGGTTGTTAAATTACTTTCTGATCAGTCTGGCTCCATCTTACTGATACAGTTCCTCTATTTAGTTTCTCTTCACATATCCTGTGTCTTTGCAGTTCGAAACTAACCCTCTTCCAAGAACCAGTTATCCAGCTCTCTACCTCCTTCGAAGTCCCCTGGTCACCACATAACTCAGTCACCGGCTATAGCACCTCTCTGCAGTTAACAATGCAGATAGCCAGGTGTTTTCCCTAGAACCTTCTTCCCATTAATCTTACAATGGAGGATGACCTCATGCAGTGCTCTCAGACTGACTAGACAGCTCTTCTGCAAACAAGAATGGTTTTTGGTGAATAGGCAACATGGACAGAGAGAAAAGAGAATGATTTCCACTGTCTCTTCTAACACCAGTTAAGAGCGAATCTTGCAGGTAGCAGGTTCGCATAGAAAAGCACAGCTGTCAGCTCACTGAATTAAGCTTTGGAGCCTCTTTTTATGGGAAATTGGGAATGCTGAAAAATTACATGAGCTTTACAAAAAAAAAAAAAAGTATTAGATATATTCATGAGGAAAATAAATCCATGAAGGAAATGTTAAATAAGCTGTTCTCTTCAGCAAGTGAATTGCTGCCATTAGTATGCCAATTTTAAGAGAAAGAGCAGAAGCCTATACTAGTAGCAACTTATCCTTCCAATTAATCTTTCTGGGTATTAGAGAAAAAATACACAGAATGTGTCCTTGACTTAACAGTATTGCTTATAGTTCCGTGCAAGAGGTAAAAAAGTATGGCATCTGAATGATTAAATATATTTGCTGTAGTAATAGTTTAGGAGACTTGTTAGCATTAGTTTCTTGCACTTTTATAACTTCTCACTGATAATTTTAATTGACCTTTTATTATATTTGTTCAATAATTTTTACATTCGCCTTTAATTATACTTTTTATTGCACAAGTCTGGGATCAAATTTAGATGAACTGCTTTAAATGGGAAGGATGATAAATTCTGGCATATGGCTTGAGCATTAAAGTGAGCACTGTTCTTTAATATAGAAAGTTCCTGCCTGAAAAGTCTATAAAATGCTGAGAGAGCTCCTTCTCAAGACGATCAGTCTGTGAGTGCCTGTTAGACTCAGCAATAAAGATCAGGTGTGGGAGCTAATGAGAGAAGAACCAATATAGGCTTCCCCACCACTCATTTCGGCCTCTTCACGTCGACTGCTTGGGCTGTCTACATTTTGCCCTGCTCCTCTTCGGTAAAAGCAAAACCGAAGGAAAATTCCAATCTTTTTAACCTGCGGGATAGCAAAACACCTTCAAATATGAATTTTGCTTTTGCAGTATGCTCATAAAGATGTGCTGCCTGTGTCCAGCAAAATTGCCCTTCAGCCAGGCCTCTTTGAGGGCCAACCTAATTGCTCTGTCTCCTATAAGTCATCCCCATAGCATGTGGGTCTTCCTCCATGAACAAGGTTAAGCAGTCTCCAGCCGTTTGCCCCCAAGGCATGAACACTGAGCTCGCCAGGACACACAAGGCAGCCTCATCCTTTGCAGCACGGTGACACGTCTTTGCTCGTGCACACCTACCAACCCAACGTTACGTGTGGCCTGCGGAGATCTGACACTTGGTAGCACGCGGGATGTAAACTACAACAATTTCACAGCACTAGGAACTGTTAAAAGTTTCATGACTGATTAGGAGCCTTATTAATTAAACATGCTCTCTGTTATTACAGCTCTTGTATCAATTAGGCACTGAATTGGTGCCCTGCTATACAGAGTGACAATGCCGTGGTCCTTTGGATCTTACATTGGTGTTTTGACTTATTAGTTTGGTTATTTAATCCAGATTTTCAAACATGTAATTAATAAAAACTGAAGGCTTCCATTATGCAGCTATAGCACTAGCCATACTTATTAATTTAATCACTTCTCGTGGGCTTGTACTAATTATATCACTTCAGTTTTATTTAAATGCCTATGAAATCTTTTGATTCAGAAGAGGGGAAAAAAAAAAAAAAAAAAGGAAGATCTTTATATTCAGCTCAGTGATGTATCAGGCTCCCGATTTGACCAGCACTCTCACTGCGCACTTTGAAATTAACAACTTTTCACTTTTAGCTTTACCCCAAATTCATCTGCCAGGCATTTGATGTTTCTTTCTCCCCAAGGGAGGTAATGAGTTGGAGTTATATTTGGTCTCATGGATACAATAGCATCAGCTTCAGCTGAATACAGAAAAGTGAAGTAAAAAGAAAAATACACTTATCATTGTGTAGGCTCATACAATTAAAATTCCACAACTGGCTCCTAGGCTCTAGGTTGGAGTATCATCCGCAGGCCTGATCTGGTATTTCCTCCCTGAAGTTATAACACCTTTTCTGTTTAGGAAGATAATAATTTCTTTTTCTGGTGAATTTCTTCTCAATATCTTTCCTTGCTGCCACAGTTAAGTCACCTGCTTTTTCAGTGTGAGGTAGGAGAGGCATGGTAGGCAGTACTCGAGAGATGCTCATGAAAGCTGTAGTGGTTTGAAGGACCCTCGAGAGTCACACACCAACAAACTTCTGAGTGACCTGAGAGCAGGGAAGAGTCACAGCCAAACAATTAATGCTGAAGCTCTTTCTCGTCTGGCAGGTTACTTGGTGCTAATGCAGCAGAGCACACTATGTGGTGACAGCATGCATCCAGGGACAATAAAGAGGCATAAGCAGAAGAAAAATGTCCAAAAGGCGTTACTGGGGTGTTTGTCACAGCCACCCAAGCTCTAGCTGGTGTTGCATGGAGAGAGGCTCGAGGAGCAGTATGTGCTGTTTGCCAGCCAGAAATAGAAGAGGTGGAGGGGTGAGGTCACTTCTTCATCCTCCAAAACATGATACCTTTGTTCCAGAAGGGAGAGAAATGGACAAAACATAGCTTCTCAGTGACACTCCACCTAGGCTGGGGAGCTTCTCAGTGGTGGGGAGGGAACGGTTCTTCTTGGAGAGAACAGTGGGGTGATCTCCAACATGATACCTTCCTGTACTGCCAGGGGAGGCTGGCAGACCACATAAATCCAGACCAGAAACACTGGGTTTTTCCACTTCTCCCTCTCCAGACTTTCTTGGACTGCATGGTTTCTCTGCACCAGGCAGAGAAAAAGGGAGGAGTTTTGCTCCCACAGGGGATGGGAAGTACCAAGAGCATCCCTCTGCATCTAGAAGCAGAAGGTAGCCACGTTCTGCCCCATTTCCCACTGTTTTCATGACAGCTGCTGGAATCTAGCCGTGCTTTCAGCTTCAAAACATCAAGAACCTTTGCTTATCAGAGGAAGAATTGTAAGGGTTTTGCAATGAACAGCTGAAGTGTCTGTTTCCAGTTTCCACAGCAGCACCAGGTGCTATCACTTGACCAAGAAGCAACAAAGGGCATCAAAACTGATTCTTTTTGCTCCTGCAGTACAAACACATGATTAAAGATATCTGTCCTTGTTTAGACAGGAAACTGGGCATACGGTCTGAAGAGGTACCCACTGATAAAAAATTCTCTTTCCTTCCCACTTTCCTGCTCCTCTGGGAAACACAGCTCACCTGGAGCTTAGAGATTGCTTTTCTTTTTGACTGAGCTGGCAGCCCACCTCAGGGAAAGCACACTAACACCAAAAGAGTATTATCTTAAGAGCAACTATGCTGGCTATATTTTACCCGCTCTAAAACTTACCCTGCTTATAGATGTGCTTCTCTGACCAAAGAAGACTGAGTGTTCATATCAAAGCCTGCACCAGCACCCGACCAAATCATCAGAAAAAGTTTTAACTGGGGTATCTTTCAACCATTTTAGGTAGAACACAAAGTCCCTTTAGGAGAAACTGCCACCCTTGAGCTGGCATTTGTAATGATGAGAATAATCTCCACCCCTTCAGGTGCCTATGGCCATAAGGATTGACGTGTCCTAATTGCACAAGATCTCCTGCACAAAATCTACCGCATGACAGCTACAGCAGTTCAAGCCACAAAGCAACACAATAAGACCAGCAGCAGAGGTGAGGATCACGTTTCCTCAGTTTGGGATAAACACCAAGCCTGAACACCAGGAAAGATTTGCAGAACCTTAAGAGATGGGCAAGTCCAATGCTTCTCCACCACTTCAAATCCAGAGATCCTCTTCTTAAAATAATCAGCAGACCATCTTGCACAGGGCTGTCACAACAGCTCACCAATTTATAACCGATAAAAATAAGGTGAAACTTCGAAAATGTATTAATTGCTTTTCCCTGATATGTTCTTGGAAATGTGTCTGGATATGTGCACATATGATTTTCCTTAACTGGTTTGCTTGTTTAGCAGTCATTCCCATGGGGTGCAGGTAGAGTTCTGGTCCAGTCCCACTGCCTATTTCCTCTGCAAACCAGTGCCAGCTGTGCTTAGGCAATCCCTGACAGCTGTTTTTTTAACAACACCAAAAAAGCTGCTGGGAGAAACAGTGTGGGCTCTCACATTAGGAGTGTTCTTCTGTTTATGAGGTAAGAAGTTTTATTTGTTATTCTGAAAGGTGGGTGGGAGGATCCCATTGTCCTACACAGTACTCCAGGTACTACAACCAGGAGATTTTAATTTAAAGAAATAAAAATTAGAAGACTTTTGCCTACCACACAGAAATATAAAAGACAATTTCACGTCTGGATGATTGACTCCAATTTACAACAGTCTTGTAACAATAATCATTTCAATAATGTGGCTTGCCAAGGGTTTTAGGGCAGCTAACTGAATTATAGCAAATCTTTACAATTACAACGTTTGTAATGAATGCAGTTAGTGAAGCCTCAACGGCCTTCCCTGTTCATTTGCCATTGACTGATTGCTTGCTGGAGGAGGATCCCACCCTTCAGCAAAGAGCAGCGGAGCAGGGCACAAATCAGCCAAGCCTCCTGTAGCCTCCAGGAGAAGGGGTTGCAGAGTGGGAGGGCACAGGTGATGCACAGAGGCTCCTAGTGTACATCTTAATTGTTTTGCTGAGGACTGTTTGGATCTGTTTACTCCTGCTCCAGTTTCTTTTCTTCAGCCACCCTTAAGCTTCTCTATGCACCCAATGAAGAGGAAGCCAGTTGTGCCACTGCGCCTTTGCACGGGGCTTAATGGGGAAGCAGGACTGCCAGTGGCAGGGGGCAAGGGGTCAGACGGCCTGTAAGGCCTAATTATGGGGAGGGCACATCTGGGTTATTCTGTGGCATAAAAACACCTGAACAAGGGAATGGTCAGGCCTGCCATTTCCTACCACACTGGGACCATAGGAGGCCCCATTAAGGAAATACTTAAACAACAGTTTCCCTTCTATGTACTATATACATTTGCACAGCACTTTGCTAAAGGCCAGTTTCCTCCCTTAGCAGATGCAGGCTTCCTCCTCAGGGCTGGAGCAGAGCAGGTGTGCTGCATGCTCACAGACACCGCATTTTGGGGAGAACACGGGGCCACCCACAGCGTTTGCTTCTCCCTTCTGGTTTCCTGCAGCTGCACGAGCAGACACACAGACATGGGCCACCTCTTCAGTAAGTCTCTGCTCACCGGTCACGATGGTTCCCCTGCACGCAGCACCCATATGACCTAAATAGAAGAACAGTCTTGTCTGGGATCCAGGGAGGCATCCAGATTACATCCTTTGGATATGACAGAGTTTCTTTCTTGTGGAAGTTAATATCCCCTACATTCTCCAGTGTCTTTTCATTCTCAGTTGATTGCAGTTCATGCTCAGGGGGCAGAACGAAAACAGAAACACCCAGAAATGCAATTCATTCATGCCAAAAGGCATCACAGGAGACTCAGTTGGCTCTTCCTTCCTGTCTTCCACCATCCTAACAAGCTGGATGGTCAACGTGTGTGTGATGAGGCCAAGCAATCACTGTGAGGTAGCCCAGCACCCTTGGGTGGCCAGGCGTGGCCAGCCCACCTCACTCAGGCTGCTCACCAAGGATCTTCTGAGCAAGCAGACGAGATCTAACATGGAAATCATCAAACTAAGTATGTATGTCTATGTTGTTGACTGCTACATCTGAGCTTGTTGCCAAGGTTCCTTCCTAGTCCACAGAGATAAATAGCTGTTCTATCTTGTGAAGAGGGGACATCCAAAATAGTTGAGACATATTGTACCCTAGAGCTGCCTGTTTCTTCCAGTTGCCATACAGAGAGACAAGGGTGATTGGGGCTGGGGTCAATGCCTACAGTGTAGAGTTAAATGTTGTGAAACCCAGCATAGCATCCAAAGTAAGTCTCTCATCTGGCAGGCGAACATTGACTCAGATAATGCACCAGAAGGTATGTGCTTGGCACCTTGCAGCATCCCTGGATAGCTTTTACAGGTACACAAATTAGCTTGGCTGCAAATGGACAATATGCCATTACTACAGCACTAAACCACACTCTGGGCTTACATCTGGAGTACAAATGTTAATGTTGACTTCTGCAAGCAACTATCAAGAGCACACGTTAGTAGAGCTTCAGATTCATGCTACAGAAAACCAACCATCTTTTGGCTTGACACAACACGCAGCAGTTCCAGCAGTAGCCTGTGAGTACACACATGCTCTCAATTGGTTTTCTTTCCTAGCCTCATATCACTAGAAAGCTTTCATACCAATGATGGTAATGTGTGACTGAGTCTAAGACTAGTAAAACTGTCTGTTGTCATTACATAAATAAATAAGCGCTAACCAAAGCAAGTTGCAACCTAAGTAGGCTTTAGGAAGCGTTCTGTAGTGCTATTGCATCAGGTCATCTCTGCACATTTGTGCTTAAAAGCACAAGTTGCCTCCTTTTGAATTTGACGGGTTTTTTGTAACTTAGTGGAAAACCATCTTTTTCATCACCAACAATGAAAGTCAATGGTTCAAAAATTCCTGGTTTTCTGAGCCCACCGTTTCTCCTGCTGATAAATAGTTTTCACTCTTTCTTTCTGTTCCTTTATCTCCTGACTGCCTCTGACAGCTGCCTCTCATTCTGACACCAAACATTTCCCAGGCAAACTGGCATCTTTTTCTTCCAGGTTTGTGTGGCACCTGACAATGTAATAATGATAATGATAAGAATTCATATATTTCCAAAAGAGATACATAGGGACTTAGCAGATTTTAACAAAGCAAAGAAATCAGTCTCCTCCTGTAAGGAGCCTTTCTAAAAGATCTGAGCGCCCTTACCTCACACTTCAGGACTTGCTTTATCACTTTGCTGTATTGATCATTGTAACCCTGGGCTATCTTCTATGCTGCTCTGGTTTCTTTGCCAGCAAGAGCTATAACTAATTCAGACAGGCAAACCAAAAGCCCACCTTAAAACTTCAATTTCTGCCCTCATGACTTAACTCTCATCATTCTTGGCAGACAGCACCCCTCATAGTCTGCAGACAAAAGCTTCATTTTCTTAATGTCAGTACAATGAGCCAAGGTAGTTCTGCATTGCGCAGAGGTACAGCACCCTCGACAGAGAGAACAAAGAGCTCCCTCACATTAGTGTGTGTTATACAACCATGGAAAGAAACAAGAATACTTCTTCAACAAAAATTAAGAGGTCTTTTGAATTGGAATTATTCAAATATGAATTTGCTTTTAAAACTCAAGCTCCAGGTAGATTTTTTCCACAGCATGGCCTATATTCAGGATATTGAATATGTAACTAAATACATAACTGAAGATAATACTGTGCTGAACAAAAGGGAGAATTGGCAAGGACGTGCCACTGAACCTCCTGCCCCAATTACCCTTCCTCCTGGGTGGTGCTGTAATTGACTTCTGCTCTTTATTAAATGCAGCAACACTCAGTCCATTGCTTCTGCTCCTGAGCTTACAAAACTACCAGATGAGCCTTTTCTTAGCCCCATCACAGGAACAATGAGGAAGCCATGGGAGCGTTGGCTGCAACCCACGCCTCCTACTCCCCTGTGGTGTATGTGCATTTTGAAGAGAACGTAAAGCCTACGTGGGGCGTGCTCTCAGAAGCAGAACTGATGCTAGTGACTGCTTTGTGCTAGTCACAAATATACTTTGTTTTACTACTCTGGTGTGGAGAATACCATAGTCACCAGAAGACTATCGTGACTATCTATGCGCTTATGATGCCATTAGAAAAAATCATAGCTTCAATTCTAAAGGCAACAAAGTCTTGTTCCCTCCCCTTCTCCTTGTTATGAATGACTGCATCTTTTCAACCATTTCTGATAACAGAAATCAGACTTCATGATCGAATGGGCAGAAACCTCACCAGGTTTTACAAGCTGGCAAACCCTCAGCAAGCTGGGAAAAAAAAAAAAAGGCAAAATTAATTTATTTAAAGAACTTGCTACATTCATCCAAAGCTGAGTGGCACGCTTTTCACTGGTGAGGGCACATACTGTGAAGAAGGTTGCACTATAACTCCCTGATGAAGCATTAAAGCATTCCTTGCAGGCATTTGGGCAGAAAGCAGGCAGTGAAACTGCTGGACCATTTTTTGTCCCTGGCAGAACAAAGGTTTTGTCTACTCTAGGGGAAATTAGAGGAACTGCTTGCATCTTTCCAAACCTTACCTCATACAGAGGCAGGGGTTGGCCCAATCCTGTCCTTCGAATAGCAAATGGAGAGAGTAGAAAGTCAGTCTCTGATCTGTTTTTAGAGAACAGCAGTTATCAACACCTTAGCTACACGTAGGTTAAAGCAAGCCAGGAACCAACACCAGAGGGCCCCTGGGACAAAAAAAAAAAAAAAAAAAAAAAAAAGTCATGTTTCTGAAATGCCTTAGGTGTTGATTTTGGTTTAGAAATCAAAAGCCGAAGACATTTTGTTGAACTGCTTTTTTATTTAATTAGCCATGACTTTGTGACTGAGCTGTGACATTGTACCTGGAAAAACAGAGACTAGGTTGTCCCACCCTGTGGCCTCGGATGCTGGCTTTTTTGGTCAGCCTGAATGGATGTTCAGACAAAGTAATTGTAACAGGTTGTATTTTTAAGTCAATGATGTTTGGATATCTGAAAAGTAAGCCAGTTGTTTCCAACTAGTATCTGTTATGATACAGCCCATCACCCCAGTAAAAGAATTCGGCTCTTCTCCAGTTCATAAGAGTGTCAAAAAGAACTGAAATATTGTGGGAAGGGATCTCCTTCCTTCCTTGGATGGATTTTTCCTTCTTTCTACCAGGAAAATGTGAGTCATGACAGCTGACAGATAATTTAGGAAAAGGACTCAACGGCAATAAAAAAAAAAAAGTAAGTCTCATTTTTTAAGTGATGCCATCAAAAGTTACAAGCCTTGCCACTTTTAGTTCCACTGCTGAATATTTGCTTCAAAAGGACAATTCCCCACACAACTGGCTAAGAAGTAGCTGTGGTAGCTCCACACAGACTCATTTAAAGTATTATCACTCCCAACATTGACAAAGTTCCGTATTTGTTCAGTATGCTCAGAAGAAAGGTGTAAGCATGCCCAAACTACTTGCAAAAGGATCTTCAGAAGTCCTGCACATGTCAGAAAGGGCTTTTTACTCAGCAGGCTGTATTTTTCAATACTGGGAGTATTTTAATACAGTTCAGATCTCCTATACATGAAAAAGAGCACTCCAGGATGGAAGCTAATTAAACAGCTCAAGTATCACTTTTTCTAATATTCTAGCTTTTTTATGCATATGAAGAAAATATAAAAGTATTATTTATTCTTCTGTCAAAGAGAAATTCACAACCTACAAAGCATTAAAAGATTTTTTGTAGAATTCATCTTCTAACTTGCATATCCATCAGATTGTGAAAACTTTTATACTGTTTGATCTTTTTCATTTTTTCCATTTTTCTGTCTTTTGTTTTTCCAATATTTAAGTTTAAAATATTCTCCTGTGCATTCTGTCATCAATTTGATTACTTACAACATTTGCTTACGATCAGTAATACTGAAAACGGAGAAAGTAGAGAGAAATTCCTCAAAGGCCCTTCATTTGCCTAGTGTAATGGAAGGTGTTAAAGTATTTGACTTTATCCCATACTCCATTAAAAAATCAGCAAAATAGATTCCACTGTAATGAGGCTGACTAGCTTTTCTCCATGTGGTGGTTTTACTCACGTGGGCAGCTGAGCTCCACCACAACTGCTCTCTCATTGCCCCTCCTCAAAGGGAAAGGGGGAGAACGTATGATGGAAAAGAGCTCAAGGGTTGAGATAGGGACAGGGAGATCACTCACCAATTATTGTGATGAGCAAAACAGACTCATCTTAGGGAGATTAAATAAATTTATTGTCTATTACTAACAAGCTTGAGCAGTGACAAACTAAAAGCAAACTAAAACCACCTTCCCCCCATCCACCCTCACGCACCGTCTCCCCCTGAGCGATGCAGGAGAATGGGCAATGGGGGCTGCGGTCAGTCCCTGACGCTTCGTCTCCGCCGCTCCCTCACGGTCACTCTCTGCCCCTGCTCCAAGTGGGTCCCTCCCACGGGATGCCGTCCTTCCCGAACTGAGCCTGTGGGGGCTGCCCACAGGCAGCAGCTCTTCAAGAACTGCTCCCACACGGCTCCGTACCACGGGGCCCATCCATCCCCCAGGAGCAAACTGCTCCAGCACGGGTCCCCCACGGGTGGGCGGCAGCTCCCCCCAGACCCCCTGCTCCTGCGGGGGCTCCTCTCCACGGGCTGCAGCTCCGGCCCGGGGCCTGCTCCTGCGGGGGCTCTCCGTGGGCCGCAGTCTCCTCCAGGCCACATCCACCTGCTCCACGTGGGCTCCTCCACGGGCTGCAGCGTGGAGATCTGCTCCGTGTGGGACCCATGGGCTGCAGGGGGACAGCCTGCTCCACCAGGGGCCTCTCCCTGCACAGGCCGCAGGGGAACTGCTGCTGCCTGCCTGGAGCACCTCCTGCTGCACTCACCTTGGCACCTGCAAGGTTGTTTCTCCCTCCTCTCCCTCTCCCAGCTGCTGTTCCCCAACAGTTTTTTTCCCCTGTCTTAAATATGCTCTCACAGAAGCGCAAACAATATCGCTTACTGGCTCAGCTCTGGTCCATTTGGAGCTGCCTGAAACTGGCCCTTATCTAACACGGGGCAGCTTCTGGATCCTTCTCACAGAAGCCATCCCTGCAGCCCCCTGCTACTAAAACCTTGCCACATAAACCCACTACACTCCTTTGACTTCTTAAGTCATATTCAAAGTCTTGCTAGAACATTTCGGCCAGTTGTTCTACTATTTTGGGTGATTGACAAGAGGTTTGTGTCTCCCAGACTACTTAGCCTGTGCTGTCCACTAGTTTACCCCTGAAGTCATGGGCTCTGCTCTCCCTCCAGCTGCAATCCACACCTCATGGGAGATGTGGTCTCCACAGGAGGCCCTGTCAAACCTCCAGGTCTCTGACCTCTGCTTCTTCAGGGCTTAGAAATGAATAATGCTTCTGCCTAATCCCAAATTAAGCACTCAGCTATCATACATTTCAGTGTAAACAAATCTGATATATGTTATGGGGACTGACAGACAAATATATTAGAATAACTGATGATGATGTAGGACTGAGAGAGCATTTGTATTCAGTACCCAGTTGTTGGTAAGACTTCTGGTGCAGATGCCATTTGTGACAGACAGCCACACAATTCACCTCTACAGCTCTAAATACTATAGCTAATCAGAGACAAGTCAAATGGGTGATGACTTTTGGACACATCAGCCTGGGTTGAATTTAAAACCTTAAGGAAGACTTGAGAACAGACAGTTTTCCATCACCAAAGCCATAAGGCTTGTTTGAAAATATATTGGCACTGAAAGGTAGACTAATAACAGCATTTTAGCTTTGCCTTTTCATTTTCAAACATTTAGTGATGTCTCTAATGTTATGCCAGAGGAGGATATGCTTGTAACAGTGAAGTGAAATGAAAAGTGTTGTTATGATTAACTCAGAATTTCTTATACAGAGCTTACATTATAAATGTTCTGTGGTGCCTTACCGTTCTGAAATAAGTTTAATGCACTTGGATATCCAGCAGTGGTATTAAAGATACTAAAAGTAGCTTCCTGTAAGCCAAATAAATGCTATGTAATTAAATCATGTGTAAGAAAATGACAAGAAATAGTCAAATACACATTAAGAACTGCCTAATGGTTTCATCCCATATAACTGGCACCTTTGTCTAAGCCTCTGAAAGAGGCTATGGGCTCATATTTACTCCTTGTGTAAACTAGTCTTATATTTATCCATGGAGGTGAGTCTAACCCAAAAGCTAATATCAGAGGCCAAAGAGAATGCTTCAAAGAACGACATTTTTAGGTACCAAAGCAATGGGCACCCTTGTAAAATTTCCAGGAAGACAGACGAAAGAGACAGAAGCTAAAAATAGGAGTCTGTCAACATGCATCTTTGGGAGATCATTTATCCTATTCACAACTACCAGCAGGAGTGAAAAGCTTGTTACTCTTCACTGGTTACAAAATGCAAAACAAAGGTTCAGAATGAAATGCAGCGGCTTTAAGGCCACATTTCTGAAAAATGCTCATGAAGTTATTCCCTCTGTATGTTTTAAGGGAGGTGGTGATGCTGTTTCATGACTAGAATGTACCTGAAACTAGCTCTTACATCCAGCCATAAATCCTCAGTGCCTTTGATAGACAGTCAATTGCCACAAGCTGGGGCCATAAAACACAAAGCCTGAGTTTTTCAAAGGGTGTGCTCATTTGTGTATTTTAAATGAATTGTTGCATCTAATATTTTTATCCCTAGCTACATGAATTACTATTTCAAATATTTAATGTAACAGATTCTGTAACCTATGTGATAACAGAAAGAAAGGCCAAACCAAAGCAGACAACTTGAAAAACACATAGACATGGCAGATTAATGACTTTATTCATATTCTGTTTTCCGATGAATCTTGTCCTTCCATACTTATTTCTGTGTTGCACTGTGGCAGCAGCAGGTTTCCTTCTTCCTCCAAATAACTGCTCTTAACTGGAGTCTCCTCGCAGAAGCACGTCACCTTTTCATGGAAGTCAATCGGAGCTCTGCGATCAGCCTCCGGGAGGAGTGAACCTGACCAAGGACTGGCGTCTTGGGCAAAGCAACAGTGGAACAAGAGACACTAGCCAAATAGATTAGGTGTCTTGACTGATTGCACAATAAATTGTTGCTCTCAAATATACACTCAATGTTAATGATGCAGTAGTGTGATGTTAGTGATGTGAGGGGAGCTTGTCATACTATGAAGTTTAGCAGGCTGGCGGGGTAGCAGAACGATGCTTCAATTTCAGAATACAGTGGCCAACACCAAAAGACACAAGAACTTGCACACAGCTTATCCAAAACAAATGTATCGTTTCAGACACATCCTTTATAGAAAGTGTTTGTACAAACTACTATGAGGAGCTCAGGCTTTTTGAACATAAAACAGCGTTTTATCAGATATTAACTTAAGAAATCCAGATTGCTGAAAATTAAAGGTTATTTTTCTTTTACACACAGGGAAGTTTGCTGAATAAATGAGCAGGAAAGAGAAGCTGATGGTATCTTTAAGAAAACACATGTACTACATTAACATGTATGAAAAATCAAGTAACAGTTTTCATTTTGCCAAAGCAATGGGCCCACTCTGCTGTCTAAGAGCAGAAAGGCCATGGCTGTGCAACAACATTCAACTCCCTCCCTGCTACCAGCAGTGGCCTAACTTCATTGTGTTTTTCTCCGGAGTTTGGGGGTGGATTTACTTTTGGCTTTCTGTGTGTAATACATATATATATATTCAAAGCACCTCACAGAAACAAGAAAGCATTTAGGAGCTGTGATAAGAATGCCAACTCTGCCCCTGAGGTGAGGAAAACTGTGGCAAGGGTAGACAGGAGAAATTATATAGGTGACACTGTTAAAGTAGATTGCTCTTTAATAGTCTGCCGTGGGCAAATATTATCATCTTTTTCCATTCTTCATTCTGCTTCTCCCCCACAACTCTGACACTAATGTAAAGTTTCATTTTTCAACGACTAAGAAACTGGTAATGTTATAAAAACCTTACATCTGTTTGAGTAATTCCAAATTAACAGCCTAACCACTGATCAAATTTATTTCTATGTAAAGGGAGAAAACCTGCTTTGATATCAGTGCATTAGGTTAAACTTGGAGAAGATCAGAGTCACACTCAGGACTACTGTCTAAGATAAAGCTTTTTTCCCTCCTGTTCATTCGTCTTCAGACTGAGGGTGTATTAATTTTTGAGAACCGTGGAGCATGAAGACTAGACTACATGTGAACTTCTACCAATTTGATTGAAAGGTGAATTTTAAGCTGATGCAATCAAGCAACAGCAAAATATAAGATCTTTCTAGAAACATATTTCTAAGAAGATGTTTAAATTGGCTTAAGAGTGGTTCACACTGATTTAGCTTAAAAGGCAATCAGTTTGCACACCTGTTTGTCCTCAGCTAGAGGTGACTGTCCTTCAGCTGAGATGCAAGAATTAACTCAGCTTCCCACGTATAGTCCTTTAAGTACAAAGGGACAGCAGCTTTGCAGACAAGTCCAGCCCAAGTATGAGCACCACCTGTCTGATCTGGGCTGGAGTGAATTCCTCTCTCATTTGACTGAACTTACAATAATCCATTTTTCCCTCTGAAGTGCAAATATTTGTACAGGCGTTGGGACTAGTTGACCAAATCAAATGCAAATTGATTTAAGTTGAATTGATAAAATTTACTTCAGTCCCCTTGCTCTCACCACGTTCCAGCTCCTAAGCCCTGGTAAAACAACCATGGTCTCAATGCAGATTTAAATACTCTCCCATTAACCAAGATATGTGTACTCAGTCCTGCCGTGAGTGTCCCAAAAGTCCTGGCCTTTGGTGGGGCCTGATCCTGTGGCCCTGCCACACATTTCTTTCTGTTCCCCTGGCCATGATCTCTGGTATCTTTGGGAGCACAGGGCAGCTTGCAGGTGTGGTCTCCAAAGCCCTGAGTATGATGGAGACCCAGGTTCCCATTGACAGCACCTTGGCCCTATGCAGCCTGGTACTTCCCCAGGTCTCCAAGGGAAGGCTCAGCAGTATTTTTAGTGTGCACCTACAACTTCTTCCCTACAGCTATATTTTTCCCTTGCTGTGTGCTTAACATCAGGGCTTCACTTACACATTAAGTTTCAGTGTGTGTGAACATCTTGTGTCTCCATATATCCCTGCATTTGGTCTCCTGATGTTTTTCTTCAAACTCCTCCTTTTTGGCCTGTGTTTGAGATCAGCATTATTTCACTTCTTCATTCTGGCCTCTAGTTTTATCATCACAGTAACTTTTTCAGTGTGGCACGCTCTGGGAACAGCAGCTGATACCCCTTCAGGAGCCTCCTTTCTCTCTGTCTGGCTTTCGGGAGGCTGCAGGTGTGCTCCAGCTCCTCGCTTTCTGCCTGCTGGTGCTGACAGATGGCCACAAAGCTCCTGGGGGTTCCCAGCGTTCAGGTGTGCTCCTCACATGGAGCTACCTGCCAGGCAGGTTTTTCTGTAGTCCATGCCAGCCATGAGAGAACAGAAAAAAGAAAAGTTTTTAAAAAAAAAAAAAAAAAACGAGAGAGAAGGAAAGAAAGGGAAGGGAAGGGAAGGGAAGGGAAGGGAAGGGAAGGGAAGGGAAAGGAAAGGAAAGGAAAGGAAAGGAAAGGAAAGGAAAGGAAAGGAAAGGAAAGGAAAGGAAAGGAAAGGAAAGGAAAGGAAAGGAAAGGAAAGGAAAGGAAAGGAAAGGAAAGGAAAGGAAAGGAAAGGAAAGGAAAGGAAAGGAAAGGAAAAAAGGAAAGGAAACAAAAGAAAAGAAAAGAAAAGAAAAGAAAAGAAAAGAAAAGAAAAGAAAAAAGAAAGGAAAGGAAAAGAAAGGAAAAAAAAGAAAAAAGAAAAGAAAAGAAAAGAAAAGAAAAGAAAAGAAAAGAAAAGAAAAGAAAAGAAAAGAAAAGAAAAGAAAAAAAAAAAAACTGGGTTTCTAGGAAGCACAGCCTCCCTTTATGTACATTTCAGGGAACTCAACCTCAGCATTGGCACAGAATTATAGCACTCTAAGTCTGCCTAGCTTTTCCTGCATGGCCTTCCCAATTCCTGGCTGTCACATATTTCAGGAGACCATGTGTAATGCACATCCAGTGCCCTGCCGAATCACAGGGTATGCTCTCTAGAGCTGGTCTCCAACATGGAAGTGATGCATTTCAAAGGTGGAGATGTCCCCCAGCTTTCCAGCACCCCAGTCAGCTTGCTGCTGGTCTCCACAGGGGTGCACAGGCATTTAGGATCATCATCTCCTTGCTGGAACTTCCTTGATGGACTTGATGTCCCTGATGTGGGACAGTTTGCCATTCAGCCTGAAGTCCTTGTGAAAACTAAAGCGGCGTCTGTAAAGAAAGAAAGAGCTTAATAAAACAGTCTTGGAACAAATTTATAAAAATGAAAAGGAAACTGTATCTCTCTGCTAACTGCATCCTGGCTTGGCTCCAGTTGCTGCTCTCTTTGTTTTATCCAGCTGAAAGTGCTGTCAGGACCTGTTGCAGCTCCAAGAGCCTCAGCCAGAGCCCTAAGAGTCTGGAAAGCCTGAGCAGTTTTGTTGAACTCAAACATTAATGGCTTGCCAGCTCCTTTGGCAAGGCACAAAATAGGATGCTGCCCTGGGGAAGCTCCCGTTCCTACAGACCCATTCTCTCTTTGCGGGTTGTTCATGTGCAGTCACCCCTTAAAGGGTTACTTGCGGCTAATAAACTGAGTCTTTAATTGAGAAAGCCATTTTTAATATGCAATCTGTGGGATTGTTATCTCCTACACCCTGCCTTCAGAAATGCTGCTATCTCCCGGTCACAGCCATCACCACTTCTGTGGCCAGTGCACACCACATTTTCCTGAACTTGAACACAGAATAAGGACCTGGTGCTGGGCTTTAACACTTTCATTGCTGAGACCATGGAGTTGTGGCATGCCGGCACCAAAGGCATGCAAATCTTCAGCACATGCATAGGTTAGGCATTTATTCATTTCCCATACCAAATGTTGAGTTGGGTAATTCCACATCTCTTTTGAGGCTCGTCTTCTCTCTGTCACACCAGGATGTCACGTCACCATGCAACACGTCAGAAAGCCACATCTGGACTGCAGCCTCCCAGGGCCTGCTCCAAGTGCACTGAGAAGAAAGACTCAAATGTACTTCATATTGAAGGTTTGTAATCTCACGCGTGGCAGTTGTTACAAGACATAATGAAGCACAGGCATTGCCTCCCTTGCCTGACATCAGCAGTTTTATGTTTGCTTTTGGTGAGAACAGCAAGGGCTTTCTCAAGGAGATGTTCTGTCAGCTCTGTTACAGGATTTGATAAGAAGTAAATGGTAAATGTCACTTGCATCCTCACTTACATGCCAGCTGAAACTCAGCTTGATACTTTCAGACTTCCACTTTTAAAAGCACGTTGCTTGACCATTTCAACAATTTAGATAAGCTGGAAAAATGCAGCAAGGACACACACCCGCCTTCTGGTAATGAATTTGTTTCAAGATACTTGATGATATATGGAGAGCAGCAGCTAAATCTAGCAATGACTTATGCTGAAAGCCACCACGAGTGATGAAGAGCACTCACAACCGTATATCACATTTAAAAGTAGGACTGAGAGGTGCTGGGGAGCCAGTTAGTAAAATGTTGGCATTTTGCTTTAAGAACCATGATTTGAGTGGAAGATGTTGCCTTAATAAAATATGCTTTGTACCTACCCTTAGTAAATCACAGAGCAATCGACAGTCTATACAGGAGAGGAAGGCTAGAGCTCAGCTTGCTAGCAGACTGAATTACTTCTCACTACAGATTTGAGGTTATTGGCAGGCAGCCCATGTTGCCATTTAGTCCTCATAGCAAGCATGTTTTAAAAAATATTTTCCATATAGACAGACACACTGTAGCCACTGAGACTCCAGAGAGCTGCCACAGAAGCCCTACTGCCCTTTAGAGGCCCTGGTTTGATTTCCAGGTAATGCAAATCAAAACAGAAATTGCAGTTTTATCTTTGCCAAAAACTGCTAGGTGTCCACACCGCAAATCACAAAAAGAAGAGAGAAATGTTCACAAAGAATGAGGAGAAGCACTTGGCTGTTTCTCCTCCCAAGAGCTACAAGCTTGTCCTCCTCTTGGAAGAACAGGAGCATTTCTGACAAAGAGCTGCGCTCTGACCCCTCTAGGGCCCAACATTTTTGCCATGGGCAACAGTGCACAATCACAGTATCTGAATCCCAATCTGAGCACAGGGACAAGGCAAAAGTGTGAAATTGCATAACCGTGCCATGCAATAGCCCGCTAAATCTTTCTAATAACCAGTGACCAGTCACATTCCCAGACTGGCATCTTTGTTCTTTACTGCTGCTCTTGCAAGTACTGATCTGTAACTATGAAATCATATGTTCAGAAAAAGCTGACAATCTGGAAAGGTAAGTGCACTCTGAACAGACCCCTTTACCTGTGGTAGGGTTTGAAGTGAAAAATGAGTAAACTTGAATGCATTATGTATGTAAGAAACACGTAAACTCTAGGGAGAACAAATAACAGTGAGTGAACCCCATCTACCCTCAGATCCATTCCTGCTTGTGGTTTGCTGATTGTTGTGTTGTGGTTTTTTTTTGGCTTTTGGTTTTATTTTTAAGGACTGAGTAGACACATCCTAAATCATCAATCCTTGCTGGGCCAGAAAGGCAGAAGGATGGGACAAGCGTTTGCAGGGCTGACCCTTCCACGACAATTGATCAGCGTATGTCTAGAAACAAAGCAGGCAGGCTGGCATGAAGCTGGGCGATCCCATTGCCTCTCACACTCCTGGGATTTGCTGTGAGTAGAAATTACTGGGTCTTTATCAGAATAATGTCTTCAACTGTAATGGGGGAACATTTGGTAGCTGTAGTGTTTGCTGGTACTCTATTACTATGTTTCTTCTTGTTGTCCTTCTCCCTTTGGGGTTTTAAACAAGAATATATTCATATTTAAATGTCTGTTAGGTTGCTACTAAAGTAAACAAGACACTTCTAAAAAACTCACGTGAATTTATTTATCAAGATACCTTCTTCACCTTTCTCCTCAAAAAGTAGAAGCTGTCCATGGCCTACACAGATATGCTCACCTATAAGGTATTTTTAGCAATATATTATGTCTGCATGTTAGTCCCCCTTTACAGACACCCTTAGGCTATTGTTTTTTTCATTTTTTGTGTGATCAAACTAGAATTGCACCAACTTCTGGGTGACTAATTAATGCAAATTATACTGACATAGCTGGTGATTTTCCTGCTTTTAATTAGCATCCATTTCAATGCAAAAGTCATTAAAAAAAGAAAAAAAAAGTAAAAGAAAAAAGGAAGAACTAAGTAAAAAAAAATGCTATTTATTGTGGTTTTGGCTAGGCTGAGTCCACTAATGCTTTTAAATTGCCTTTTAAATTATTTTCTTTTAAACACCTCAGCCAAAATTCAAAGTCCCTTGTTTTAACATTATAGTGTCATTTTATTTTGGGGTCTTTTCCAAAACTGTTACTGGACAAGAATTTGCACAACTGCAAGAAATATGGTGGTGTCCATGCTCAGGATGGGGGAGAGAGGGAGGAAGGGAGAGAGGGAGGGATAGAAGGAGGAAGGGAGGTGAGGAGACAAGGTGTTTTAGTACAGAAGGCCAACATTTCAGCATTCAGCTCTACAGTTAGTCAGAACTTCCTTCTCTAATTGTGTTTTTTCATGTGTTATTAAAAGAAGATCCAGAAAAAGGTACCTGTTTTATCTTGGAAAACTCTCTCTCCTCTTTCCTTACTCAAAGACTTTTCCTTTGAAGTTCACACACTGCGTGCCAATACATGAGTGTCTTCTAATCTAATGTTAACAGGAGAAAAAAAAAAAAAAAAGATCCTAAATCTCAATGATGCAACCATGATTCCTCTGGAAAAACAGGCATCCTCATAACTGTAACTTTCATCAGGCTCCTATTGTCCCCACTTACTCTGCTACTTCTTTAACCACAGTAATAGACTTGTGACTAACATAAAATTTTAAGAGGTCTGGAGCAGGAATCACAGCATTTTGCTGGAGCTAGGACATGATTACAACATTCAAAGATGTGATACGTTAATAAAAATAAATTAATCTGCTATAATGCAAGGAATATCTTGAAATGTCTTTATTAACTCCACCGGGATTATATAAACTGCTCAGGTGCTTAGGAAAGTCTTGCATTGTGCTATAATTTATGCTACTGCGCTAAGGAGAGTAGACCTGGTACCAGCCTGCTTATCTATCCATGAATAGGTGAAGGATTAAACATTATCAGTGTATTCATAGACTTGCCTGGAGAGAACAAGAGCAAATGTACCATCAATAAAGACAACCTTGTTAAAATAAAAAATATTGGATTTCTAAAGCCTGTTGCAAAGTATGTCGAGTAGTCTCAGCGCTCAGCATTGCATGCCCCTGAACAGAGGAAGCAAATCTCCACAGAGGCTCCCAAAGTGAAATGCTGGTGTGAGCTGAGAGAAGAGGGCATCTGCAAGGAGCCCGTTCTGCTGGTCGCTTCTGCAGGCAGCTGGGCTGGAGCATCCCCTTTCCATGGGAGGGGAGCAGCAGGCCTGTGCCTAGGAAGGGCAAAAGAGAGGACGAGACAGTGGGTAGTGTCAGTCTACTTGCCTCTTGGACATTTCTGAGATTTGGTGGCAAGAAATCAAACAGGGCTGCTCAGTGAAGGCCCTTCAAGGGGATTTGCACCAGAACTGCATGGCTATCAACATCTCTGTGGCTTAAGAAATTATTTTTATTGTACTGTTTAAACTCTTCCCTGTTTTGTCACCCAAGAATGAAGGCAGCCGCTTGCAAGACACTGCCTGTCCTCTTGTGACCACATGCTGTTAACACTTGCAACAACCCATGTTTGGATTCAAGATCCTAGAGGACAGCTATAATCAAAGCTTCTTTAGGCTGCTTCTTTGTTTAGGCCTTTTATATGTGACAGCAACCTGTGCTTTTATAACTGTATTATAAATTAATTGCTCCAACCAGAGAAACCTGAAGGACAGGGGGATGAGTTAATATTAAGGCTTGCTGATCAAACACAGAGCATTATATCTGTGTACACAAATTCTCATGTCTTGCTCGCCAGGTACAAATAGGTATTTGAAAACAAAGCTTTATTCCACACAGAAAAAGACTTGTTTTATCTGAATAGTGTCACTTAATGCTGACACCAGAAAGTCAGAAACCTGCACATCAGCAGGTTCCTTTTATAATCCCTTGAGGTTCTACCTCAGCTGTACTCTGCCCAGCTTGAATGTCTATTTGCCTCATCACAAATGATTGCTGATTTATTGTCAAGGGTAAAATTACCTACTCTAAATCCCCAGTAATTACCTCACTTACAAAAAATTATGACCAAAAATCCCTCAATCCTAAACTGAAGCTAAGGCAAATTATATCAAGAAAAGCTATATTAGCATAACACTAAGAATTTGACCTGAGATTGCAAGAGTAAAGAATTTCAAGGGTAAATCTGGAATTCCCATCTAACAGCATCTCCTTTCTGCATCCTATAAGCACAGAGACTTTACACAACAAAAATATACTGCCAATTGTTTGGAGACCCATGAGCTACATCAATACAATGAAACTGAGCAGGGCTATGGCCTGTGCTCAAGCACCACTTATGAATGTCTTCAGTATTTAGATGTTAGCACACTCCCAGGTATGGTTTAGGTTCATGCCTGTTAGCACTGTGCCACGCAACATCCCAAAACAGCACAGAGCTGTAGCTGCTTCCATTCAGCTGCATGGACAAGGCCACTTGCTCCGTGGGAGAAGAAAATGCAGCAGCACAGGAGCAGGTGGTGCTAGTTCACATCTCTCAGTGCGAAAGAACTTGCTCCTGTCTGCTTTGCTTCCTAAAACAAGCATAGCTAGTTAGTATTTTTATAGTGGTAAACCCCAAGACAATACTTCATTTTTTGGAATCAAGATTTCTTTGCATTTTCCTCCCTTCTGTCCTTTTTGCTTTGGATTGAGTCACATCCTCAGTGCACTCTTCCACTCTCCTTGGCACATCAAGAAACTTAGCCAAGTCTAACTGTGCTCAGATCAAGCACAGTTCCTCAAGAGAACAACACAACCCAAATAAAATTAAATGTAGGGATTAAGATGAACAGGGGAGGATGTGATTAACACAAGCAATTAACACAAATTCTCCTGTGTGGAATAAGACGTGTGGAATAATACTGCATCCATGGTAAATTCTGATTAAGTTAGTCATTTTATCATGGATGAAAGTACAGATAACCTATGGCAGTCCCCTTTTGTAAAAAGGGGGTGGGGAGCAAGAAACATGTAATTTCCTATTAAAAAAATTATCAGTCCCATCATGGGAATTCAGCTAGCGTTGTGTGTGGAGCACCCAGAGCTGTGGCACAGTCCCTAATGCAGATCTCTGCCTCCAGGATCTGCATCCATTTAGAGATGACTAAAATAATCTTTTTGCCAAGGCATTCACAGAATTTCTCCTGAAGTAGGGGAATGATGAAGCATAGGAATTTAGGAAAAAGAAGAGCCAGCTCTGGATGTCTTTGTGGATGCTCACAGTCCCCTTTCACTTTCCCATTCTCCATTGCTTTGTGCAACTGCCCCATCCATCCTTCTAGACTATTCCTCCAAATTCCTGGTTTTGCTGTTCTCCCTGCTCTCAGTGTCAGTTTTCTTCTTCTCTTCCTAGTTCTGACTGTCCTCATCCCCTCATCCAGATGCCTGTTCCCTGTGAAGTTCATGGTCTCACATCAGCATGGAACCCCAGTGCTAACCTGAAAACGTGTGTGTGCGTGCATCAACTGCATGTAGTCCTGCAGCCTGAATAGGATTAAATGTTTCCACAATTGATAAAATGTATTTTCTCTCTTTAGTAAAAGTTGAGGAGACATAATTTTATTTCTTTCCTCATTTACTCTTACAAGAAGGTATGATGGTGTTGCTCCAGGGCTTTTAAAATGACACTTATCTCCTTGAAAAAATAGCCCTGTAATTGCAAGTTCCTGAAGAGCCTCCCCACACCCACCAACTCACAGACTCAAAATGAGCAAGGTCCTTCCTGCCTGAGAAGGGGTTGCTTCAGAGGTTTCCACAGTGGGATGGAGGTGACAGCAGGCTCCAAGAGAGCAAGATTCATTTTTCAGCCCACGTTGAAGGGGGCCCTGCACAAGGACCATTTCCAAGGTATGACAGCTCCTGCCCAGTCAGCTGCTTTCTGTCTCACAATATTTCAGCTATGCAAAACACACTGATAACACTTACAATTGATGCCATTCCCCGAGTTTTTTACAGGGTTAGCCATATTTATCCCTGTGAACTGTGATCTTATTAAAACCCGACTGAATTAGGAAATACCTTGAGCACACGTGCTCTTAGAGCAAGTCTGTTCAGAAGGTTTGAAGGGCGGAGAAAGCCAGGTAAATACTCTTTTATGAAAGCGTATAAAGGTATCAAAGGGGGATAGGGTTGTTTTTCTGCTCCTTTTGTTTGAACAAAATCTGTTTGGCATCTATATTGTATGTGTTTGTTTGTTTGACGATAGTCTGCCATATGGCTTTTCTCTTTTTTCCTGACTGCAGCTCTATGTTCTCTAAGAAGCATAAATCAGAATGACAGGTGAAGTAACAAGACTTTTGTCAAAAATATATGCACCGCTAGGGTTTTAAGAGCATGTTCATATAGCGTGTATACTTCATGTTTTGGGAGAGTTTGGAGAGATGAATTCACTTCCACCCCTTCCACTGCATTGCCATCCTCCACCCTAGCATGGCAAGCCCTGTCTCTGCACCCAAGTGCATTTTCTTTCTTTTTTTGCTTCCTTTGCTTCCAAAATGTTACTCTTTTAGATACATGACCAAAACACCAACTTTCTACTCCACGCAAAAAAAAAAAAAAAAAAAGACTGTTCAAAGTGTACATCAAAATCATACTCCTTCCTTTGTGAGGGGGGGTGGTTGGTTGGCTTGATCTCTGCCATTTCTGCCATTTCCCTCAAAATAAGCCAACTTTGCTTTCCCAGCCATTCCTCCTTAAGACAATAGCTTAAAATATTTACTTCAATGAAACCTGAACACCTGCCTTGTTTCAAAAACCTCTCAGTGCTTTAGCTGAAGCAGATGTCGTTCAGTCAGACCTGTGGGAATTGTACTGTTTCTAGTAATTTTTGTCATCTAGCTTCTCCCTTTAAAAAAAAAATCCCCTTAATCAGTATATCACTGGGTCTCAAAAAGCGTTACAAGAGGCTGCTGAAAAGAAAACAGAGCACAACATCTGTAGGCTGCAGAGTCTGCTCTGCCCAGCCTCCTCCCTGGGCTGGAGGCAGCTGTGAATCTTGCTGACTCAGACCCACCATGCTTTCCGAGGAGTAAAATATGACTAAAAAGTGCTAAAGTAAGTGTTCATCTATAATTAAAATTTGCCAGCTATGTCTAAATGAGTTCAAAACACCTTTTCCATAAAGCACTTTTCCTATAAAATTAGGTATTTTTTTCAGATCAAAGAATGCTTTTTTTTTATAAACGAGGACAAAATTATCTGTCACAGCACGTCTTACAAAAGACAATGATTAAATTGCTTCAGTTTCTAACCTGATTCTTTTGACTTCTGAGAAGCTCTTCCCAGTCCTCTGCCCTTTGTGGGGTTTCCCTGCTGTGTACAGACCCTGGGGACAGATCCTGTAAGCACGGCACAGCTGCATTCAGAGGGTGACCACAGGATGTTGTCCCTGTGACCACCTGAGAGAAAGCAGCAGATCAAACCAGTAGTTGTCTTGTATCCATCTTCTGGAACATTTATATTGAAAAGGAAGTCTATGTTCAGAAAACACCAAAGCACGACATCCCTGCTCCTTTAGAGCTCACTCATCCAATTCCCTCAGTTTCCAGCATTGCAGTAAAAGCTCTTCCCTACAGCCACCACACTCACAGAGCTGCTGGGCAAAGATGAGGGCCCAGCACAGCAGGTTTGCTTCATTTGCACCAATGCAGCAACCACCAAAGACTAGACTTCAAGCTGAGAGATATTTCTGGAGAGATTTCAGAGAGGCTGCTGTGCAAGGTGATTTCCAGGTCTCTCTGGTGTGACTGTACAAGCCAGCTAGCTTTCCAGGCATGTTTTGTAAAATAATTCGAATTTCTACTGACCTCCAGCATTACAAACAATTTCCTCTATTTCGTCATACCTACCGTGTGCTAACCAGCATCAGAAGCATGCAAATGATTACAGAGGGAATTTCTGTCCTGTTGGTGTCACTTCAGCACAGTTGGAACAAAATCCCAATGTAAACATTTTCCCAGGTGTCCAAGAAGCTATGTTAAGAATATGGCTTATATAATATATACAAATTATATGTAATATAAATAAAAATTATAGTTCAGTTTTCTTTCAAGTGTGACAGACTTTTTATAATTTTTCTTACTGCTCATTACTGACCCAAAACTCAGGCCAGACTAAAATATCAAGAGACAGGCCCATATGGCAAACATTTGCAGTCATGCTAAGCATTAAATGGATGGATGAGCAGATGAAAAAAAAAGGATAGCTGAAGATTCTAATGCTGAAAAAGGCATTAGGCATGTCCTCTGGGTTGAGAGGAGGGAGGAACACTACAAAAAGGGTGACTTAAGAGTGGGAGTCAAGGGCTGAGCTGGGACCTTCTCATCTACCTTCTGTTTTTTTCATGAAAAAGAGGGATCTGGGGGAGTGGCTGTGTGAAAAAGCGGGGCAGCTGAACAGAGAGGCACCAGATGCTAGATCTGCCTCAAAGGGCAGGGTTGGAGAAGCAAGTCTCCCTCCCCAGACAGTCAGCCAGTAGGTCCTGAGAACACAAAAGATCCCACCTTGCCCAGCTGCAGCCGAGCTGCCAGCACAGGGTCACGCAGACAGCAGGATCCACAGAACATGCTCAGATTTGTTCACCTCTCAACAGCGAGGGCCCTAAGGGACTTAAAATGATTAAGCTAAGGTTCTGGGGTTTTTTCATGCATTTGCATCATGATCCGTTTCTCCATGCTTCATGGCAATGATGAAGTGTTTGTCCAGTAAGACAGCCTAGTTCGTGTGAACTCTTACAAAACCATGATCATATTTGCTTATTGGGATGGCGTGTAAAGACAACATAATGGAATAATAAATCCTCCTCTCCCTTCACTGAGGACCTTTTTTTTTTTTTTCCTGAAGTTAAATAATTTGGTGGGTTGTGGCAGTGCACAATTTACCCTTTCAGGATGTGAATTGCAATCAAAGTAGTTCAGTCCCCGAGCCCCAATTACAGCAGGCACCATTGCAGTGCTTGGCGCCCAGCCCATGATTTGTTGGTGCATCTGAATCTCCCACATGTGTTCAGTGCTTCCCTACATAAAACTTTATATATTTCTACACTCCTTCCAGGAGTCATATATTATTTACATCAACTGTATTGCAAACATAACAGAAGTGCACTACAGTTTTCTCTGGAGTTCAGTTGGCTTTTCATGTTTCCTATGCCTGAAAATACATTACACATTCCTGCTTCATCCTGTATCTGCACTTTACCAACTACACAGCCTCTTTTATGCAGAGCAGTACTCCCCCCCCTACAAGTAGGTGAAAGTTTGTTTACTCACAAAGCACAGGACGGCTTCTAAGATAGCAAATCTGAAAAAGCTGCTGTAATGGCAGCGAGAAACAAGAGAAGGGCCTGGGTAGTAGTATTTCCCCCTCTGAAGAGGAGTGGGTCTGCCTAGAAGTGAAGTAGAACTGAAAAAAATGAGAAGATCACTAGGTGGGATCACAAGGAAGGGAAGCAGCTGAAAGTGTCTGTGGGGTTATGGTAGCTGGTAGGAGCAGCGGGGAAGGTCAGCATGGAGGAAGAGGAGGAAGGCAGCCCCTTAGTGTCCCTGCCTGCATGGCCAGGCTGCAACTGCCCCAGGCTCTGGGAAATCACTTTGTGGCTTTTGAAGTCTTTGTTCTCAGAGGGGTCTTTTGTTTCTTCAGATACTGATCCGCTTTCAAGCCGTGCTGGGCAAACACAAGAGGGAAAATATCATCTGGGGGAGGAGTGGGACATTGCAGAAAGTAACATTTCTAGAGCACACATTAGAACCAGATGTTCCACTCAAAAGTATTTGTGGTCAGGGACTATGCTGAGAAACTAACTGCTATAAAGGGGGGGGGGGGGGGGGGGGGGAAGGAATTACAGCACACTGAATACAAGAAAAAGTTACAAGGGTAAAAAAACAATGAATAAGGATATATTAGGTGTTTTGCACTGACAGCTGTAATTGCAGGTTAGTGTCCAGGAAAGGAAAGGGCTTTATCCAGCTCCTGTCTTTTCCACAAATGTGCTGCTGGACTTTGACCAAACCATGGAGGCTTCGGCCCAGTGTTGAGTAAGGACTTCAGGGCTTTGCCACACTGAGGGGTTTTATTTTCCTCTCTCACTGTGCCTTAGTCATAGGGGTGGATGCAGCCCAGTCATGGCCAGCTCCGGGGCAGCTGGCAGGGAGGGGTGGGCATGGCAAGGCACTTTATGGCCATTTCTGTACACACAGAGCGGGAGGAGGACAAGGAGGAAGGTGGGTCTCGGTCCCTCTAGGCCCTTCCCAGCCCAGAAGAGCTGGAGGTTTCACCCTGAACATCATTTTGAACATAAACTGATGTCCCCATCTTCTGTGAATTTGCCCCATCAGCTTTTGTGCCCATATATTATTTTGGTCTCTGTAATATCCTGTGGCCATGAGTTGTACAACTTCGTCATGTGCTGGGTGATGAAGTGCTGCTTTTTTCAACGCCCAGCTGATTATTTCATCAGCCCTTATTCTTACATTGTCAGGAATGATAATTAATCTCTTTTCCTCAACTACCTATTACCATTCATGATGTTATCAGGCTTCATCTCTTCGGCAGGCTGAAAATACCCAGCGTATTTCACCTTCACTCACACAAAAGCCACTTGATTCAGGAAGCCTGCTTACTCCTTTATCTGGGCCACTTGCAGCTCTCCATCCTGAGTTGAGTAGATGAGGTCACTGAATAATATTGAGGATGCAGATGTACCACGAATTTATATGGAAGCATCCCTTTTTTTTTTTTCTTTTCTTGTTTGTTTGTTTTGCTCTCTATTCTTCTCCTAATAATTCCTAATAATCCTTTTGACCGCCACTGAGCAATGAACTGATTTTCACAGGGACTTATCAGTAGTGACTCCCAAATCTCTTTCCTGAATGCTAAAAGCTAATTTAGAAACTGTCATTCCATATGTGCAGCTAGGGTGCTTTTTCCCTATATGCATCACATTGCATTTATTGACATTGAATTTCTTCTGTCATTCAATTGCCCAGTCACTAAGCATTGTGAGACCCTTCTGCAAAGGTGAAAATGAGAAAATTGATAGTGAAACCTGGCCAATTTCATGTTAAATGTACTTGTAATTTCATGGGAAGCATAGTCAATATGTGAAGAATACAACTCAGCGTAAAACATACCTCTGACTGCCAGAAAGTCATGGGAAGTTCATCTCATAGAGGATCTAATTTCTAGAGAAAATAAATTATTTTCTTTGTGTGGCTGATGGAGGTATAGCTTTCCAATCCAAACTTCACGTCTGAAATATCTATGATGCAGGAAGACTGGATTTTGCCATCAGGCAGTCAGCATCTCTTCGGTGTCTCAGGGGGACAAACTAAGCCTACACAGTTCAGAAAGTATTGACATCCTCTCGTCAGGATACTATATCCTGACAAGACTACACCAGGTCTGGTAAGACTGTGAATTTGTGCTTTTCAGTGTGCTGACGCCCTGGTGTAGGGTGTGCCATAAGCTTTGTTGCTGGCACCCTCTCTTGTGCAGGTGGCTGCTGCTCACGTGCAGCTTTCCCCTGGAAATACACATTGAAAATTATTTTCATTAATAGCTTTCTGTAATGGTTTCTGAGCCAGGTGCATTAGCTGTCCACACCTCCAAGCAGTTAGTAATGTCATCAGAGTAAGGGTATGACCCGCTTGTAGAAGGAAAATATTCTGTCTATGCAGTCAGAGAACTAAAGAGGAGTTGTTACCACTGTAACAGGTGAGTTTAAGTGTTCAAGAGGTAAACCAAACCTTGTACTACACTTGTACATGGGTGCCAAGAGGTTACTGTTTGGCTATGGATTTCCAAACAGATATCCTCCCCATTAAAAAGCTGTAGCAAGATCTGGGAGAGATCTAATGCTGCTTCCTTTCCTTCTCAGGCAACATGCATCAAGCCCAGTTGCCCTGACCTCCTGGAACTTTAATTAAGCAAATGCACAGACTTGTACTTTAGCACACACAGTTTTTTATCCATGCAAACTCTGCCTTTGCTGCAACCAGTATCATCACAACTATGAAATCCCATGTGGATAACTTTTCACGGGACTGCATGCCATTATTTATTCAGGTTCTTGTTCTGTCCCCAGTGAATGTAAGAGCACTGGCTTCAGCAAAAGGAGTAGCAGACATATAGCTGGGAAGAGGAAAAAATGCAAATTAAATGCCACTTAATCTCACTTAATCACATTTCCTTCCCTCCTTGCCCGAAAGAATAAAATTTAGAAAAGAAATAAACTGAAAAGGAAAACTATTAAGTAAGTTTCAAAGTCAAGATCATGCCAACTACTATTATCTATTTCAGGACTTCCTGCCTTGCTTATCTCCTTTTAATTAACCTAATTCTGACCTGGGCCATGTGCTTGCCTGGCACACACAGTCCCATTTTGCAGTTGCTATCAGTTAAATAAAAGAGTCTGTAGTAGGGTTTGTGACCAATGCTGCCGCTACATATTTCCTGTAGCAAAGCTAAGGGTGCACATGAGCGATGCTAAGAGAGCAGATGTGGAACAAGAGAACCATAGTAAGAAGCAAGGGTTTACCCAAAATGCTGCACATTGAAGAGGTTGATAAAAACAAAGTGGTTGATCTGCTTCTGTCTCCCTGCTTCTACAGCTCAGATGTCTGGACAAAATCCTGAAGCCAAAGGGAACACAATCAGCAGAACTTCTATTCGTTCTTATCTTCTAAAGTGCAGATTTGAAATCCTCTTGTGCACAGTGACAAACAGCTCATTGCTGGGTAACAATAAACTTGCTTCCAAAATGGAGTTCATCCCATTATTAAAAATCTGAAAATAAATCCAATAAAATTCTCAAACCCCATATAACACCTACAGGTCCCACATGTGTGCAAAATGCATCAGCCCCAGAATTATGTAGTTTTAAGTGCCAGAGATTTTATCTCCAATTATTTTAGTAACCATATTGATGGAGTTCTGGACAGCAAAGAGAGAGAAGCTAATCCACTTAGCCAACAAATCCTGTCCTCCAGAAAGTGCAGAGGCTTGAGTTAGGGCAAAATTGAGCTTGAACAGTTCTTCTTCCAATGCGGTAAATTCAAATAGAAATGCTGTATAAATAGAAGAGTTGAAAGAAGGAAGGAAAACAGGATTCTGAAGGGGGTGGGGGGGGAAGAATGGGTAGGATGAAATACCTTTATCTAGCAAGAGGTATGCATTAGAGATTCTTATAGAAGTGAAAACCTTGTGTGAAAATACTTGAATCTGATGCTATGAACAGATAATTTCACAGATGATTCCTTTTCTCCTCAATTCTTTCGCTCATTGTGTTCCAATAATTAATATAAAATGCTGGTTATTCAGTCCTGGAAATCTGTATAAATGTGAAGTAAACGCAGCCAACTATGAACAATTGCAACAGTGATTTAGGAAGAGAAAAGCAGATAAAAGCCAGTTTAGAAAAATTCCTCCCTGGAAGGCAACCCAGAACTGAGCAAAACCTCTTGCTCTGGAAAATGACATGCCTCAGTGGCCTCGGAGGCAATGCTCCTGTGCTGTGGCAGGGTCTGCGTGTAGCTGCCCAGAAGACCTTTACAGACTCCAGCTCCTTCCAGCTTGGTCCAGCTACAACCTCTGCAGCATCTCGGATCACCAGCAACCAGTGATGTGGAAGCTGCAGATAAAAGATGCATGCAAGCTTTTCTCTTCTGTCATGGCTCAACTGAAATACATCACAGACCCAAGTGGAGAGATTATCTGAGACGCTGTTTGCCAGCTTGTTTACACACTTATTGTCAGATGACAAATGCTGGCAAGTCCTCGTCTCCTCCTGTTTGACTGCTGAAAATGTTTTCCAGAGTTTCTCCTGTCAAAGACATGCTGAAGTGGACACAAACCAAGGTGGACTTAAAAAGCCAGGCTATACACTGCTGTGCTGGCAGGGCTGCTGCAGCTCCATGCCTGCAGCAAGACTGAGCGTGTAACCCCTGTAGACACACACATGCACACACATATGGGTGGGCACACACACACGGGTGGGCACACACACACACTGTGGATGCTCCTGTGACTGGGCTTAGACATTCACTCTGCTTGGTTGCTGGCCCTTGGTCCTTCTCCAGCTGTCCGTCATAAACACACACATGTGCATACACAGGCCTCAAGGTCTCTCTGAGGGCTGGCTTGGACCCCCAGTCCCTCCATTAGTCAGCTCAGAGCTTTTTGGTCTCTCCAGCAGTTGGCCCAGACCTATGGCCACGTTGATATTGTCTCCCACAGCACTTAGCATACTTGTCAGCTAGTCCAGCTTGAAATTCACTGGTGATCACACACTGATGTATGCACCCACACACTTCAGTCTCTCCAGTGGCAGCACCACGGACACGTGTCCTCTGATCCATGGTCTGTCTCCAGCTGCTGCGCCCAGACCCCCATAAGTTCACATAGTGAGTCCCTCACCTGGGAAAAGAGCTACGAATGGAGTCTTATAAGAGGGTTGAGGGTCCCCTGGGACAGCCCGGGCAGGCGTCAGGGCTGGGCTCCTTTCTCTTCCTGGGTGACCAGGGTGCCCCCACCTGTTCATGTGCCCCCTGCGCTCCTGTCACTGCTCCTCCAGGAATTTTGGTGTCTGAGCCTTTTACCGCATAACCCACCGTACACTAGGAAATGAGATGAATGCTGGGACACAGAAAATAAGTTCCCATAAGATACCAGAAATGTAGTCTGACCATGATTTCCTCAAAATTCCCTTCTCTTCTTGTTCAAAGTTAATATATTTCCCAAGCATGGTTATATTCTGTCAGGCAGGGTGTATCTTCAGTGCTGTGAGCAGGCCGCGCTCGAATGTGGTTATCATGGCATTCTCCTCTAAAGAGGGCAGTCACAAATGAAATGGAAATGTTAAAATCCTTCAAAGAAAAGCACGTATCTGGCAACAACGAGCTATGTGCCAGCCCTCTGTGACAATTAGCAACACGATTTTTGGCACTTTTCCTCAGATCTGAAAGATAAGAAATATGAGTTCCTGAGAGCAGAATATGGAAGAAAATCATACAGCACTGCTAAAGACCATTTAATCAACTGCTTCCCTCCAGCACTAGTCAAGGAAGAAGGATTTGCTTCTCAGAGTACTCTTTTGTCTCTATCTCTTTTAGGAAGGAATTTTGCTTATCATCTTTGCCTGATACAGACCAGCCCTTACCCAAACTGGGCAAAACATACCTGGGAACTAAAAAATTTGTTGCAAAATAACACTTGAAAAGTACTGGAAATGTTACATCAAAACACTCTGTTTGGATGCCACTTAATAAATGCTTCATTTCAGAAATACCTCCATGTTCTGACTGACATCAAAACAAGCAACTCTTCTGAAAAGACACTATTTCTCTAAAATAAATAAATAAATAAATAAATAAAAATCTAAAGCTGGAAAAGGTTAAAAGGATAAAATAGTCCCAGAAAGAAGTTGAAAAATGTCCTTTTAGTTTAAACAAAGCAGTTGTTTCACAAAAGGATCCTTTAAAATACCCTTTTTGGCTCAGCATCATGTGAGTGCTTTTCCGTTCTCTTGGTTCAATTGCTGTTCTGACAAATGTAATATTCACCTCTCTCTCTTCCACAGCACAAATTCAAAGCAGGAGTACCCCTATCTTTCCAGACAATACTGTACTCCTTCCTGAGAAGAATTTCTTTTGAAGCTGAGATGTCTTGAGCATGAAATCTATAAATAGATAGGAAAGAAGGTGACTTGGGACAGCTGTGAGCTGCATAAAGGGTGATTTCGCTACTCAATGAGAGCAGTAAAATTGGTTTCAATTTATTTCTATGCCAAAGACTCACAGCCACGTAACCAGATGTCTGTAATTTTCCAGAAGAGAAGCTAGAAAGCTTCCTTCAGCAGGGAGGCAGGACTACTTCTGGGGAAACGCTTGTCCAGGCCAGTCTGGGTGTGCTCACATGCAGATCAGGCTGGAGAAGGTCAGGGAGAAGGGCAAAGCAAGGAGCACAGCTCAGCTCTCCCTTACCTGAACTTGTGGCTGCTGGAAAGCTGCAGCGCAAACCAACCATCACAAACAGCGCCAGAATTAGCTGTTTTAATTGATGCCAAAGGTGAGGTGTGCATCCAGGTGTAATTACCTTCCCACAACCAGCAGGAGAGATCCTGTAAGTCAAGGCTTAGGAACATTAATAGAAAGCAGGAAGAAAACACTACTGTCACTGTGGTAGCTGTACCTTCACCACTGGGTTATTTGTGATAAGTCTATCTGAATACCCATATATAAGAGAAAATAACAGATTCTAAATCAAACCTCCAGCTTATTATCAACCACAAAAGGAGCTTTAATTTATATATGTAAAGAGCTTCCACTTAGACATCATATCCACACTGTAATTCCAAATAAACAACATTTAAAACCGCAGCTAACAAGACTTAAAAGCCTGATGATTAATCCTTCATTTCACCTGTCTTCCCAAATTACACACGTTTAGCCAAATAAAGTATTAACACTCTACATTTTATGTACCACTGTGCTGAATAAAATAATACACCATGACAAATGTTTCCAGAGGGGTGGAAACAAAAAAAGGGCGTGTAAACTGTTAAGAAAGCTGATGTAATGCACAAGAAGGTCTCAGAGATTCACAGGCAAAAGGCTGAGCTTTCTGAACAACACCTTGCACATGTTCTCTGAATGCATTCATGAATTATGTGAATTACTGAATTACACCACTGTGCATTTTTGGCTATTGTCACTGGCAAAAAAAAAAGGCAGTGAGGGCTGCTGGAGTGGTTTCTGTGCCCTTTGCCATTACAAAGGGTTTCACACTGCACCGAAAGAAGGAGTAGCAGCTAGAGATAGGAGAGATGAAGATGGAAAACTGGAGAGAGCTGGAACTCATGTTCCTGTGAGAAGTATGGCGTGGGGCTGACAGAAGCTGCCTGGCGTAACTGCGGTTTCTCACAAAAGCAGCCTGAGAATAAGCAGAACAGCTGATTCAGAACAGATCAGCAGCGAGCATATTAAAAAGCAATGCCAGCTTGCGAAATACAACCAGAATAGCACCAAGTGCTGTGACACATAGTCAGGGAAACAGGCTCATTACCTAATGCATATGTTTGGAAACTGTTACAGAGGGAGATCTGGTGATAGGTACCGTTTGTTCCTCCGTCTCGTTTGGCTAGGTAACATTTTCACTGATAAAGGAGACCCATAAACCAGCTGGAGCAAGACTGTGACACATCTTGGCAAAGGCTGAAACTGTCTCCAGACCTGCTAGCTCTTTCTGGGGTGCTGTATGTGATGGAGTCAGGCTGCCCATTGAGGACCTGAAACTACCAGTGACTTAAGATATATTTTACATGCACGTGTACAGCATGTCTTGCACCTCTTTCTCTATACATTTGCATATGAAATTTTAAAACCAGTGAGAAATCATTTACAGACACATGACGAAGATGGAGTTTGTTGAGGGAAGGCTGCTCCTTGGTCAGGCTGCACTCTCATAAGCTTTCCTTCACCCTGTTCAAGCTTTTTGACTCTTGTCATGATGGAAAGCTTAAGAAGAGCCCAGGCTGTTATTGATTTTCCTCCAGCAGTACCACCTACCAATGTCCTGTTAGAAACCTCTGTCACTGTCACACTAAGGTGTCTGTAGGCAATGCCTTGGAGAAAGGTGGAGCACACCATGTTCAGTGCACGTTCTCAGATGGGATATTACCTTGTTGTTAGCAGACTTTTTAGCTGACCACTAGGAGCTCAGAGGCAAAAACCCAGTAAAATGACAGCCTATGGATGGCTGAGGCACCAGTAATCCAGTTTTCCAGTTTATTCTGGCACTGGTCTGTTTTGTCTTGTATAAAGCTTAGTGAATTGGGAGCCCCAGTTTTAGTCTCAAAATCATGTAGAGCTTATGCTGAAGAATAATCAGAGTTTCTCTCTTTGTATTTCGTTGCTTTTGATAGATTTTTTCCCCATTTATTTATTCAAGTCCCAGATAGGATTTCAGCATCCTGCAGCAAGGAGTTCTGCTGTTCAGCTCTGTGCTGGATAGCAGAGCATATCCCAGGCTTTTCTGAATCTGACAACAGGTGCTTTTCATCTATTTGCCCACATTTTTTGCACTAGAGGAACAATGTCTTCTGGGCAGCTTGAGAGTCACCATTCACCTTCTCCATATTGCACATAAACCCACACCATATTATAACCCACACCTGATCTTCTACCTTCCTTAGCCTCCAGAGCAGGACAGCCACCACTCCACAGCACTGAGCTGTGGCACTGAGGAGCAGGGTCATGGGACATGGTGCCATGCCCTCCTCTTCTCCACCCCATGCACTCTGGAGCTAGCTCAGGCACTGTTTCACATAACACTGACGTGCCTCAGACAGGCAGAGCTCCCTGACCCATTGCCAGAAGATGCCAGTGGGTTGTCAGCAGGCAAGTCCTTCCCCCAGGACTGCATGTTTCGATGGGCAGTGAGGGCAGCAGTGGTTTTCCAACCAGCCCCTTCCAAAACTTCAGCCTTCCTCAGGCATGTTTGTTTTGACTGCTTCGAAGTTTCCTCTCCCTTTGATAGATGGCAAATACATTAACCAGCACAAACAGGGAGCGCATACGATTGGGTGGAGGGACAAAACAGATGGCATATGAGTCACTCCCGTTTGAGAAGCCGGTGATGAAAAGCTCTCTTGCTTTAACATTCTGCTGGATCCTTTTTCTCACAGGACAATTGAAGAGCTTCACTTGGCATTTGAGTCCCTACCACATTCCAGGTGAGAAAGGCATCCACTCTCAAATCCTTTCTTCACACATCAAAAGAGTCTCTGGAGAGGGCTTAGGGAATGTGGCAAGCCCCATGTAAAAGTGGTGTTTAGCAATAACTAACTCCCAAGTAATGATGTGCGAGGACTGAACAATGCCTCAAAGACACCGATTGCCATGCTCTTCCCCAGGGCCACACACTCTCAGTACTTCTTTAGTGCACTAAGCTTCCTTGTCAGCTTTTTCCACCTGCTTTGCTATTTGCTTTTAATTCCCTCTGCCTTGCAGCACTAGGCATGTTCTCTGTTTTCTTTTTTCTTCTTTTTTTTCCCCTCCCACAATCCATCTATGGGTAATGGATTCTTTATGCTAATTCACGTCACTGAAATATCATGAATGACACAAGTAGAAATAGAAGACATTGATTATGCTTTTGCCAGGAAAGATCCTCGACCTATTGAAAATTATGATTATTTACACTGTATAAATTGGATTTCTGCCATGAACAATATTAGAAGGAAAAGGCAGTGAGCAGTATTGCTCTGCTGCTGAGTATTCATTGTGCTAAAACAAAAATAGACATAATATCAGACAGGTACCACCTGGAAACTGCATTATGTATTTGGGTGAGAATACAATCCCAATCTGCAAACACATTTGCACATGATTACTTTTACATATTGCAAGAAATTTCCTTGAAATTCAGTCAGTGTAATTTTAATAGTCTTTACTCATGTTTGCAGATGACAGTTTTGGCTTGTGGGAATAAGTGCAAGGTAGCTATTACTAACAAATGAGTTTAATTAATTTTCTCACATAATTTGGGGAGGGAGATTAGTCGGAAGCAAAGACATGCACTCAATTATTATATAGTTAGTTATTTTTAATCTAGCTGTCCAAATTTAGCATTCTGTAGATAACAAAAGAGATTTCAGTTCATATCTAGCAGGGATTCTTTTTTTCCAAAAACAAGCCATATTTATTTCCAGAACTATCTGAAAGTTAACACTTGGATGTCAAGAAAAACTGCAATTATAGTAAATGAAAATCTTTCACAAAAATTTTCAAATGTGAAGCCTGCCAAAGTTAAGGTACATAGAGAGAGAGAGAGACTTTCTGGCTTCATTCTTCTTGTCTTTCAGCACTGACACAGTAAGATAGATAATGTCAAAATTGTTCTGGTTTTGCTTTTCATTTTCCTTTTTATTGCTTTTAATAATTTTGAAATTTCTTTATCTTTGAGAGCCAAAAATGAAGCAATCTCTCTTTTGTGTCACATTTTAAGCACTATGAAGGTTTTTCAAAGTTTCAATAGCAACCAGCAACAGAAACATTTGAAAAATAGTTTTAAATTTTTTTAGAAGATACAATTAAAAAAAAAAATAACTGTGTGGGCAGGGTGCCTGTTCAGCTTTCATTTTCCTGTCCCCAGTTGCAAAAGAATATTTGACACTGTTACAATTTCAAAGCAATCAGACTTCAGTGTTTTAAAAGTTTACAAAAAATTCTTTTCAAAAACTATGTAGTGTCAGACCAAACAACATTCAGAATAAAACTGACTTGGGGGAATCTTGTTGTTTGCGTTGGAGCACCAATAATAATGAGGATCAGTAAAAGCAGCGCTTCCAGAATACTCTAAGCAGAAATGCTCTAATAAAGAAAAATGACTTTATCTTTACCTAAATTTCATCATTCCAAATACTCATCAGACTTACACAAAGCCCCATAATTTGTATCTTCCAGTGACTGCAAATGAGAGAACATGCTTACTGACTCAAGAATTTATTAATGGAGATTTGGTAGGGAGAAATACATTTTTTAAAGTGATCACTGATTCTGTGTGCCCCCATCTTTACACATCTCACGTGTGGGATCTTACAGGGATCTGATTTTCACACATCATGCAAGCTCAGTCTCTTTGAATGTGTTTCATGTTCAAAGTCTTCCACCAGCATATTCTTGGCATATGTAATGTAGTATATGGAAGCCACACTGCAAGTCTGTCATGCATGCACAGACTTCACAGACCAATAAACTGAATGAAAAATACAAGAATTCAGTAAGCTGATAGAAGAAACAGTGGAAATGGATACTCATAAATAAAAAAATATAAATTTATAAAGGAACAAAACACCATTTTTTTATTGCTAGTGTTGCAATCAGACTCATTATCTTCACAAAATGGCATTTTCATGCCAACTTTGCACTGGTAAATTGGCTTTGATCCTTGTCTGCATTACCCTCTGGTGCACACAAATGCACTAGATGGTTTCTATTGTGATAGCAGCGTTTTCCACCATGAGCGGAAGGGATTCATAGCCTCTCAGACCTGGGCTGCTGCCAGGCCATGGATCTGTTGCCAGAAACTTTGTAAGCGCTATGGATCCACCTTGCTCTGCTGCACTGAAGTAGGCAGGCTCAGGTTAGTCTCATCTTGGAATAGCACTACAATTGCTGAGTCTGAACAAGGGTTTTCCACATGAAAATCCAGGAGGAAGGGACAAAAATGTGACTGGATGGCTTATACATATGTTACTAAGAGTTCAGATGTATTCTGAGCTCACCATGCCTCTCTGCTGGCAGCATGAAATAACAGCCCTGAGAGACACAAACAACTTTAATATATCCATTCCAGTATATGTAACTAAGGCATTGACATCTGATTAAGTCTGAAAATATTGATATCAGCTGTATGATCTGTACTCCAGACCACACAAAAAAAAAAAAAAAAAGATGCGTGACCACATGGTGAACATCTGCATTGCCTCTTTTGATGACTTTTCCTTCTTGATTTTTGAATGGGAAAAAACTTGGTATTCATAGCATCACTTACATTTCCTCCATCTGACCTATGTATTAAGGAATCATTAATTGCCACGTTACTCATTTTTTTCCATGGGGAATGATTTTGGACAATAAATCTTACTTTCTTTTTCATGTCACACTTTAAAGAAAAAATTGTGTGGCTTTTAATAAATCTGAAGCAGTGGGGTGTCCATGCCTGTAACCCCTGAAACTTGAACCTGAACTCTTCAATTTGAACATGGAGAAATGCAGACCCAGGCTGCATCTTCAGGAAAGCAGACACACAACACACATAAAGCCAGGCTTGCATTTGTGATGGAGGGGCCCATTTTGCATTTCTGTTATAGGAGTTCTTGAGTGGGGTGTGTCAATTTGTTAACTTAATTCATTAAATCCTTAAGGGGGAAGTGCTAAAATAGAATGAAAAAAGTTTTTCTACACTAAAGGTGTGCATAGGTTCCTCAGGCAGGACTGCTGGTAATGCTGACCACAGCTGGTCTGATGGGCTCAGGGCAGAGCGTGGGGTTGAGCCCTGCATGGTTGGGTCGAGCCCTTCATGGTAATGCATCCTCACACCCCATCACAGTCACCAACTGCCTGCTTCTCATAGTGGGACATGAGGAGATGAGACCTTCTGGGGAAGGGGTGCCCACAGCTTCTGGGAAGGATTTGGTGACATCCCAGTGTCCCATATCACACAGGAGGGAGGAGAGGGACGTGGTCCACAGGAAAGCACCAGCAGAAAAGCCAAGTGTCATGCACAAGTACTACACATGCACAGCCTCCTCTACCACCCCATGGCATGGTGTGGCCAAGAACATATGCCCTCTACAGAGCTCCTGGTGCAGCCCATGCCTTTGTCTGGGTTTCCCTCATCCTGGGTGCACTGGAAGGGAGCTGGACAGCAGTGCCCCCCAGCCTCATAAGCAAGCACAAGAGGAAGATTTGGACTTGGGCTGTCCATAGATATACACTGGGACGAGGATCTAGCTCAAGACTGTTGGTTTCTGAGTGCATATTAATTGTGTTTCCCCTCCTCATCCCATATGGCCAGGCTGCTTTAAATCACCAAACTCAGCCTGTGAGTGGAAGAAGACCTCTCAGCCTGCACCCACGCAGCATCCTTTGGTTCAGAGGTTCCCCCTGGGGTCTGAGCCAGCACTGGTTCAGGTTTCTTGGAAAGAACCTTTAGGTCATGGATGCAACTCTGCCTTACCTCTGACGTCTCCTCTAGGATGTGTTTCACATCAACCTACGGTAACAGCAAATTCATTAGGCTTGTCCATATGCAATTCCCACAGTCACCCACAGCAGTGATGTCAGAGAGAATTGATGCCCAAAAAATTTCAGATGCAGAAACTGGATTTCTTATTCTTCCAAAAATGCCTCTCGTTGATAGGCTAATGCAGCATTCAGTTTACATATCCAATGCCTGCATTGGTTTTACAATTCACTTTCAGCATAAAGTCAGGATCCATATAAAATATTTTAACTTTGCAAAAAGTCTGTTATTATCAGGATTTATTTAGCTCTCTTTAGCTATAGAGTATGATGCAATAGGGAACAGATTGAAGGATCACTGAACTCAGGACAAGACTCTTACTCATTTGAACCACCTGGCAAAAATTATTTCCTTGAGTCCAGGGCATGCATCCCACAAATCGCTATAAACTAATAAAAATGTACAGCCTACAGGAATGCAATGAAATATGACAGCAAACTCATGCTGCTGAATGAACAGTATTGCCAACAGCTCCCCAGAATGCTTCGTTGATTAGTCAACACCAATGCAGAAAAGCTTCACGTGGATAATTTATGGTTCACATAAAGATCACATTATTATAACATTTTCCTGTTCACTCAGAGATAATAAAAGACATACTCCAAATCAATATTTATTATTTTAGTTTTCCTTCCTCCCTGCCGTTAAGCTTGACATCCTTCTCCTCCCCATTTATAGCTTGCCATTGCTAACTGAACCCCTTCACAACCTCTGAGATAAGTATCTGTAAGAGATCCATATATCATGATAGTAATAAACCAATCCCTTGAGACACATTTAAACACAATGCAATATTGTCAAGCTCTGAAGACAAGTTGTTCCCTGAGGAGCAAAACTACTGAACCTTGATTTCCTGTAGTTCAATGTGCCCAGCTTTCCTCTTCTACCCCAAAACAACCCTGCTCTGCTTCCAGTGTCATAAGTTCACCACGTGTCCCATAAGTCCTTTTAGCATCCTCCATATCCCTGTAACAACTTGCCTTGCAATACCTCCAGCAGCCTTCACATCTCCCAGGCTTTCTGTTGACCCCGTTTGTTTCCCCTTCCTGCCCATGCTGCCTTTTTCCATCCTTCCACTGGGACAGGAGACAACAGATAAAGGAACAAGACTCGAAATACACACGGGAGAGTTGGTCAGCCAGAAGGCACCTGCCACCTGGACAGGTGGGGGGCTGTGAAAAACAACACAGAGCACTAAGCTGTCCAGACAAATCATGAAGACTACCTCTGTTATTTTCTCACCTGACAGGCTTTGTTCAAAACTTAATTGATAAATTAGGACTGCTGGAAACACAGCTGTTACCTATACCATTTCCTTGCTCAAAAAGAAGGAAAAGAACACAAAAATTACTTGGAGTATAGGAAAAGTCTAGGAATCGAACATTTAAGCCAAACAAGGCTGCAGTATGCACATTTCATTGTACAGTCCTTAAAAACAAAGTTTAGCTGCCTGAATCTTAGTGGTTTATACTCTTTAGGCAAATATTGAGCTAATATCATGATTCATGTCCCTAGTCATTCTCCAAAGCAGCACTATGTTCCCTCCACTGTGTTTTAGATGTGTGCAACAGAATGTTACTGTTTGATCCAAAACATGTTTTATGACTTTGCTTCCTTTTCCTTTGGTGTAGTATCAGAAGTTTTTGGCAAGCCTGACTCCTTTTCAAAGGTTATCAGAACAAAAGAGTCAGCTTCTAATTTCATATACTTGGAGGAAACTTGGAAGGGTGGGAGGGGAACACATACTACATCCCTCTGTGAGCCAACAGAGTCCCCTGGGCAGTCTCTGGCCCTATCCTGTCTTCCACAACACCTTTTAGTCTTGGCTTTCACCAGGAAAAAGTGAGAACATATCCTCAAAGTGACTTTGGCATCTATTGATCATTTTGCCCAGTGAAGTCCATCATTTATATGCTAACAGCATGTTCAGTGCTGCCAGCTAGTCCTCCGATCGGTGCTGATGTTTTCTTGGGTCACCTCTGCACTTATCAGTGCCTCAAGGCTGACAAAGCAGCCAGGGCTCCTGCAGCAGTCAAGGCTCCTGGGTGCTGCAATGGAAGCTGGTCTCACCAGCCAGCTCCAGAGCACCAACCACACTTGGAGAATGAAGAACACCAGTTTTCCACCACCCCAGGAGGGCCACAGCCCCTGGCATTGCATCATCTCACACATAGGTGAGCTCTAGGTTACGTTTTATACCCATCTTGGCCAGAGGAGACCCTGTTTGTCAGTCATTGTGCCCACCCATGGCCCTCCACCTTCATGGGGAGTTTCCTCCATGCCTTCATGCAGGAGTTGTTTATTTGGTCTTTAATGTTGCTCAGAATCCACATCCCTGCACTGTTGTCATTGCATAAGGGGATATAGCTTGCATATATTCATATGCAAAATGAGGGATGAAGGAAGAAAAAAGACTAGGCCAGACCAAAGCTTGCTTGCTCTTTGGGTTTCCTCGATAAATTGCAATTATACAGATAGGGACAATCCTCAGTTGACTGCAGCTCATATCTTGGTATTATTGTATGGCAGATGTTTGGCTATTTTTTGAGCAAGATACAAGCTGCATGTGTTTGTCTGTCGCTTATTCTTTGTTCAGAAAATATCTCTACTTTACCAAGAAGAGAGAAAGAGAGGAAGGAAGTATTTACACTTCCCTTGACATTACGCAATGAATTTGAACAGTGAACCTCCCTCATGTCCTATAAGGAGTTTTTAAGTTATTTTTCCAGTTATTGAACATCCTATAAATTTCTTTCTTTAATTTTAAATAAAAATAAATCCAAGTCTCCTGCTTTGCAAGAACAAAATGTGAGAACACATATTGTGCAGACACATATTGTACAGTACTGCCAACATCTGTTGCCATAATAAAAAAGAGCAACATTTAAAGCAATAATAGAAATTTGAAGAAAATGCTGAAAATATGATTTTTCATAGGTTTTATTCTGACAGGCAGCCTCATGTAACACACCTGAAGAGTGAAAGGCTATTTCTTATCTTTCAGCACTGAAGTTCTGGCAGTCTGAGCTTCAGCAGCTCTCGTTATCTTCATCTTCAGACTTCCACTATCCTTTATCTTTATGTGTTTTAGAAATAGATTAAATTACTATCACAGGAGTGTGCCTTCTTTTTCTGATAAAACAGTGCTTCTTCAAAGCTAGATAATATGTGTTGCTGATGCAGGCTAGTAAGCGCTTATTCTTTTATATCAGATTTGAGGGGGGGGAAAAACAAAACATTTTCTAGCTACTGGATGAATAGGTTGAGTAGATTTGTCAGAATAAAACAACAGCACTTAGATTAACAAATGAAAGGTGTAGGAAGTCCTCGGGGGCATTTGGTTAAGACTGATTGTGGATATTTTCCTGGCATGGGATCACATTAAAATTTGTACTGCTACTATATTAATTGCCATTTAAAATATACGTAAACATGCCTAGAAAGTAAATTTGCAGATTGAATATCTCATTCAACGTACAGTCAGAAATTAACTGTTGTTCAGTCTTTGCTGTTCATGGACTACATCGTACCATTGGTCTGAATGACAAATTACAAATATAAGAGTAAAAGTCTTTGCCCTGAGGAATTGACAGTGTACTGGATGAGGACCCTTATGAATGGTGAAATAATGCAAGCAACAAGATTTTTTTCCTTCTTTTTCCTTTTTAGCAATAAAACTTCACCACATTTCTAACAGAAACTTCCTAAATTATCATTGCTACCATTTCAAGAAGGAAAAAAATGAAAACAAAACAATTGGCTTGGTAATTAGAGGCCATGATTAGCTCAGATAGGTGAATTTGGCAGGGTCAGACATCTCTGCCTGGATTTAAGCTGACTCATTTTAGATGCCGTATTCTTCATATGTAATGTGCTCAGTTATCAAGGGATAATAGGCTCTTCATTGAAAACATACTCAAATTCTCCCACCTGGGAGTTCCAAATGGATCTATACACAGTTTGTACTTCATATATATCAGCCAATGTGCATTATTCAACAAGAACCAAGAGCAATTTTCCAATGCCTGAGAGTTAAGGAGATTTAACATGTCAATTTTTCTAACTCAGTGCTTTACAATACAATCCCATTGCTGTATAAATCACTGATAAATAATAACCTCCTTGATGGTATCTTCACCTTCTATTAACCAAAATGTTCTTAACTTTAAATTACAAAATTAAATAAAGAACTATTGCTCTATCACATATTACATGCACTGTTCATCACTTTAGTATTCAATAAAAAAGAATGTAACAACAGGATTCAACCTCCAAGTTGACTGTCAGAGAATTTTAATCAATTTCTATGCTGTACTATCTCAACTAAAAACAGGAGCAGATGAAGGTCTACAGATAAAATTCACATTCAAAAAAATAATTTAGGTACAACCACCATCTTATTAGGCTAATTATTTGGAAATGCAGTTAGTATTTGGAAGAGTAAATCAGTGGTAGAGTTTTTTTATACTATTGCTATTTACATTTATATTACTACTGTATTATTAGTAACCCTACATTTGTTTCACATATGCCAATTATATATAACATGGGTATATTTGCAACAGATTTTAATAAAAAATGCCATGTACTAGCCTAGCAAAAATAAGGCAAATAACACAGTTCCAACAACCAAAATGCACACTACGACCTTCAAATAGGCCCCTCCCCCAAAAAAAGTTATGGATAAAGAACATGTGATCAGGCCTCCCTCGAAGACCAGCAAACTCAGCATTGTTGACGACAGAGATGACAGCATATTTAGTCATGACCAAGGTGAGAAATTTCAGCCATTGTCACTGTGTTATGTAACAAATAATAATGATGTTTTCTGGTGGCAACTTTCCCTATAGAATTCATCTAGATATTACCTTTTCTAAGCGATGCCCTACTAATGGTGATAATATACCTAATGGCAGTATTCCTTCATTTGACAGTGGTTTTATTTTTTTTATTTTTCAGATGTATAACTCCAAAGAAATACTAAATGGACATAAGAAAGTACAACATAAAATTCATGGTTATAAATACAAAAGAAAAAAAAATCTTGATTCCTATTCTTTATTTTTTCCTTCTTCTTCAGTGAAATTATTCTGAGCTCTGTCTTACCCTTTATAATTCATCTTTCAATTACATCCTCAGGTTTTTAGCTTCTGTTTTTTTTTTCTCTTGGGTTCACTATTAAGGCACACAAAGTCCCTGATTTGGCAGCAAAGGGCACAATTGTATTTCATGAGAGTCACGTCCATTGTGGGTGCTGTAGCCCAGGCACTCCATGGCTGCATTCTGTTTGGCACTAGTTATCCAGCCATTCAGTGTTAAGATCAGGCACAGTAGCACATGCATTGCCAGGATCATTTCCAAATTCATGCTTAATAGAGCCTCTTCAGCGTATGCTGGAATAAAGTCTTCATACGGCAGAAGTTAACCAGAATCTATTTCACCCCATTTGTTTCAGCAGAGTTGCTAACAGCAGTAGTTGGTATCAGCTCTTGCAAATTCAGGGGTGTGCAGATGACTCAAGAATTCCTACACTTTTTGAAAGCTGTGGTGAAAGCTCCCATGTTTGCCCAAGCTCAGCAGAATTCTGTTAAGTGCACCCCCTTTGCATGGATTTCCCAGAATTCCTCTGTCTTGAAAAAATCAATATTATTGCACCCATAAAAAGCATACAGACAGTCGGTGCCTTGTATATGGAAGTTTCAAGCCAACATATACTTTATTTTTCTAAGTGAATCTTTCCCAGGTCTATGTTCCAATTTTCCAGTGCACTGGCAAGAGATAGAGTTGCTGAACTCAAAAAAGATCACTGTTTTCAGCAGTGATTATGACTGCTTTTATCCACCATTTGAGACCTGGAGGACAAGCAAAATAATTTTTGCCTCTGCCTCCTCACTACACAATTTGCGAAGTTGAGTTCCTCACTGTAGTAAACGGTTAGCTTGAAGTAGAGGCATGTGCCCATACTCTAGAGAAAGGTGTCTCATAATTTATCCTCATATTACATGTTTCCCAGTCTTGGGAAAGACTAGGAACTGGAGGAACTTGACTAAGAGCTGGAGGAGTGACTTATTTAATTTTTCTCCACTGCCAAGTCTTGCAACCAGTATCCACAACCCCATGATTGTGTGCTTATATTGGATGCACCATTGCATTTCTCACCAGATTCAGTGCCTATGTTAAGTACCGCACATTTTTAAGATAGCTCTGGCAGCTGGTTGGCTAATTAGTAGATCCATCTTGCAGAGTAGTTTATTTTCCAAAGAAGTCCAGATAATCATAGTACTGGAGGAATTTAAACATCACATCTGGTCTTCTCCGGACAATTCTATTAATTCCAACGTAAAGTCAGTGACAGAGATGGAGGAAATACAAAAGGCTATTTGTTTTCATTTTCAACACCTTTTAGATGTCTGAGTTATACTTTAAATGAATGCATGGCTTATAAACATGAGTAATTGTAAAAGACTCAGTCAAGATTCTCTTGGCAGATATTATCAAAAACAGTGTTGATACATTTAAGCATCTCTTCCAAGTGGGCAATATCAAATATGGCTATGGCCAAGAAAGGAAGTAATTGCATAATTGCTTCATTTCTAACTTTGTCAAGCTTGACAACACAGGTATTATGCCATCCCTTCATCAGTGGCTGGATAGAGCCTCAAGCTACGGTGCCAAATTCTACACATACTCCTCACAAACATGCCTCTTAGAAACATTTTCCAATAGTAAACAGAAGATTGCAAATGGCTTTGAAATCACCATCCTAGGAATGTTTCCATGTAGCCTGTGAGTTTATGCACATAGCCTTTGCATAGAGCATTTAATCAAAAACGTTTACATTGGCAGCTCCAATATTCCCAGTTATTGGTACCTAATGTCCCTGCCTATTGCAGGGAAGACAGCAGAGGGCAGATAGTCTGCAGAACAGTGACTTCTCAAAACATCTTTCCAGACTGAAGTATTGAACCTTGTACTGCTAGATTGCTTTTGATATGGCAGCAAACAAGTGCACATGCCAAACGCTAGGTCTGTAGCAGTCATTGGGGATGCAGGGCAGTGCACTGCATGCATTGCATCTCTGGTGTGATCTGCTGGTCTGTAATGTGGAACGCCCCATCCCATCCCTAACCCTGCAGTCCGTCTGATGGTGTTTCCACCGTTTATGTCTCACGGCAATAAATTATGGGTTTTCTGGAGGCAGTCTTAGGTTTTCTTGATACAGTTTTACAAGTTGCAACAGAGTAGCAACTCCATTTATACAACATAAGGTATCCTCTCCCAGTTGCCTGCTGAAGTCTGTCAGCATTGCTCATACCCAATGTCCAGTACACCGAAATAAGAATATTTAGTAGCAGCACAACATTTGGTTTGGAAGTTGATGGTAGGTTCTAACTAAAGGGTTGTCTCCCACTACCAAGTAGTGATGTCCCAGCCTGTTTAGTATTTAAATAGTAAATAGTTGCAGCCTGTTTAGTATTTAAAAGGATATGATGATCCTTACAGGTATAAATTCAGAGATTACTCTTCTGAAAGCCATCCAGATTTACAGTGTGGGATCCATTAGTCTATATGATGAAGGTCCAAACACCACAAACACAGAGAATGAGGGGCAGAGGGATGGTACAAAGCAGAGGAACCCCAATAGCCTAACCATTGCCAGGGGAGCATCTGGACCTGGCTGCTCCCAAGACTATCAGCAGAAGACAGCCCAGCCATGGTCCAGGTGTTGGAGGATTCCGTGGGAGTTGCTCTCACCAGACACCCTTGCAGAACAAGTGGGGTGCAGGGGTACAGGACTCACATGGGGGTGTGAGTGCAGCAGCTGGAGTCAGATCGTGGGGCAGAAGGTCCATTTGTTTGGGGTGCCAGCAACTGGAGAGACTGGTATATGTTTGTATGGTGTGTGTGCATGTCTCCCTAGGAAACATCAGTCCTTTGTCAGTACATGTCTGTGTAATTTCTAAGAAAATTTCAAGCCAGATCTGCTGACAAGCAGGATAAGGGATCTGGGAGATAGCTAGGAGGGAGACCACAGGTCAGAGGCTAGATGCCAGAGACCAGGGCTCTGAGATCCAGGTATTGGAGTGACCACAGGTCTGGACAAGCTCTCAGAGAGATCAATGTGTGTATTTTTGTATAGCAGAGGGTCTGAGTGCCAGCAACTGGATTGGGGCTGAATATCCATCTCTGCAACCACATGAATGTCCTGGTCTCCAAGTTAGCAGCCAAGAAGAAAACAACAGCAGAGAGGCAGAGGCCAGGCAGAGCGCAGTATGGTGCAATGTGTGGCTTGAGAAGAGCTCACATCCACTCATACCCAGCCATCAGACTGGAGCCCCTGCAGCACCCAGCTGAGCCAGGCAGAGGAGGCTGCATGTTGGTGACTTGGCAGACCTGTGTTCATGAGGTTGTCCAGATCATGAGGAGTACATCCTCAGCCTGTGCAAGTCTTTTTGTCCCAAAACAAAAGAGACAGGAAGGACCTGATGCAGAACTGGCCATGCAAAGCCATCTGTGACATGGAAGACACATGTAAGTACTCAAGTGCTGCACAGTAGCGCATGCTACCTAGAGACAACCCCATGCCCACACAATAGTCACAACCTGTCCTGTCAAACAGCATGATGGAAAGCCTGGGAGTCGCATGGCTGACTTCCCAGGTGGGTCATGCCATGTCCTGAGGGCGTGGGGTGCAGCCATGGCTTGGCTCAGACCTCATGGGACAGTGCACTGCTATGGACCCTCCTGCTGTGCTGCAAATGGCACATCCATCTCCTGACCCAAGGAGCAGCCCTTCTTACCTCGTAGGGTTGATCATTGCTGCTGAACAGGACACAGGGGCCTCAGCCTGTTAGGCCGCACCTCTACAACTGAGTTGCGTATTTGCATGCACTTGTAGCCCAGGCGCTGGTGCTGAATTCTTAATAAAATAGGCTTTCATGGGTTACAGCAAAGATGCAAACAGATGGCACAAGGCTTTGAGCGCAGCTGATGTGAGGAGCTGTCAGAAGGAGCCAGGAAGCACTCTCCCCTTACAGCGTGTTTCGCCGGGGTGGCTCCGGGCTGTAGCACGCAGCCTCGCCAGAGGCATCACACCTCCACACCGATGCAGGGAAATGGGACCTGAGAAGGAAGAATCGTTTTCTTTAATAATTGGCCTCCTCCTGAACCTGCAGTCTGATGGCAGGACTCTGTTTCTAACTCAAGTGTAAAGAAGGAGTATAACAGCCCCAAATTCTGTATTAAATGGAGCACATTAGAAAACATTGCACGCATCCAAGCAACCTCATGTCTAGGCATTAAAAAAAAAAAAAATCTGCTTTAAACAGTACAAAACTAACAAAGGATATTGGGCTTTGAACTTGCATTTACGAGAGCTCAGGAGACAACAGAGCTGTGCAGGAAACACGCAATTTATATTCGATCTGATTTATTAACTTCTTTTTCTGCTCTCTGAATAACTGCATACTGCAACAGTTGCATGCATTTTTTATTCAATTGCGTTTGATTAACACTGTTCCAAAATTTTGACGATGTGGATTGATCATAAATAATCAAAATCCAAGTTGTGTTGTGTGGCTGTAATTTGTTAGGGAAAAATAAATCGTTTAACAGACCAGCAAAGCATAGAAGTACTTGTACATAGAGGTTGATTTCTACATCTGTTTATCTGTGTGGCTTGGAAATTGACTCTTGCCCAATATTCGCACCAGTCTAACCATTGTTTTTATAGGCACAGCACGCAAACTAGTACTGAAGTTCGTAAGCATGTTCACTCAAACTGAATTCATTTAAAAACTCAGCCACTGTCTGAGTACTTTTAATCGCATACTAAGAACTGGCAAAGCAAGCAACAGAACAAAATCCAAAGACAGGAGTCAGGCAGGCCAAAGAAAGTATACTCCTTTTTCAAGCCCCAGCAGACCAGATCAGAGCTGGCCCTGGAAAAAAAAATGCAAATTAATAAATAAATAATAAGAGAGAGCGGCAGAAAAGGAAAAAGAGAGGAAAAAAAAAAGTTCTCATTTACCCAACTTTCAAAGTTTCATCCAGTGAATCTTCTCTGATTCACTCCCACTTTGTGCAGACCACTACTGCATTAGTAAAGCCATTTTCTTCCCCTGGAAAATGTGAATATTCCCTCTGAAGAGCACTTGAAGCATAGCAGGGGGAAATACTGCAGCAGAGAGAGATTTCTCTGAAACTCACCATAATGGATCCCTTTTTATTCTTGCACTAAGGGACTTGCAGTAGAATAGAAAAACAACCAGGCTCCTCCACAGACAATCTCCCTCTTTCCTTTTGCTCTGTGTCAAATGGAGCCTGAAAGGGGAAATATTTTTTCCCTTGGGTCTGCCTCAGGGTACCCACTTCTGGTCCTCGGGGGCTCTGCATTGGAAGGGGTCAGGTAAGCGGAGGATTTCTGGTCTCAAAGAGCAGGAGGAAAGGGAGAGAGGACCCCTGAATCACAGCCTGTGCCATAAGATAGAGATAAATGGTCACCTACATTCAAATATAAAACTTCCCCTTTGAATTAGTTTTTTCCATTCCCCAGCAATCCCAGCTTATCTCCCCAAAGCGGTCTTCACTTTTAAAATCAATTTATACCCGATCAGACAGCTAAAATAGCTTCTTACAGTAGGTGTCTCTAGTCAATGACTGATTTGCATTGAGAAAGATATGACAGCCAAGTGTGAGGAGGAAAGAATGATAGTTTAATTTTAGAAAAACTTCACATTCATTTGAGAAATGATTAGTAAGCACTGGGTATGTTCATACATAAATTATTTCTAAAAATGTGAAAAGATGTTGAAATGCTAAATATTTTCTTGCAGTGGGAGCAGGAAAGCTCCAGATCAGACACCGTACGCAGCTCAGGAAACCCTGGGGTGGTGGCCTTGAATGAGAGGGGAGCAGCCACTGGGAGAGGGTTCCTGTGCTCAGGATGCTCAGGGACAGCCCCCACCACTCTTTTTGGGGCAGCCAGCAGAAGTTATTATGGAAATAAATATCCAGGCTGACAAGCAGGCAGGCTGTAACTTCTGCAGAGCCAAGAACAGCTTCAAGGAGCATGGCACGGCCATCATGGGGATGTGCCAGAGCGCCAGGTGCCAGCTCCTGAAATACGTCCCACAGCTTGTCAGCAGAGCTCTGTCATCTCTATCCAGAAAAAGACTAATAGTGGGCTGAGCTTGGCACTGACAAATTACCAGGTTGCTGAAATAAGGATTTGGATTTGTTGCTGAGCTTTGGTTTGACTTTTTAACAAGTGTCTTTATTTCCTAGGACAAGCTCTATTCTCTGTCCTCTCATGGTCCAAGATGGGAAAAAGCAGCCCGAGTTGTGCCCCAGGTGGAGCCCAGACCCTGCCAGGACTGGTGTGCAAGCACAGGGCTTGCGTTCAGAGGTGGCAGGGATCTGGTTACATGTTGAATTGGAAGCTCAGAGACCACAAGGGAAGGGATGGAAACAGTCCAGAGACGAGCAAGGTGTGCAAAGAGGCAGAAAAGTGATAAAGTCATTAGAGGGTTTTTTTGTTTGTTTGGATGTTTTGGTTTGTGGTTTTTTTTGGATGCATCTCAGTTTTCTGTGTCAAGGAGGATGTGTATGCGGTGTTTGTCTCAGCATAACACACTCTAGAAGAACAAACATCTGGCTATTCCATGTTTTGTATTAGCTAAATTGTACAGAAACATCCCTCTGAGTAGGGAATAAGTCCATGCATTGTAGCTCAGGTTTGACAGGAACATTAAGGGCAATATGTACTCGGATGTATCAGTCCAAATTTGTAGGCAGCAGAGATCAGACGATGTAAGAAATTGTTATGATTATTGTTTATGAAAAAGTTATGTTTGTGGCCTTCTAATGAAGATCTTCCCATCTTACATGAAGATCTGTTTCAAACAATCTAAACTTCTTTTATCTGACATTTTAATTAGGCTCATCTCATTGCCTTGGAAACATCCTGTCTTCATGCATTAGAAGTCCTGGAGCATTTGACACTGTCATGAACAAGACCATTTTAGAAAGACAGAAAACTTTTATTAGTGTTGACTTCATTGCTATACACAGAACTCCATTATTTGACATATTCACTCTACACATTGCCTAACTTCCCCGACATATAATGGAAAGATCACTTCTGGCTTTGTTCTGAAGAAGAAAATTATTGTATAATCAAGTTACATCACATACGGGCCCAGATCTTCTCAGAGTCTTTGGTTCTGAGGAGACAATACGGAATAGGAAGTTCTCTTTCCAGAGAATTATACCCACAAGCACCATGAGTTGGTCATGACCATGAGTTCCCTCACAGAGGCTTCTCAATGGGCCTCAGGTAAGGATAAAGAAATTCCTTCACATGCAGACTGGTCTGAAGTCAGAAAACAATAGGAATCTTCTCAGCAGACTTTATAGAGAGGAGGTACCTCCAGCCTCAGTAAGCACTTAGCAATCTTCACCCTTAGGTTAAGTCCACTTCCCAAACTCAGGAAGATTTTGGGAAAAGCTGAATGTTTCATATATATGCTGCCTTTCTGGGGGGCTTCACTGATGAAATTTTCAACGATTCCCCATTGCTGTGGCAGAGATTACCCATTGTTGCGGCACACTGCTGATGTGCTATCAAAAAGTCAGTTGTTGTTGTGTTGATCTGGACTAAACTCCAGAGCACTGTGCTTCCACTATCTCAGTATGAAGCAAGTTTACCAGTGACCCCTTTGCAAAAATAACACTGTCATTGTTAGGGATTTCTTTGTCTGATGAAACTAATTTAGCCAGCCCGTTAGAAATTACATCACTGTAGTATGACACCAAACCATTTCAGTGCCTTCAAAAGTGCTTTGAAACTGTGCAGAAATCAAGCATTTTCCACCCAGGAAAATGACGAGGAAAAAGGTTTACTTTGCATCATTTCCTTTTAGAATTTTTTAGCACATTTGCCCCAAAACAGGCAAAAATCATCAGTTTGAAAGAATACATTTTAAACCGCAATTTCACATGTGCACACATTCACAGAGGGAGTGTGTACTCAAAATACTATATAACAAAATATTTTAATAGTAAAAGGATTATGCTGGCTTACACCAAAAGCTGTATCTCTAATTTAGTCATAACACATTCTGAATAATAAAAGAAAAAGCTGGTAGTAAATTAATTTTATTTCATCAACAGGGCAAAAGGTTAATTATAAGACTTTAAGTCAATGTGGTTGAAATGCTATCCAACATCCTGGCCAGCAATGGCTGCAGTTTTTTTATCTTTCAGGAAAAAGTCAAATGCCATGACTTCACCTCCCAGGGTCTGCATTAGTTTGTTAAATCTTGTTTTTTTTAGATGTCTTAGCCAAAATATAAGGGTTTTCATGCAGGACTTCTGTACAACAAAATACTCTCAGTTTCTGTTCACAGATTACTGCTGGGGTTAAATCACCATGCATCTGATGAAAACAGCTCAGCTGGCTGAGGAGCCACGCGCCAGAAAATGACTCAAAGATTTTCTTTCTAACAGGACAAAATAAATTAAAAAAATAAAATTAAAAAAAAAAAAAAGCACTCTTCATTTCTTCTACAGATAACAGCTTCCTCATTCACTGGGTGGGAAGGAAATGTAATGAAGCCTTTTCTTTTCAGAAAGATTGCTCTCCTTCAGGGCTCCTGCAGGACTAGCTTGCCTCAAACCCTGTTTTCACTCCAGCAGGTGATGTTGTTTTGGACAGGGGAGCCTGGCAGAGGCTATGCCCATGTGGGAAATGACTGGCCCCACCAGGAGCATCTGCAGGAGCTGTTCAGGAGTGTCAGAGAAAAGTGCTGAGACAGAACCAAGCCACTTGCTTCCATGTGCATGCCCTGGGATATTAAATAAGTGCTTTTTCACAGAATCACAGAGTCACAGAATTGTCTAGGTTGGAAGAGATCTCCAAGATCTCTGTTCAGTCTTTCACTGCTGATCAGAAGAGCCTGTGCAAAAAGTACAGGATCTGCCTTAAAGGTTCAGTTAATTCATTTCTACTCCTCACCAGAGCATATTGAAACAAGACAAGATGAGGTCGGGCCTAAGCCCCACCAATGAGTCCCAAAAGGTTGCCAGAGGACACCCACACTTCAGAGAATGGGAGCAAATGACAACAAAATCTGAGCAGCAAAGGTAGACGAGGACTCTTTAGCCAGCAATGAATGTAGGGCCACAGAGCATCTTCCCCACTGCTAGCAGAACTGCCTGCAGCCTCAGGGAAGACATTTCCACCATCCTGAAAGAGTAATCCTGTGAGGGCCTGGAAATACAATGCATCCCTAGCTCTGTTTTACATGCCCACGGCTGGGGACGAACAAGCCAGATGCCCTCACATCGCCCTACCAAGCCCCCAGCCACTTGGTGGTCCCTGCTTGGGCTCCTCTCATGCCTGGGGCTGCACTTACACAGAAAGTGCATGGGCTGCAAATCTGGTCCTGTACACTGTATGTGGGCATCTCCTTAAATACTGACATAGTCGGACAATTTTTTTTCTTCTCTGGGGATGTCTGAGCAAAGCTATACATTTTTCCAGCGCAAGGTGACATTCTGCTATGTGTACACAAATCCAGGAGTCAGAGATCTGCAGGGGCCCTAATGTGAGCATGAATAGCACCCGCGTGCATGGCAGCTGCGAAGAGAGTAGTGCTGCTCTCTCATTTACCCAGCTAAAACCCAAATATTTACTCCCAAATTGAGCTGAGCTGCAGCTACTCTGTACCAGCTGGTTATCCCATTGAGCAAAGAAAGGAGGGAAATGGATTTCTTCCTGTTTTCCTTACTGGTCAAAAGATTAAAAGCAATATAGTGGTGTTGGTGCCTAGGTATCGTCTGATTAATATCCTGTTAGGCAGCTGGCAAAGCACCAAATTCACTTCTTAAATGAGAAAGAGACTGTTCCATGAGCTCGAATGGACTTTATTAACATAACACTAATAATTCAGCACTTACAACCCAGAGAAAAGCTTATAAGTAAATATAGGCATGCCCTGCTTATCGTGGTTCCTTTCTGCTTTCCTTCTGGGTAGGCAGAGAACCATGGCACATATGATATTTCACAGCCGCAGTCGGGTCTGAAGAGCCCAGCTTTTCTAAGAAGGGCATTAAAAGGCAAAAAGAACAGAAACTCTGAGAAATGTCTCCCTCCTGGCAGCATCTAGAAACTTGTCCCAGCTATTTCTTGATGGTGTTGATAAGGCAAGATGCAACACGGAGAAGTCTCCTTCCCTATCTCCAGAACTGCTGTCTCCTTATTAGCTGGGACTTCCCCAGCCGGAGGCTGTCTGCTGGCCCATGGGTCGGCCTCCTCCCTTGCCTGGCTCTTCCAGCACATTTCACATTAATAACTGCTCTAAATTCTCCAACACCTCATTTCATTTGGTCTTCTTCACAGCAGAGGTTTATAGACAAGTTCACTTCAGAAACCAGCAGTCTGAGGCAGGAGTTAGCAGCCCATGAGGTATGTGAGATCACTTCATTCGTTCAAGGTTACTCATGTGTTTAGGAGTACGGTTATGACATGCATATCTTTTGCCTTCCATCTGTATCAGCCGCTGGTGTCAGCAGGGATTTCAGATGAGATAACTCCTCTCTGTCACCTCCAGCAGTGGTTGGTCCCCAAATAGTGCTCCCTGAGGGACTGACATGTTGTAGAAGAAGATAAATGTTCTGAGGACACTCACTAAAAATACCATGTGTTAATTCCCCAATTAAAAGTCTCAGGAGGAGAATAATGAGTGATCTGTTAGCAATTCTGTAGGTTCACAGTTGTCTGATATTTCACATCTGGGAGCTAACTGCCCTTAGGTAGGAGCTAATTGGCCCCGGTTACCATAGCGCCTCACGGTCCTTAATGTATGTATCCTCACTGCTGCTCGGTAAAGCAAATACGGAAGAATTTCAATTCGACAGACTGGAAGCTGCATCTCAGAGAAAGCAGGGAGCTGGCTTTACGGTGTTATACTCCACACAAGAACCACAGAGTTAAGCAAAATTCAGGTTCCAGCAAGGACTGTCTGCTCAGGGAAGATACTGGCCACGGTTCTTTGGGTCACGCCTGCTTACTTCCAAGGATGGTAGAAGTGCTGCCTCCCTGTCACAATCAAACCACCAGCTGATTCTCTGCCTGGACCCTTTCATTCAGCTCTGTATGCAAAACCAGATCCATCACAAGGCTGTTTCTGGAGCACCGAGCTAGTGACTCTTCTGTCTCCTCAGCTCTGCATTACTGTGGAAGTCCTGACGCATCTCCCACACACCCAGGCACTTAGGGCTCATTACATCTCCCTCCAGGGCTTGCTCTTTTACTCTCACAGGCTGGTGTAATTCCGCTTTTGCAGGAGTTTAAGAACTTGCTCCTGTGGTTTTGGAGGCTTGGTACCACCAGGGAGCTCTATTACTTGTAAGGCTTATCTTGAACAAAGCATGGTTTTAGCCCGCTCACCCCCTGAAAGGCACCCAGGCTGCAGCAGCACTGAGATACCAAAGTTTTTCCTTTTAAAAAATGCTCCATCAGCATTGATTTCAACAGGAGCTGGCTGCCTAATCTGCTTATGCTCTTCTGAAAATCCTATTAAGTGCCTCTTTATTTCTCTACGTGCCTAAATATACTTTTCTTAATTTGGCTGGGAGTGATTTGCATCCGTCATCAAGATTTACAAGGCATGCAGCTTGCGGGGAGCCGCCCTGTCACTCCTCCAGGTGCCCAAACCAGCCCTCGTGGAGACGCTGCAGTGTGAAACATGTCTATTAAACTGCAAATGCTGCTTGTGCTCTTGCCTCTGGGTCTTGTTATGGCCTGGCTGCGGATGACTTCTGGGGAAGAATGGTCCCAGCCAGGGTCCCCAGCAGCTCTGCCCCAGCACTGCTGGAAGGCTCAATCACAAAGGAAAGGAGAGGAAATTAGTGCCCCCAGGAATGAAACAGTCTCCAGAGTACCTCTGGCTATTCCTAAAAGGAAAAGAAACTTTGAAAGGGGGATTAAAGTTAGGACAGTCTGTTTTGATAGGGAAGAACAGCTTTTTTAACAGAGCAATGAGAGAGAGGAACACGTTCAGAGATCTAAGCACGCTTTAAAAAGAAATCCACAAATGTGCCAATATACCATAATATACTCAGAGCATGGTGAAATACTCTGAGCCTGGTTGATTTTTCTCCTCTCACAGACCCCATGCCACAGCTCAGGAAGCCTTGACAGACCAGAGTTTAAAAGCCCACTTGGCCTTTGCCACTGGTTTCTGTCTGCACTAATTCTACCTGCTAGTATTCATGGGGCAGCAGCTCACACACAGCAGTACTCACAGCAGCCCCACAGAGGACCCAGCAGGGCAGGATATGGCCTGTGGGCTTCAGTCAGCAATTCCCATGTTCTCAGGTGTTCCCCTGCAAAGGATCAGCTTGAGCTTGTCATACAACACATCTATTCTTCAGTCCCCTGCCTGTAATGCTGTAGTAAAAGCAGTGGCCCTATGCAATTCTTATGGATTAATTAATTACCATTTACACAGGATGCTGACAGTTAAATTGTACTTCTGATAAATCACTTGTATGGAAAGGACTGAATAAAATCCCATATGAAAAGCCCAGCAAGTTACAATTTGCTGATACACAATGAACAGGGAGACAGTTCAAATTAAAAAAAAAAAGGGGGGGGTGGAATTTTTGCTCATCCTCCCATTGCTTCTGTCCCCAGCAGGGTTACATTTGTTCCTGGCAGGACTGATGAGAATATTCTTGCCTCAGATCTGCCAAGCTTATAAGGAAGATCCCCAAACTGGATGTCCTCAGGGAGAAAATATTAACTAACAGAGAGCTGGACGGGCTCTCTTTCTTTGCAGAAGAGCAGAGCTTCCCTCAACACTGCTTTGGAGAAAGGAGTTTGCATGAGGCCTAGAGCCAGGGGCCAGAACATAACCTAATTAGGCCGGAAAGGGTGATTAGCTGTTTATTTTGAAGATGTTCAAACCATGCGCTCACATTATGCACTGCCCTGGGAGAAAAAGGATGCTGTTTATAGTCCCAGATCTAAGGGATCAGCAGAGTTTATTTTCCCCTACAAATGAAGTCCTGTTCTACTTGCATTCTTTCAGCTGAGATCGGATCTGTTTATTTTCACTCATCTGCAGGAAATGGGACTATTTCAGTCCATTATTCAGAATCCAGGGAAGCAGTTTTTATGCTTAACTGCAGACAAAGGCAAATTAGTCACAGCCTTCACATGCTACATCAGAAGATTTAATACTGGTACCATTAGTGGCAAACGGATTTACGGAAGCCTACAGTATAAATTCTGCTTCTTGAACCTTTTCCAGAAGGCATGAGGAACTTAGTTAAACCTCCCAGATGACTGATACTCCTGCATGGGATGTGGAGCTGGCCAAGTTCTCCTCCTCCCAGCAGACACCACTTGGTACTGATGCTGAGCCAAAGGGTTTGACACAACATTTTCCAATCCACTGCCTCTTAGCTGTATTGAATTTGCTGCTGATTTGTGAGGCTATCTGGGAGCATGGCACTGGAAAAGGAAAACACTGGTGGAAGAGAAGTGAGGTGCCACAAAAACCCACACACACAGTATCCATTCTGACCAGCAACAACAGGACGAATACGTCTTCACAATGCATGTAGTGCACCCTGCCAAAACCTACAGTAGGATCCCACTTCAGTCTTTCCAAATATTTGTTTCAGTTGGCTTCATATTTAATTATATAACAATCCCCTTTTGCTAGAGGTTATTAACAAGATTTGTTTGCATGCTTTGATCTTTTATTTTTTATTCTCTCCCGTGTTCATGAAGCCTTTGGTAAGATTCTCTGCTGATAAAAGTGCTCAAATGGACTACAAGGTGACAACATGCCATAGAGAAGGTTTTAATTCCTTTGAAGTTAACATTTTTAATGGTCGATTAGATTATTTTAATTGTATCTTACTTATTTTAAACTTAAATCGAGACTGTTTTCCAGCTACTTGAACTTAAAAATTCTGCAGAACTGAGGCAAATGAGAGCATTATGAATGTAAATTTTATCCGTTGACTGTATCTGTACCAGTGCAAGAATCCACCAAACTTCAAATATCATGATGAAGACAGAAATTACCGGCAACCAATTATAAAGATATGGAGCAGCAGAAGGTACAGTGTGTTACATATGTTATGGAGCTGCCAGAATAGGCTACTTAGGGATGTACAATAATAATTTAGATTGTTGATCATCATAATCTCGTGCTGGTCATAACTGTCTGGCTGTTATTTTATGCTTCCCCAGCCTGTTTGCTGAATCCATTCAATGGTTTTTGTACTTGTTTATCATTTGCAAATTGTTTGAGGTGAAGTGAATTTTGATGTTTGTTTGCAAAGAAGGGAATGGGAACTTCTGTGATCTCCTTCACTGAAAATAATTTCAAAAGCCCTAATGGACACAGCAAAAATTCTTCACAAGGAAAAATAAACTCAGCTGAACTCTAGCTAAATTAACCAATATCTCTCATGATCCACCAGTTTTCATGACAGATTATGGAAAAGCTTTAGGAAGTTTAAAAATAGCACCATGCTCCTCCCCATCTGAGGGTCCTGTCTGCTATCAGAAGATTGACTGGCCACAGGCAGATATTCTTCACTACAATAAACATAATCCTCCAGTTCACTGGCTAAGTGAGTCTTGAAAGATTACTTTCCAGAGTAATGAGGGTTAGATGCTTCCCAAGATAGCTAGAAAGCCTTCATGGGTTTTTAAGATGAGCCAGTACATGTGAAGTTACACAGTATAGTAGCCTTGTCACTTAGGTATTTTTCCCTTTTATCACAAAAAGACCAGGTGCTCTGAGGCCTCCACCTTTCTATGAGCTGGTTTCTCATGCAGATCCCAGAGAAAAGTGTTCCCAATGTGCAGAAGTTTCTCTTGTTTGTTCGTTTGCTTTTTCCAAATGCCATCATTTTGTCTTCTTATTAAATATATATATATATTTCTGTTCCATTTTCCAATGTTTCCCATGATTACTGGTGTGATTAAAAGTACCCAAGTACAACAACTTTCTTTGCAGGGTTTTCTTACAGTGGAGAAGTGTCAACCCACAAACTCATGTGCATGGCATAACCACACATCCCAGTGGCCAGGCACACCCTTGCCTTCCCTTTCTGTTTGAACAGTAAGAGGACTCAGCCCCTAGCACACCTCAAAAGATTTGTCAGAGTTCAAAATCACATGCAGGTGAGTCCTACCTGATTTCTTTGCTTTCATGGACTCCCTGTCCAGTCACTGCCTCATGTGGTCCTGGTGAGGTGGCTCGCCAACAGCCATAGACATAGGAGAGCAACTGCCCAATAGCTGAAGACAAGTTGTCTCAAAAAGCAGTTCCCTCATCCCCACCTACAGTCTTCTGGAGGGAAGGTAGAAGGCCACAGCTGAATGGCAAATGTGTCCTGTTCCGCTCTTCAGGTGATGATCTCCCTTTAGCCCATGGGAAGAAAACAGGCATTAGTTAAACCAACATGTTTAATGTAGAATATTGGCTGTCTCTGATGACCCCCTTGCATGTGACCAACACAGAGAGTATTTTAACCAGAAGGTTGATGTGAGTCATTTTGGGGTTTGAAGATTTCATTATTTCAAACTTAATTCAGCAGTAGAAATTCAAATTATTTCTATTGTTCATGGGAAAAGTGGTTAATAGTTGATTAACTGGCTACTTCTTCAGCAAGGCCTGATGCACAAGAACAAGCATTCCTAATATCTACTTGTGATTATTAAGTTCTAGCTTCAGTAATGTTGGATACATCTCTGTGGAATTTACCTGTAGGTTTTTTGTGACATTTTGGAAAAATCTACAGGAGCATAGATATTTCTTTCAATACACATAGGAATCTATGTTAAATTGGCTAACAAAGCTGCTCAGATTGGAAAACAAATTAAACCACCCAGTCTTTTGTAAAATGCCCAAAAGAAATGGAAAAATAGAAGCTTTTCTACACTTTACAAATGTAAAGAGAGAATGAAACATTCTCATCTCCAGAGATCACCCAGTCTGCATTCCCATCCTTTGTGTTTTATCTTCCCTTCTCAGATTCAGAGCTTGAGGAGCAAAATTAACAATTTTTATGGGAAGAAGTGACGATGGCAAGGGGAAGCACCATATCCCTGGCATATGAACATCCAGGACAAAATGCTCACCACCACCAGACAGCCTGTCCAGAGGCTGCTGGGGAAGAGCACCATGCATGCACTTCTCCTGCAGTGTTGATATCTCCAGCACAGCGAGTCATCTCAAGGTCTCTTCATAATCAATGTCAATCTAATCAATATAGCTGTGGGGGCCTATGCTGTTCATCTCAGCCAAAAATAAAGGCTTAAAAGCAGGTGTTTCTCTCCAGTGACTTGGATCTCCTGCTCACATGTAAGTACCCGCATTTAGCAAAATGAATTACACCCTTTCAAGAAGCTGCTTGCATTTGCCAAGTTGTTCTTTTGCACCTCACCTCCACCCAAGAGGAGGGCTGATGTTCAACCTCTGATTTGCAGGAGCAGTGCCCCTGATGACCACTTACCAGGATGAAAGGAGGAAGAAGCTGTGCCTATTCCCATCAAGAGGTTCTAGCAGAGTCCAATGGACTTCTTAGAGGTTTAAGAAATTTATTTTATGGGAAATGCTTGGCTATGTTTTTTCTGCAAAAAAAATACTTCAGCTGTGCATCATGGATATACTTGACAATGGAATCTGACCAGCAAAGTTCATCCAGATCTGCTATCTTTTAAGAAATGGGCAAAAGTATATTTGATGCAGCGCTCAGATATTTGCACTTTGAAAATCCAGCTCCCAGGGAGTTACTCTCTCATTCTGTTTTATTAGTTTTCACTGTCTCCCAAGACCTGTGCAGTTCGGCTCCATGGTAACTCAAGAACTTGCTCAGTTGCCTTACATATTGATGTATACAAAGAAAGCACAGTGCTAATACAGTGTTTGAGCATCCCTAAGATGTATTTAAAATGTCCAAGAAGTGTGGCAAAGCAAGATTTATAGAGGATACAGAACAGTGCTGCTTCGCCTTCAGGTTGTAGCAGTTGTTTCTTGGAAAGCTCTACAGAGTTGCTTCTGGCTTTGCAACAACTAAAGTTGTACTAAACTTTTGTCCAGATTATTAAGCAACATCCAACCTACAGCGGTATTCAGCAGCCCAAACTGAGACTACTGTCCTGTGTCTGGTAAGCATTGTACAGATTAAAAGTGAGAGTCCCTTTCCTCCAGAGATTACAAGAAAAGAAGGAAGGAAGAAAGGAAGAGAGAGGGAGAGAGGGAGAGGGAGAAAGGGAGAGAGGGAGAGAGGGAGAGAGGGAGAGAAGGAAAGAGGGAGAGAAAAAGAGATAGAAAGAGAGAAAGAGAGAGAGGAAGAGAGGAAGAGAGGAAGAGGAAGAGAGGAAGAGAGGAAGAGAGAGAGAGAGAAAGAAAGAAAGAGAAAGAAAGAGAGAAAGAGAGAAAGAGAGAAAGAGAGAAAGAGAAAGAAAGAAAGAAAGAAAGAAAGAAAGAAAGAAAGAAAGAAAGAAAAGAAAGAAAAAAAAAATAAAGGTGATTAAAAAGGAGAAGAAAAACAAAGGAAAAAGGATTTGACACACAATAATGACCTGAAGTCAGATCTCTGGTTCCTAAGCTCATTCTGGTGCCCAGGCACTAGCTGGCTAGCCCCATACATAACATAAACTACTCAGTCACTCTTAATATCTATGTGCGTCTTTCTGGGATATGTGATGGAATCCAGACAATAAAGTGTTTAGCACAAGCTGTAAATCTGGAAGTGTTGTGAGGATTCATCAGTTAATGTTGTACATCATATGTACATTAACTTGTAATCACAAGTACATGTTGTAGAACACCTAAAACTGTAACAGACTTCTGCTACTTCTCACTGTTGTTAGCTCAGAATATCTTTAGGATTACTTTTTTAATACCACAGGGAAAATGACAGGAAAAGTTAGAAAGACTATGAGAAAAAATGTTTTCCCACATGTTTTAGGACAGGAAATGAAGCTGCATATTACCCTTTTAATATCTGCATTAATTTAGCACACAAACTTTCAAAGAGTGGAAGAGGGATCAGCTTTTGCTTCTTAGGCTGCAGCAAGTGACCTCCATGGTGCTAGGAGGAGAAGAAATACTTGTCCCAACACCATGGCAGGAGGATAAACACCCGTAACAGCATGTTCTGAGATCTTATGACCTGGTTAATTTTTCATACAACAGGCCTACTGTGAAAAGCCCACCTCTGAAAACTGCTAATGAGTAATCAATGGTATCATGACACAGTAGCTGTCGTGCTAGTATTTTCATCTTCTGTCATTTGGATTTTAATGACCTTCTTATGTGCCTGGATGCAAAGCAACTCATACCACAAACAAACAAGCTTACTGTTCCCTTTTAACTTGCAGGATAAGCCATTACAGAAACACATCTCTCCAAGGCAGCTGGCAAAACAGATGAGGTGATGTACCTAATGTCAAAACGATGAGAATAAACACTGAAGAGCTTCTCAGGCCTTTGAAGACTTACATCTGCCTTCAAACACAAAACCTCTTCCAGTAGGACTAAAGGATCAGCAATGTGTCAGGAATTAAAATAAAAGACCTTTGTGTCTGGCTACACTACTGAACTTGCCAGAGTAATCACAGGATCCCAGCTCCCTCCAGCAGCAGAGGTCAGACAAGAAGAGGCATCAGTCACTGGTTTCAAATATGGAGGTGAGCATCTTCACTTGGTAGTTTCAGAGTTCCCAGGCAGTCCACATCTTTTTTACACTTCAGAGTTACTTGGGGTGTATTTTAACTGATGGTATGCAGCTTTCTGGGTGGTATATTTTCATGTATGGTCCTATCATAATTTCTGAATTGGAAAAAAAGTGAAAATGCTTGTCTTCTGTCCATGTTTTAAAGCCTGTGTGGACCTCTAAGATGAAGTTCCTTGTTTTTATCCTTATTGGTATTGGCATTACATTTTTCATTTTTAAACACCAGAAGACAAGAAAAGAAACATGAATTCGAAATTAGCTGGGTTAAAAGAAGTTCACCCAAGTATATATGATATTACTTATACAAAATGTATAACTATACCCACTACTACAGAAAATATATACAGTCAGGATCCAGATCCATCCTATGTACAAAAAAACGATGGAAGAAAAGGCACTTTACTTCAGGAGACATCTGTTGTCTGCTAATAAGTAGGAGACTAATTTTTAATTAGATATATCTTACATAAAATGTTTGGCATTATTTGAAGGATCCTGAATTCTGCTTCTTGTTTTAGCTACCTGACTCATCAATATTTTGGGTTTGTAGCTAAGGAGAGCTACATTATGCTCAGGCAAAAATAAACAGTCATCTGATCTGTAAGTAAATAATTACACAGTAATGGTAATGATCCATTATTTAAGGTTTCAAAACAATTTTTGCTTTAAAGTCAACTATTACAATGCCCGAACATTTTTTTTCTTTTATACCAAGAGTTTTGGCTACTCATAATTCAAAAAATAGACAAAAATGAACTGATGTTTTCCCACTGGCCATGTTTTTTGGCAAAACAATGCCGTGTTTTGCCAAGAGGCCAAGGGAGGATTTGTTACCAAAGTGATCTCTGCACCCAATTTAACCCCATGAGAAGTTTAGGAAAGGGTATGAGTATATCACCTGTACTATTTCTAATTCTATCATACTTTGATGGCTGGAGATATATTGTATTTGTCTGGGACTTAAATTAATCAAATTTACATAAATGTCCCCTATCTCTGCCCTTGTATCTCTCTAATGGAAAGTGAAGTCCTTGGCCTCCGACGATCATCCTGTCATCCACCACTAGCCTGTCTCCTTTTATGAATATTCTTGGAAGATGTTGGCAATGAATATACTCAAGCAGTCTTTTAAATTCTGCTGATTTCTCAGGAAGGAAATTTGGTATAAACTATGTTTGGTAGCCTCTACTAATTCATTCATTCGCCTTCAAATGCCAGCTATAGCCTGATCCCATATGTGTGTTCAGGTAAAAAATAATAATAATAATTAAAAAAAAATCCCTATAAACATTAAGAATCCAAGACTTGTTTTGGTTTTGATTCAGAACAGAGCCAAAATACACAAACTTCCCCACTCCCCCTCAAAAAGCAGAATCTCGTGTCAGATGTTCTTTGATTAAAATGGATACATTAAATCTATGTCAAATGTTCTTAAATTAAATTTCTAATTTAAAAGTCCTTTTAAAACAAAAGCTATAACTATAATCATGGTGAAGATACTTGAATTGTTTAGTTTGTTTTTTGGTTTGGTTTATTTTTTTATTTCTTATTTTTTAGTTGTGCTGAAAACAACACAGTCCTATGCAACATTTCCACCTTGATTTAATTATACACTTTCCACTGGAAAAAAATCCATTAGGGTATTAGACATTTTCCACACTCTATTTATGGAAGCATCAGACCATCTTCTGTTCCTCTGCCTGCTCTTCCTGAGGTTTCTCTACAGTTCAGACAAGGGCAGTTCACAGCACCATTCATTTCTTTACTGCCTAAAAAAAATTTGGTCTTCTATATATTGAATCATGGGCTTGGGAGATTCTAAGACCAAATCCTGGATCTCAATTGAGGGAGCATTTAAAATACGTTTAATTTGGTTGTTAACATGTATATAAATGTTTCTCTGGGCTGAAGTTATCAGTTTAGACCACAGCTTAAAACATAATAGACAGTAAATTTCAGTACAAATACCACCATGCAAAAGGCAAATGTAAACACTCTGGAGTGACATTTTATATGATAGCTAGCTAGGATCTTCAGCTGATGGATGATGGGCATGTATGTACACAGGGAGTAAAACTAAGGATGTTGTAGGCTTTGTAATATATGCTTCTTACATTCTATTCTTATATACTCTTATATACTTATATATTCATATACTCTTATATGCTTATATATTCTTATATACTATTTTTTAGTACTTATTTCACCATTATAAAAACATTTCATTGTTTTGAAGAGCAATAATTTTTCACAATTAAATCTGCTTTAAAGTTATCTTGTTTGGGAAGTTCTTTTATGGACCACAGTTTTTCTCCAGAAATTATCCTGTTCAAATAGTATTACTTGTAAGGTGAAATTATTCTTAGCGAGTAAACTAAATATGTGTGCAAATAAATGGATGACCTTAACTGAGCAACTTATTTCTGAATACTTATCCATAAATTTGACCTTCTGCTGGCACAGAACCATAATTTCATCACCTCAGTAACACAACAGTGAGTGAACAAGAACATAGTCCTTGTTTTTTAGTGGATATTGTACAGAGTGGCATTTAACTGCAAGGCCACAGCATGAGATCACAGTCCTGGCAAAGACTGAAAGATCCCATTATTTGGAATTAAAGATTGCCAAACTGAGATTTTCTTTATGATGAGATTTTTCAGAGCTCATTTCTGCTCTGTCAAGTAGAATATTAAGGAGATAGTATTTCTACCGGTATTGACACAAAGGACAAAAATTTCCTTCAAATTTCTACCTCTGTATTTTATCCTGGATCTATTTCAATGTACCTTAAGGTATCTAACTGAGATGTTTATTTCAGAAACCTCACTACCCGAGACATGTCCTCGGCCATTCAAAACTCATTTTAATCACCAACTCTCCTTACTGGCCGCAGAGAGATGCTTTTCAGCCTGCGAACCACAGACCTAGAGGCAGCTGTGAACTAGTTCTCCAAGGGTTTTTGAAAGGTATCCAGGAAGAACAAACCCATGGTCTGTGGCTGAAACTCATTGCAGAAGGGTTCCACCTTGCACAGGTAAGTTGAAAGGAGCTGCCAGTCGAAATGGCCTAGGAAGACTTTGTCTGCTCTTAGCCTCTTCAATGGCTAAACCCATGCACTTGGTACTGGCTTTGCCACATTATTAACCTATTCTGGACACTCTAAGGGCCAAAAGACTTTAGCAGTCCTTCGGTATCTTTGTAAAGCTGTCCCAATATTAAAGCAGAATGTGACATAGTGGCCTTTCCTGAAACATATTCTAAGCAAACTTCTCATCACAGTGAATTGCATCCAATTATTCAAAAGCATCCATGTGGTCAGCATCTTCTAAGCACAGTAGACAATGTAGTAAAAATCATGACTACTTATGTTTTGCCTCTCCTGAATTCCTAAAATTACCTAATTGCAAAGCTAATTACAAAATGAGGAGGGAAGAAGTTGAGAAAAAATAGAATAAGCTCTCAAGCCAACATGGACACAAACAAGGTAGCAGGTGTCAGATCAGATAAATTAAATTATGATTGCATTCCATAATGTTGCTTCATTAAAAATACAAACAAATTTAAGCCTGGGGTTATGCATTTGACCTTAATATGTCTTTATAATGACATCTAAAATTTTCAGAAAATGTTGGCAGAAAATTAAACCAAAGACAATACTGCATGAAGTTCTATTTTTGGTACAACATAATCAGAATTGAAATAAACTTTATGTTGAAAATCAGAGATACAATAATGTGTAGGTAAATATTAATCCATGGTACTTTGAACTTGAAAGAAAAAAATAAAAATTAACTAAGTGGAGAAACGCATTGTATCTGTCATGCTTAGATTAATTTATGTAGCTATATTTTTTGACGTATTTATATTTTTTATGTAAACCATGTCATTAAGGGCAAATCCTTACTTCTAAATAAAAGCTGGCCAAGGAGCAAGTACGATCTGACCAGCCTTCTGACCATCCATAGTAGTTAACTCTTTGGTCATGCCTTGCAGGCTTTGTTGTGGACTGTTTGAATCAGAGGTTTCCAATACAGATCTGCTGCTAAGGGACTACCTCTAAGCATTAAAAATACAGGCTATTCCATGTAGCTCTGTTGCAATAACTCTTCTGTTTTCTTTTGCTGAACAATACAGACAAAGTCCAGGCAACTTGCCTTTACAATCTCAACCCCACTGAACTGCCCCTTGTTTTCTAGTGTAGCACCCACTTACACTACAGCTCTGCTAACATGATTTTTAAGGACACATCACAGGGTTTTCTTAAAAAATAATCTGAACTTAAGCTTGAAGGTTTTGCTAATACAGCCTCACCAGTAAAGATCATACAGCATAAGAATGCCATTGCACTAATAGTGTGGGTATGAATTTTCAAGGTATGGTTAATTTTGTTTGGGAAATCAGAGGCACGGGAAAGCTTAAAGTGCTTTTTGTTCTGTTTTGTTTGATTTTGATTTAACCAAATAAAATTACAACAGTAGTTAACTTTGAGTAGCATAAACTATGGAATTTCTTCAGATCATTTCCTTTATTGCACCATGTCACTCTTTTACTAACATGGTTTTGAGAAAGAAAATTTTCTTTCTGACATCTAGAAAGCTGGTTTCTGTCTCAAGCAAATTCCACACATCTGAATAAAAAGATCATTCTAATATAGTTTTAGATATGAGATTTCATTACTAAATATTACCAAGGCATTTTGTCTCTGCATCTGACAAACAAAGAATATTAGAAAAGATCAGCTGGAGTATCTGAGCTGCAAAAGGGACTAGAAGGTTCATTAGATGAAAAACCAAAACAAAACAAAAGCAGGGATTTAATTCAGAACCCCAAAATGTAGTAGGAAATAGCTTGTGTTTGTATTTCAGATGGATTTTTTTCCAGATTTCTTTACAAGTTAAGAAAAAGAAACTTGGAAACTGTGACTCCTAAAATAGACTGAACAAAGATTTACATCTATTTGCTGAAGTATTAGTTCTCAGTGAGTATGTCTGCATTCAATATTTTCTATATTATTACATGGTTCACTGTTGCCAGTCTGTTCAGCCACTCTAAATATTTTTTGCTTAAGGATATATTTTATTTCTGTTGATAGGAAAACCTGAGCCTTGCAACTTTCTGCACTACGAATTCATAAGTGACAGTCAGACATGACCAGAATTTCTCTTTCTTCAGCGCCCTTGGTAAGCAGAAGTATGGAAACAATATCTTAAGTATAAGCAGGGAATACTGATGGTAAAGTGTTGTTTCAAAGACTACCAGGAAGAAACAATGGAATTTGTAGTTAGTCAAAATAAATTAAAAAAAAGAAAAAAAAAAAGAAAAAAAAAGCTGAGAAGAAAAAATGAATTAATCTATTTTCAGCCAGGGAATATGACACATTAAAAAGCTAGCAAAACCAAGCTCATGAAATAGTATTCCTCTAGATGGAACTCTTGAATTTGAAAGATGACAGTCGTGTAACAAAAGCATCGAAACTTTCAGTAAAGATGAAATGCCACTTAGGAAATTATTCTCTTCCTCCACCGATTATTTCTCCTCCTGAAACACCTCCTTATGGGAAAATGGGCTTATCTCACCTACTCAGTCCACAGCATGATGAGACACGGCTCTTCTGTGTAGAAGACTTGAATTTAAAGGACATGAATAATGTGGTAAAATAAATAAAATGATGACTACAAAAGAGGTTTTGACAGGTGCAGAAAGTTATCTGTGCATATCTATGCTTTTAGAATAGGATTAAAGCTGCTAGTCAAGAATTTTTGATTTTACTCGGCTCTTGTTATTGAACTTCCTACTAACATTTGCAAACCTATGTGGATAAGAAATAAGATTTTTTTTTATTTAACATTTATATAAAAAAGCTTGGGAAGTGAAAGGGCAACAGATAATTAAATTCATTTAAAAAGAACATAATCTTTGTAAAATCCTATGAAGTATTGACACAACGATAGAAGAATATTACTTAACACTTTTGTCAACAGCATCAGAACAGTTCTGCAATAATCTTTAAAACAAACGTGGTATCTTTAAAACTAATTAGTAAAAATGCATGTGTGAAAAAGAAAATGTATACTTCCACAGAGTTAAGTAGCTTTCTTCAGTTTCTGAAAAACACAGATACTAGCAGTAACTCCTAGACACCACAAATATATTCAATGAGAACACAAAAGCAGATGAAGCAGAAGTGTTAAAATGACAAAGAGCTTTGCAGGGTAATACGTTGGAGATGAAGCTCTTGCGAAGTAGAATATAATAATGTGGGGCAGCATTTCCTAACGCTTCTGCACTCACACTGAAGAATCAGATATCAGCCAGATGTCAGCTCCTTGAACCCTCCATCAGCTCTGCAACAAAACCACCATAGCCAAGATCTCTGCAGTTCAGCACAGCGCATGGGAGTAGAAATGAGAGACACCTTAGAAAGCACAGTGAGATACCAGGTAGAGAATGTTGACTTGTACTGGTGACTGTGCAATTCTTTTCTTTGCATTTTTAGCTTCACATCCGGACTGCTAAAAACACTTTTCTTGGGGCTATCTTTGAAACATGTTGAGAAATCTTGTCTGGCAGAAAACATAATGCGCATGCCCTACTGTGGTACATACAAGCATGTGCTGTGCTCTCTCACAGCTCTCTGTTTGCTTCTGGCTGTTATTAGAGGTACCAGTTACCCTCCTAAACATGTACTGCATATTTAACACTTTTATCTTCCAAAGATTGCTTTTCTCATTTAATCTCTCACAGCAAGAGCAATGTTTTTCTTTACTGTTTCTCTGAAGTCCTAGCATTGCACCTGCAGATGCCAGTAGCCACGTACCCTCCATGCATGGACCATGCTCCCTGAGCTGCTTTTCACCTTTCGCCTCGCAGGGCTCCAAAGCGGATCTCAGCTCCTGCAGTTAATGACGCACACAGCTCCAAAGTAGCTTGCAGCAGAAATGAAAAACTGTAAAAATGCATGCACGAAATCCTTTAAAAGACAACCCTGCACAACCCTGCAGTAATACTCCCCAAGCCTGGAGACAGCCCAAAACACTCAGAGAAGTTGCCACATGTAGCATTATTGCTCCTATGCGTAACAAAAAACTGCATCGGGGAAAAGAATGCACCAGACACAAAAGAAACAAATTGGTTTCTTTCTATTCCTAACATGAACAGCAGGGAGGACCAAAGCCAGCTAGGTTGTTCTCAGGCACAACAGAGCCCTCTGTTACTGCTGTTGGAGGAAAGAGTCCCTGCCCATGTGCCCCAGTTTGCAACCCGGCACAGGAACTGGTCCCAGCACTGGTATAGCTTACACCTGAGCTGCAGCGTGGTGTGGGCCCTGGGCAAAACTGGTCTGGCCCTGAGTGCTCACTGGATGCTCCTGAGCCTGCAGGTGCCAAGCCAGCGAGGCCCGTGCAAAGCCTGCAGTCAGCCCCCTGCTGCCCCGAGCCTGATGACAGGGGTGGTGGTAGCTTTTCTGAGGATGTTTTGTAATTGCAACTGTGTGTCTCATGTGCAGCAGCCAGATGCCATGAAGGAGTTTGGGGGCGGGGTGAGGCCTATAAATCTGTGAATACATGATGGAGGTTGGGCTATGAAATTCATAAATTAACACAAGAGCGGTTCTCTTTGTGGCAGCGTTAACACCAGCACAGTGTTCGGCTGCTTATTGCTTTGAAATGACTCCTGCCTCTCACCACAAAGTCAACATTGGGCTTGCCTGGACTCCTGTGTACTTTTCTCCTGTTCACCTCTGGATATACGGAATTTATTACTGAGATCAGGGCATCAGGCCCTACTGATGCTTGCTTAAATAATACAACTCCTCATCCAATGCCAACCTCTCTGGTCTCACAGTGAGCTTGGTCCTCGCTACAGGTCTGAGAAATTTTGGGGGGAAAAGAGGCATGAGGAGCCACCTCAGGCCTATCTCTGCTCTCATAGCATCTTCCCCCAGGTTTCCCTGCTGAGAAGGCCTCAAGCACAGCATTGGGCATGGGCTCTTGCACAGCTCATGGATGGACCTTGCTGCCCCACACCTCAAAGCTACAGCTCCACTCCACGTCCATTTATCCTGTCACTTGTGCATTTTATACCACTTCTCCTCCTGATCATCATCCACCATCATGGAAATATCATATGCTTTGTAGTTAGTCACTTTATTTCTGTGCCAAGGCTGCTCTCAAGCTCCTGTCACTAGAAGCACCCTGTGTTCTCTTCGTGGCATAGATCTTTAAATGCAGTAGTTATGCATAACTTGAGCTGCACGTATCTCTTCCTAAAATAACACAGGTGTCTCCATAGACCTTCACTAGGCCTTTGATGCACTCCAGGCATCCTGCTTTTCAGTCTATTATTCAACAGCACAACTAAAATAATTGGGCCTTAGAACTTTCTAACGCTTTTTTTTTTTTTTTTTTTGACTTCTAACAGGGTGAGTGGTCAGGTGTGATACAGAGCTCAGAGGAAGCTGGAAGAAAAGAGAATACATGAGTATGCTAGGAATTAAGCTAGTTCTTGTTGTTTGCCTGTGGAGAGGGGTGTAAGGCCTGCAGAGAAGTTGATCATAGATAGTTTAGTTCTGAAAACAGAATGAAGAAGGTGAATGAATGGAAAAAAATGCTAGTCAAAGGCCACAAAAATAAAAATAAAATAAAATAAAATAAAATAAAATAAAATAAAATAAAATAAAATAAAATAAAGTGTGGATCTCCTGAAGCAGAACTTTATTCTCCTGAAAACACTAGGTAAAATCCCTGGATATTCCTATCTCAAACATACCAGGAAGGAAATCCACAGCTGTGGCATGTGAGACAAAGCTTGTTCCAGCTTCTTCACTGGGTGCAGCCTGGTCTTGGTCAGGAGCATCCTGTAAGGATGCACGAGGTGCCCACACATGACTCGCTGAGACTTCTATGCTTTCCAGGTGGAGCACTCCCCATCTTCAGCGAGGGTCCTGAAGTCCCAGTTGCCCACTGAGCACACACTACTTTGCATCAAGTCTTTGCTATGGACTACGTTCGTTCTCTAACATAGGGAACTTCTAGGGAAGTTTGAGCACAGCCAGTGGGGACTGACCCTTCAGAGTACATGTATGCTAAATGTTATGCTTTTGGCCTGCTCCAGTCCTGCAAGGGTACCCCAGCAAGGCCCTCAACCTGCCACAGCCCCCTGCCCCCACAGGCTATGACCCAAGTACTCTGTCTTGACACAAAGGTATGCTAACAACAGGCGTCAAACCAACCTTCTCATTTGCTTCTAGGTTTTCTGCCTACACATGGCACGTGCACAGTGCTTGAGGCCAAAGTCCAGAGAAGACAAAGACACGCTCCTTTGTTGGTACCACATAAATACACAGGGATTTGTGGGTGGGAAAAACTGTTCTGGAAAAATACAGATATCCTGGACTTGTGGTATGTCCTTTGCTGGGACCTGGGAATATTCTCCACATGGGCAATAGGGTCCTGGCACAGCCAGGAGCAATATATCTTGTGATGCACCTGTTGTCATCATTCTGAAGTATTCTTCCGCTGCTACCAGAGCTCAGCTGGCTTGGTGTTAAATGTATACTAATCAAATAGAATAAAATCATTACATATGCCTTTAATGAAGCCAACATTTGAAGTATTATAACCTAGAAAGGCAAATAAAAACATTAAAGAAGAAAAATGAAGAATATCTGTTTAAAAATATCCATGATCTAAAATAGGATGTGTTGGTTGTAAGCACACTGTGTGATGTAGCAGCACCAGTCTTTCCACAACAGCAGCCAAGGGATATGCTCCCTATGTAGTAAGCTCCAGGAGAACTTTTCTGCAGTATCTACACCCACAAGCTAGCCGTAATGCCAGCAGTCCAGGCTTACCCTGGAGTGACCTCATGTGTGATCCAACTGAGATTAATAGGTTTTAACAGGTTTATAAACCAGGAGAGCAAGATACCCACTTCTAGCTGTCAAAATTGCAAACTATATCTGATGACCACAGCCAGAAAGGTATGAGAGCTTGGTTAAAATGTTACCAAGAATTCTAGAGATGGTGTGGCAGGTGTTCATGCTGGTTGCTCTGGTAAACTCAAAGTACTTCTAAGTAGATCACTTTTAACCCAGGTTTAAACCACCACAACTGCAAGGAGACTTTGGAAGAATGGATCCAGTTCTGCCCTTCGCTGTAAGATAGTAGCAGTGAATAACTTTTTGTGCTGAAGTCAGATTAGTTGGGTGTGGGGAACTTGCTGAAGCCATAGAATGGTTCCTTGAGCAACATACAATGTACAGCAACACCTGAAGTGGAAAATGCTCCATCCTACAAAAAAAAAAAAAAAAAAAAAAAAAGATAATGACCCTAGAGACAGTGACTTGTTATATTAGGTGTAAATTAGATGTGATATTAAATCCATATGGTAAAGGTTAGCATGTAAGAAGTATTGCATATTGATTGAAGCACTTTAGAATTGGCCCATTTTTCATTAGCGTTTTATTGGCTTTGCTATAGGCAGCAGCAACGATACAGAATGCCTAAGAATTACCTGCAAGAGTAACTGATAGTGCAAGTTTGGAAAAGATAATGATGCTTTCCTTATACTCGTGATGATAGTAAACAGCAGAGATCTCTAGTAGCAACATCAAGTTCATCTCACAAACAAGGAAAAATTAACACGGGAGAAAGAAACCATGCAGATCTACCAATAAAATTATAAAGCTGATTGTAAAATGGTCCAGAAGCATGGGAAAAAGGAAAATCAATAGCAAAATACGTGTTAATTAGTATCTTCTCCATTCCACTGGATATATATCAGACTTCAGTGCTTGCAGAAGCAGGAAAGCTTGCGGTATCAGGGATCCAGTCACTGAAACTCATCTTTCTATGACTGAGCAATTGTCCCCAAAGGCTGCTAAATTCAACAGAGGGAGACAGAGCCAGCAACTTTTTTTTTTCCCTGAGGACATAAATAGATGGTGAGATTAGACATCTCCCTGGCACTGCTCTTGATAAAACTGTGACACCCAGCTTCCCCCTTATCTTTGTGCAGTAACATCCCAAACTCTGAAAAACACCTCCCTGATGGGCAGCACAGACTCTGCAAAATTCTAGGCCTGGGCCAGGACTGGCAGTAGGCTGGCCTCCAAGCTGCCCCCAGCATCTCTGAGGTCAGTGCCTCCACAGCAGGGAGCAGCAGTCCCCAGCTCTGCAAATGGCTGCATTGGATTGTCCTCAGGCTCATACAGAAATGTCTATGCTGATTTGTGTTTGATTTGCATTTCACTGGCATGCCTGTTCACATGCGTGTAACTGGGACTGTAAGCACAAAGTGCATGCAGTAAGGAATCATGTAATTACAGCATCACAGGATGGCTGAGGCTGGCAGGGACCCCTGGAGGCCACCTGCTCCAAGCCCTGCCCAAGCAGGGCCACCCAGAGCAGGCTGCCCAGGGCCGTGCCCAGGCGGCTTTTGGAGATCCCCAAGGAGGAGACCCCACAGCTCTCTGGGCAGCCTGTGCCAGGGCTCCTCACCCGCACAGCACAGAAGTGCTGCCTGGTGTCTAGAAGTGAAACCACTGCCTGCAGGTCCACCTGGACCTGTGCGCAATCCTGTTAGCTGAGTCCATGCACATGACCAAACTCTGGTGTCCAGGCCACTGGCACGCACTTGACAGCAGCCAAGATGCTGAGGGACTCTGAGTCCCACCAGCATCCAGGGTGCAGACATGCTTTCTAAGCTGTGGAGAACACAGCAATGGTTGGTATTCAGCAGACAGCTGAGCTGAGGATTTACACCATAGCACAACAGTGATCTCTGTTTTGTTCTTTACGCCTCTGCCATCAATTCCAGGCAGACTTTTTTGACTTTTTGTGGGCTGCTGAACACGGCTGTTTTTATAAAACTGTCTGTTATAGCCCAAGCTCTTTCTCTAGCAGCAATAGCCAGGTCAGACCCCATCATCGTGCATGTAATACTGGGAGTAAGTCTCCATGTGTACTGTTCTCTATCCATCAGCACTGAATTTCACCTGTGTTGTTGGTTTTTTTTACTACTTGGTCATTCAGTGCCATGAAGCCCTTCTCTAATCCTGCAGACAGCTTTCATTTGTACCACTCACAGTAGCTTAATGCCATCAGCCAGAGATGAAGTTATTTTGGCAAGTTATCTGAAATGTCTTCTTCTCTCCACAAAAATCATTCTGTCTAATAAACAATCCCTCTTCTGTGAGCACACCACTCCAATTAATGGAGGTTAATTGTGTATAACAAACAACCATTCATTGTATTCATTAAACTAATGAGATTTCCTTTTTAGAGAATTTATTAGTTGAAAAATGCAATTTTGTTCACTCAGCTTTTAACTGCAGCAATGAAACGTGCTTGAATTTGAGGAAATCGTTCATTCCAAGAGAAAATGACAAACTGCTTTTAAAAGAAAATGAGTATTTATCCACTACTTGACATTTTAGATTTCCTGAGCAAAAGAACAACGCAACTACTTTCAAATACATTAATTTACTAGGTGTTTTGTAATATACATGTGTGTTACCGCAATTGCACCTACTTGTTACATTGATTATACATTTTTTTTAAGTATCCTAAGAAAAATCCTAAGAAAGCAACCTCTCTTCCCACATCACCCTCAGGTTGCCATCATAGAGCTAAAATTACCTGCTTTTAACAGCAATGTGCTGTAAAGCCAGTGGTAACTAATTGTTAAGTTTCTTCTTAAAGTTCTCATAGTTAAAATAATTTGATTAAATACTGTCCATTGAAATTAAAAGACCAGGGACAACTCAACCAGCCACTGGGCTGGACTTGGAACTGCTACAGCCAAACCAGTACATCTCGTTAATTTACAGATAGGCTGTATATTGCTGTTCTGCCCTCCATTCATGTCCATCTTTGCAGCATAGACTATACCCCAAATAAGAATCTAGTGTTTAAAATGATTAATAAAGGGATATTCAAACCATTCCATAAGGAAAATTAAAGAAAAAGAAAAAAGAAAAAAAAAAGAAATAAAAAAAGAAAAAAAAGGAAAAAAGGAAAAAAAAGAAAAGAAAAGAAAAAAGGATTCTCATAAACAAATACTAACAAGCCTGGAAAGGAAGAAAGAAATTACATTGACTATGATCTTTGTCACACACACCTAAGCCCATCCACAGCATTTTCACTTCCTGTGACTATTTGTGCAACTCTCACTTAGTTAGCACACGTTTGTGCTGATTGCTTTTCTTTGCTATGTGCCACACACCAAGCTATTGTCATCATCAAGGCTCCATCAGTCCAGGTATTGTGTGAAGACCTATAAAGACACATCATCCTAAGAAATTTGAAGCTAAAAAATTAAAAAGAGAACAGTGGTAACAACTTCAATTCTTATGCACATGGTTTTATGGTATTTACCTGCCATTTGGTTAGATTGTATTTGCTCTCAATCTGGGTCAAAATCCACCTTGCAGGTAGGGTGCTCCAGTGAGGTTGTCCACATGCATAGGAATGTGAGGTGAGCCCTTTAACAGCAATTATCACTTTTCAGAGACATGTTAAAGTTATGTAATGTCTTATGAGGGAAGAGCTCCGTGTCATTTAGAGCAATTTCAATTTGATGAGAAAAGGAGGCATATACAGCAGGATGAATATGAAGGGAGAGAAATGGGAAAGATAATGAAAAGCCCCAGCAGAAAGACAGATTGAAGGCCTCTGATACTCCACTATGCCAACAAGCCAACTCATTCTGAGTCACTTCCACAAGGCCAGTTTCACTTATCCTTTCCAAATAATATGTGTTTAGCTTTCAGATGGGCTTGCCTGTAGAGACTATAACAGTGTAGAAGGGTAAAGAATGGTACATGAATGTTTATAAGAGCATTTATTTAAAAGTCAAATGTCACTTTCACTTTACGTGTAAGTTCATTTCTCACTTCAGCTGTGTGTGAAGAAAAGATCATTAACAGCACAGACATGAGTTATGAAAATATTTGACTGCATCTAATAGGATGCTAAACTGAATGAGATGTTTTGGGAAACACATCTCTTGGCATGCATTTCACCACTGCTCCATTTTGACTGGAGAAAGCAAATACCGGCTTCAAATCAATTATTTTACTCCGGGAAAAAAAAAATGTGGCCTTATTCACCCAATTTAATATCTTCTCTTCATGTCTTGCATGTAGCTCCTCCTTGAATGGACAGAAGAGGCAGAACATGTAATACATCTGGGCAGATGTTCCATGTCAATGAATGATACCATGGTACTTTCACCAAAGAAAAGTTCCATTATGCTGTTCCAGATCATTTTGTGGCAGAATTAGCTCTAAACAGAGTCAAGTCCTCTCAGTTCCCTTCCCCAAAGACTTCCAACTCATCACATGTGCAGCCAGTGAAAAAAATACAAAACATTACTCCATCAAAACTTGTATTAACAGATTACATCCTGAGGAACCGCTTCCACACTGGGTAGTTTCTCAGAGATAGCACTTCCAAACCAAACCTTTATCATGTGCCTCAAATATGCAATGCCTTCTGTGTGAGTAGGGCTGAGAATATTTTATTAATGCCAGTTAAACAGTGAGAGTAGAAAAGACTTAACATGTTCCAAAAATGAAATATTCAGTGCAATCTCACTTGATTAGGTGATGCTTCTTAAATCAGCAAATTGCAATCTTGTTTCAAGACTGAGGATTGTTGCTATGAAGAACATTAGAACAAACTAAATCATCTAGCATTTGTTTAAGATGCCACAACAGCAGCAGGGTTATTGTAATAGAGTAGTAGAGCAATTATACTCTGAGATTAATATTTATAGAACATAATCAGGTTTTCCTTATGTAAAATATTATTCAATAGTTTGTGATCCTTAAAAGCATCTTCAAAGTTGATCTAAGGTTTGGAATAAGTCTACTGAAAAGTGCCGAAATCCTGACAAGAATCAGAATTGCGTTCACTGCCTCTCAGAGATCACATGTGGAGTGGTCCATACAAGTGTTGCACTTCAGGAATGAGGATCTTCATTTCTGCTCTGTAGGAATGAACATGGGAGAGATTAGGGTATGGGTTATGAAATGGTATGAAGTAGGTGAAAGGGATTTGTAATAGTCTGGGGAAACAACAATTCTGTAGCAAGAGACACATGAAATAAACAGAGGTCAGATACAGAAGCTCACCATGAGAAGGTGAGACGTGACAGAATGAGACACAGAGCTACGAGATAGCAAATCCCTTACACTCACTATGTACTGGATCAATGTCTTGTTTCTATCAGTAGGGATTTGCAGTATTTATGGTGCTGTTTTTTAGCACCGCCAATTCTTAGCTCAACATCTTCTGCTTTAATGAGCCCTGCTTCAAATTCCAAAAAGCATGTATTTTAACTGTAGCACATATTTTTATAATAGGGTGTGGGAGTGTTGTTAATTGCTTACCTGCGTTGTTCACTAAAGCATTTCTTATATCTAAATGTGTATAACTCCTGACCATTTTATTCTTTGCCTTGTAATTTCTACTTCTTTTTATTGGATAGTAAATACCCGGAGTGCTTTTAAACTTTGCATTTAATGCTACTAACCGAGACATTAGTTTGCTTTATAAGCATATAGGGGAGTCCTCTAGTCTCTCTGTCTTCAAGGTATGTCCTGCTTACAGACACTACAAAACTGCCACCTGGTTCTGCAGTGCTCAGCACTCAGTTTCTCTGGTATTAGTAGAGATTCGCAGACCCCACACCTGGGACATCTCAGTCTCCCACAGAACCCAAAAGCCTCTTGGCACTGCCCATGGGAGCCCAGGTTCAATCAACAGAGCTGCCCTCTGATTAACCTGAGGAAAAACACCATGCCTTTCCTCCCTGGAAATGGCCTGTGACAGCAGTGAAGTAGAAGACAGCCCAACCAAGCACGTTCATTGAGAATAATGGCAGGCTAATGCATACTCACAAACGGAGAAAATAGAATACTTGAGAGTAGATGAATTAAGTACACTGCTGATACAGCTTCTGGCTTCAGCAACTTGGGTTTTCACATCTCAACAAACACGCAGCTCCCTGGCCCCCCTTCTTTCTATTCAGATTGTAAGAAGGCCAAATTCCTTTCTTGTTCATTCATACCATCTGATCAGCTTCTTGGCAATAGCTGTCAGCAGTGGACTTGACGTCATTTCACTAATGGGGACAACTTGCTAAGTACCAGCACAACACAGAGCAAAAAATGTTTTAGCATTCATTTTAGAAACCACTGAGTAGAATACAGAATCCACCCTGTAGTTTCCTTGTACAGTCTACGTTAACTGCTCGGTCGTGCTCAGCACTTGTGAAATCTTTAAAATAAAAGAGCATTTCCCTACGGTGACTTGATACAGACACACTGTTCTGCCAAACTGACTGAAATTGCTGCTGGAACTAAAAACATGTTTGCCTTCTGCCTTTCCAAAAACAGCAGCCAACTATGTCAGTCCAGCCTTGTGTGTGGCATGAGTTGAAGCTACAACCTGTACACTTTTATTTTTTGTTTTTCAATTTCCCATCATCAAACAGTACTCTATTGCCCTTTACCTTCATGTCATTGCTGGCAATCTAGTGATTTGCAGAAGTATCTTTTTCATATCTACAGCAAAGATATTTTCATAAAAATACTACCTTGACTTAGGTGAACAATGCCAAAATGTATTTCCAAACACTTTGTCTGAATTGAAAATCAGGAATTTGCTTTGATATTTATAGTGCATTTGATGCTTTGCTCGTAAGTTCAATTTGGTGCTTTGCTCATATTCAGTCAAAGTTGAGAGGGTTTTTCTTCCTCCAAAAAAGCAACCAATACATTTGTAAGTTCATGTGAAGGCACTAGCACTTATGTAAATGACAAGGAGAGAGTTACCTAATTACAGAGCAAAATTAATGGCAGGAGACTTAAGTGGTTATTCCAGCATCAGAAATAATGAAGAACAAATGGATATGTAATTTTTACCACATGCAAGGAAATAAAAGTATGGCTTGCACTCACTTCTGCCGGTGTATTATTCCATATCCCACATGTATTATTGTTTCGGTTATTTAAACAAACAGCTGGATTTCTCTATCTTCAGCGGCTAATTTGAATAGAGAAGATTCCTACTCCTAGATCCTGTGGGTGAAACTAGAGAAGAAATGGTAATTCTGTTTTCAGAAAAGGGAGTGATCTGTGTCAGATCACTGATTCTGTAATAGACCTCAACATTTAGTCACATATATCTCTTAGTGTTCTTTTCAACTTTTAGGTTTAATTATTTCTTCTTTTTCTTTTTCTTTTAATTTTTTCCTGTCTGAAAGAATTCGTCATGTCTTGCCTGTGAACCTAGAGGGTGCATCATGATATTTGCTTATCATTTCAAGTGGAAAAGTACGTTCTTGAATGTAGACCCATTCCAAAAGATCAGTTCTTTGTGCCTTGTTGAAGGTAGTGCAAACCTCCACAAATCTATGGTTTCTGACTTGCATCTTGAACAGAAAGTGCCTGCAGTGCCTGGTGCTCTTCAGCACACATAAAAAAGATGTACAAGGATGCAGATCTGAGAAGGGTCTAAACTTCATTGCTTCACTTGAGGTGTATGAAGTAGGCAAGAAAAACAAAGCACTACGTGGAAATGCTGTGCAGCAAGGGTCTGTGTCTGCTCACTGTGACCGTTTTTCTTCCCCCATTGTCACTGCTCAATGATGAGCTGGTTGCTTTAGAAATGCAGAAGACAGGACAGATTTTTGAAATTCTTTTCCTGCATACGAAATACTTTACAAACAGGTTTTTTGACAGGCTCCTGTGCACTACCAGGTTTCCTTTTCTCCTTTATTTAGGAAAGGAATTCTTAATTTGAACATGAGAATATTGACTATTCCAATCATGAGAAAATTTACACAGTGTCAGTCTTAGATATAATATACAATGAACTTATATGGAAAAGTCAGTGGGCAAATTAATGTACGCTGTCACTCTAAACTCACTGTTGCCAGGCATTTACGCCCCTTATCTAAATTATATTAATTTTTGACTGTCTGCACTGCCAGCCTAACAAATGACTGGGTTCATGTAGTAATTGTACTTTCTTCTCATTAAAAGCCTTGTGAAAGTATCTTTAAGTAAAGACACAAGTCACACGACACGACAAGAAAGTGGTGTTTTTCTAGCAGCCTTTGTTCTGCATGGTTCTGGCAGGTTTTTTCACATTTCACATCGAGTAATGCAACAGCAACCAAAAGGCCATATAGGCATTTAATCTGTGAATGCTGAGGGCACACAGCTGCCAGCCACGAGCTCTGCAAACATTGTCAATCATGTGCTTCCACTCCAGAGAGTTGCCATTTAAGATTCCTCAAAGTCTAAGTTAGATTCATTTTAAAATACGGCACTTTTTGACACTAAATAAAACAAACTCTTAGCGTTATTGAATTATATGAAGTGCTGCAGAAAAAATAAAAGAATAAGAAAGAAAAAGGATGATGCCTTTAAACTATATTCTAGTCTCATCTGAAAACTGCTACAAGGAACAGACAAAAAATTCTGAGCGATGGCATGTAAAGGTACCCTCTGTCCAATTTATAGCTTATATATATCTACATAAATATATATCATCTTTCTTACCACATGCAACAGAGCTATGTAAGAGTGATGCCAGCGGGAGAGAAGGAGCAACAACAGCTAGCATGAAGAAAGGGAGCAGGGCTATGAAATGAAGAGTATAAACAGCAGAAATACTTGCTATCTACTCTCATCCAAAGAGAATACACATGATTTTCTCCAGTGGTGTCTTCCAGACACCCTTTGTCTGACTTTGCCCTCTGCATTGAGATTGTTCACTTAGACCCACACAAAATATGGAAAGCAATTAGTTTTGTGAAACATGCTTCGAATAATGAAATATTATTGACTGTAACTCATATCCCATTATATACACATTGTCAAAGTGCAATTAGTCATATGTAAATATTATAAACATTAGAGCTGTCAAAAATAAAAATCTATATAAATACTTTTATGGGCAATTAATACACTCAAAGCTTTCCTTCAGTTAAGGAAACAGAACACCTAAGGAATAGTATGGCAATCTTATCTTCTCTCAAAGGCAAAACTCCAAAGATTTTAGAGGTGACATTGCCTCTGTAATAAATGCAGGCTGCCTGAGCTAAACACATGAAAGTATACACAGAGCACAAACTTTTAAACAAAATCATAGAATGGCTCAGATGGGAAGTGATCTTAAAGACCACCAGGTTCCAACCCCCCTGCCATGGGCAGGGACACCTCCCACCAGACCAGGTTGCCCAAGGCCCCATCCAGCCTGGCCTTGAGCACCTCCAGGAATGGGCTTCTCTGGACAGCCTGTGCCAGTGCCTCACCACCCTCTGAGTGAAGAATTTCCTCCTAACCTCTAATCTAAATCTCCACTCTTGTAGTTTAAAACCATTCCCCTTTGTCCTGTCATTATCTGACTGGACAGATAATGGAGACTGTCACTCTCCATCTTTTGCATAAGCTCCCTTAAAGTACTGAAAAGCTGCAATGAGGTCACCTGGGAGCCTTCTCTTCTTTAGGCTGAACAGCCCCAGCTCTCTCAGCCTTTATTCACAGGAGAGGTGCTCCAGCCCTCTGATCAACTTCATGGCCCTAACAGTTAGCTTGTTGCCCACAGACAAATAAGATTTCTCCCTTTTCTTGCTGCATTTGGTACTTTCTATCCTTTGAATGAGACGATGTAGAAAAAGCACTTAATATTAAAAATTGCTGTCACTACATAGCAAATAATATAAATGCTCCTGACACCAGATCTTAGATAAAACTTTGGTCCATAAAAGCACCCAATTGGAAGTGTTATTGTGCAACTACAAGAGAGCTACAGCCTTTAGTTTTGCTTCACAGTCCTGGGGGTAGAGGTAAAAATAGAAATTCCAGAGGGAGCAGGGAGAGAAAAGCTCTGAGGGTAAGGAACTAGGCTGCCTTCACCTCTTCCCTTTTGCAATGTTACAGTAATTTGTTCCTGCTGTTATCCTAAGGATGTGTCTATTGCCACTGTATGGTCCTTGACACAGCACAGTTTGAAAAAAACACTGCAGTTACCAGAGGGAAAAGATACCGAGCAATGAAGTGAAAGGATAGTCCTGGCTACTCATGTATATATGCCCTTGTACTTTATCTGCAGTATTTCTGGAACATCCAAGAACTTAGCCTTTTTATGTTCCTTGAAAAAAGGAAATGTACATAAACACACAAGAAATATGTTCCTGGAAAGAAAGATAGCTGCTAATAGACAGGCTCTGAATTAGGTGACTAAACCACTGTAGGAGGAAGGACTGGAAAGATCAAGGTATACGCACGCTGCTGTCTGTGGTGCAAGAGCTACTGTAAGTGCAGCAGTGCAGACCTTGCTTTGTGCTAATTGCTTCTTGGGTGGGTTTGGCAGCCCAGGCTGAACTTGGAGCTGCTACCACTGGGCTGCAAACAACTGCTATGAGAGTTAATTTAAACCTGGCTTGAACATCCTTCCAGTGTAGTGCTGCAATAGCACTGACTTACTTCGGTGTACTGTTTAGGCAGGGCTGGATAATTACGTGAAGCATGAAGTATTACAAAAGCATCCACATATTACATATAGAATAATGGTTATAGTACAACAGATCAATGGGTGCTCCTTAATTACTCTTCCACATACAACAGCACAAGTGAAAAATGAGCAGTTTCTGTAAAATAAGAAACAAACTCTTCTAGGACAGACTTCTGCACATAAGGCATAATTAGCTGATGGAGTTCCTACACACATTACTGCACCCAACAAATTAGAGGTGTTCCAAAGAAGGTAGGCATTTGTATATACTGCCCAAAGAGAGTAAAAGAGACAAATCACACACAGACATTGAAAAACACTAACGTTAAAGGCAACAGCAAAAACTCTTTTAAGTGTTTTGATTTAGGAAGACTACAGATGATATATTTCATAATTGTTTCTCACATTATTTTCTGAATTGTTTGGCATGGGCTGGTATCATAAACTGCTAGCATACTGGCATCGAGGAGTTCCTGATATGAGATTTGATATGGGAGGTGCTAATGATGCTGGGAATGATCATCACTGCTGCTCAGCAAGCATTCCCTAGATGCAAAGCAAGTCTATAGACTCCGTCTGTGAATGCAGTTCTCCTTTAGTCCTGAGACGCTGAGCAGTGATACACTCAACAGCTTACTCTTTTACTGTATTGTTTTTATAGTCTTTAAAGGTTTGAATATGCCTTTCCATCTTTCCGGCAGTGCTTTTTCTGTATTGCTTGCATGAGCTGTTCCATTTCATTATCCACTGGCGTAGTAAATCTTGCTTGTTTTGACAGGGAGTGTTCTGTTACAATTACCTGCTGCTGTTGTGGTTCAAGTGAAGGTGCTGCCAGCTGGATGGAGCTGTAAAGCAACAAGAGTGAATTCCCCAATGTTGAAGTTTTTGAAAATACAGGAAGCAATTATCTATCTCTATATTTAGAAGAGTGCTTGTATTGCAATGAGACACTGCCAGCCTGAGGTTGGGGGCAGATGGAGCCTTGATGCTTCCCAAACTTCAGCGTTTGAATGTTTGACACTTTCATCCTGTTTAAAACCTCTTCATCTCATCTGGAAAAATCATAACACATAGAAACGTGATATACAGCCGCAAAATAACATGGGGATAAACTGTACAAAACCTTTCAAGAATAACATTCCACGTCATTGTTACAGGGGGGACTAAAAGTTCAAACACACATCACAGGCTGCAGCATTTACAGAAAGTCTGTGTTTATCTGATGTGTTAAGCACCTCTTTGTCTCAGCTGAACTGAACAGGAATCAGAAGGGATCAGAAACCAGGGCTTACTAGCACTACAGGTCTGTGTTCAAACACATGGAGAAGAAAGGGACAGCACATGGGAGATGACAACTCATCTACCCTTCCACCAATGGATGGAGAAGGGGCTCCTTCATACATCTGTACACCCTGCTGGAGGGACAGTCTGTGACCGATGGAGACCACCAGACCTGTCCTGACAGAGGAAAGGCTTAGGACATATGGGACACCTACCATCTCCCTAAGGATTTGTTCACACACTAATTATGAAAAAAAAAAAAAGAATAATATAGCCTCATTTTAAGAAACCAACAAATGCAGCATATTTCAAGAAGATGACTCGAGCACATTTGGAAGCCATCATAATGCCATAGCATACTACCTTTACACCAAGCTTTGCAACCAAACACTCAGCTTCTGCAATGGTTAAGTACAGACCAGACAGCTAAGGCCATATATGAGAGGCCACTTTCCTACCTGTGAGACAGGAGACTTGAAGAAAAAAATGAATTTCAACTATAACATAACTAAAGCTGACCAAAATCTAGTACATTCAGCATGGTTAGTAATTTTTGACAAATTCATTTATTTATATAAAATATCCTTACCTGCCTAAGCTCCTAAGGCATAGGAGTGTTCTTTTGACATTCTGTAACTAATTTCTAGTAAGTCTAGAAGTCTAGAAAAATTAGTAAGTCTAGAAATAATCATAAGTAGTTGAAAAAAAAAAAAAGAAAAAAAATTTAACCTCTTAGTCTCTTGTTCCCTCTAAAAGGTTGCCTGTTAATTGTAACTGCAATATCCTTTCTGCAGACTATACAGTACAAACAGAAACATTTTACTTCTCCAAAGAAGTTTATGTTTCATGGAAACCTAGAGAGATTCCTGTAATTTTCCAACTATTACAGTCACCAAACATCTTACTCTTGAAGATTATTATTAGATCCAGGAGTTTTCTCTTTCATCTATATGCTCCTAACAGATGAGCTGGTTTTGTACCCCCTCATAAACTTTCAAATTAAACTCCTACATGCTCTCCTGCTTCATAATTTGGTGCTTTGGGACACTACCAACAATAGCTCAGTTAAGAACAAAACTATTATTCACATGAGGTAGAACTGCCTCATCTTCAAACAGTAAACTCCAACTTACAAAACAAATTTGCATTGCACTCAATATTTAGCTTAAATTGTCAGTAACACACAATACAATTTCAAGCACATTCAATTTAATGGAAGAAATGATTTCCAGAAAGGAAAAGTGAAATTTCCATAAGAAATCTGGGGTAATCTTGTTGTTAATGAAAATGTTTTTGATGGTTCTTTCATAGTCAAATTCATCACCAGCTGCCCCTTGCATCACTGACAAGTGAACACGGATAACTATGCTCGGAAGTAGTATATAACTGCCACTTTATGCAGTATAAATAATTGTTTAGGCAGACAAAAAATAGTGAACTGCTTGTTCCATAGACTTTAAACTACTCATCTCTCTATGTTGAAAAAAGTGATAGTCTTGTATCTTCTCACTGGAATGCATGGCCCAATAAAGCGATGTAAGGAAGGATAAGGAGGCAAATTAATCCATACCTCCTAAAGGCAATTAGGGTAACTATGAGTAACTATAACTAGAGCTTCTAGTGATGCTCCAGTGACACTCAGCAGATAGCAGATTCAGGGTGCTACATATTTGAAAGGTACAGTGTAAGATCCAGGCCCAAAATTACCAGTCAGCTTAGGGGAAAATATGGCAATATTGGTGTCCTTATCTACAGGGCAACAAGAATGTGCAGGGGGCAGTCCAAACCTTGCTGTTTCCCTAACCCCACATACTTGTTAACTGTAGTCAATAATCGGCCTAAAATATTTAGGTGTATTTTCTATCTAACACTTTCACGATTATAGTAATCTTCATAGAGCAGCCTACAATTTCCAAATGTATACAGGCAATAACTGTCAACACTGCAGCAGTTGCTGCCCTTCCAGAGGGATTCATGTGCTTAGTGGAGGGAAAAAAAATGTAAGAATGAAGGTTCAGTCCTTCTCTTTCTTCATCTCTTTCTGAAAGATAAGAGACATGAACTGAACAGGCCAGCATGGGTCTGCTAATTCAGAGACAGGACTAAACTTGATCTCCTGGTGGTAAGAATGAGAGATTCAGTTAAGGAGCCATTATGTGAATGAGACCTGAATTCAATAAAGCCTCCATTTACTCAATCAAAGTCCTAGCAAAGGTTTTAGGCACTCCTTTATTATAACCTTTTCCTTTCAGGCTAAACCTGTGACCCACAAATCTGAGTCCCCAAGCTCAGGTCCTGATTGAGAATCCTTGGAGAAGAAATCTCCCCTTTCTGATGGATTGACGAACTTCTCCTGACTCCTAACAAGAGCAATATTCAGACAAGCCCTGGTTCACAAAGGTCAGAATAACACTGTATATGTATAAGCTGCTGAAAGGAGTATAGTAATAAAAATAAATAAGTTAAAAAAAAATAGTTACACACTCCAAAGGTAAAAAATGAAACTTCTATTTTAATAGGACTGCTTTCATTGAAATCTTCCTTTTTGTTTCAAATACTTATTAGTTGGAGTATAGGAAAATGCATACTGTTTTTTTGTAAATCAAACAGTGCTGCCTTTATGAGAGTTTATGGTACAGTGATGCCATTTTAATAATAATAAAAATGATTATTGTTTTACATCTGAAATTTTTATATCTCAATATAATTTGTAACTGTATAAATAAGTCTGTTGCCTAGATTGCAATTTAATTTTCAAAAGAAATTACGAGTTGTTTTAGAGTTTGAATCAGTTGCTATTGAAATATTCACAGTGTTTTAAGTACATGAATTTAAACAGGATTTAATTTCCCATGGCCATGTATCATAGGGAAATGATGCCCTACAGCCTGTTTTGTCTCTTTGGTCTGAACTGTTAGGTACTGCTCTCTGCATCTCCATCCAGGTGAAACCACGTAATCAAATCATTGTACCAGAAGGGGTCTAGGTTCCCAAGTCAAAAATGTCATCCCTAAATTAATTTGCCACCATAACAGTTCCCTCAGCAATCTTGCCATTAAACACAGCATTGCTAATTCATTTCCCTGACAGATAAAAGATATTTGGGAAGTGCATTCACACCAATGTCCATAGATGTACATCTCCTTGACAGGGCTTTATCTCTACCACTTTATCTCCAGGCGATGCACCTTCCACCCACCTCTGAATTAACAATACAAAATGTGGATATCAACTTCTGTTTGTTGATAACCTAATTCTTGTTCCTAGGATGATAATGTGTGAATTTTAAGCATTCTCTTTGATTTTCAAGCGTTAGCCTTGGAAGGAGTATACACTCTGAGCCTGGATGAAGTCCAGCATGTGTTTTTTTTTTCCTCACTCTGTTATTTCTTCCACAATATCTGATATGATATCTTTCCCGTTGTTTCATCTCTGGTGTGATTCTCCTTCACTTCCCTCTTCTGATTTAACTCTTGGATATCAAGTAGGTTAATCATAAAGAAATAACCTGCAAGGCTTCCAATATTGTAAAGATACTGTAAATATTACTTACACTTTCCTCACTCTGCACATTAGAGACATTCATCACTATTTTTTCAGTGGTAGCATGCACATAAAACATCACCAAGAATGCTAGACAAGAAAATCCCTAAGTTTAGTAGATAAATGAGAAAAATAAAAACAATATAAACTACCACACTTTCTACAAATTTCCATTACTGCCAGGAATAGATTTTGAGGTGATGTCATTACACATACATCACAAATATCTTGATAAGCAAGGCTTGTAGCAATCTTCCTACCAAACAGCCAGAGAGCGTATATATATGAATATCTTTTTGACAGTATTTGGGCTGGAGGAAAAAACAACATTTTTCACATGCTCATCAAAAAGCAATTGGATTTTTAAGCACAGGGTTTCACCCACAAGGGTTTATCTGGGGGGCTTTATTGGTTTCAGTATTTTGCTATTACCATTGATACAAACAACTTATTCTATGCATATTTCAAATTTTGTCTTTGCTCACTGTGAAATTAAATAGCCTGATATGAAATTTAAAATGATATGGCTTTATTTCTGTGTAAACAGGATCTCCCAATAAAGTGACCTGTAATGTAGTTACAGAAGGAAATTATTTCAGAAATGGTAATTCTCAGTTGTATTGGTCTGCTCCTTTTATAGACTGAGTCACCCAGCCTTTATAGACAAATGTTAGCCTTCACTACTTTTCGACTACAGCATATAGCCTTGGGAGCCTAAACTTGGATGTCTTTATGAATCATTGGACTTCCAGAATCACAATGAGACCCATTAACTGCACCCCAAATTCAAAATTCCTGCTGCTGATCATTCATAATCCATAGAGAACACATTCTTAATTTGCAGAATGTATTTGCTAAGCTGGCATCTGACAAAGGAATATATTTGACATAGAAATGACAGCCTGTCCGGAGTCCTCTGTTCACAAATTTTACAGTTATGTGTCAGTTTAGAGCTGTAGTGTCCTAACAGTAGTTTTGACCAGTGGTTTCCTGAATATGTACCAGGTTGGTAGTGTCTGTCAGTTCAAACTGCAAAAGCCAGGCTAACAGATTGCCAACCCACAAGAGACGGTAGAATTGTGAATTGCATCTCCTGAATCCCCAGCAAATCAGCCAGATCTCTGGGAAAACATCTGAAGCCAAATGGGACATCCTCCCTCTGGCCTGTGAGATGATGGTTAAAGTAGCTGCACTCCCTGCTGAACCTGATTTAGTCAGAGCAGGTGAGCCTCAGTTTCTAATCACTGTCATATAAAAGACATTGTGGCACCATCTTAGAAAAAGAGAGGTAAAGGGTACAGAGCAACAAATGCACTGTGGCCTTAGAGAGGCTGGAGGGTTCTTACTACACCCTCACCTCAGCTGACTGTCTAATCATCATGGTCTGTGGCCTCTTACTTGTAGCACGTCTCTGGTGCTGTTAACTAGTTGAATTGAACTACAACAACCATCCAAGCTGAACTGTAGGTAGAAATGTACTTGCACACACCCTTCTGCCACCTTGAAAACACTCATGAACTGTATATTGGAGTGCTTCCAGGGCCCCAGGCAGTGTCTCCCTGACAATACTTCTTATGTTTAGAAACCACTCTCCTTTAATAGCTAAGTCGAGATTGTATATATTACTCTTACAGCTTTCACTCTGTTACTTTTTAATGACTTGCCTGTTAAAATCTATAGACTTTCAATGCAGCAAAGATGTAGCTTACAAAAAAAAATCCCCAAAGCCCTACTATTGGTAGGTGGTAAGGCCTGAGTTAAAAGGGGTGATATTTCTTAGAAGGGATTGCTCAAAGGGAAATTAGGAAACTCTGGAAACCTGAACTGCCCATTAAAGAGAAGTCCCAGTGGAGGGAGCCAAGTGTAACAAGACAGACACTCACGTAGCTTCATACAGACTGCAAGGTAAGCTGAACAGAGAAAGAAGTGATAAGAAGTAAGTATTAGAAGAATGTAAGAAATGAGTTAAAGGTCAGAATGGGACATGAAGAATGATATGGGAATATTGTATAGAAAAGATTTTAAAGTTCAAAGGTGTACCTTTGGTCAGGACTGACAGGGACAGAGAGACACAGACTCTGAGATTAAGAGAAAAGCTTTTTTTATTTATAGATCCAAATAAAGAATAAAGCTACACATTTTTGGACCAAAGGAAGCTTACGAGTACTAAAAACCTGAAATTAAAGTCTGAAAGACTGTAAGTTTGGGTTTTAAAATACAGAACTAAGAAAAGGCTTGATATAAATATAAGACTTGTTTGCATAATGGAAGACCAAGTTCTCAGATTAGAATGCCTTCATATTGGGAACATTCTATAATAAGGACTCTCACTAACTCACTTTCGATCAAGTTCAGGTCTCCAGAGCAAGAGCCACAATATGCAACAGAGGATAGAGATGTTTCTAAATGAGCTATAATGCCTAACAAGGTCTAGAATGACATTTTTATGCCTATAGGAGTGCTGTGGAAATAGTTAACTGGGCTTTTGGCAGAGGTAGAGTGCACTTACCCAATGCAGCTCCATCATACAGAGTAGCAAATGGCTGAGCAGAAACATGCCTCCGCTTCCTCTTTTGCCTAACATGTCTTACTTTACTTTTTCAAGAAAGAATAAAAAAAAAATACTGGATGTAAATGTGGACTGAAGATTTACAGCAAGCTACTTAAATGCGAGATCTTTAAATGCTGGTTGATCTGTTTTAAATTCAATACTATTTTTCTGCTCTCTGTGGATCTGTGTGTGACCCTGTTATGCCAAAACCTAACCCCTTTGCAAGAGCAGCGCAACTACTTTTAACAAGGTGTTTAAATAATATGGGGGGAAGGTTTCTATAACAACCAGATTAGGAAACCAGTGGTTATTTATATCTCATTACACTGAGCTAGAGGCAGCCATGGGTGACTGGGGTTTCACAACTTGCAGCCACATCTGCGTGATGGTGTAACCTGAAGTACTGCTGCAGTGTACATTACTAAGAGGACTCAGGTCACCACACCAGTCCCCTTAGTTATGTATTTTACATGCCCAGCACCGTCTACAAGTGAGTCTCTTTTTGAAAGGAATAGTGCTAAAAATGGGTTTTCAAATTGAACCGTGTAATTGACTTCCTCTCACAGGCTGTACTGTTTAACTGTTGCTTCCACTCCAAGTACATCACAAAAGTGAAAGTTGTTTTCCAGATTTTTGTCCTCTATATCACATTGCATTGAGCTGATCAAAAGATAAAACCGATTGACAAGATACAGCTAATGAGAATCCTTAGTTTGTAGACATTCACACTATTAGGCAAATGGAAAAGACAAACTCAGCAGCACGAGAGGACTAGACTGTGAGCTTCGAAGATCTTACGCACTTTTTTTTCTCCAGGATGGGAAAGCCAGTCATTAAGGCACAAGTGAACAAAACAAAGATGGAGACAGAAGTCTGTGTTCCTGTGGGGTAACCTTTCATTTTGTAAATGATTATTTACATTTAAATGCAAATATTTCTGGCCTCTGGTTTGTTCAGATAACCATGGTCAGGGTGCAACAACAGAATCATTTTGTTCTGATACTTGTTCTGATGTTTATAAAATAAAATCACCATAGCTGTATTCCCTTTCATTTATGAAGTACTTTACTGAGGCAGATTTATTCTGGGGTAAAAGACAGGCAGATGGCAGGGATATACAGGTCATGTGCTCTTCAACGCTTATAAAGAAACCCCTCCATGCCCATACATTTTCCATCTCCTGCTGATTAAGGCTGAGAATAACTATAAAAGTGCTCATTATAAACTGAAATATCTGATTCTAAGGATAAACATACTGCCTAAACTAATTATTATGTTCAATTTTATATATCCCCTGTGAAAAATAAACTTCCTGGTTAAACAAAATGAAGCATCTGATTGTCCAAATATGACAGTGACGCGATCTGTTGTTTTTTCTATTGTTCATATGCCCGCGATCTTGATTCCTGTAATTAGCACCTTTGACTTTCAAACGGGTAGACTAGATAACGCCACCTAATTTAGGATCATGTCAGCAGCTGTTGACAGTCCCAGATACTGCAGGTGAGGAAGCAAAATACTCTTTGTGCAAAGATGAAATAGTCAGTCCCTGAATTACACTCATTTTTACTATCCTTCCTCTTCAGCCCTGCACATACTGTAGTATGTTCTAACTGAGGACACAAATATCCCTTCCTCCATCTGGTTCTACTCCTGGCCTCAGGATTATACTGTAGTATTGCACCCATTGCTACACAGAGTGTTTCTTTAAATATCTTCACTTTACTTTTCAATTGATTGAGTATCTCCTTGCTTTTGTATTATAATTACGGATACAAGAACCTTACTATTTTTCATGTGCACTTCTACAGCTACACATTCACACCTTTTCTAGATGATCCTAACTTTAAATTTAGAAGCAACTGGGAAGAATGCCATGGAAAAAAGTCTATATAAATTCTTCTTTTCTGCTGTTTATTCTTTTTTATATGATAACCAGAACTGAAATGTTCCAAATAAACATACCACAGATTTATTTAGCAAATAAATCCATATACTCTTCCATGCCACTCCTAGATTTGCAATGTTCACTCAAAACTTTCTTTTTACTGCTTGCTATTAACTTTGAGCTCTGACATCTGTATAAGCAGTTCAGACAATTCTTCCAAAATACAATATCCACCCCAATTTTCATCTGATGCTCAGTGACCTAGCTTAGTTATCTCAGTAGAGCTCTTCAGTCTTCTCATTTTAATTATCCTGAACAATTTTGTCATATTGCAAATGTTGCCACCTCACTGCTCCTTTTTTTTTTTTTTTTTAAACAGCCTCTGAATTATTTTAATCACCGAGTACTGGTACTCAGCCTCAGGCTATCCCACCATTGATCTCTGTCCAGTTAAAAACAGCCTCTTCTTTTTATCTTTCTTTATCTGTCTCACTGTGCTTCTGTAACAACTTTCTCTTCCTCCACAACAATTATCTTTTTCACAGATTCCTACAAAGAAAAATTTCAGAATTTAAATATTTTTTAATTAATTTCTGTGGAAAATCCTACAGTTTCTTCAAATGGAAAAAAAAAATGTTTGTTTCTACCATAGTATGGCCACTTAGGTGTCTTGTACCTATTCATAATTGTTTAATCCAATTTACCCAACAGTGAAGCAAAGCTCACAAGGGCTGTAATCACAAGATTGTCCACAGCACTTACAATCTGCTCAGCTGTCTAATACCTTTGCAGTGTCTCATTTAACATTTGCACTGTACTTCCCTTGAATAAAAGACAGCCTAGTGATGCAAGCAGAAGACTCGGAGTCAACATTGGATTCTTGCTCCAGCTCTATCCGTTACTGGCAGTGTAACCTTAAGTAAGTTTTCTAGCCTTTCTGAATTTTCCTCCTTCCTGAAATGCAGATGGCACTTAACAACATTGCAAGAATAGATTTGAGAGTTCTCTTTGTCTTAGTGCAGATTTTGGGGGGCTTGTTAGGTATCTCAATCAGAGTATTAGAATTCTGGGTACACAGGCACAGAGCAGGCAGGATGCCCTGCTCCTCTTTGTGTCTCTGAATACTCTGCCAGCTTTCCAAGGTTTTCCATCCTGGACTGGACAGAGCACGCTTCATGTGAACTGAGCAGAGGCTGATTCTGCAGGGGCAGAAGCAGGGCTTCAAACTGTCTGCCTTATGGGAGAAGACACATCTGGAAAAGCTACACATGAATTTTTATGAAGCTTGATTATTAAGGTTTTGTAAAATGCTTTGAGATTTTTGGAAGGAAAATTTTACCACCTGCTAAGTATTAGCCTTCTATAAATATTTCCAAGCAGGGCACAGTTGTCAAATGTTTTGGTTCAAGTTTAACCATTCTAATGCTGGTCCAGGAGGAATTTTCATGACAATCCAAATCTTCTTGCTGAAAAATCGCATTGCTCATTTTTCTGGTTTCTGTCTCAGTAGTCTCCATTGTTTGCCCTAAACTGTTCTTTAAATGGTCCTTGTAAACATAAATATAAACATTATTTTTTGTCAAATGTGTACCTTCTTTCTCAAAACCAGAACTATACAGTCTTAATATTAAAACGCTGGTATGCTGCAGATATGAGTTTCAAGATCTTAAAGGACATAACGTAATTAGAGAATCTGAATTTGTTCCTGTATTGTCACTTTAACACTGTATTGATTTTCAGCTTCATAAAATATCACAGAGGACCCTAACTGCAGAAAATCCTAGATAAATTACATCTTTTGAATTTTGAACTTTACTCAGTCAGCAGCTTGTAGAAAAGCTCAGAACAATAATTCTATTGGGTAACTTATGGTTATAACTTTTTGGCAGCTTCATTTAAAATATTAGTAGCTGACATGAAAATTAGTGAGGCAATTTAGTCCCACTCAAATTGATGCAAGACCAATATGCAAATGGAAGTGAAAGAGAGAGCTTTAGAAATGTAGAACAATTACTATTTGAATACATATGTATTTAAATTCACATTTAAGTAAATATATTGCAAAGGTACTAGCCAATACCAGTTGGTCCTCCTAAAATGTAGTATGACTTTGATCTCCATGTTTCACATATTTATTTCCTTATTTCTGTAGAACTTTTGACTTTCTCTCTGCCAAAATACCATCTAAATGGCTGACTTGAGAGCAAAGTTTTTATTTTCTTTTCCACATGCTGGCACTTGAATCAGAAAATATTATTTTGATCTTGTGCTATATTTGTGTAGGACACGATTTTTCCTTATCACAATATGTTGTGTTAAAGACTGAATTTGTTTGAAAGACTGAAAATTGTTTGATCGCTCACACTGAATTCCTGGCAACAATCTGTCATACTGTAAAGATCTTGTTTGGGTCACTTTTCATTTTGCATGTCTTCCATAAGTGTACTAAGAAGAAGGGGGTAAAAATAGACAGAATTGGGTTAGGAAGTATTACGTTCTTCATTTCGTATGTCCAGTCTACCTCACCTGTAGATCCATTCTAAAGGCTTGGCTTTCTGCAGCAAGAAATAGCAGCAGAGAAGTAATTATCCAGAGAAGGCTGAAGGCTATGAGCTGAATTTGACAGGGGATTCCTTGATTAGTGCCTCTCCTATGTTATCTCCCCCTACAAGGGAGGACTTTCAGATGCTTAAACATGTCCTTATTCTTACATATGAAATATCCCAACTTCAGGAAACAGACTATAGCTGTGATCTTTCAGTGTCTTGCAGGATTGAAACTCATTTGTTTAACATTTTGTGGGAACAAGGCTTTTTCTATGCTATTTCTAGCTCTCAAAATGTTTTCCAAAACATTTGTCTACCAATCAGTAGAAGAATGAGAAAGGTGCTTAAAATTGACCTTCAATCAAACAAAGAGAAAAAGAGAAGATTTAATTTTTAGTCAAGAACTAAGTTTAATCAATTCTTTTCATAAGATTAATTTAAGAGAGAGCCTCATGAGCAATCTTCTGCTATATTTAGGGCTACTGTGTCATTTATGTGACATGAAAAATCAAAGCATAAAGAGTAAAAGGTGAAATGAAAAATCAGAGAAATGTGTAACATAATATCTAAGAAACGGAGCAAACGATGTTACCAACCTCCTCTTATTTGAAGTGAGAGGCAAGACCTGAAAGAAAACCAAAACCAAAAGTTCTCTTGAAAATCATAACTTACGATGTCAAATGTAATTCTAGTAAAACAAGGGTATGCTGAGGGTAACAGGTTTGCTGAGACCTGTTACATTTTCACATTTAAGATGGAATCCCCTTAGTGCTGAAACCACTTTTATTGCAATTAAATTGGCAGCATTTTTTGCCTGTCCACAGTAAGTTTTTTGTTGTTGGTGGTGTTTTGTTGTTGTTGTTGTTGTTGTTGTTTTTGTTGTTTGTTTGGTTTTTGTAAACACTTTCAGCATTAGGGAACATGTTTGAGAGGCGGGTGATTGCTAGGAGTATAATCCATAGACTTCAAAGTACAAGATCTGAGAACACTTTCTGCATCCCAGCTGCTCTTAGCTGACAGTATCAGCTGTCAGGCTGTTCATTGTGGGGAAATACAACCTTCAGGAGCTCTGGAAAAAAAAGCAATACCTGGTGCAGAGAGCCAGGTTAAGCCATGGTGGTCAGTGAGAAATCAAGCAGGGAATGAATCAGACTTACTCAAAGTTCTTGGCTCTGTATGCTTGTGGAACAAAGCCCAGGACCAAAATAAAACGAACTAAGGGTATAACTTCACAGAAGACTGCATTGGATAGTACAAATATCTGAGCCAAAGTTAAATTAATGATCTTTAAGCACCACAAATTAAACTATGCAAAGCTTCGTGCTGTCACATATAACTAGCTTAGCGTATGAGCATACTCCTTGAAATTTAGGCATAGCTGCTTTAGTTTATGAGGTTCGAACTAAGGCATATAATCTTGCCACTGGGACATGATGGATACTTAGGGACCACCAGACATCCATTCTGGTTCTAGCAATCCTGGTAGGAGCTCATGTGTTCAGTTGAGATGACCTGGGTAGCTTCAGCAATTTAAATAATAAGTCTTCATTAATCCAGCTCATTTTCTAGAATGGTTTAGGAAAATATCACATGAGGGAGGTAGATGTTATCGTTAGTACACCTAGCCTGATAGACAAGAAAAGGTATAAAGATTCCTTGGAGAGATGAATGTTGTAGGCAAATTTGTGCCTGATCTAGCTGCCAGAACCAGATTTCTAAGACTGACTCCACAAAGGAAAGGACATGACAAAGTGTTTGAGAAACTGATGTCAACGCTAGTGACAAAGCTTTTGAGATACTGAAGGAGTCAAAGAAGCCTGTGGAAGTAATCACAAAAACCGCGTTGCCTGTCTCTGATGTGAGAAGGGCAGCAGCTGGAGTCAGTCCTCTTTGAATGGGCTGGCACAACTGCACAGCAGCAGCAACAAAAAGCCAGTGTGCTCAGAAAGAGAGGGATCCCAGCAGTGGTCAATAACCCAGCAGTTAGGAAGGCCGATGCCTCATTTTTGAGAGTTCAGGTTTAGTTAAAACTGACTTGTCAGCCACAGGGATCTGGGAAATAGTGCTTTAGAGTAAAGGGGGACACTCGGCTACTGATTTACAAGCTAAATGTAAACCTAGAACAGTTTTGGTGATTGCACGCACACTCTCCAGAGGATTTAACAATAGGGCAATGGTTCAAAGTCCAGATTTAGGTTTCACATGAATTAGGCAGATAAAAAGCAACAGTAAAAAATAGAATATGGACTTTGACTGTTAAAACTGTTCTAACAAACAAGTTGTTTAAAAAAATGTAATGAAAATTATTTACATACTGTGCCTGGCACATTACACTGCCCTTACCGATTACCACTCTAGAGCTGGGGGAAGCTCTTAGTACCAGATGGATGCTTAAAGACATTAGAGCAGTCATATTTAAGATGTTATTGAAAAATGATAAAATGGACAGAGTAAACTCAATTAGGGATTGAGATTCTAGGAGGAGGACTAGAGATTTCTCCTGATCCTAAATTCCAGTGACATTAAGGAAGTGGTAAGACTTGTCACATGGCATTGCAAACATTTGTTCCCAATGCAAAGAAGAAATGAACTTGCATGTCCTGGCTGGGAAAGGAAAATAAATGGTCAGCAGTACCTTACTCATAGATATGTATTTATATTTTCACTTTTCTTAGATAGAGTTGTTAGAAAACATAACAGCTTAGAAAGATGTCATCCCAAACATGATTTGATATGCTAGGCCTGGTATACCTGATATAGTGAGAGCTGACATGTGTCTGGTTTGTGTTTAACTGTTTTGCTCTGAAGTAGTGAGTTTAGTCATATAACCATAACCTCCATTACCTCCAGCCTCTGAAGGCTAGTGGAGAATGTTAAAGAATATACACAAATGGATGGTAATTCTGATCCATAGCTACCACTGTTAAATAACAGAGTGGTACCAACATAACACGACTTGTCACCTGCTGGCATTTTTTTCAACAGCAAACAGGAAACAAGAGTGCCTGCTCTATTAGAAACTCATGTCAAAGTCATGACAACTAGCAGATACATGGGAAAATAGATGAGGGAAAAGAAGGTAAAAGGAAAACATATTCTGGGGTGCTAGGATCTGTCACCATTTTGTAAAAAAAAAAAAAAAAAAAAAAAAAAAAAAAAAAAAAAAAAAACTGTGAGAATAACTCCAATGAAAACAAGTGACTGCAAACAGCAATGTCACAAGAAATATCTTGTGGTCAAATGAAGTTGACACACCAGGTGGACATACACAGAGGACTAAGTGACACTTTCTCCAAAGCAGGAATACCAACACAACCACCTTATGTGAGAAATTCTGACAGCCCACAGCTGCAGCAGGTTGAGATGAGTTAGTTTCAGGACACGGCACAACTGGATCTAGCAGCCTTGCTGCTATCTGACAGCGAGAGTATTGATACTCTGAGAGAGATTTCCAATTCCATGAATCGATGCAGAGTACCTCAGAGACTAATTGAACACATGTTTGTTCATTAAGTTAGATTAAGTTAGTATCTGAAGTTCGTTATTATGTTAATGTTTAATTTCAGGATGCAGAGGGAAGTTGCTGAGAACCGTGTGTTTAAAAGGGTCTGGCTTGAACCAGCTGTTAAATACAAGCTTGCAAAGTGCAATGCTCTTGCTAAGAGCTCACACTCTGAGTGGGGCAGATCCCTGTCAAACTCGTTGGTGCCTGCTGGTCACAGGACAACCCAGACAGATGGAAGAGAGATCTGTTTTACTTCTGTGGAAGGTGGAAGCCAGACCACAAAAAATTAATATTTTCCCCATTACTTTTCTAAATTACTGATTTTCTTCTTCTCTGTTATGTTACACATTACTATATTGATGGAAAATTTTAAAGTATCCTCTCTGAAAAATCAAAGGCAAAATAGCCCTATTTTTCAGAAGGGAAGCCTAAGAACTCTCCTGGAGCTACTTGCTGCCTCCCCAGCATAACCAGAGAGCATGTAAAACCTCCTGTCCCAAGCTCAGCTGACCATTCAGCCTTGGCATCAGAGGTACCAAACATCCATCACCAACAGAGGTATCTTATTTGACTGGCTGAGCACTGGCTGTAGCTATAGCAGAGGCAACGGTACATTTCCTGTATATATACCATAGCTGGTGTGCATACCCCTCATATTCTTCAGCTGATATTCTTCTGGCCAGATACAAGTACTCTGTGCACAGCACATCTGCTCTAGGATTATCTTCATACCAAAGGCACAAGAGGAAGGACAACACAACCACCATCAGACCTAGGACTATGATTCAGAGCTTTTCCTCTCATGGTATTTACCCATTGTTCTATCAATTACTGTAAATAAGTATTTAGCTATTACTTGTTAGAAGTTTTTTTAGATAGCATCTCTTTTTTTTCCAAAACAAGAGAACACACTTGATCCTTTTTGTTCTTATTTGAGAGAATCAGCTACTATGACTGAACTCAAGGCTCCTGTCTAAGAACTGCCCTTTACCCAAGGCCAGAATGCCTTAGCATGGGCACACCCAAGGCCTGTGGGTCTGGAGCATGTAATCAACAACATGGTATTTGTAAATCCTCTTCAAAGAGAACCCAAGCAGCAAGGGAGTCTGAGCAATCTGACTGGCAAATGGTGGCAGCGTGGCGAGGACAACAGTATGCTTTCCTGCTCTGCGGCAGCCTTGGAGATGCTTTTCTTATATGACTCCCTGCCTGTACCAGCACAGAGGTGGACCATCAGCAACAGGGATGGCCTTAATTAGCCTGAAAACAACTCACTGTGAGTGGGTAGTTCAGAATCTGAGCAACAGGTAATACAAATACCTGTTCCCTAAGCTGGGGAAGACAAGAGATGTTAAAGCATATACCCCTTCCTCCATCTTCAGAACTCCAATTTTTGTTAAGTCCCATTTGAAGAGGCCAATACATCCATCCAGAGCCCAGCTCTACAGTAACTGGTGCAGAAATTATATAAATTCATCAAAAAAGTGTTGCTTTGGGCTCTTCACAAAACACATAATGACTCCTAAAGCTTTGTGTACTCCTTAATTTAGAGTAAAAATACAATCTTCAGAATTTAATTCTCCCAGATGCTGTTGTGTTACGTGCTAAAGACATCACCAGCATCAGACAGAACTTCTGATAAAGAGTCATCATACGTAAAATGTATACTAAGTAGGAATAAGTATTCATTGTGACTGCAGTTCTTTTAGAAGTGTTTATATGTTTCTATGATCCTCGCTTTTCCTCTGCTCCTATGGCAACATGTACTGGTGAAGGAGCAGAGATGTGTTTGATGTTGCTGTACACTTGGAGCTCTGAGAAAATTCAGGGTGAAGTCCTGTCTCCAGATAAGCACTGGTGGCCAAAAATACTTGAAACTGAGCACATTGGACTCATGCATAAACAGTAAGCAAAACATCACCAGGGACAACATTTTACGATAAGGTAAAAAACAATTTGTTCATCTGTATGTGAATCTCCTAACATCAGGATCATCCTTCCACTTCTTCCCACCTTCTGCTACATTCCCTATTGCCATTCCAAAAGTTGGAGCAAATAGGAGAGCAGTCCTGATAATCATTTCACACATGGCACACAAACACCTTGTGACACAGAATAATAATATTTTACCTTTTCAAAAGTACTTTCTCCTCCTAAATGAAAAGGCTCCAACCTAATCACAATAACCTCTGATGAGATTCAAACCGCATGTAGCAGATCATCATGGGAGTATGGCTCAAATTTCTCTAAAATACAGGAGCTCTCGAGCCTATAAAAGAAGAGGTCAAGGAGATGCCATGTGCTGGATTTAGAGAGAGATATCACAAGGTGTGGTTTGTTTTTCTCTCTGCATCTGCTAAGCTTCACTTTCACTTCGGCCTTTTAGCTGTAGCTCAGCTGTGCTGGGTTTTACCAGCACAAGGCTGGCTGCACTAGGCGCTGCCCTAGGTAAGAATGCTAGCAGTGGGTTTGTAAGCTGCCAGAACTGTGCTGACAACAAAAGCCACAGGAATATATATATATATATATATTTCTCTACCAGTTTCTCTATCTGTCAAACCTGGACAGAAATTTATGGGATGTAGAAAACACACATCTTTGCCCTACAGGACTTTTTCTCTGCCAAATTTTTAAGACCTGCTAAAAATAAAATAAATAAATCTGTGAATTGGGTTTCTACAGACAAAGAAGTACAAGAAGCTTTCTGAATTGTAACTTTGCCAGTCCAAATCAGGAAGTCAACACTAACTCCTTCACTCCTTCCATTACAGGTGGTTTTGTTCTTCAAGGATAAAAGAGTCTCTAAGCTTGTGTGGGAATAATTACACAGTGTTGGCATAATGCTTCAGCAAGGGAAAGCAAGAAAGAGAAGCGGGTGGGAAGTAGCCAAGTGACCAGGCAGAGCAGTGTTTGCTCTCTTCAGTGAATCTGTATCCCATGTAAAAAAGGATGTAGGCTGAGAAAACTAGGAGGAAAAGGAAAAAAAAAGCTGGAAGATGACGAAGATGGAACACGTGGCAAATAATTATTTACAGAATTAGTGTTCTCTTATAGTTATAAAATGTGGTAAGCTTGGCTTACCCTGAGGCTATAGGATAAGCGGTAAAGCCAAAAAGGTGTCTTAGAAGAACTGCAAGACTTGTCAGCTACTGGATTGTATTACTGCATTAATAGAAAAAGTGAGTTGGAGAATGCAGTAAGAAAAAAAAAATAGGCATCTCAAACCTAATAAAGAGGGTTTGGAAAATAAAGTGGTGGCAGAATGAGGACAAAATAAACAACAAAGTTGTAAATGAAAAATGAAACACAGGGTGAAACTAGAAGGCTGAGAATATAAGAAATGTCCTAATGGGTTCACCTAGCTCTATTTACCTGACAGTAGACAGAGATCAATAACACGGTCTTCCTGGTGTAAGGCATATTCTTTGCATTCCCAGCATGCTGACTTGTGATTTCCCCGAATGTGGAGAAGTTGACTGCATAATTTGTAGTGAAAGACTGTATTTACACCTTTAAAAATGAGAACAGAGCAGTGGCAGAAGGAGACAGAGTTCAGAAAGTACATGAAAGCCTAGCCACTGTCTGCAGTCAGTTCCCTTTCCACATCACCAGCATCTGTAATTTGTGTTCCTCTGGAGATGGGGAGGCCTGAGCTGTCCCAGCCCTCCAGCTGTGGGTGCACTGGAGTTTTCTATGGAGGGAAAATGACACATTCTGCCTTGTTTTTATGCCTGTCCTGATGATGCCCAGTCCTTTATTCACTTTTTTTTTTTTTTTTTGGCTGCTGCTGCACCCTGCAGCAATGGTTTCAGAGAACTGTGAGGATGACTCTTTCTGCAGCTGTAACTGCTGGTTCTAAATTCAGCACCATGCAGGGATGCTGTAGATTAGGATTTCCTCTAGATGCAGTATTCCTTTGCACTTAACTACACCAAGGATCGTCTGGGCATTGGTTCTGCTTTGTGAGGCCCTTCTGGAGTTCCTATTAGGGTGGCATCTGTCTACACAAAAGAGCTTGATACATTTTACAAAGTATAGTAAGAAGGTGAGAAACGAAAGAGAGAAGAAAGATGGCAGGAAAATATAAGCGTTTTTTTTTCTTCTTCTTCATTTCAGTGCTAGTATATGGCATTCTGAGATTGTCCTTACGATGTGATTTTAAATTATTTATCTGTGTACAGGTAGATATAGTCACAAGTTTCTGTTTAGGATAATGATGTAAAGATAGCCAGTATCTTGACGTGTTTTTATTACCTGCTTTTATCCCCTGTATATCTTGTAAGATCTTTTTAATTTTAAAAAAGTTGCTGTGAAAGGATCATGGGGAGATTTCCTTCACAATATATATTACTTAATCTATACCTGTCAATGAGAAAAAGCCGCAACTGCGGAGAAAAAAAAAAGTGCGTGTCCTTAAGCTCTCCAGTAATTCAATCAAGATTTTTCACAGGTACACAGTATACAACGAGAGGAAAAATGAAATGGCAAGGAACGGCTGAAAACGAAACCCTCTTAAGCAGGGGTTTATGTCATTTTTAAGTTCTCCCCTCTCTTTTGATGTTGCCAGCTGCTCCTACAAGGGACTGTTTCACTGCTGGAAACTGACTTTGAATGGTGACCGTGAGTGACACGCTCAGCTTTGGTTTAGTGTATTATCTTCAGTGGTGTTACTGTCTTTTATATTTAATTGTGACTATGATCTAATTACAGATAAGGAATGTGACTTTTTCTCTTACCGTTCCTTGACCAAGACCTGCCTGATTACTTGACTGGGCATTCTCTCCCAGCTGTCTTAGTATGAGCCAAGTATCTGCTAAAGGTGATGTGGTCATCAGGTTTGAAAGTCAGTGAAGAAGAATTCCTCATTCCTCATATGCTTTGCCATGTTCACATACATGTACACACATCTGTATCTCTCCCAAGAACTTTTGAACCTGGGGGTCAATTTCAACAGAATTAGATGGGGGCAAGGTACAGAGATAAGCTCTGACGGCCTTTTGAAGATAGTGGGCTGCAGAAAAGAGACCTGATAGTGTATCCAGTGCAGAGCAATGGCAGTGAAAGTCCACTTCTCATTGAACAGCAGAGAGTTCACACTGTGGAGGAACTTTAAAAAAAAATGCAGTTGGAGATTTATCTTTCTAGATAAACATCATTCACTTGCTTTCATGTGAAACCCAGCCTCCTTAATTGGGTGTGGAACTACTTGTTCTGTGCGCTACACCTGAGTTTTGCAACTGCAAGCTGCTCTGCCACATAGTAGATTTCGAAGCTGATTTAATTATATGCTTTTGTAAGAAGTTATCCAGGCTTCTCCAGGGTTGGCTGACAACTTTGTATTCTTGGAAAATGTTTTTACAAGGATTGAAACTGTGTAAGTCTGGAGTGATCTAAACATTGCCTCTTTTCATTGTAACCAAAATAAATTTCTATTGCCCAAAATATGAACTATTTTCAGGTCACAGAATTTGCGTGTCTTAACTACACAGCACAGTTTATCAGAAATCTGGTAGGCCTCTAACATTCTCTTTTCTGAACTACTAACAGTTCATACTCATCTTCAGTGCCAGTATCATCCTCAGACTTTGTATCAAGGAGTGAATTAATACCTGGATTACAGGTCAAAGTACCTGGAGTAGTTATACTGAAGCACACAAGTTGGTGCTTCCTACATCTTTTCACTTACAGAACATTGTCAAACCCTTAAAATTTCTTTTGCATCACCACGTACCTTTTACATCACACTCTGAAATGAAATCATTATAAAGGCTCATGTAATGCAACTGGTAACTGTGGTTCCATAAACAGTCTTTGAACAACTTACCATTGCCTGTGGCTCATCCACAGTGTGTTGGTCATACATGCAAACTCTGCGAAGGCCACAGACAAACAAAACTTGAAGGCACCGTATGATTTTAAGAAATGGGTTTTCTAGTGCCCAAGCCCACACTCAACTACTTCATAGGATTTTAAAATAAACTTTTGAATTAAACAATAGTGGTTTGCCTAAGAATACAACACTGCAACCTGGCAGTTCAGAATCTGACTGAAAGGCCACTCAAACATGCAGTGGATGGGGAGGGTTACCAGGGACTATAAAGCATTTCTTTCCCTTCAGCAGAGTCCCCCCCCCGCCCCCTTTTTTTTTTTTCTCTTTTTTTTTTTGTTTGTTTTTTTCCTGTGAAGTCCTTCTCCCAGCCCTGCAACGTTTGATGCCCTTAACTGTTTTCAGACCAACCATTATCCTTACAAAGAAATCATTGCAGGTCTCAAGCGTAAAGATTTTTCTGCTTGTATTTCAAACATTATTTTGTTAGTTACTTTTCCATGAGATGTTAGATGCATCAGTTTCAGAATTCAACCCGTAACTTTTAAATTAAACCCAGAATCTATCAAGGAGATGTATTGAGTATGTGGGTGAAAATGAATAATGCCTTCCTGTGAAAAGGAAAGACTACTTCCAAACTTGTGGATGAAATTCATGCTCACAAACATATCTGCATATATATTGCTTGGATGGTCATGCTGTTGGGTATTGGCTGCTGACAAACTTGGCAAACTAATGCTTGTATTTTCTCGAGCCCATTCAATCTGAACGCGAGATTAGTCACAGCTTAGTTCTCATAAGTTCTAGTAATTTCTGATTTAGTGGTATACTTGCTGTTTGTGCTGGTTCTGCGTACAACTTTGGATAAAACAGATCTGCATACAGATCCTAGTTCAGACACATTCTCCTCATGCAGCATAAAGGGTAGCATCTCTTTTCACTCTTCCCTGCACTGAATGTGGAGAACTCCAAAATTTGTAGGCTTTGAGAGATTTGTCTTGCTTCTTGACAGTCTAAGCAATGAATGGTAGATTTGTTCCAACAAAAGTCTTAAGTTCATTCCAGAACAGAGAAAAAAATAAAAAAATAGGAAGCTTAGCCCATCAGATAAAAAAGAAGCTACTACCCTCCTTCCTGGAAGGTAGAAGGACCCTTTAAGTAGGCTAGATGCTAGAGAATGAAGCGCCTCTATTAAGGAAAGTTAGTTTTCGTTCTTGTCTTCCAAGAAACTACCTTCTCATTACAATAGCTTTAACTCTCTCTTCTCCCTGTGCTCTGACCATTAGTAGAAAATTATGTTTATGTCCTGTGTCTCCCCCAAATGTAGCCAATTACCCTCCAAAGTTCTCGAACGGCTTGGTCTATTACAATATTTTGGCCCAAAGCTCCCCATGTATTACTATACTCAGTGTTCCTTGGTTTGGGTTTCATCCGTCACAACCAGGTGTGATGTTCAGCACTTGGCCTTCAGAGGAAGGTGAGACGTCCATTGCTAGAGTGGTAAAAGCATTTGCCTCAGTTATGGGATGGATCTGTTATGAACAGTTTTCTTCCTTGTGTGTCTTTGTACCAGTTTTTCCTGTTAGCTCCTAATGATGACTCTGCATATAATCAGACGGCAATTCCTTTTCAAAACGTATGTGAATGCTCACCCATATTCTGAAAATTACTACTGTGCGGCCTGAGTGGTACTTGGTCTGCTCATTTCGCAAAAGGAAAGAAAGGTTGTCCACGTTAACCTGTGTGAAATTTGGGGAACAGACAATCTAACTGTACTGCCTACTTATTCGCATTACAAATAGTGGATATTGTTTTAATATTTTAAAGGTCTGTATGGCATAGACCATAGCTTCATGGGAGTGTCTCTCACCTTATATGCTACCACTGTGCAGCAGACAGGTGTAATTATTTTTGCTGATTTTCTTATTTTTTCCTTTTGAATTTGTATGGAGACAGGAACGAGACGTTCTTGACAAAGTGTCCTTGGCTCTGCATTTTAAAGCTAACCTTTAAACTATTTCATCAGATAATCTTGCTTTGACAGGCTTTTTTCTGCATGTAGGGAACAACTGTATAACTTACTTTTGCGTTAATGAGTTTTAAGAAGTTGCACGTGTGCCAAAGTACTTCAGCAAAATAAATACTTTGGAAACCGAAAGAGCGATGACTACTTCCTCCAGAAGCGCTTTGCTTTCTTCTACAAGCCAAGACTTGGAAAAGCACACCTGAGCAACTCGACATCTTTTGTAAGGAGCTTTTTGTGAAACGTTAAAAATCGTGGGATGGGATCTAGCAGGGTAAGGACTCGGTGCTTTGACATTCACTGGAGGTCTCGGACAAAAAGAGATGTCCGAGTAGCTATCGAGAGGGCACGACCAGGCTCCTCCCCAGCTGGATGCGTACCTAAAAGGTTATTTTAATTCGCTCTGAGGGCTGGTGAGGAGTGCTGTTTGACAGAAAACTCGAAGCTACAAGGCTGGCGGGACAAAATCACTCCCGCCACGCCTGGCCAGAACTCGGGGCATCAACGCTTGCCACAGGGGCTCTGTCACGACAGGCAGTGTCGCGACAACCACAAGGGCCGTCTGTCGCGCCGACCACGCGTACAGCTGACACTCCTCGCCCCCCACACGGCCAGCAGGCTGCTAGCTGAGGCGAAAACCTCCCCGCTCCGGGGCGGGACCGTTGGTCCCTGCGGGCGGGCGTCTGAGGCGAGGGCAACGGCTGATGGACGGCACCTGCGCCCCCTCCCCGCGCCATGACGTCATCCGCGCCTGCGCACCCCTCGCCGATCCCCTTCCCGCGGCGGGGCGGGGCGAGAGGAAAGGCAGAGGAAGCGAGCGCGGCCCCCCCCGCCTGTGTGCGTGCGCGCGCGAGCGCTTGCGTGACGGCGCTCGGGAGCGCGCCCGCACCTCCCTCCCTCCCTCCATCACGGGGCGAGCGCCCTATCGCCGCCGCTCCTCCTCGCGCCCGGGAGCTTGCCCAACGGCCGCGCCGGCCCCTCCCCCTCCCGCTATTATCCTCCCGGCGCGCGCTCCCGCGCCCCCCCTCCCCTCCCCTCGAGCCGGGAGCGGGAGCGAGACGGGGCCGCCGCCCGCTGCCCGTCCCTCCTCCTCCTCCTCCTCCTCCTCCTCCTCCTCCTCCTCCTCCTCCTGCTGCTGCTGCTGCTGCTCCCTGCCCCTCCCCGCCCCGCCGCCGAGCCCCTCCATGGACCTCGCGCCGCCCCGCTAGCCGGAGCCGCCGGGGAGCAGCCGGCGGAGGGAGGGAGGGAGGGAAGGGGGAGGAAGGTGGGGTCGTGCGGGGAGCGGCGGCCGCGGCCCGAAGGAGGAGGAGGAGGAGGAGGAGCGGGGAGTCCCGGCGCGGCCGCGGGAGCCCCCGGGCGGCGGCGCCTCACGACGCCGACGGTGGCGGCGGGGGGGGAGCCGTTGGCGCGGCCGTTGGCGCGGCGGGGGGGTTAGCGCGGTGCGTCCCCTCCCCCGCCTGCCGCTTTCCCCCGCCCCTGTGAGCCCCGCTCGCGGACCATGGCCGACGACGACGTGCTGTTCGAGGACGTGTACGAGCTGTGCGAGGTGATCGGCAAGTGAGTCCCCGCGGGGGGAGCCGCCGACGGGGACGGGGAGGGATGCTCGGCACCCGGCCGCGCTGCCCACCTTCCTGACGAGGCGGGGGGGGGGGGGGGAGAAGAGGGAGAAGCGCCCCGGTGCCTGCTCAGCCACCATGATTAACCGCCCAGCCTGGCTGCATGCAGCAAGCGGCAGCCGCTGCCCACCCCTTTTCTTCTCCTCCGCCTTTACCACCCCTCACCCCCCCCCCCTTTCGGATCCCATCCCCGGCACACCCATCAGCGGTCGCCTGTTGGGGAGGGGAAGGGAAAGGAAAGATCTCTCTCTCCGTAGATCCACCTATTCCTTGGGTGTCCTCACACGCCAGGTGTTGGGTGGTATTTATTTATTTATTTTCCTTTTCCTCTCCGCACAATAACCGGCTTGTTAGCGGCAGGACCGGTGGCACTCGGCTTCCGTGCAGACCTTTCCCCTCCACCCGGAGATGGAGATGTGCGAGGCAGTGGGAGAACTTGGCCTTTCCAGTCTTATTATGCAACTGTTATTATTAAAGCGGTGTTGGAGGCTCGTATCAAACCCGGGAGTTGAGGTAGTCGCTAGCGTTCCCCAACTCCCTCCTTTGGGTCGCCACTTCTTTGGGCTGGATGGAAATGACAGTTCAAGTCTCAGCTTGCGTGTAATCGCTCCAAGAAAATGCAGACAGTCCCCCAAATCGGACTGCAATAAAGAATGGAAGCTGAGCTGGGTTTCTCCCCTCCAGATTTTCGTGACTGCCTGTTTCGAAATCCTTTTTATCCGTCATCTTTCGCATATCTTGTGTAGTTGTGCTTGTGTTGCAAAACGGACGTGGAAGATGTAGCAGTGTTGTGACTTCCCAATTTTCTGTATGTTTCTCCTTCGGGAGCTGAGATTGCTGGGGAGCCCCAGTAGCGACACTGTTCTGGGTGCTTGCAGTTTTTTCTTCCTGGCAAAGGGTTTTATAAGAATAACGTTCCTGGTGTTTTGATTGTAAACAACGGGGTTTTACTGCATGTATTCTCTTGCCCACTCCCCACCAGTATGCTTTTCATCTACTGCTGTCTGCTTCCAAGGCTAGGTCTAAAAATATTCTAGAATTAATCTTTCCTTGGGATTATACTAAAATGCAGGTCTTGGACTTAGCAGGTTACTTTGTTGTCAGCGGAAGTTTCAGCAGTCTGTTCTGTCATTTCCCAGTGTATTACTACCCTTCTCTCAATACAAACAACTCTTAGAAATATTAAGCTCAAAGGGCCTTGTTTGAAGTCATAAACTGTATGTGGTCAGTTTAGCTTAATGCTGGTTATTGGTGGGGAGCTTCTGTAGCTGAGGAGCAAAACTCTGTTATTAGACGCGTTTTGAAGATGATTTTTGGCACGCTCCTTTCACAAGTGGTTTTATGCTAACCACTGCAGTTCACACACAGTTTGTTTCATACCTGATTACCGTTAGAAAGAAGGTGAAGTGATTATGCTTGACACGACTGCACATTCTTTTAGGGAATGGATAATTCACAGCAGTCCAGATGTTTGCACGTCTCAGATGACTTTTTGTTTTCTGATCAGAGAACTTTGAACAGATTCAGGGTTCAAAAACTGTGAATTAGGTATTGGCAAAGGAAGTTTTGTGTGAGATTTAAGTATTACAGGTGTGTTGCGATGTAACTAGACCTAACAGATAAATATTGAATCATAGTAGCACGACAATGCCAAGAGCACTGTAGCAAAACTAGGATGGATCACTGAAAATAAAAGCACTGATGGTGTGAAGGGTTTTCTGCACAGATGTCACGTCAGTCCTCTTAAAAAAATAAATAAAAAATCTAAAACGCACAATTTTGTGTATGGTTGTATAAGTAGTTTTCCTGTTTCTTTGAAGTACTATGCAGCCGACTTCCGGGGAACCAAGGATGTGGTATCTTTATTCAGCGTACAGATTTTTTGGTAGCACTTAGCTCATCTTTAAGCAACTTGAGGAAAGCCTTCGTTAATCTGCTTTGCATTGTTACATATGCGTCTTGCTAGATATCTTTCAGTGAAACATAACTAATTGTCTGCGCGTTCCTGTGATTTATTATTGACTGATACAGTAATCTGCTTCTTGCAAATAGCACATCTGCCCCTGATTTGCGTGTTAGACACAAGAAATGTTAAAACATGCAACTTGTCATTCCTAAATAGGTAGTTACCACTGTCATTTAAAGTAGTAAAAGGTATTTCCAGAAGGGGCATGGGAAAGAGATCTTTGATTGTGAAATGATTGAATATTTCATCTATCTCTATAAAAGAAATCCCAAAGTTCCCATACAACTGACTTGAGAAATGAGCCCTCTATGGGAGTTCACTAGCTGACACTGTGTTCCAATTTGTTGAAGCTTATTCTGAACTTGAGTAAACTTTAAACAATTTTAAATAAAATAAACTGATGAGATTTGTTTTGTATAAATGCAGGGATAACAGCTTTTTGCTGGAGTGTGCAACAGTAGCAGTGTATTACACAGTATATGAGAGAGTAGATGGGAATGACAGAGTGATAAACTGTTTATTATGTGGCATTTAATGCGCTTAAGTTCTGTAAGCATGCATTTTTCATTTTGAATAGATAGAGGAGAAAAGAAAAGCCAGGAGGGATAGAGAGAAATCTTAATCCATGTTTCCTTTCGGAAAAAAAATGAAGGGCAGTCTTCATTTGCATTCATTTCCAATATACCATTTCCATTGCTGAAAGCTACTCAGGGATAAAAATTGGAATAATAAATCCAATTTCTTGTTAAACTTTGTAAAGTGGTGTTTATGACGCTAGCATTAGTCACGTAGTTTTACTTTACCAGACGCGTTGTGTTCTAGGTTACTGTCCTGTCTTCAGACTTGGCTGACGCAAGCACGCTTCATGCAAGAAGTTACTGGGGATTTCTAGCTTGGCCTTCAGAAACACGTTGCTGTATCCGGGGATGATAACATTTGCATTCAGAATGCATTGAGTAGTTCATAAAACAGTGGGTGTAGGGCTGCAACATCTTGGGTATTCATCTGAGTGAGAACTATTCTGAGTTTATCGTAGGAACTCCATGTAAATATAACAGGAGCTTTCTTTGTGCCAAAGAGAACGCCTGTCTTTAAGTTAGAACAGGCAAAGCTGATATCGAATCTAAAGTCCAAATATGGCTTTTATGGCAGCTACAGTCCTTGTTCTGAGGGGATTTTTTCAGATATTAGAAACAGATATTAACTTCCTGCACCTATTAAGATTCGCGTTGGTTTATGTTAGCATTAGAGGGGTACCATAAAGACTGATCTTTCTAACAGTAGGATTGCAGGATGCTTCAGTATAGTTTCTTATGTTGATATACATCTCCAAATTTTAAAGTTATAAATAGAATGTGATAATAGAAGTTCATTTGTGTTAAAGTGGGCATTGGTCACAATTGAAGTCACTGGTCTTCATATTGATGGTCATGTGAACTACAACTTTTTCTAATTGTCTTTTACTTGTGGACCATGAATATGTACAGTTATTGTGCATAGTAATAGTGTAGTTGCTGGCATTTTTAGTATCAAAAAATAACGTGATGGTTGGTGCTAATGCTACTGTAGTTTTCAGGATGCTCTCTGCAATATGTTTGGGTTCAGACCACCCCTCTCTCGCGCTGCACACTGAGGGTTTTAGTTTTTCAACCCTCCTGCTGTGATGGGATGATTTTCTCTGCTTGGGCTCCTCCCTCTAGTAAGAAAGAGTTAAGGTGTCTAAAGCCTGAAGGGGTGTGAGGGAAGGGGAAAGGATTCAGGGTCTAGGAGCAGGCAGTGGGACAGAGGGCTTCTTTTTTGCACTGAAGTATGAAGGCCTCTTTCTCGTTCGGGTTGGACAAGAGGAGGGTGGTTGCAGTTCCATCCTGAGCTGTTACCTTGAGGTGAACATGCTTTGGATTTGGATCACAGTCATTGTTACTAGGAAAGTGAGGAGAGGAGAGCTCTCAAGATAGAGTCCCAAGAAATACGTCAGTGATTTTAAGGGTGGTGATAACAAAACTATCTAGAAGTATTCTGGTGGTTTCAGTGATACCGTTCTTCATTATTGCCTCCATTTTCTCTGTGTGGGAGTGAGAATACTGTTGTTTCAAATGTGTTTTTTCTTTAGTGCACTGTCGAAGTTTGCATCTCCTGTAAAACCAATGGAAATAACTGCTGGGCATAATTTTGACAAGCCAAATGAAAGCATGGAAAAAATTGCAGCATGCACTTGCTGTTTGGGAAGTAGGGGGAGGGAAGGAAACTTTTCAGGGATATGGAAAGCCATTTGTCTAATCTAGCGTTTTAATTTCTTACTACTGTTTGAAATACTAGAGTACTAATAAGACACTGTCAGCTGGCTTGTGTTCAAGTGTTTGAGATGAACAGGTTAAAAATGAATGTTTGGTTTAAGTGTGGGGTCATAATAAAGTGCATTGCTTTAGGAAACTGACATCAAATTATTTGAAGTGTACAGTTGGTAGACTATCTTCTTAGCTACGTTACTGTGCTACAGATTTTAACTGTAATACTGACCTGGTTCTGCTTAAGAAGTTCTATCCAGCAGTAGCTGAATGCAGGGTGGATTTAAAATATTTAGTTGCAGAGAACACCACTTTCATTGGTACTCTCCCTTCTACTTGTTTGGCTTTTTCTTGTGTTGTTTTGATGAGCAGCTGCTTTCTTGCATACATCCTTATGATGTGAACAAGACAGCTGTGATGATTAGGAGGTAGAGTCATTTTTAGAAGGGGATTTTGAAGAAACACAGTTGAGGAAAAGACAACCTGAAAAAGATTGTGCAAGGGCTTTGTAAATACGTTTTTGTGCTTAAACGCTCAAGAGAAGGAAACCCCTGAAGGTATGAGCGGATGAGCAACTGTGTGCAGGCTAGTCCTGAGCAATTTTAGGTTGCAAATTAGGAGACTTGAGACCAGTCAGCCACTGGGATTCTGGATCGGCTGACTGTGAGAAGTTGTGGGACAAAAGAGCTGCCTCGATTTTGAAGATCCGCTAAGAGTTTGATCTTTTTATTAAAATAGCTCTGTTGCCTTCAAGAATGGGGCCTAGGCTATAGTCATAAGTGATCCCTGGCACTTGTTTTGGTTCAAATGCAGGGCTTCATTTTAATTAGGAAAAAAAAAAAAGCTATTTCCTAGTGTAGTCTCAAAAGAGAGAGGTCATCCTCCCTTGGTTAGCACATGCCTTGCTCTTTCACTTTCACATCTTTTGCTGGAATGGGGTAAGATGGGGTATCTGTGGAGTTACTGCATACCTCCTGCCTTTACTTTAGTGTTCAAGGTACATTGGGGCAAGAACTTTTTTTCCCATGCAAAAAAAAACTTTTCAGAATTTCTATATTGTCGGTACTATGTCAATTTATATACTGACTTGGTCTTTTAAGAAACCAGTAGCTGAAGCATGTCTTTACCATGTGAAGACAACGATATTTGATGCATAGTTCTTACACTGTGTCTTACTGACAACATTCACTCTATGCCCCTTAAATTCTAAAGGAACTGGAGATTTCTAAATAGCATTTGGTTAAATAGTTTTTCATGTGGCTCTTTCACCTGTTTGTTTGGCTTTCCAGTGGCTTGCAGGTACCCTGATTTCATTTCTGACTAACGTCCTGATTTGCTTTTCTGAATAGCGTGTATGTAAGCAATTGTTGCTAGCATTTCATGTTGAGTAAATTTCTAATGATACCTGAATTAAGAAAACTGTGAAGAGCTTACCTCTGAACAAATTTTTTGGAAGTGAAATCTAGTATATATGGGTATTTATTCTCATATAAAAGGTGTTCAGTTTCAGTTCAGTTGTTTAGGAAGCACTTTCAGCGAAGCTGAAGAACTAGTTTTGTCTCATCAGTGTCAGTTCTGATGTAGCTGAGATTGAGAACTCTTACTATTTTGAAGTGTGCCTTTTCTAGGGAACACATGATTCTTTGGTTAATTCAGAATTTCACTTAAACTCATTGTTACTAGGGCTTGGAAGATAGTTCATATTTGGATATTTTTGACCCAAAGAGCCATTAGGGGTAATGAAAAAAGTCTTTATGTAGTGAAGCTGAGGCTTCTCAAGTACAGTGGCCTGTAAGATATTCGGAACTGTATATGAAATCTATCTTTACTTAGATGTCTTCTAATGTAGGTATGTGAAGTATCAACTTTTTTGTGCTTTCAGGATTTGCTGTGGGCTTCTCCAGCATTAGAGCTGTTGTAATGATGAGAGTTTTTAAAAAAAAAAAAAAAAAAGTATGATTTTACAAAAGTGGTCCCCAGTTCATCGCTTTTTGCCACCCTGACACCTCTCTTCAGTTCTGCATTTTTCATGGTATAATGTTTTCCTCTTTCTTGGGGGTGGGGAATTTAAAAAAAAAAAAAAATCTGCTAAAAGGAAGTTTCACTTGTCCTGACAAGATAGATCTTCAGACATATTCCCCCCCTCTTCTTCGTTCTGTCAGTTTAATTTTGGGAGAGGGTCTATGAGTAAAACCACTGGCAGCATTCTGGATGTACAAGCCCAAAAGAGTGTAGGTTATCCTGTCATTTTTCCTTCACCCTCCTCCAGGATAATCCTGCAGCTGCTGCTGTGAATTGAGCTGTTAGCTGCCCACTTTGCTCAGGTTTTTTTTTTTTGCTCCATATGTTGCCCTCTGTTCTGAACTGAGAGGACCAGTTCTGAACAGCAGGGAAGCGCTCACTGACACTTGTGCTAGAGGGACCTGTACACCTGTAAATGTGAAGGACAGTGAAGAAGCAAGTCAGGTAATCTTATCTCTCCCTCTATTGATTAGGGAAAGGTGATATAGAAGGTGGGAGTAGGGTAGATTGGGAAGATTACAAAAAAATTAGGACGTGATGTCTTCCAGAGATAAGATCTGTCCTGCATCAGCAGTGGTCTGACTTCGTAACTGTTCCAGGAACAGAGGTTTGCCAGGGTTGAACTTGAATCCAGCAGGACTAGATAGGTTGAGCTCAGGAGGATTTGGAGCAAACATCTGTCTGTGGTCAGCACCAGCATAGCTATATAGAGCAGCAAGCCAGGGTGGGAAGTGAGGTGAAATTCTGCATCTCCACTTTCACAGCTTGCCCTAGCACTGGGTGAAGCAGCCTCCAAGTACTTCCCGCTTCCTGAGAGAGAGCTGTGTCAAGTTGTAGGCAGTCTGAAGATTCAATAAATGTGGTAGTTGTAGCCCTTCTCCTCTTCATGCTCCTGTATGAGGCATTGTAGAAGTGTACAAGTGCAATTTTCTGATGTGAGATGAATCGTTTGCTGTTGCTGGAAGAGGAGGATTCTGCTCTCTTTATGTGCTTCCATTCCACTTCCATGCCTGGTGCATGATCTGCGGTTCCTCCATGCATTATAAACGTGAAGATATTCCCCAAACTCTTTACTACTGCAACAGTCTAGAAAATGGCAAGGAAAGTGTGGGAGAGGGAAGGAAAGTTTGTGTGTTTTTTTTTTTTTAAGGAAAAAAGTTACAAATTAAGCAACAATTATGAAAAGAAAAATCACACCTAGTTGCTTTTGTGTTCTTAATTTGCTTCTTCCTCCTTTCAATATATAGAAACATTCCCCGTAATTAAAATCAAGCTCTAACTTTGTCAGGACCTCACCTCATATAGGATTCAAGCTGGATACACAGTAGAGCCAAGTTAAAGTTAGAAAGTTGGCTGTAAATCTGATACTTTTTTTTTGAATATTTGAATTAATTCTTTAAAGCGTATTAGCTTATGATATGGTTATTTTAAAAATGCTCTTCAAGTGCGCATGTATTTTGTTTGGACCTTCAGGATTTAAGTATTAGCAGCTGGATGCACAACTTACACTCTGAACCTCGAGCATGCTTAGTGTTTGTAATGGCTTCTAATTGTTACAGAAAACAAATTGAATGCTGCTACTTATGGTTCTGATCTGGTTACGTGCGAGAATTCAGTTCAAAACTGAAATTTTCTTTAGCTACCTTTTCACATTTTTTTGCTATAAACAAATTAAAATACATTGTATTGATCAAAAACTTGCTTTAATTAAAATGTTCACTTTTTTGAAGAAAGGTTCTGTTAGTGTATCTAGATCAAGTTTAGATTGCAAAGTACCAATTTCTGCTTACAGAAAGCATTGTTTTCCCTTGTGCAGCCCCCAAAACAGAGGTAATCTTTTCCTTACTACGTTCCTGCAAGCATCATTCTAGAGCTTCAGTGCTGTAGACATGAAAGCAACAAAAGGGTCTTTGAAAACTGAAGGTCAGACAGAATTGTTCTGCTCAGTTACAGCTATTAGATTAAGGTGTCTTTTTTGGTTTGTTTTTTTTTTTGCTTTTTCCTCTGTGGAAAACAATGGTTACCTGTTGGCTGGATTTCTTGGCTGTTCAGCCCTTAAGGTTCAACTGTCTTTAAAAGCATAAAGTAAACACAGTGCTTAAAAATGTCAGGAGCTTTTCCTCTAATCTTAGATCTCAAGTGTGTCAGGTTTTTTATCAGCTGCAGGCACTTCTGATTGGAAAGTGTTCAATACTTCATAGCTGTCACTGAGACAGGATACTTTCTCAACTGTTGCAGATGTATCTTCTTTCTCAGTTTCTTAATTTCCTAGTTTGAAGTTTGCAGAGGCTTTAATTGTCTGCTTGCTCTGCCAGTTAGGAATATTTTCAAATAGGTTGGGTGTAGAGTTGGTTTCCCTGTGTTGTCTGTATGGAATATACAGTTCTCTCAGAACAGGGACTCAGAATCAGACTTCTTTTTTGCTTAGTGAGAATAGTCATCACTGGATGTTCCTTCTCAGTGATCTGGTGAATTTTAAATTCCTCCATAAAAAGTTGTCTGGAAATGTTGAGAATATCTTTGTTCCCCCTGTCTTCTAGCATCTTGGTTAGTAGCTAGGCAAAACACGTAGGAGAACTGGTTTGAGCATTCTCGTATGCAAGCTTAGTCACGAGATACTGGGCTAGTCATTGCTATTGGGACAGTTCTTCAATACATGTGGCTCTTTGTTTTAGAATTAAACAAACTTGGAAGTGTAGAATTTCAGATTTTTTGGAGGGATGCAGTTTAGCAGAGATCACATTGTGAAACTTCAGTGATTCTTTCCCTGAATATTTGTTGTCTTTTCAGAATGTTTTTATTTCCTACATTACTTACATATTTTTTCAAACCCTTAAGGTGTTGCAGAAAGCTTACAGTTCAAATTTCTCTTCTTGACACTGAGCCTATTCCCAATCTTTCAGTATTTGTTACAGTTGCAAAGCGAAGGAAAAGCATAATACCTTCCTGAAATGTGGTTCAGAGGTTCAGATACGTAGCTGGAACATTCAGAAGTCAGTGGTGCCTTCTGGGAACAGTGATACGTCATAGACTTAAACATGCATATTTTGTTGAAAGATGTCTTAAAATGCTTTGTGATATGTGCTAAAATTTTTTCTGTGAAGTCATTGCATTTAAGGGGGAAAAAAAGCCTTACTATGGCTTATAAGGCTGTACTTTCTCATGGGTTTTCCAATTTTTGTCACTGTTTGAAAAAGTGAAAAAAAGCAACGTGAAATGTTTACTGATTGAACAAGGCTGTAAGAATTATTCAGAACTTTTCTTTTTCATTTACCTTTTTCTCTTCCCCTCAGCTGATAGCTTGAGACTTTGCTGCCATCTCTAGTTTCTTGAGGAAATTTATCTCGAGCTGCTGTTTGGTCCTACATTTTAAACTGTACTCTTAAAAAGAGAAGCTTTGGCCAATTTTTGTGACTGAGAGTCTTTGGAAGAGTGTGTGTTATAAAGCCTGCATCAGTGAAAAAGATGGCTGTGTCGTGTGTTTATTTCCTTTAGAAAACATAAGGGAGTTTCTTTAAAGAGAAATATCGTGTACTCTTTCTTGCCTCGGCTTCAGATGCAGCTGTAGTTACTAGGCAAACTTTTAGCACTTTTTTCTCTAATAGTGACTGTTACAAAATCGTAAGTCTTACTCCCGTTCCATGCCTTAGGTTTCTAATCTTAGTTTATTTTCTGTAATTTTAAGAGGTTCTTCAGACAGTTATTAGTTTGATTTTGGAGATGAATATACTATCCTATACCACTTTTAGGTGTGTTTTTCTATTGTAAAACCTGGCTTTGTTGATCCTCCTGATTCCTAGTCCTTTGAGTGCCCTCAGAGGATCAAAAGATAGGGATTGGACTGGACCTGACTCTCCCTTCTTTGTTGGTTTGTTAATGAATATAGAACAGATTTATTTTTTTTTTTGCTAGTCAATAGTCCCTTTTAAGACCAGAATTTTACTCCCAATTTGAGTGTCGATATATCTTAATGTCTTTCTAGGGATGTCTCCCTAGTTCTCTTTCAGCATTTCTTTTCTAATACAAAGCTCCTTGATAACTCTGTTAAAGCTTCTTTCTGTCTACTACCCCCCCCTCCAGTTTGTCTTTTTCTTTTTATAATAATATTTTATATGTTGTTTCACAGTGTATGTGCTGGCATACACTGAGATCTTGCTCAGTCGTCTTCAGACCTGCTGGCATCCCAACATGCTAGCTATACTGCAGGATGTCTGGTAATCTAATTTTTGCTCCCATGGAATCTGTGGTTTGCTATGGAATTGGACAACAAAGTTAGCTTCAATTTTAAAAGTTTTTTGAATCAAAACTAACAAGAAGTGTCTCTGGTCCTCATAGTCAGAAGAACCACCTCTTGAAAAGTGTCAGTCACTGTTACTCTTCTCTCTCTGAATCTGCAGCCAACTGAGACAGTAGGTCTGACACCTGGATTGTTCTCCATAAAGGGAGTGGTACACAGTAACCCGTTCTGTTACTGACTCCTGAAAGTCCTGACAGCAGTTCAGATAGTTAATGTGTTCTTTTTAGACTGTTTCTTGTGTTTTGTTTTTATTTTTCATATCCTCTGTAAAAGCCAGAGCAGGGAAGAGGTTTGCTTTTAGCGAGTTGACTTTCCTCTGCAGCATGGAAAAAGTTCTGTGGCTTCACTACTTCTGCTTAAAATTCAAGGAAGAGACATAGCTCTCTGCATACCATTTGTGTCTCTGTGAGCATGCGTGCAAAAAGGAAATTTCCCTAATCTTTTCTCACCAGGAGATTTTTGGCCTTGTTGTTTGAGCAGCCATGCTCCTATACCCGATCAGTTCAGGGAGAAGAGTTCTGCTCTTGTATTGTTCTTGTCTCATTAGCTCCTATTAATCTTTTCTACTTGTGCACAGTATAATTTATGAGTTGTGTGTTATTTTTTTATGGGGAAAAGATGATTGCTCTAAATAGAGGAGGGAAAAAATGATCCAGAATTTTCTGGATTTGGTTATAATAGTTACATTCTTTGAGTCTGTTTTTAACACTAGCAAATCGTAGTCTTTTTACAGAGAATTGCAAACCATTTTTTTTTTCAAATCTAGGAGCATATATACTCTGCTATTATTTCGTAAAAATAAGAAGCTTGTGTTGTAAAATGTAATATCAAGAGGTGACTACATCTTAAGCCAGTAAAGTGGAAAGCTGATTTTAAGGGATGGTCAGTAGTTTACGATAAAATTGAAGTCTGCAAAATCAGTACTTAGCAGTTGTGAATTCAGGGGGTGGTTTCTTAACTGATATATCATGGTAAAAATATAACAATTCCAAACTTTTGGTACAAATTTGAAAGAATTATAAGTACTTATTTTGATGTCCTAGTAGAATTATGACCTTAGCATATATCTAGATCACACTGGGCAAGTGAGACTTCTGCTAAGAAAGCCAGAAGGCATGAAAACGCTTCAGAAGATCAAATTACACAACTGGCAGTCTTCTGTAATGCTGTATTCTTCAGTGCTGCTCTCCCCCATCGTTGTTCATTTGTTATGACTGTGTTCTCTTCATCTTCTCTTCAGTATTTGCCCTTTGTAGCCTGATAGTAGTGTGGCAGGCTAGTTTGGGTGTGAATTTCAGAAATACAGCCCTTCAACTACTTTTCCTGCAGAGTAGTTTTAACGTCTGCATCACTCCCTGCCCTTTCTGCAGGAGTGATCGGTTCCTTTTGGTGTGTTCAGGCAGCAGCCCTTCTCATCCAGCCAGGTAATAGCAGTCATCTGCTCTTATTTTCCCATGCAATCAGTTTGCTAAATGCAGTTCTTTGCAGCCACAAGTTGTCATTCTATTATAGCTGAAAACAAATTAATAAATGCAAACCCTAGGAAAACAAAACCTCAAAACTGCCAATTTGTCTGTTAATAATTTCCTTTGTAGAAAGTAAAGGTGTCTGAAGGTGAATTAAACGACTTCAGTTTTCAAATTGAAGTTAGTTCCACGGACTGTTGTCATGGCAGTCACCTTCTCAGCAGCATGCCTAAATGCAGTTAGGTATGTGCAGGTTTCCTGCTGTTTTTGTAAGGGTTTTTCAGTGCACGAGGATGTTTTATACCTAGTAAGTACAAACTGTTAATTTGGGGGAGGGGGGGAAGAGCGTGGGAGGGGAGGGTGTCCTCTAAAATTAAAAAAATATTTTTCCTCCTTGCTACTTTTGTAACTCTTGAAATCTCAGGAAACGGAAACTTGCATGCCTACTTCCCACATTCAAGATCCTGTTACTTCTACAAACACAAGCCTCCAAAGGAAAGTTGTATCTCCAAAGTCTGAAAAAGTAATGCCTTCTGTAGTATTATACGTATAACTGAACAAGTATGAGCCTGTGGGGCCCAATGACATGCATCCCAGAATCCCAAGGGAACTGGCTGAGGTAGTTGCCAAGCCTCTCTCCATCCTATTTCAAAAGCCATGGCAGCCAGGTGAAGTCCCTGGTGACTGGAAAAGGGAAACATCACTCCCATTTTTAAAAACAGTTGAAAGGAGGACCTGGGGAACTACAGACCAGTGAACTTCACCTCTGTGCCTGGAAAGATCCTGGAACAGATCCTTCTGGAAGCAGTGTCAGGGCACATGTAAGACAAAGAGGTGATCCAAGGCAGCCAGCACGGCTTCACCAAGGGCAAATCGTGCCTGACCAATCTGGTGGTCTTCTGTGACGGAGTGACAGCATCAATTGAGAAGGGAAGACCAAGTGATGTCATCTACCCCAACTTCTGTAAGGCCTTTGACATGGTCTCACGTGATATCCTGATTTCCAAATTGGAAAGAGACGGATCTGATTCAGTGGATAACGAGTTGGCTTGAAGGCTGCACCCAGAGAGTGGTGGTCAATGGCCCTATGTCCGAGTGGAGACTGGTGACGAGTGGTGTCCCTCAGGGGTCTGTCTTGGGACTGGTACTGTTTAATATCTTTATTGACGACCTTGGCAGTGGGATCGAGTGCACCCTCAGCAAGTTTGCAGATGACACCAAGCCGAGTGGTGCAGTTGATACACCAGAAGGAAGGGATGCCATCCAAAGGGACCTGGACAAGCTTGAGAAGTGGGCCCATGTGAACCGAATGAGGTGCTACAGGCACTACACCTGGGCCAGGGCAATCCCAGACATGGGAGAAGAACTCACTGAGAGCAGCCCTGCGGAGGACTTGGGGGTTCTGGTGGATGAAAAGCTTGACATGAGCCACCAGTGTGCACTTGCAGCCCAGAAGGCCAACTGCATCCTGGGCTGCACCAACAGAGGGATGGCCAGCAGGGGAGGGAGGTGATTGTCCCCCTCTGCTCTGCCCTTGTGAGGCCCCACCTGGAGTGCTGCATCCAGGTCTGGGGCCCCCAGCGCCAGAAGGATGTTGATCTGTTAGAGCGGGACCAGAGGAGGGCCAAAAAAGATGATCAGGGGGCTGGAGCACCTCTCCTGTGAAGAAAGGCTGAGAGAGCTGGGGCTGTTCAGGCTACAGGAAAGAAGGCTCTGGGGTGTCCTCATTGCAACCTTCCAGTACTTGAAGGAGACTTTTAAAAAACGATGGAGAGCAACGTTTTGCTTGGGCAGATAATGACAGGACAAGGAGGAATGGTTTTAAACTAAAAGAGGGGAGATTTAGATTTATATGAGAGGTAGGAGGAAATTCTTCACTGTGAGGGTGGTGAGGCACTGGCACAGGTTGCCTGGAGAAGCTGTGGATGCCACATCCCTGGAACTGCTCAAGGCCAGGCTGGATGGGGCTTTGGGCAACCTAGTCAGTGGGTGGCATCCCTGCCCATGGCAGGGGGATTAGAACCAGGTGGTCTTTAAGGTCCCTTCCAACCTGAGCCATTCTATGATGTTTCTGTGGTTCAATGCAAAAGCTTATGCTAGTAAGGTCATTTGAAGAAATGTGATACTCCCCTGTTAGTAAATGAGAGATGGCATTAACGCTGTGCTTTTTAATTGTTTAAAACTTTTTCCATGAGTAAATGAGCTGATGGTGAAATCCTTCAGTTTTTTTCTCCCATTAACCCTCATTTTTAGTAACCCTCATTTTTAGTAAACCTAAATATGATCTTCAATCCTATCAGCTTAAATGCTCTCTGGAAATGTGTTTATAAACTTTAAGGAAGTAGGCTGTTCTTTAAAGACATGCAAAAATCTTTTGATGAGCATTCTTTGGAATGGCTCCAATGCACAGAAGTGTGCTAAGTCCACGTTCACATTTGACCAAGTGTTAATTAAGTGTTTTTCTTCTTCAGAGTTAAGACCCTAAGAAACATGCAGAAACCTCTGTTCTTGTCTGCTTTAAAGGAAAGATATGAGCTGAATTGTTATGGTCAGTGTCTTGCTCAGGAGCAAGCTTTTGATCCTGGCACACTGCATGCAATAGGAATGAGAAAATGGTTAAAACTGATGTAATATGAAAGCATCCTTTCTGAAAGTTTTTTTTTGCTAGGCATTGATTTTTTTCATGTATATATTTTTAGTTGTTTCAGATGTTTTCTATATTCTCCCTGGTCCTGTTTCTCATTAAAGCTTGCAGTGTAGTTCATAGCTTGAATTTCAAGCTTAATCTATTGGGAAAGGGCGTTACTCAGCAAGCTAGTAATCAATAATGGAAGTATGCTGATATTTATGTTTTTTTTTTGTATCATTTAGAGTGGACTGAAGAAATAATGCTCAGCTTCTCAGAATTGTATTGGGGGTGACTTGCTCATTAAAATTGAGTAGCACATTCTCTTTCATCAGTTAATAGGGGTTAAAATTGCATCTCGATTTACTTCTTGAAAAAATGTCTGGTAGTAGTAGATGCTAACGTTAAAACTTTACAGCTGTAATAAAGCAGGTTATTTAAGTTACAATCTGTGCTGGTTTACGTAAACAGTTCTTAATGTTTATATAGATTATGAAAATCTTCTGTAAAATGGGAGTTACTTCCTTGTGAGGAAGTTCATGGTAAGTAGTGGAAAATGTTAAAAATATTAATATTGCAAATAAAATTGATTCAGCTTGTACAGAAAAGTATTTCTGTACAAAATAATCACTTTCAAAGATTGTTATTTTTTAGTGACATGTATATAATGACGTTTAAAAAGAAATCTGTCGATCGGTGTTTCTTCAGATGTCTTCCTCCCTTCCCGTCTCACCCCCTCCCCCTCCAGTTTGTCATTTCTTGTCATGAGTTTACTGTTTTGGGCCTAAACTAGACTGAAAAAATATATAAATATTGGGATTAAAAAGAGGCTCACCTCCCCCTCCCACCCCCTTCCTCTTGTAAGCTTCCCACTGAGTCATTCTTCAGGGCTTCCGGCCAGTTTTGCAAGTATAGAGCAATTACTCTATAACCTTCATCTTTACCTGGATAGGAATCAGGGCGCGCTGGAAATCAAATTGCAATGTGAACAGCCGTGTATCTTCATGAAAACAGTTAAGCCAAGTTCATCAGAAAGATTACATGCCTTTGTTTTTGTAAGGAAAGCATGGATGATGTCTTCCCCCCCCACCCCCAACCACCTCCCAAATAGGTATTTTCTGCTTTTCAGTGGATTATGTGTGGTTGTGACACGACATGCTTCAGAGCTGGACGACACTGTTATGGGAAGGCACTTGTGGTGTAGGCTCATTTAGTGATACGTGGAATGTGTGATATTTGGAATCTAGCTTGTCACAGCTAGATTATATTTGGAATCTAGCAGAGGATTGTCACATCGCAAACAGATTTACCTGCCCTGTGATTGTTCCATGCACAGAATTTTTTTGAGAAGCAGGTCAGCACCTTTCTTAAATGTTCCCAAAAAGTCCGTAAAGAGGAGGAGCTAAAAAAGCACTATGAGATCATTAGCAATTTTGAGTATACAAATTTTTAAAAAACTTGTTTTACTTTGACATAGTTTCCCTCCAGCTTATACGTGAAGCCACATTCAGTCTAGACTCCGCATAATGAAAGAATAGTTTTAAAGCTTTGTTACAGACAGATCCTTGGGGAAGGGACAAGACTGTAAGCATGGAGTTTTCTAGCCTTATGAGGGGAATCCTTTTTCCTCGAGGCAGGAAATGAGCAGTCAGGTTCAAAATAGGGAATCAATTTTGAAAGTGTGCCTCAGCCATTTCTTTTTTTAAAGAGCAAAGGAGAAATATATGCAGCTAGCCTAGACACGTGGCGTGGCTGAACTGTGACATCCCCGAACGATACAAAATGATTTCTAGATATTAGAGCACTCTTCTCATGGGTTGTGTCATCTGGCTTTGATGCTAATAGGGCCTCATTTTGGCTGTAGCAGTTGGTGTTGAGTAGGATTTCTGTAATAAACGGGGAGATTCTTTATATTCACAGGAAAAATACTCTAGGCTGAGAGGAGGTGGTATTTATTCTGCATTCACAGTCTTCACACAAAGAGGAGAAAAGCATGATTTGAATCTCAGACATATGTAGAGGATTGTTTTATTTCTTTTAATTGCACTATAACCTAAAAATGAGGAAGGGGAGTTCGATTCAATTTGTAGTATATTTGCACTGAGAATCAGGAAATGAAATCTCCATTGGCTTCATTTGTGGGGGCTGGATAAGGTCCCAGTTCTAGACCTGTCGGCTGCTTCTCAGCAGAATGCAGGGAGGAAAAGCAGATAATAGCAGTGACTGTCTGTCTGCACCGTTTTTATAAACATTATCACCGCATCTTCACGTAGAAGTAAATGAGACTTTTTTTTGCAAGGTGGGATAGATTTAAAATGAATGTTTGGACAAAGTGATTAAAGAAAACTTGCTTTACTTAGCTGCTGCAAGGTCCTTATTTTAATTAGTACATTAACTTTTGAAATATGGTCTAAGCTTACCCCAGAGAATTTTATAATAAGCTGATAACTGTCTGTGGGGAAAAAAAGAGGGTTGTTCATTTGTTTATTTTTCCAGGCATATGCACAGCATAATTTTTAGCATGTTGGGGGAGTTTTGAACAAGCTGCCTGGCATTAAATCCTTCCTTTCAGCATTCAACCTTATTCCAGCTGTGAAGGTTCATGCAGTACAGCCTTGGAACTTTATTTTTTGAGTTTTTGCAGCTGTACTGAAGTTACATCTCTGCAGAAGGCTGTTCCAGGTTTACCATCCACTACTATGTCTTCAGTAGGTTTTCACCACCAGTCAGGATATGTGCTTCAATTCTTTTTGCCAGTGTCTCAGCTAACACTGAGCTTTGTCTGTATTCAGACTTGAAGCAGACAGGTAGACGCACATACTGTAGTATCTGCAAACCATTTTTATTCAAAATGTAACTGTTACATGTTAATGTGAACTTTTATGGGAGTCTAATTCAATTTCTGGGATATTTTTTCCACTCAGGTGTGTCTGAAGGTCTTAACGGATACCAAAGTCTGCCAGACACCTTAGATCAGAAAAAGTAATCTATATTCAGAGAACATATGTGAAATACTCTGGTAGTGTTTTGTCCAATCGAAATGTGTAACTTTTGCCTTTTTTTGTTAGCAATCACTCATATTGAGCTGGTGTGTTTTATCTTGATCGGTATTTGGCCATTGCTGCTTTAAGGTGAAGAAAATAATTGTTTTTCCAAGCATAACCAGTGCAGACTTTTTTGAGAGAGAAGCTTACTCATCTCTTATGAGTTGTATTGTGTAAAATGAAGTTAAAAGTTTGAGCTTTTATTTTGTCACTAACTCAAAGGATTATTATCTGTGGTTTAATGACATTGAGTTCATCAGTGGGCTTTTTGTTCTGGTAACAGTAAACGTGCAGTTTATAAGGATAAATTTACACATCAGAAATATTAAGTAGGATAATTTTAAGTGCCATTTTATTTTATGTTTTTATCCACAGAATTAGCTTTAGTCACATAATGTAATTTCTGAAATTACTGGTTAGTTCCAGTCACTGCTTGAATAGAACTGTCCAGGAAAAATGTACATCTGTGTGTTAAGCAGAATTTTAGGGCTACAGCCAGACCGGGGATTTCATTCAAATTCTACATTCTGAAGCCTTGCAGATCCTCAGTTACAGGTTGTCATTCATTTTTCACTTTTTATTTATTTACTTACTGAAACTTCATATGTACCTTGATTTCCCACGGTGTTGAAAAATAATGGGTACATTTTGGATCTGTACATTACTGTTGTGGTTCAGCAAAGTATACAAATGCATGCTCAGACCTCCTGGTCTGCTGAGGTGGTTGCTTAGAATCAGCGTGAGTTCTGTGTTGCAGCAGTGATGCAAAAAGTCTCCTCAACCCTTGAATGTTTTAACATGAGCTTGCTTAAATCATGCCTGGCCATTTCCAATTATCTTGAACTCAGTGCAGAGCATGGTTAGTTTTGATCAAAGCTGAGCAGGGGTGTGCATGTGCACAGAATGGGAAGTGACTTCCCTTTGTCCAGTGCATGGTTAATGGACCAGCCTGGTTTGATGGAGACCTGGATTGGACCAAGTGCCTTCAGTGCTGTGTTGAAAGCCAGACTTAGGTGTGGGACTCTGCAATCCAGCTGTTTTGTGTGACTCTCCCAAAAATGAAAAGTTACAGCGCTACAAGTAGCGGGAACTGCAGCATAGAAGTCAGAGCTTCTCATACTATTTATGCATCTTCAGTGCTGCTGTAATGAAGAGTTACTTAGGCCTTTGGAGCGGAAGTGTTAGAGCAGTCTAGGATTTCAGTATATCCAGTCAGATTGGTTAACCAGTTTTTCAAGTGAACCATCTTATATGCAGTAATATAAAACCGTATTTCTCACTGATATAAAAGGACATATATCACAATAAAAGTAGTAAAGGTAAAATTGAAGAATTTCATTAATGGTCTTTTAAAGACAGATTTAACAAGTTCAGAAGATGTCTTAGGAAAAGGAGGATGTAGAATAGATGTTGACATTTAAATGACATGAACTTCTTAAGTTCTTAGAATTCTGTGAAGTTAATTATAGTTACATTCTCAATTCAACATGCAAATTTTCTGTAAGGAGGATAAATACAAAGAAATAAATACTATGGACAAGAAAAAATGCATTCTAGAGTACAAGGTAATTTAAAATGTTAATGGGAGAATGAGTTTGGCTTTTGTTAAGATTCACAGCATTATAACTTTTTATGGAAAGTCTGAGAAAGCTGCCACTGGCACATATAAGGTTAATACATCAGAAAAATATGAATTCTAAGAGTTCTTGTAATAACTTTAAAATATGACTGATCTGCTCTTTATGTGTGTTTGATACATAGAGGACCTCAAATTTTAGGATTCCTATCACAGGCTGTGAAAACTTGCATATTTTGTTTAAAAACTAAACCCTAGTTTAAAACAAATATAACATTTTCAGGGTTATTCCTTTTTGTTGTTGTCCCTGGCAGAGGGAGCAGAATCATTGAAATCCTGGCCAGGTGGATTTTAGGAGCTTGGTTTTTGAGTGGAGCGTGTTCCAGCCTAGTTCTGCTCAGGAGTGTGTTTGCAGTTGTGCAGGATAAGGAAGAGAGGAACAGGAGTTGTAATTGGAAGCTGCTGAGGGAAGATTCTAGCCAGGAGTGACTGTGGTAGGAGGAGGGAGGGAAAAAGATGAGTAGGCTGACATGAAGGAAGAAATAAGGAATTGTGGTTGGGAAATCAGATAATCAACCAGATGAGCAGAATTTGTGATCGCCAGCCTACAAGGACAGAGCAAATGGGTTGGGAGGCAGAGAAGGGAGTAGCAAGTGGAAAAGAATTTACAGGTTAATGACAGTTTTCAAAAATCTGAAAGGGAAAACATTCCAACTGAGCTAAAAATTGTGGGAAAGAAGCAGATGATACCTGAGAAGGTCTGGGTCAAGAGAAATAGGAGTAAATTGGGAAACATGAAAGGCAAGATTAGGATTAGTAAGGGAACAGTTGAACACAAGAAGCCATTTTTGCAGAGCAGTGTAGGCAGAAGGGTGTAAAAGATTGGTTCTCAAGTAGGGATGGAATGGCTGACAAGATTACTGCCATCAGTTCTTCTGCTGATACTCTGTGGTTGTTACGTAGATTTATTTTTTTTACTTGAAGTGATTTATTTTTCTTTATGTGCAGTTTAGTCACATCCACGCAAAGAGTAGAGATTATTACTGCGTTAACAGTCAAAATGTTGAGTTCAGACACTGTACTAAGCTGAATGGTGTAGTGGATAGCTGTGGGTGGTAACTTGACTTTTGTCAGCCAACTCCATTTATGCTTTCCCAGTTTTTTAATCCTGTGTTTTAACTGATTAAATTATTTCTCCATCTTCATTCTTGGTCTTCCTTCCCCCTCGTCCTCAGTGCTTATGGCACAGCTCATTTCATTTTAAATGAACTGGTTTAATTTAAATGTTTCAAATACTATTTCTTTGCAAACTTCACTCATTCAGAGTAAAGCTGGTTAGGGAACAGTTGTGTGGAAAACCAAGGTGAGGGATGAGTGTGTGTTTAAACTCTGGTAGAGAAAATAACAGTTGATTGTAGCCAGGCTTTATACCTCTATGCCAGCTTGAATTCTCTGATCCTGCATGCACACATCTTATTATAGCTATATTGTGAATACATATAAATTCACAACTTAGTACAATTCTTTCTCCTTTATTAATACGAGGTTTGTAACATAATGCAAAGGTTGTGCAGATTTTGGTCAGTAAATGGCATTATTAACAGATTTATCTGTTGGTACAGCTTAGCATAAACACTTTCTGGGCAAAATTTGGTGACTTGCTCCCAGTTGGCAGAGCTGCTATTTTCAGACTGCAGAAAATAGAGACTTTTTATCTTTTTTTAAATCATGAGGTCACAACAGACTTTTTTTTTTAGGTCTCCTAAAGCTGCATGCTCAATATTCAGTGTTGTAATTATAATTCTGAGTCACGTGGATTTCTTTCAGCTATATACTTGTACCTTTTGGCATTCTTCTGAAGGAATTACATTTCTCCTGAGATTCTTTGTATTTTGTTCTTTGTTCACGTTTCCACCTGATGCATGTATGTCATTGCATTACTAATAGTATATTTTTTAAACCACATTTAAAATTAGCCAGGAAATGCAAGTGTGAATCTTTCCGCTTCTCCTGTGATGTGCAGTGTGAATATTATAACCAGAGTGAGTTTTTAAAATCTGCCATCTAGACCTGAATGAGTTTTATAGGAGTCAGCATATGGTTGTTAAACAGGCAATGGGAGTAAAACCCAATGATTTCCTGTGTCATGTTTTTACGCTGTCCTTGAGTAAGGGCAGGATTGAACAAGGTTACCAACAGGTAGAATTTGGCCTGCAGAGCTGCTGTTGTTGATGGCACATTGCAAAGAAAGAACACTTGATTAAATGTTTTTTGGAAGGAGGCTGCCATGTAGAAGTACTCATTTTAGAAATACGAACCTGGAAATTACCTTCTACCTAAGTGCTACTTTTCTATACAAGAATCTTCAACATAAAAGACTTTTAAAAAAATAACAATGAAGAAAAAAGCCACCGCTCATGTAGCGTTTTTATTCTGGCTTAGAAGCAATGAAGCATTTTAATTTTTACATTTCCTTCTTTAAATGTGCAAGATACTGTGATGCCACTCAGCTTTCCATATCCATAGAATCATGTATTGGTCGTACCTGTCACTGAAAAAGAAGGTTCCAGCGTATGGAAGTAGTCAGAGGATGTTTTTTGTGTCAGTCAGACAGTTGTTTATATTCAGTCAACAACTGGAAATGGTGTTCTGTCCCTCCTCCCCAAGGATTTTTTCTGTCTTTTATGCTGCTGGAAAGAAGCAGGTGGTTGTCAGCTCTCCAGTCTGATTAGTCTGAGGCGGAAATGCTTAATGTATTATATAGTCTGAATGCAGTACAGACTCTTGCTGCTGACTATTTTGAATGTCTGAAGATTTATGGGCGATAAAAATTGAGAACATCCCTTTGTTGTAATGGCATTTCTTTCCTGCGTGGTGACCTATCAGTCCACAGGTGGCAGGACAGATAAATAAGACCTATGTTGTGTTGTCCCTTTGGCAAAACAAACGAAACACCCTGAAGACTCAGATAAGTGAATGAGGTTTTCAGACTGAATGAGTTACGTTGTGTATGCTCACTACATATATGCTGTTAGGCCACTGCAAACAGAATAAAATTCATTTCATAGAATTTTTCAGATTAAAGGGCCCTTGGGAAATCTTCAATCTGATCTCCTGCTCAAAGCAGATTGCTCAGAGTTTTTTTCCAATTGAGTCTAGAAAAGGATGGAGAACCATTATCCCCCAAGCAGCCTATTCTAGTGCTTCATTTTTCTAGGGAAAGATACTTTCCTGTGTCAGGATGGAACATTCCCTGTTTCTATTTATGATTATTGTGGCACATTGTTCCACTGTATACCTTGGAAAAGACCCTGTCGACAGAGTTCTCAATATTCTCTTCAGTGTTGAAAGACTACCGCTAGGTACCCTTTTAAACATTCACTTCTCCAGGCAACATGGGCATGTCCTCATAGGCCAAATGTTTGACATTCAATTTGGTGTTAGATATGTCAACTTATTCAATGGTCATTACTTGCAGTTGGCATGTCTCCATCTTTTTTTCTATGAAACATCTCTTTGTAGATGATGGAACAGCAGTGCATATCATCTGTTTAGACTTCAGTAAAGTTCTGACATTATCTCCCATAAGATCCTTACAGACAAGCTGTGATCATTGCATCACAGAATGGTTTGGGTTGGAAGGGATCTTAAATATCACCTGATTTCAACCCCCTGCCGTGGGCAGGGACACCTCCCATCAGACCAGGTTGCCCAAAGCCCCATCCAGCCTGGCCTTGAGCACCTCCAGGGATGGGGCATCCCCAGCTTCTCTGGGCAGCCTGTGCCAGGGCCTCACCACCCTCTGAGTAAAGGGTCATTCTTCCCTACATCTGATCTAAATATACCCTCTTTGAGTTTAAAGTCACTACTCCTTGCCCTATGATTATACTCCCTGACAAAGAGTCCCTCCCCAGCTTTTTTCGGAGGCCCCCTTTAGGTACTGGAAGGCTACAGTGAGGTCTCCCCAGAGCCTTCTCTTCTTCAGGCTGAACCACCTCAGCTTCCTCAGCCTGTCTTTGTAGGAGAGGTGCTCCAGCCCTCTGAGCATCTTTGTGGCCCTCTGGATTTGTTCTAATACATCCATGTCCCTTTTGTGCTGGGGGCCCCAGAGCTGAATGCAGCACTCCAGCTGGGGTCTCTTGAGAGCAGAGTATAGGGGCAGAATCACCTCTCTCAGCCTGCTGGCCACGCTGCTTTTGATGCAGCCCAGGATACGGTTGGATTTCTGGGCTGCAAGTGCACATTGATGGCTCATGTTGAGTTTCTCATCAACCAGCACCCCCAGGGCCTTCTCATCAGGACTGCTCTCAATCCATTTTCTGCCCAGCCTGTATTTGTGCTTGGGATTGCCCTCACGAGGTTTGCACAGGCCCACCTCTCAAGCCTGTTCAGGTCTCTGGATGGCATCCCTTCCCTCCAGCGTGTTGACTGCAGCACAGAGCTTGGTGTCATCAGCAAACTTGTTGAGGGTGTACTCAATTCCACTGTCCATGTCACCCACAAAGATGTTAAACAGTGTTAGTCCCAGTACTGACCCCTGAGGAACACCCCTTGTTACTGATCTCCACCTGGACATTGAGCCATTGACCGCAACTCTCTGAGTGTGAGCATTCAGCCAGTTCCTTACCGCTTGGTTTCCATGATCTTGCCAGGCATAGAGGTGTGACTGACTGGTCTGTAGTTCCCCAGGTCTTCCTTTTTTTCCCTTTTTAAAACTGGGGCTTATATTTCCCTTCTTCTGGTCAGTGAGAACTTATCTGAGAGGTCATGGCAGCCCAGTTACGATGGACAGTGGCTTAGTAACTACATCCACCAGTTCCTGCAGGACCAGAGTATGCATCTCATCAGCCCCACAGACTTGTGCACCGTCAGGTTCCTTAGGCTCAGGCCTGATCTTCTCCTACAGTGGTGGTTCATCATTCTTCCAGTCTGCGCCTTTGCCTTCTGGGATCCCAGACATGTGGCTGGACCTGTTATCAGTGAAGACTGAGGCGAAAATGTCACTGAATAACCCAGCCTTCTCCATATCCTGAGTGACCAAGTCTCCCGTTTCCTTCTGGAGATGTATGGACTGGGTGAGCAGACAGTGAAGTAGATTGAAAACTGGCTGAACAGCCTGATCCAGAAGGGAGTGATCAATGGTGCCAAGTGTCATTGAAGGCCAGTAACTAGTGGTGTACCTGAGGGGCCAATACAGCTGTTTTTAATGTAGCTGAGTGGAATGGCCTATGAAAGCATTTTAAATATCTTGCAGCTTATAAAGATTCTGCAGATGAGATGTACATCTTCACATGCTTAGATTTATGCTGATCAAAAATAGGTTGAAAGCCTGGCTGGAACTTATTGTTAAGTTTTGTTGTCTTAAATTTGATTTTTCTGTTTAGTACATAGAGTTACCAGAGAGCTTTCCAGGCCTCATATCCTTTTGAAATTGAAAAGAAAACGTTCCAAAACATGTGGAAAAATTTCGTGATGCCTCAGTTCCTAATTGTTGCCGCAGTCCCTGTGTATGTACAAATATGTTTTTTCCCACAGTGTGGTGCTATTGTGTTTAGCTCTGTAAAGCTAGTAACGTAACTTGAAATAATTAATTCTTTTGATGGGTGTAAGGATTAGGATCCTTCATCTGGGAAGGATTCTAATATTTTCACCCGTCTGAACACCACATTCAAGTTAGATTTCTTATAGCAGAAGCTGTCAGCATGGACAAGGCTTGCATGGGGATAGTGTCCTAGTAAACCTAATTACTGTTAAAGTTTTAGTGGCTTCACAGACATCTCTTGTTTTGCCTTGTAAACAGAAGCAGGATGTGGAATGTTTTCCAAAAGTAGTCTTTCACTGCTTCTGTCACAGAGACACAAATGAACATGAGTGTTCCTGGTATGTTTTCCATGTGGATCCCTATAGAAAAGGGAAAGAAAGTAAATAGGTACAACACCAAGGTACAATGTAGTTCTTTCTCTAAGCCAGTCTCAGTTAATTTAATTTGATCACTTGACTTTGTCACTGGACCACCTTTACTAAACCAGATGTGAATATCCCCCATAAGTTTAACTTAAAACCCTTATTTTATTTTTTTTATTATGAATTTTTCCCCTTTCCTGCCCCCTTATATGACTGTGAGATTAAAACAGCGTTAAACCTTTAGGATGCTATATTAAGACGTACCTCACATTGAAAGTGAGACATAGTAAACTTAGGTCATCATTAATCCAACAAAATGTGTCCAGCTGCTTGCAGATCATAAACAGTTATCAGTTCTGCCTTTTTTTAATTGTGAATCAAGTATTTGTGTTTGCAGGGAGGAATTTTTCTTAAGGCTTTGATTTACACTAATGTAGCTGTGAGTGATGCTAATAGACCTTTCTTTGCTTTGTATGGCATGCTCTTTAAGTAAACCATCTTCCATCCCTGCTCCCACCCCCCCAATTGTATTCACTGATTTCAGATTTTTTTATTTTTTTCATCACATTCTTTTTCTTTTTTCTGTGTTACATCTTTCCGCCTGCAGAAACACCTTTGCAGACATAATGTTTATTCTCCTCTTTGTTAGCCATGTGGCTCTGCAGTTCTAAGCCTCTCTCCTGTTACGGAGACCCAGTACCAAAGAACAAAATTAGCTTATTTAAATCTAGTTACAAAAAGGTATTAGTTCTTGAATTTGTCTTGCTAATTTAGTGCACATATACAGGCTTCTACTTGAAGGTGATATAATGAATGGCCTGTTTGCTATAATTGTTTACTTTGTTTGAATTCATGGCATCCTTTAATATAACATGCTCTATAGTTATTAAAGGTGTGAAGGGCTTCAAGAGTGGTGTTGGCAACAAATTTAATAGGGTGTTGGTTAAGCTTTAAAATGTTTTGAACAAACTGAGGCTCATGCAGTTATTTCTAAGTTATTGCATCTTAAATAAGTCTTCAAGTAACTGTTAAATAGGCTAATAAGACTTATCTGGCCTTCACCATGTTTCTGCTATAAATAGATCTAAAACCAGTCCTTGGCAGCAGGCTGCTTAGCAGGCTTCTGTGTGGCTTTACAGCTAGAGCTGTGTATGTCTGGGAGACCCACCTGGTGAGTAAGCTCACTTCTTAAATGGACCTTTTTTTCAGTGGTGAAAGTAAACAAGTGAAATTCAGAGTCAAGAAAAAGAGGGAAGTGGCTGGATCCGTCTAGCAATTTTAGCTCTTCTGAAATCTTCAAGAGTTAACAGCATGTCATTGCTACCACTGTAATGAGATCAATAAATGGATCCTCAAATATCTAGAGTGTTCTGTTTTTCTTTGAGTATGCTATACTTTACACATGAAAATTCACACAATTTATAATTTCCTCAGTGGCTGAAAAAACACAAGTAAAAATTCGATATGTGAAAGAGCATAGAAGACCACCTGCTCTGAACTTGCTACTCCAGAAGAGTAAACATAAAATATGCATCTCATAGTTTAATTGTATTTGAGCATGTGTCCCAATTTAGAGCACAAGTAAGGTAACTGGAGAGAATATCCTCAAAATTCGCTACAATAGAATGGGAGATCAAATAGAATATATATGAGAGAGAGAACTTAAGAATTGTTTCAGTGGAACAGGACATTGTTTCTATCACTTAAATGATATGGTAGTCATTTGATAAATAATTAGTTCTTTAAAGAATGTATATATAGACTCATTTCTGAATTTGCTTAAAATTGGGTATACATGCATATATAAAAGTGGCTCCAGTGCATCAAAACTGTTCTCTATTATGCACTATGCATACAAACAAAAGATATGTATTTGAGGTGACATACTGTACACTGTAATGTTTTTTTGCAGAGCAACGTGCTTTTTTCTGCACAGTGCAGTGACAGAGGGAGGAATTTCATGAGAGGCAAAGCAGCGGATCTTGATTAACGGTGCCAAGATTTCTATGTTTAACTGCCAGTAGTATTGAAACCTGCCAGTTATATACCGTCTGCAAGCTGTTTTTGCTTTTGTACCTAATGCTCGAATTAGCTGTCATAGCCACTTGCTTGTAAGTATTGGCCTCTTAGAACATTAGGCATGTTTCTGATTTTCAACCTAGTCACACAGAATTTTAATTTCAAAACACAATTACTGAAACCAACAGCTGGAAAACTAATGGTTTTTCATTATGTTAGTGAATTGAAAAATATCGCTGAAAAATAACCAGTATGGCAGCAAATAACAATTTGGACAAACTTTTTTATCTGAATTTCTTTGTGCAGAGAGTATTAGTAATGCACGTGTGCATTTCCACTGAACTTAATTTGTTTGGGTTTTAAGGAGATGGCTGTAGCCTTAATGCCAGCCAATGATAAATAAGCTTCTATTATTCTGTAACAAAACTGTTTTGTAGCATAATCATGGCAAAGACATTTAATACCAATATTTAAAGACAATGGATCTCATAAGCCTTGAACTGCTGGAAAGTACTTCTTTCGCAAATACAGAAGTAAATAAAGAAATGAGTTCGAATAATATTTGAAGAATGTATTATTGGGGTGTTTAATGTGGAACTTTAATTTTTGAACTTTAATTTTCTTTTGGTGTTGTGATAACTGAGTGTCATCTGATGGCTACCTAAGCACCACCCTATCACTCACTCCCCCTCCTCCCTACCATGGAAAAGGGCTCAAGGGTTGAGATAAGGACACAGAGATCACTCACCAGTTATCATCATGAGCAAAACAGACTCAGCACAGGGAGATTAATAAAATTTATTTCCTATCACTAGCAGACTAGAGCAGTGAGAAATTAAAAGCAAACCAAAACACCTTCCCCATCCACCCTCTTCCACCTTGTCCCCCCAAGCAGTGCAGGGAAATGAGGGAAATGTGGCTGTGGTCAGTCCCTGACACTTCGTCTCCACCGCTCCCTCACGGTCACTCCCTGCCCCTGCTCCACGCGGGGTCCCTCCCACGGGATGCCGTCCTTCCCGAACTGAGCCTTGAGCCTACGGGGGATGCCCATAGGCAGCAGCTCTTCAAGCACTGCTCCCACATGGCTCCGTACCACGGGGTCCATCCATCCCCCAGGAGCAAACTGCTCCTGCACGGGTCCCCCACGGGTGGGCGGCAGCTCCCCCCAGACCCCCTGCTCCTATGTGGGCTCCTCTCCGCGGGCTGCAGCTCTGGCCCGGAGCCTGCTCCTGCGGGGGCTTTCCATGGGCCGCAGCCTCCTCCAGGCCATATCCACCTGCTCCACGTGGGCTCCTACACAGGAGGATAGGATGTAGTCTGCCGTATTGCTACTGCATATTATAATAAACTGTCCTCCATACATCTCCAACAACTGAAGTATCTCAAAAATACTACCGAAATGCTTTTCTAAAAGCACAATTAAATGTCCTTTTCATAGTATTCCTGTGCATGAACGATGACCTAAATGTTAGTTTATAAATAAATAATGAACAGCAAAACCCCACAAGCATATGCAATATACAGTCTCCCCAAAACTGGTACACATTTTCTGTTGAAGTCATATTCTGTGCACGTGGAAGCTCTACAGTGTTTCAAGTAATGAAATAGCGTTAAGTGAATATGGTGACCAGAAGGAGTATACGCAGAGTATAGTTCCGTGTATTTAGTTTTAAATGCGTCTCAGATTATACCACTTGGTGTTCTGCAAGGGGCTTCATTTTGTCATGGCCCTTCTGAGTAGCGTTATTTTTAGTTAGATGCACAGACTGTGATTATCTAAACTCTTTTTGTAACCGTGTGTGGTTTTTCTAGATGTCTCTGTCACTGACCTGTGATTAAAACTGGACCACTGGAGAGAGTGCCCAGCTTTGTGTCACTTGATGTAATCATTTGTATCTATGACATTTTGTGAGTTAATGAGAGCAACTTTATTCTGTTTCAGAGACAAAACTATTGGTTGCCTAGAATTTCTACTAGTTGTAATACGTGTTTTGTCCTACACTTTTTATGCATTTGGGGAATTTATTATTGTTAGAATAACTGCTTCTTCATGCTAAATTATTATGATATATTCTAACAAAATTGGAATGCAATCAGTAAAATGCATGTTGTTAGGAGATTAGAATTACGTTAAACTGTTTTCCGAACTCATTAGAGAAGTGTTGTTTCTGAAAGCTTTTTTAAACCTGTATGAGCAGGGCTACATAACTTCTGCTTGCAAACACTGATCTTTCTTAGCTGTTACAGTCTAAGCACAGTACGCTATTGCTAAAATTATTTGCTAAGTTTCCTTAATACCGGTAGCAATAGGGCTATAATTCAGATATTAGAGGCATTTAGAAGCTTTCCCCATTTCTGGATCATGGCTTGCTTTACTCCTGCAGTTAAAATACTTCACATAAATTGAGTTAACACTCATTCAAATAGAATTCTGTGTTGTCTTTTCTAAATACATAGCAGCAAATATAACGTATATCAAGATTATTTGTAGATAATATATGTTTGTACTGAAAATATCAAGCCATCTTTGAAAGAGTTGCATCAGGTTTACTATTTACTACTTAACTGTGGTTAAAGAAATCCCACTTTTAAAGTACCTTTTTTTTTTTAAACTCCTTTCTGTATTGGTTGCCAGTATAAGTATCATTATTCACTAGAGAGAAGGTGAGCCAGTAAAAGAAATTATCTCATTGTATCTATTTTTGATACAGTGAATTCTTTGATACAGTGAATGCAAATAGGTTTCATGCAACTTGCACATAGTTTGGCCTCTAGGTGATCGAAGTATATATATTATGCCTTAGGGGATATACCTCTGATCTTTATTAAAAGGCTAGCAAATAAGTTCAGCTATAAAATCCAGTTGTTTAAATTGCATATTTGTTAATTCTGTCCATGGCTTAGTTTAGGATTGTTCCCACTGCCTCTCCAAAAAGCCTTCTGTAGAGCTGGCAGGCTGAAAGCAATCCAGATATGAGCCAAGTGCTATTGCATGACCTTGACTCCAGGAATTGGTCTTTGATTCTCTTATTTGGCTATATAGACATGAACTACACAGCTTAAAGGTCAATTTCCAACTCCTTACATCTGAATGTACAAAATTATAAGCTGAAATAAATGTTTTAATTGTTGCCTTCAATTACAACTCTGATGTTCCTTACTTTATAGTAGATATGAAACAATTAGGTATGGGTATTTTAAATATTTTCTTTTCAAATTATCTAGACTGCAGGTTGGTGTGATTACAGAGGGAGAATGTAAAGAGATGGTCAGAGTTAATTAAAAAAATAATTAAATTTAGCAAAAAATAAGTACATCTACAAAAGCTAGAGTACAAAAAAGTAGGTATGATCTCTTGAGATCTAATAATAGCAGAAGTATGAAAGAGTGTAACAGTACTGCCGCACATAGAGTACATGGTGCTTCTGTAGACCTTGGAAGATTGTTGTAATACCTCTTACGTTTTACAGTGGCTGTAGTGTGAATTCTCTCCCTTGTGAATTCTCTGGAAAAAAAAAAAGGGAAAGTCAAGAGATGAATTAGGTGATATAAATAAATTTGAGATAGTGTGTATTGATTTATCTAGTCACTTTTTAAGATTTTTTTTTTCAAAGGGAGACTGTGTAATAATTTTATTATTATTTGTTACAATTTTTCATTTGTCTGATATTTCCTTTGTTGGTGGTGATGGTTTTCTGCAAGTGTCTGTCTCACGGTAGTATAACTTAGTATTTCCAGGCCACAGCAATATATAACGTACTTAGCTCCTAATGTTGTTTGAGAAAAGAGGATGACTTTACACAGGCTTTTATCAGAAATGTGTGAGCCATAATACTCCTTTGGACTTTCACAATTCAAGTGAAAAATTTTCTGACAGTTTAATACATACAAATTAGCATACACTTCCCTGAAAACCAACGTGCAAGAAACATACATCATTGTAAATCCCTTTCTATTTGCAGCATAAATTGTTTTAGATAACGATGTGATTTATTTTGCCATATTTCCAATGTTATTTTTAGAAATGACTAAATTCTTTTTATAACAAATATTTTGTAAAATCAGGAGACCTGCAGTGTGGTGGGTATTTTTTAAGATCACAAATGCTCTTTTGAGTGAAGTCTCTTGATCATCCAACCTTAATGTGCTTTGATGTGTTTCATATGGTAGAGTGATCTCAGAGTGAGAACTGATTTCTTTTTGAATGAAACTAAACTGAAAAGTGAGCTCTAAAGGTGCACATAATGCCCTCCAGCTGTTAATGGGTATTTAGTCCATGGGACCAGACTAGAGCGGTTTCAGAGCAAAACCTCTGAAGACGCTTGCAGTGTGAACGTCTGGGTTCTCAATACACTTTCACTCTACCATTCTGTTCCTATTGCACTACAGCTCTTACTAATGTAGACTTATGTTCTGGTACGTAATTTGAAATGATTTTTTGACAGTAGAGGTGTTGCAGAATGTTTGGCTGTCCTATTGAATTTGACAAATGGCTTTATTTGTTGTGTTGTCTTTTTTCTCTTTTTGGATGAAACTATTGATACAGATTGATTTACTGAAACATTTTAGGGCATGTGAATGCAGTAGTAATGAAGTATGTGGGATTGGATAGTAGTTCTATTGCTTTAGGTATCTGAATACTACTATTTAAAGATAGGGGACTATTGCTACTCTGAAGAGAATGGGAAAGGGCAGGGATAACCACCTTTTGCCAGTATTACCTTCACCACAGCTTTACTGTTCCAAGAGGCAAATCACGTGGGGTTGACTTGGTTAGCATGTACTGATTTAAACCTTGTCACATTCTGGTTGTATCTTAAATCAGAAAAACAGAAGTGAAAGTTTCATCATTGATGCTCTATTTATACTGAGCTTGCCCTTTAAATAAAGACAAACCTGTGCCATGTTTTGCATCACCAGAGTTTTTCTTTTTTAAGTGAGACTGCTGTGTGGGTTTGTTCTGGGGTGGCCTTCAGCATGTAGCAGGCTTGCTCAGGGACAATGCCAGCTGCACTCCAAGTTCTTTGTGTTGCAGTGGGCAGGTTCAACAGCAGAGCTGCTCTGTAGGTTGGCTGCTGCTAACTTCTGAAATTTCGTATGGATGAAAGCAAGGAATCAACTGACATCTTTTAAGGTGTGATAAACCAGGATATCTAATTGGTGTGCTGACAGCCAGATCTGACAGTTAAGGGAGATTTATATGGGCCTGAGAAACACTGATACAGGACAGCCCATCCCAAAGTCGGGGATATTACTGTTGGATTGCAGGTGGGTCTAGTGGTATTTATTGGCTGAGCTGCAGCGTCTTGTACTTCTGGTTTAACAGTCTGGCACACCTATCTGGGAATGAAAGTGACACCTGAGAATACAGAAATTGGTCACCTCTTACATAAATACCTTTGAAACTACTCTTGTTGGCTTTTACGAGTGGTAAGGAAGAACTCTCTGTTGTGGTTTAGCCCGGCTGGCAGCCAAACACCACACAGCCGTTCGCTCACCCTCCCCCCTCCCTCTCCGGGATGGGGGAGAGAAACGGGAAAGTGAAGCCTGTGAGTTGAGATAAAGACAGTTTATTAAGACAGGAAAAATAATAACAATAATAATAATAATAATAATAGTATTAATAGTAATAATGTGTACGAAATAAGTGATGCACAATGCAATTGCTCACCACCCGTTGACCGATGCCCAGCCTATCCCCGAGCAGCCGGCCCCCCACCCCGGCTAGCCACCCCTATATATTGTTCAGCATGACGTCAGATGGTATGGAATACCCCTTTGGCCAGTTTGGGTCAGCTGTCCTGGGCCTGTCCCCTCCCAGCTCCTGCTGCACCCCCAGCCTGCTCGCTAGCAGGACAGAGCGAGAAGCTGAAAAGTCCTTGGCTTGGTGTAAGCACTGCTCTACAACAATTAAAACATCAGCATGTTATCAGCGCTCTTCTCATCCTAATCCAAAACATAGCACCCTGCCAGCTACTAGGAGGAAAATTAACTCTGTCCTACCTGAAACCAGGACACTCTCAAACAGACTGTCTCCTTTTCCTGGGATTTTGGAGCAGAGGTGGCTCAGTGCTCCCTCGTGTCCTAGCCAAGCTAGACATTCTAAAAAAGACTACAGAATTTTGTTCTGTTTATCTTGAAGTTTATCTTGGCAGACAGAAATACAGTAACTTTTACCTGATATTTTACCATCGAGAAAACTTGGTCAGGACAGGAGGTTATTCTCATTTCGCCAGGGAAGCTCTTCTGTGCTCTGTCATGTGTGCATGCAGCTGAATTGTACCAGGACAACAGATAATCTCAAAGGCACTCAAGTACATGAGAGGATAGCTTTTGATTTGTGAGGTTCCAGATGTTGGCTGTGATATGTTAAGACCCACATAAACCTGATTATCAACACCGATGTGCAGACTTCATATGTAGTTTGCTTGTCCTGTAATAGCATAACAAAATACTGTAGTTCAATGTACTGTGTACTGTATAGTTAAAATACCGTAGTGTTCCTGGTCTTTTTTTCTTTTTTTTTGTCAGTTTCCTTTCATTTTTGAGAGGATAATGTACAGACAGGTTATGTAAATTATTGGAAATTGATCTGAAATAAGGACACTATATCTTGCAGTCAACCATCTGAGGAACTGAAAAGTGTACAAGTCCATGGGATCTGATGAGATACATCCATGGGTCCTGCGGGAACGGGCTGACATAGTTGCTAAGCCACTGTCCATCGTATTTGAAAAGTCATGGCAGTCTGGTGAAGTTCCCAGTGACTGGGAGAGGGGAAACATAAGCCCCATTTTTTAAAAGGAAAACCCGGGGAACTACAGGCCAGTCAGTCTCACTTCTGTACCTGGCAAGATCATGGAGCAGATCCTCCTGGAAACTGTACAAAGGCATATGGAAAATAAGGAGGTGACTGGGGACAGCCAACATGGCTTCGCTAAGGGCAGGTCATGCCTGACAAATCCAGTGGCCTTCTACAATGGGGTTACAGGATTTTTGGATAGGGGAAGAGACACTGATATCATCTACCTGGACTTGTGCAAAGCATTTGTTGCTGTCCCCCATGACATCCTTGTCTCTAAATTGGAGAAACATGGGTTTCATGGACAGACCGCTCAGTGGATGAGGAATTGGCTGAATGCTCACACTCAGAGAGTTGCGGTCAATGGCTCAATGTCCAGGTGGAGATCAGTAACAAGGGGTGTTCCTCAGGGGTCAGTACGGTGACCTGCACTGTTTAACGTCTTTGTTGGTGATATGGACAGAGGGATCAAGTGCACCCTCAACAAGTTTGCTGATGACACCAAGCTGTGTGATGCAGTGGGCATGCTGGAGGGAAGGGGTGCCATCCAGAGGGACCTTGGAAGGCTTGAGAGGTGGGCCTGTGCGAGCCTCATGTGGTTTAACAAGGCCAAGTGCAGGGTCCTGCACCTGGACTGGGGCAACCCTAAATCCTGAAAGGCACTTCCAGGCACATGAAGGAGAAGAAAATAATCAGGAGTAGGCTTGGGTTCACCAAGGGGAAGCCATGCTTCACCAACTTGATAAATTTCTGAGGTGAAATGACATCCTGATAGATGAGGGAAGAGCAGTGGATATTGTCCATCCACTTAGACTTCAGTAAAGCTGTTGACTTTTTCTCCCATAACATCGCCATAGAGAAGCTGAGGATGTACAAGCTGGATGAGCAGACAGTGAGGTGGACTGAAAACTAGAGGGTAGAGATCAATGGTGCCAAGTGTCACTGGAGGCCAGTAACTAGTGGTGTACCTGAGGGGCCCATACTGGGCCCAGCCCTGTTCTAAGATTAATTATCTGGAGGATGGGGGCACAGCATGCCCTCAGGAAGTCTGCAGATGACCCAAAACTGGGGAGGAGTAGGCCAGAAGGTTGTGCTGCCATCCAGAGGGACGTGGACAGTCTGGAGAAAGGGGCTGTTGGGAACCTCTTGAAGTTGAACAAGAGGAAGTGCAGAGTCCTGCAGGTGGGGAGCTGCCACCCAGCTGGAAAGCAGCTCTTTGGGAAAGGACCTGGTATTCTCAGTGGACACCAAGCTAAACATGACCCAGCAATGTGCCCTTGTGGCAAAGAAGGCTGATGGTATCTTGGGCTGCATTGGGCAAAGTATTGCCAGCAGGTGGAGGGAGGTGATCCTTTCCCTATGCTCAGCCCTGGTGAGACCACCCCTGGAGTGCTGGGTCCCGTTCTGGGTTCACCACTCTTTTCACTGCCAGGACAAGAGGCAGTGGGCACAAACTGGATTATGGGATGCTCCCATAAGTGTAAGTGTAAGAAAACTTTTTTTTTTTTTAAGTCTTTGAGGGTGACCGGGCACTGGCACAGTGGAATCTCTCTCCTTGGAGATCTTCAGAAGCTGCTTGGCCATGGTCCTGGGCAACCTGCTGTTGGTTTCCCTTGTTGATCAGGGGGTTGTACCAGATGACCACCAGAGGTTTCTTGCAACCTCAATCATTTTTTGAGTCTGTGAAATACATGAAAATTCAGATCTGTTTTGTAAATGGGATTTTTCAGATGTTTTATTTAGACCTGTTTTTGCTAACAGAATCTTTTGTCCTTTAACATGGACAGACAGTGGAGTTATGCTTTCATATCTTTGTTTTAAGCTGATTTAAGTAAGAAGTGCTTCTGAAAGAGGTGATACTTCCAGTGACCAGCAGAGAATTGAAAACTGACTCTTACATTTAAAACCAGTTCTTTGTGATGGGTTGTTTTCCACTAGGTACATCTCTTACTTGTCGCACTCCTGAGGCCACACAACTGCCAATGCCAATATAAAGGACCTGACAGAAATGCGTGTCTGGAAGGACAGTTTCCTCATTTGATGAATTACCTGCATAATGGTTCAGCTTAAAGAAATCATCAAGCTGTAGTCCAAGTGGCAGCCGGAGTCATTTTTGGAGTCTCCCCAACCTTTTTCTGCTCTTGAAAAAGGTCCAGAGGTGCAGCAGACCACAGGAAAGAGTCATTGAAGTCTGGCCAAAATAATCTGCTTGCATGTAAATGAGCTGCATACTTGCCTAGCATGGAAAGCTGTTTGCTTATACAAATTCATGATAAGTTTTATATATATGTATATATGTATATATATATAATTGGTACTATTTGGTTTTAACCTGATATGGTACTTAACTTACATTTAAGTTATTGTAAGGCATGTATTAAAATATTTACACTTTTGCAGGGGTTGTTTCTAGATCTACATAACATTTTGTATTGTGTTCATTTGTTCGTTATGTGATGCAGTGAGGGCAGGAACTATGCTTTCAAATAAAATGAAAGCATTTGTTATCTGTATTTAGGTGTGAAGTAGTAGTCTGAGCTGCAACATAAAAATTGTTAAATAATTCAACACAGTGTATTTTTAGACTTGTTAAATATCATAGTACCAAATCATGCATAAACATTGTATTATCAGCTTTGCTAATAATATATCCAGAAATAACCTTTTAATTGTAATTTCTGGATAGCTAATTGGCTAAATATGCCATGGCCGTGAATTGTTTTATTAATATTTAAGCTATGTTTGCTAAAATCCTGAGTAGCACTTGCAAAAGCTGCATGTCAGTGGTGGAAGAGAGTTACAGAGGCACGGAGATGGTAAAAGCCGCAGATACATGCAGAACCTTGAATTTACATTTCAAAATCTCTTTTTAAAACAGTCTCGTAAGTATGAAAATACACTTCTCATGGGTAAGCCAGTTCAGTACTCGTGTCTTAAAGCACCAGAAGCCACACAGAACTGACCAACATCCTCCAGAGAGGATCTGGATGTCCTGCAGGTGTTAATCTTGTTTGAACTTGCTGATAATTGTTTGAACAGTGGAGATTCACAGCTTCGTAAGTTTGTTGTGTGGTTGTTTTTTTAACCGCGTCGCTTACAGAGCTATGAACAACATGCACTGATCAGAAACAGTTGGTGAAGAAGAAATTACGTGCTAGAAAATTTGGCTCCTGTGGCTTGCTTGTTCCTGCCTTGAGGAGAAAGCCTTGTCCTTTTTGCAGTAGCTGCATGAGAATGGATTGAAGGACCGTCAAACATGACATATGGGCATAGATTCAGTGTGCCCTGCATTTGATTTTAGATAGTCTGTTCTGTGTTTGGAAGGAGAACAGTTGTTTAGAGGCTTCTGACAGCTAATAGTAGATTCCTCCTCCTGCAGTCTGTCCAATGTATAACCTTCTGTCTGGTTGCTCTGGGGAAGGAAAGTTGCTGGGAAAGCAGTCAATCTTGGAAGACGTCTGTTCAGATATATTTTTTTTTTGTGCCTTGTATTGAATTATGAAAACTGTTGAACTTTGTCATTCAGTCACAGTTGCAGTGTTTAATGACATCGGTATGGTCTCTGTTGATCTTAAGATACAAAGGAAGATGCCATGTGTAAGGCAAGCAGTCAGCTGAAAATTTGAAAATAATGCATTTCCAGGAACTGTAGTTGATTACCTGTGACTAATGGGTTTTTCTTGTTTTTCACTTCCTTGAGTGTTTAGCTATTATGGAGAACTTCTTAATAATATTACAAATATGTTGAATATATGGGAAAAACAATATACTGAAACTGTAGGTCTTGCTAATAGGAAGTGCCTCCATTAATAAGGTAAAGTTACTCAATTACTGAAGGAGTTTTATCTAAAGTTTTCTAGAGCATATGGGAATTTTGAGTGCTGTAATGTTAAATAACAGAAGAACTGTCACAGTTCCGTCAAACATCAGGACCATACAGAGGAGAAGAATTTTAAGAGCTTGTTATGAAGTTCTCCTATATAATAGGAGAATAATTAATAATATTAATTATTCTATATAATATTAAGAAAGTCTGAGCAGATTGTAATCTGTTGCTTTTGTTGACAGCTCTGTTTGTTTTCTTAACTTTCAACATAACATTTGCAAAATGTAAGAGTGGAAATCTCTGAGAAAAGGAGCATCATCCACTTGTATTTTATTTTCATCAGAAAATTTGTGACATCCATTTCTCTTCCTTGTGTGTGAAAAGCACAGGAGCTAGCTTTTTCTCTGTTGGTGAATATCAGAGGGCTACTTAAATTCCGAATAAGAACCTCCATAAACTGCTGTTTTCTCACCCCAGAGTTGTCTTACTGGTCTCAGTAGAGCAATTGGGAACTTAATTTAGGCATATTATGATGCGGCTTTAGAATGTTCATTTTTTTAGAGAACTGTATTAAAAAGGGGGGGATTCTGCTATATAATGTTGGTAGATAGCAAGTTTCTCTACGCTCTGCATTTCATTCCCACCCCTTCAAAAGAATCATAAGGTAAAGGACCAGCGTCCACTGCAGATTTATTCTGTTACTGGTACGGAGGCTTTACCTGGGGAGAGGGAATATGATAGATACCAAGGTATCATTGTGCTACCATGTGCTGTTGTGAATAGGTAGGCATATCAACATAAAAACATAGCTGGTTTTCAGAACCTTTAACGTGCCTTTGCTGTAAGAGTTTCAGAAATGAGACTTCAGTGGTACTCAGGTAATGATTATTTTTTAAATCTTGCCGACGGACTTAAATAACTATCAGGTGTTGTAATCGTCTAGATTCTTAATGTATTCTGCTGTTTCCTTTCCACTCTCCGTAGAGGTTTGTTTGTTTGTTTGTTTTTAACTTAAATTCCATTCCTGGCATTTTTAGATAAAGATCTAATGCACAACATAAAGTATTGATTAAAATATTGTGTAGGATTGTCTCTGGTAAGATTGTGATCTGAAGCTAAACCTTTTTCGATAGATCTGTAAGACAGATAGGGAAACAGAGGAGATAGGACTTAACTTTACATTCTAACCAAAAATCCAAATCTACTCTTGACTAAACACAATACAGTCTTTTTTATAATTCATGAATATAGACTTTGCAAAACAAGAATGGGCTCATTGTGTTCCTTTTTAGCTCATAATTTGTAGATATGGAGTTTTCCATGTGCTAAAGACAGTTATTCTTGAAAATTGCACAGCGGTAATTGCCAGGGGGCATGGTAAATTTCAGTAACACGTTGAGTTTGCAGTTTTATTGGGATTTTTTTTAACTTTTGTGAAGAAACGAGAAAATTTATGTACTTGTTCTGTTTTTACTAATCCGTAGACTTTAGCTAATGGGTGAAAAGAGTAAAGAAAGTAGAAAAGCTAATGAAAGAGGTTTTATCATTTGATGGGCTGACAGGAGTTATCAAAGTCAATTTTTTTTTCCTGGTCTTTGAAGCTAAATTTTGAGGCACTTCATAGTCGAGAGCAATTTTGTGTCTTTTAGCAAACTTAAGATCTGTGACTGGTGAATTTTGCTCAGGTATGACTTTTACAGGATGGATTAAAATGTTGTGTGATCAGCAATTTCATTGTGGATATATATTGAAAGCGGCTCTGAGAAAGACCTGGGGGTGTTGGTTGATGAGAAGCTCAACATGAGCTGGCAATGTGCACTTGTAGCCCAGAAAGCCAACTGTATCTTGGGCTGCATCAAAAGAAGGGTGGCCAGCAGGGCGAGGGAGGGGATTCTGCCCCTCTGCTCTGCTCTCATGAGACCCCAGCTGGAGTGCTGCGTTCAGCTCTGGGGCCCCCAGCACAGGAAGGACATAGGTCTGAACGAGTCATGAGAGGAGAGTCATGAGTGTTGGAGCTCCTATCCTATGAAGAGGCTGGGAGAGTTGGGGTTGTTCAACCTGGAGAAAAGAAGGTACCAAGGAAACCTTTTAATGGTTTTCCAGTCCCTTCGGGGGCTTACAGGAAAGCTGGGGAGGGACTCTTTGTCAAGGAGTGCAGTGACAGGACAAGGAATAATGGCTTTGAACTAAGAGAGGATAGGTTTTGATACAAGGAGGAAATTCTTCACTCAGAGGGTGGTGAGGCACTGGCACAGGTTGCCCAGAGAAGCTGTGGATGCCCCATCCCTGGAAGTGTTCAAGGCCAGGCTGGATGGGGCCTTGGGCAACCTGGTCTGGTGGGAGGTGTCCCTGCCCATGACAGGGGGGTTGGAACCAGGTGGTCTTTAAGGTCCCTTCCAACCAAAGCCATTCTGTGATTCTATATATACTTCTGATCGTTATCAAATTTATTATCAGCACACAAATTATTAGGGTTTTCTCTCACTGTCAACCCACTACACAAAATGTTTTTGTTCTGGTATGCTACAATAATTAAGATATGTAACTTTAATGTAGCAAAAGTATAACCATAGGCATTTGTATTTTATGAAAGAGTGGATGTAACTGAAAACTTAAAATTTATACTGATCCTTTTATCAGGCTTTTTCTTCAGATTGAAATAACTCTATCTGGTAACTTTTTGTTGTTACCATTTTAATGTTGCCATGAATTAATTTGCATGGTTAGGCTATGCAGGATAAGAATTCCAGTAGAATTAACTATAGAAGGATGATCTGATAACTATTTAATGCGGGTTCAGTAACTCAGTTTCAGATACACTTAATTTTCAGAGAAGAAAACTAGATTACAAAAGTCTTCACAGAAGATTTGACTCGAAAGTATTGGAATTTCTTTAGCATACAGCAATTTTAACTCTGTGTGTCTGTGTGTGTATAGATAGACAGATATGTAAAACTGATGATGTACTTACTCAACTACCTCAACTGAAACTCCATGGAAGCGCTAGATCCAGCTTGGATATCTCCTTGAAATTGCTGTTATTTTGAGTGTTTCAGTTCCTATATTGGTTTTTCCAAGGAATTGGAAATAGGAATTCCCTGTGGTACACAGAAATCACTGTTCTAAATATGTTGTCACACGTTGTTCATTTTACTATAAAATCTAGTTTAGTGCTATCAGTCTAATAACATTTCCATCTGCAGGGATGTTTCTGAGCTTCTAATGAAGCCATAATTTGTTATAGAAATTATCTGGGTATGGCAGAGACACTAATCTAAGTTGGAAACTAGTGCATTCAGCCGAGGTATGAACAAAACTCTTATTCTGATAGTTATCTGAACAAGTAGTCTTTGTATCTAGATGACTAAACAGAAAACAACCTGGTTAAAATCCCGTTTTAATTCAGATACTGTAAGATGTCAAAGATACTTTCTGACATCTTTTTTTGTTTGTTTCTGTTGCTCTGTATTTGCCATCACTCTTTGATTTTTATCCTTAGGCAGGTGTACTAGTAACCTACAATAAGTTTCTCTCCTGCTGTCATTTCCATGCTAGGGCTGTGATCCCACTTGTTGCCTTGCTCCTTTCTCTCAGGATCCTCAGTTGCATCTTGCAGCTGCTGCAGTGAAAGCTGTCCCCGACCTTTGTGAGCTCTTCCATGTTTGTAAGCATGGGGTGTCAACAGCCCGTTTCCCCTTGTTGGTTCGTTGATCACCTGTGTCAGGAAGTTATCATCAGTGTACTGCAGAAACCTGGAGTGCTGCACCCTGCTGGTTTGTCCCACCAGCAAATACAGGGGTATTTAAAGAACACAGTGAGGACCGGGGTCTGCAAACATGGGTCTCCTTCCAGTTCTCTGAAGAAGGCCTCATCTACTTTTGCCTGACCAGGCTGTAGCAGGCCCCCACCACAACGTTGCCCATATTGTTTGCACACTGATCCTGACCCATAATCTCTCACCTGTCTCCTCGTCAGTCCCAAGGCAGAGCTCCACGCATAGAGGCCAGCTCCCCCTTCCTAATGAGCTTGTCCCCATCCTTTGCAGCACTCTACTTGTGTGTGCCAGCCCACCACATCTTGTGAAGCAAATTAGATAGTATCACTGCAAGTGCAGCAGACTTCTGATTCTTTGTGTTTGTTTCCCTGTAGTGTGAGTTATCATACAGGCACTTAAGAGAGGCAGCTGGTTGTGGTGATTACCCAGGAAAGGTATGAGCACTGTCCCTGTGCTGTCGTGTGGGTACTTCTTCTTTATGAAGCTTGAAATTGGTCTCTTTTAGCCTTCACACTCATTACAAAGTCTCTTTGGTCCATATCATCCTGCTCACCGGGCTTGCCAAATTGGTCCTTTGTTGGCTATTCACTGGTCTTTGTTTCCCTCCTCCAACATTCCTAGCTGGCTTTTGTCCTACCTGGGTGCATCCTGCCTCTTCCTTGCAGACCTTGATCCTCAAAGAGGATCCCATGCTCCTAAAAGCCCAATAAACCCCTGATGCCAACTTCAGCTGCACAACGGGTTGCCCAGTTAGTGTGACTTAAAACTCCTACATGGGTGTTTGAAGGCAATAAATACAAACATAAGCTTTCAATAAAGTTTTGGAGTTTGTTTTATGATTTTCACTTGTACATGTTTCACCCAAATTATTGGGTGTCAGGTATTTTTATATCTTTACAAGTAGGGCTGTACAGTTACTTGAAACCCCTGCCAAAAGGAAGTTGCTTTCTGTGGTTAAACATACCTTATGTATTCTCTGTGAAATATAGAAAGTATTTTCCTTTCTTTTTTCTCTCTCTTTAAATGATTTTGACTAGGAAAGCATAATGAAGAAGAAATATTGCGGTAGTTTGGTTTCCTCTTCCCATCCTCCCTGCCAGCTCTTTTCTCCTTGCTCCCTTTTTCTAAATGTTGCCTTTCTTAGCAGTTAACTTCTGGCTCTGGTTTGGATAGTTCTAATTTGTCTAAAAATATGGGTGGGCTTAAATTGTAGTGAAATATCTAATATAAAGCAGGAAAGGTGCTATGGTAGGATTCCGTAGCACGTGTTCATACATGCTCAGTGCAGAAGTAATTGGCAGTTTGAACTTTTGTTCAAATCTGTAACCTTGCTGTTGGAATACTTAAGATTTCTGATAACTCTGAGAATGTGCTTGTTCAAAAATAGCTATATTAAATAGATAAATTCAGTTTTTCTTGCTTGTTCAAAAGACAGGGAAGTTGGTGGGATATGTGCTTCATCCTCCAGAAGTGTATTGCCTAGAACAAAGCTGGAAGCTGCATTTATTTCTGCTTCTGGATCCTTTCTGGTGACAGCAGGAGCTTGTGGCAGCCAAGCAAGCTAAACATGGGAATCCTTCAAAGAGGCAGCAGCAAGTAGCAAGTTGCTTACTGAACAGTCTCCTAATTCTTTCTTTAGGGTTTCTACTAGTGTCAGTAGATTTATTTTTATTTATTTTTTAAGACCATTAGCACACAAGTAGTTCGATATTTTGAGACAGCAACTTGAGGGAATGACTTTTATCCTGTGGTCCAAAGCAGAGACCACTGCAGTTATGACTGCAGTTGAAATCAATTCTAGTTCAATCTGAAAGAACCTTTAGACTTTGTGCTTGTCGGTGTGATGGTTTGTAATGGAACAAACTAAGATCTACTCGTGGACACAAGGTGTTGCTCATCTGCCCTGTTTCACTATTCAGTCCTTGAATAAAATAAGTGAAGCTGTTGAAATGCCAGACTCTGTTCCTGGCCTGGACAATGAATTCAATTTCTTATTCTTGTCAGTCTTGTCAACCCAAAGGTCAAATAATCACTTGCAGGAGTGTGGATTTTTTAGTGCATGCACGTTAAATGAGTTGGAGTCATTACTCTGATCCATACTAATTTCACAATTCCAGGAATAGGTTGGTTGTTGGTTGGTTGGTTGTGGTTTTTTGTTTGTTTGTTCGTTTTAAAAAAAAAAAGGCAGTACTAAAAACCTTGTCCTCTCACCACACAGGTAGTTAGCATCCCTGTGCTGTCCCACACCAGTACTGGCACAAGCATTAGTACAGCTGTGTCTCTGAGCTGGCTGAGAAATTGATCCAGGCAACGTTTCCTTTTTTGTAATAAAAAAGGAAGAAAATTAAGTGTGTTTTGTAAGCATTTGGCTTTATATTTAGTTCTCTCTGGAAGGTTATGAACACTTCTATTAAATGTTTAGTAGTTAGAAAAATAATGTGGCTTTTTTCAGTAACGAAATTGTGAGATGATCATACATTACATTATGTTGTGTGGATTAATAATTGTCTTGTAGGTAATTATAGTTAATTGTGTTGTAGTTAATGAGATATTTTGTATCATATAGCCTTTTTAATGACAGCATCATGGTAAGGAGTGACCTTTAAATTAGCACGTGAAGAACTGAGCTTAAAATTCACGAACAATTGTTTTCAGGAAGCTGGTCTCTCCTGTTTAAATGTTCAGCTTATTTTTTACATATACAAACAGCAGTAGTTAATTTTCCTACTAGTGTAACAGTATGCCTTCCAAATATCTAGTAAGGTGAAGAGCCCTATTTAGTTTAAAAGGTTTTTAAAGCTTTGGCTTTGTCCAAGACATCTTTATTTTTTGAAATTAGTGAAAGATAACTTCTCTAAACAAACTACTAAAAAGCCATTTGTTCAAATTTTAGAGAAAGGCTGAACTAATACAAGTAGAATAGATTAATGTATTTCAATAGATATATCTAGGCTGTTGAAATGCAATCTATTAAAAACAAAAGCTGACTATGAACAGTAGTTTATATGCATTAAATATATAGAAATACTTTTATCAAGAACTACTATTCAGAAACCTAACAGATCCAGATGGTGAAGAGAAACTACATATTTTCTGTGACAGATTTTTCATTCCAGTATGTTGCTGAAAGCTTCAGATTTCAAGAGGTAAGAATTCATTCCTTTGTCCCCTGGAGAGAGAATTCAGCAGCCTTCTATAAATAACATAACCAGGAAGTTTTTTCCCAATATTCAGCTGAATGTTCTTAATAAATCCCATTAATCCTTCCATAATTTAAAACGTTATGAATCACTCTAAAGGCTGGTGATTTGAGTCATAAATTAGATTTCTGACATACTGGAAGTCTTCCAACATGTTTAAAAGAAAACCTCAAATATTTATGTTTTCCTTCACTTCATATATGATCTTGGTGACAACTTAGGACATTTAAAACTAATCTGCATTCTTCTGAGATGTACAAGAGAGACTTTCTTTTCAAGGTACTTTTCATTACACATGAAGGTGTTTGGCAATTCAGAGGCCAAACTCAAGAAAGAAATACAGTAAGTTGTCTGTCTGGATCAAGATTCTTAGGATAAGTTACCTTCACTGATCAGTGCCACACCAGAGAACTTTCTCATTCAGAAACTTGGTCTCTCTCGCAGACCTCAGTAACTTCTGTGTATTGGTTTCAAAGGGTCTTATAAATTTGTATGCACGCAGAAATAGCTTTAAGGCCATCATTTTTTTAAGTGACGGCTAAACTGAACTGAGTATTTGTTTTGTTTTGTTTTGTTTTTCTTTTTAAGCAAAATTCAAATATTGAGCTGTAATAATTTTGAACTTACGAGAAATTCTGTTTAGATTCAGTTATTGCTTCTGTGGGTGATACTGATTTCGAGCACCTGTGTATGTTTTAAAAACATTGTTTTGCTTGACTATTCCCTCCGAGATCTTTAAGCATTACTGTTTTGAAGTTGTTTTGTTTTGTTTTGCCATACAATGGCTCATCCGTAATGATTGAACACTAATACCAAATCTAAGAACCCAATTATGACTCCCAAGAAAATCCTCCAAACCCCTTTTGAGTTACAAACTTCGTCAAATCCTAGCAATAACCGCTCATCTCCTATTGTCAAAGAACAACAACAAAGCTTTTGAAAAGTCTTCCTCAAGTTGATACATAGAGAAATTTTCAAGTCTTGAGAATTAACTGTTGTGTGATGGTGGCAAATGGGATGGGAGTTTCATGGGGAAGAAGGAGGCACTCAAAGAATTTCTGAACCTTTTCCATACGTCACCATGTACAGATGATAAGCTTTTAAAGCCACATGTTGTTGCATACACATAACAGCAGAATGTAAAGGTTATTTCCATCAAAAGCGGTCAGTTTTTCTATTACTTCTGTAATGGCCTATGCAAGTTATTTGTACCTTTCTCTGTTGTTAGGAATATATGGGAATCTTCTGATTTACTGAGTGATTGATTTTTAAACACAATAGTAGTTTCAAGGCAACTGGATTAGCAGTGTTGTATTCCAGTCAATGAGAAAACCACTTCCATCGGTCACATCTGCTAGGGCTTCCCTCTTGCTTTCCTTTTTCATAGTTTAGGTTGCTGGTTTCTTCAAAACAGACAAAATGATTATAATGTGATAAATGTCAATTATTCCATAATGGACTAAAGAAGAAATGAAAACAGTGCATTCAAAGAGGAAATAGTGAAAGAAGTGAAGGTTTCTCATTAGTCAGATTTGGATTAGTTGTCTGCCAGGTTATTTTAAAAGAAAAAATATTAAATTGAAGTGTACTGATAAAACTGGGCTTTTTTTTTTTTAATGCAACATTTGGGGATAGTGGCTGCAGATGAGTATCTGAGCATCATTCAGAAAAAGAAAAAAACAACAAGGGCTCATAGTGGAAACGACAAACTTCTAAATTCGGGATGCACCATTTCCACTTAAGAATGGGAAAATCAGTAACAAGCCTTTTGGGTAAGCTCGGGCTGATTGGCTGGAAACAACAGAAGAGAAGAATCCAGCTGTCTGCTGGATGCTGAATTCAGCATCCAGGTGGCCATCTGATGCAGGTGTGGAGAAGCCAAGTGCAGGATATACCAGGCACAGTATTTGCAGAGAAGAAAGCATTATGAGCATCATGCCACCTTTTGCAAAGACTTCATCACAGTTCTGGTTGCTTCTGTTAAGTAAAATTTAGACTGCAACAGATGCAGGGAAGAGATTCTGAAACAAGAAGACCCATCATTAAAAGGTGCATTTTGTGAGGCTTGGCAAACTCAGTGAGTGAAAGAGAGAGAAGGGGGAGTAGTATGTAAGCTCAGTTTTGTTAGAAAAACTAATGTACGTATAGTGGCCATTAAGAATCGAAACACAGAAACTTAAAGTAGAATGACAGTGCAGGAGAGGGGGAAGTGTGAGAGTTTTCCCTTTTGGGAGCAGTTGATGCATGTAAGCTCACCTGAAGGCATAATTTCATGAAGGATTTTTTGGCAGCATGGGTTGCTGATATAGTCTCATTTTTTCTGAATTTGCTCTGTGCTATGTTTTCTCAAAAACACTGGTATTGTGGGAAAAACTATGCACAGTGGAGCCAACTATATGTGTGTATACCAAAGACTTTCTCATTTACATGTGTTCCCTTGGTTCATTGCATGATTGTGAGTATGCTGTGTTGGTGCAGGAATGGGGGCTGGGGGCTGGAGGCATGTGTGAAGAACCATTGTGGTCTGAGATTGCATTCATTTTTTTGTGGTAGCACTGCTGCCATTTGTTCCTGGTTTTGGCTTTGTCTTGTCTTGCTTGCCCCAGCTCTTCATGTAACCATGACTGAAGCCACTTCAAGGAACTGCTGTGGATGAAAAGTAACACTGGAAAAAGAAAAAAATAAAAAGTGGTTTGTGGGGGATATTTGAGTGGTTTTTGTTTCGTCTTTGATCTGGTTCAGTGTAATCATACCAAGGCTGTTTCAGGACAACACAACAGCTAAAAGGGTTGCTGTCTCAACCAGTGCTGCTGCTAAAGGAATGCTGGTAAAGCCATGGCCCGAGATGGAACGAGGCCTGGTAGCACGGATGGGATAAAAAGGCAAATCTCTGAATGGGGAAGCAAAAAAGTAATGACCATTGTCCCTGTCTGATGAGACTGAAGATACTCAACAACCTTTGTCTATTCTTTAGGAGCCAAATCTCCAGTATTTTAATACGCTCTCTTTTGTTAAGGTGATCGAAGTGCTCCTTTTAACACACAAGTTCTTTCTTGCTGTTTTTCTTCTCACCATTCAGTTATTTCATGTCTAATTCGTTTTTTGTAAGTGTTTTCCCAGGTTTCCTTCACTGCCTCCTGATCTAGTGCACTAGATATTTCTTCACAGAAAAAAGAATTGCTTGGATATTGAAGGCATCTGTTAGGAGAACAGCGTCAGGGGGGTTTGGAGCACTTTTGAGCTGATGCTCTTGATTTATCTGCTGGTGTTTTGCATATTTCTGTGAATGGTAACAGAATCTTAGAGCACAAAAATAAAAGTTTGGAAATTTTGGCTACATACTTGTATTACAGTCAGTATTTCCAGAGGGAACTCACTAGTGAAAAAAGCTCTCTTTATCCACCACCCCCATCCCCATTCAAGAAATAGATTTTGTGCTTTGAGTACCGGTCTCCACCTGCCCTAAATCACTTCTTGTGTATGATGTAGCTTCTCACTTGCCTTGAGGTGAACTGGAGAGAGCAATGAGAATCATATTTCTTGAGTTCTTTACCAATGCAGGGACAAGATACTTAATCTCAGTTTAACAAACCAAAAGAAAAAGAAAAAAAAAAACCAGCACCATTTTCTGAGGTTCTTATAACTGCTTTTATCTCAATTAAGAGAATATATCATTTTTGGCTTGTGTGTGCTTAGTACATGCACGCCTTAGAAATAATTTGGGGTTTGTTCTTTCATCTAAGCCGTCCATGGGACACTTTATTGAAGACTGAGGCTGCCAGCATAGATTTTTAAACAACATACTTATTGAGGAAAGTGCAAGTAGTGTGCACTTACTAATCTTGCAGGAAAAACAAATTACTAGTGAATCTCTGGAAACAGATTATCAAGGAAGAAAACTAAAAGCAGAAGCCCTAGAGACAGGATCCTGAACTCATTCAGAAGGCTATTTAGGAGTTGCTTGAATTCGAGGCCTTGACCTTTTGCTTGCTAATGACCTTTAATGAGTTGACAAATTAGGGTATAAAGAAAGATCTGATGACAGGCTCTTGCAGGGGCTGTTCTGTGTGGTAACTATTGCTTCTGTTTAAAACAGTCATACTTCAGTATCTTTCAAATGTGAACTTGAAATTATCTACTGTAATCTTGCACTAAAACCCCTTCCATCTTCTTTATCTACCATGTGGCTCATCCTGTGGGAGCATGCCCTTCTCAAGCTTCCCAGCAGCTAATGTCTGATCTTGTTCCAAAAAGCTTATAGGCCTTAACAAAGTACACCTACTATTACTATTTCTGCTACAGCTGCAGCTTTTAGAGCAACTCTTTTAAGACCATGAAACTGATTACTACAATAATCACTGAAAATACAGTTTTGCTTGGATGTATGCTGTGTTGAATAATTATTTGTAAATGGTTGTTTTCAGGGGGTGAGGAAGGGGGTTTAAAAAATAAATTAAATTAAAAGAGAGTAACATTGTAGTATGGTTTTTGATAGCAACAAGTAGATGTCAACACAAAGCTTATTGAGCATGTTCCTTCAGAGGTCCCCTCCAGCCTAAATTTTTCTATGGTTCTGTATGTACAATGAGGAAGAATTTACAAGGATAATTGTGCATTAAGTATGACTTCTGAAAATAAAGGGTACTGTAGTCTATGTGAGCATAAAAATATATTCTGAGTTGCTTGTGCATGAATAATGTTATTTATGTCTGGTGCTACAATTTTTACTTCATGGTGGTAGAAAAGATAATCTACCAAGCATCTTACCTCTGTGTTTGCAAACTATATATACGTTAAAGACATTGTTACATATCAGCACCTTTTTATTGCATGGTATGTATACCTGAGAGATTTTACAGATAGACAGAGATATACCTCATATATTAAAAAGTAGAATAATAGATAAATTAATTGCTTTTTTTTCCTGATAAGAAATAAAATTTAGGCCACAAACATTGTTTCTGTTGATATAGGTCACAGATCTGTTAAGGGTAGTTTATCCCCCTTGCAGGTTGGCTGTAGAAAAAAAAGACATGATAGTGAAACAGATCTCTTTCTGCTGGTGTATTGCTTTTATAGTAACAAAAACATATAACTAAGCTTCTGAATTATACAAGGGAATCTTAAAATTGTAAGTAAATATTTTGTTCAGTACGTTGCATAAATTCTAAGCATACCCTAAGGTTTTCTTGGGGAGTGTTTCACTTGCACAAGCACTGTAGGAGGTACTCCTCCTGTAGTTTCCTATGGAAGAAAAGAATCAGTTAAGAAAAGGGGAGAGAGAAAAAGGCTGCAGGCTGCTACTGTCTGCCTTTTTTTTTCCTTTTTTTTCTTTTTTTTTTTTTTCCTTCCTATGGGGTATATCTGCCAACTTTTTGGATCTGAACACAACTGTGTGGTGGTGTTTCTAATTTCAGTTTTTATTTGTTCCCTTGCCATGTCAGATAAGGCTTCAAAGAGAGCTGAGAAAGTGGGAAGTGGGCTCTAATGACTCACTGATGAGGGAAACACTGCTGGAAGGGTAGTAGGTCATACGGGGGACCATGACTGGGTTTCTGGTCTATGCTTGCAGCCACTGTTTCTGCCTGGAGTTGTACTGAATTCTGCAATGGAAAGACAGAGTTAGAAGTTAGCTCTGAATGCCTAACTAGCTCCTACAGTGCACTGCACTGATATGAGTGTGCATCCTGTAGTGTGTTCCCCTACCGCAGCTGAGGTATTTCTACATCATATAACAGTACTCTAAGTTACTAAAGTTTTCTTGACAATTGTTTTCATTGAAGTTATTACTCCCTATGAGCAGTAGCTTGCTTAAGCCTTTAAAAAAGAGTTTGAATATTTTTAAACTTTAATAATAATTTCTTATACATCTTGGTTTATCATTTAGGTAATATTCTTGAAAGTCTTTAAATGCTATAATTTCAAAAATGCCTACCATTTCCGAGTGTTTTATTGACTTTAGTTTCACTGTTTTTAAAAACCTGTTTCCAACCCTACCACCTTCCTCAGTAGCCTTTCTTCAGTTACTTTATGATTTAGAGAATTGTTAGAAAAGAGCTCTACATCATACTCAAATATTAAGTAAGCACCATGATTCAGTACTTTTGAAGGAGTTTAAATGATCATGTCCCACTGAAACGAACATGAGGATGATGTAGACTTGTGGGTTGGGTTTTTTGTGTTTTTTTTTATTTGCTTCTGCATACTTTAGAACCACAGGTTTGGTTCTCTCTGCATTCTTTGTTCTTTGTAATTCTGTTGGATTGATATTGGAGAGTATCTTTTACAAGCTGTGTTCATACTGAGCCGAGATTCAGTGAACCACTGTATTATACTTTGTTCTTTTGTATGTTTTATTATGAAGCTGAATTAAATACAGACTTGTCATACGAGGACAGGCTGCGAGAACTGGGCCTATTTAGCTTGGAAAAGAGAAGACTGAGGGGAGACCTCATCAGTGTATATAAATATCTGAGGGGAAGGTGTCAAGAAAGTGGAGCCAGTCTCTTTTCATAGAATCATAGAATATCCCAAGTTGGAAGGGACCCACAAGGATCATCGAGTCCAACTCCTGGCACCACACAGGTCTACCCAAAAATTCAGACCATGTGACTAAGCACGCAGTCCAAACGCTTCTTAAACTCTGGCAGGCTTGGTGCAGCGACTACTTCCCTGGGGAGCCCATTCCAGTCTGTGACAACCCTCTCAGTGAAGAACCTCTTCCTGATGTCTAGCCTGAACCTCTCCTGCAGCAGCTTGACACCATTCCTGCGGGTCCTATCACTGGTCACTAAGTTGTGCCCAGCAAGAGGATGAGAGGCAATGGGCACAAACTGAAGCACAGGAGGTTTCAGCTCAATATGAGGGGGCACTTCATAACTGTGAGGGTGACAGAGCACTGGAACAGCCTGCCCAGAGAGGCTGTGGAGTCTCCTTCTCTGGAGATATTCAAAACCCGCCTGGATGCCGTCCTGTGCAACGTGCTCTAGGTGATCCTGTTTGGCAGGGGGGTGGGACTAGATGATCTCCAGAGGTCCCTTCCAACCTTGCCCGCCCGGTGATTCTGGGATTGTTTTCTAAGATACGACCTGGTCAAGCATACCTGTGATAGAAGTGTTGCCACTTAGGAACTCAGTTTTGTGACTTGTACTGGGATATGTAATTTTCTAAAGAAGTATCAGATCTTCAACCCAAATGTTCTTCTGTGCCACTGTCACAATAGTGCCGTATTTTAAATTTTCCTTTGAGAATAAAATAAAAAATGTCTCTCCAGTATGGCCAGTGATGGCTTTCTGAAAGTGGATGCCCTCGAAGCCAGTGTGCTATTTACAGAGATCATCAATCACCCTTTCAAGCTGCAGTTCCATGTGTAAATGAGCTGATACAGTGGCTAATTGCAGGCTTAATTAATCTTGGAAGTACTTAATTTTTGAAAGATATTCACTTTATTCAAAGTGAAAATTAAAGGAAGAGTGTATGTCTTTAAATGAGCAGGGATGAATGAAATGAGGACGAGATTTGTCTTTAGAATGTGGTCGTGATTTGCTTTATTTCCAATAATACTTTTAACTTGGATACCACTGTTTTTAAAACATTGACCACATTAGTTCAAAGCAGTGTTGTCTGCTGCTCAGCTAAGCGAGTGCATAGCCTCTAAATGGGAAAAAAAATGAGAAAAGAAAAAGTCTGGATATATATGTCTTTTCTTACATGACTTTGTCTGTATACACTAACACTATCTTAATGTAACAAGCTGACAGGTTTTTTTTATATTGATTTACATTTAAGATGTAAAATGTAAAATTTAACATGTTGAATAAGAGACAAATGTACTGCATGCTTCAGGTTCTTAATAGCTAAGCTTTCTTAAGTAAGAAGGAAAAAGCCTTAGATTCTTAAATGAAAGCTCACTTGTAAAGGAATACTGTATTCACCAGAAGAGATTGTTTGCTCTTGGTTTTACTGAGAAAATATTCAACTTTTTTGTTACGAAAACTGAATTTGGGAGCCAAAATGCATTGCTTTATGTTACATTCCTGAAAAAACATGATTCACTTGGAAGAAATGTTGAGCAATTTGTTGGTGATCTGATATGTAAATAACTTATACTCTGAAAGTTTTGGGGTTTGAAGCATAGAGGTTCACGGTGTTCTTAGAGTATTCATCAGCAGGAACTCTATTCCAGTGAGTTGGCTTAGTTATTTCAGGACATGGGAAGGGTCCAGGCTGTAGTTACTGGCTGCAACTATTTGTGCTTGTTAGGAATGAACAGACTATATGTTAATCACAACCAGTTCTTATTCTTGCGCAATGACATGTATTAGAGGAAAGAGGAAAGGAAGCAGAACAGACAAAACAACAAGATTTCAGTAAAAAAAAAAAAATGAAAAATGTTGGCTTATGATCTTTATCCTTGAAGTCCTTATGACATACACCAAATAAAAGAATTTAGAGTGAAGGACATGGTAAAAACAAAAAGGCTTTGATGGTCTAAAATTTGTAGGACTTCATTCTAGTTCAAATGTTATACTCCTTTGTATACATGTTTATGTCCAGTTGATATGATAATTAACTGTTCTGTTAAGACAGCTAAGTTAATCACCAAAAATAGTTTAATTGGGGTTCAGATTATATCAGGAGCTGTCCTACTAACCTGAAATTTAGGAAACATGAAAAAAAAATAATTGAGGCACCTTTTCAGCATTCCTGTCCACTTTCTCATGGCCTACATGTAATCAATAACCTCCTTAATAATGTATTGTGATGCTTTGATTTCTATCTGCAGTAAACAGCAAAACTCAGCATGCATCCCAACTTAAGTCTAAGAAAATACATTTTGCGTTTTGGTATACATTGCAGGTAGGAATCAAAGAATTGCAGATATTGGGGTGTGTTGCTAGCAATAATAGCAAAACAAGTATCAGTGAAAGAAAATCATTTGTCCTTACTACTTGAGTATTTTAATGATTCTCAGACTTAGTAGTGTATTAGTGTAGTCGGTTCTGTCCGTGCTAACCGCGGTGAAAGGTTCTGAAGGTTGGAGGGGAAGGTGGAAAGATGGTTCTTTTTTGGTCTATGTATCTCAGTAGGTATGTGTGTTACGGGTAGCAGAGAGAGAAATGAAATATTAAACACATTACATCATAATTTTAGTTTGTATGACTGTTAGAGGATGAAATCTCTTATTATTCAACTTAACCCAGTTCCTCTGTTTTAATAAACAAACATTCAGATAAGTTGTCTGATCTGTCTGTAACCATTTTGATGATCTGCATCTTAACTGCTGTTCCTTCCCCTTTTGCATCATCTCTGTGTTTTAGATACTATATGATTTGAGCTGCAGTAATAAACTGAGCTATAGAAATTGTCATTTATCCGGAATGTGATGTGTTTCCCTGGTGGCAAACAAAACTGATGAATAGCTACTTGTATCATTTGAAAGATCAAGTATTTTAGTCCTTTTCCTGACTGGGGGGAAACAAGCATCATTTTTAATGCTAAATGTGAGTGTGGTCTGAAAGACATTTGTTACTTAGCTTCCAAATAAGATTGGAAACTATTGTGTTAGGAAGCATGGGGTTTTGTTTTCTGGCTCAAATTAAGTAATATCACTGTGGGGTATTGTAATTTTATTTGTAAAATGGCTGTGTTTCATTGAAGCTGCAGGAAGATGTCGAAAAACTAACTGCAACCATAATTTATTTCAATATTCCTTTCTGTTAATTGGCACGTGGTAGCAAGGGTGTCTGCTTAAATCATAAGGGTACCTCTCGTGAATGTGTTAAATATCCACGAGATAACAAATTATTTAAAATTGGAAACTTGAAGCCTTTGTTGCACTGCTTCTGTAATGGAATATATTCGTCTAATCTATAGTCATAACATGTATGCTATTTTGAGGCTGTTTGTGGCTTTAATATGGGAGAGCTAATTTTGGAAAAGTTGGAAATCTAAGGCTTGTAAATACATGAATTTTCAGATTATGCTTAAAATCTCTTGATTTCCATGAGAGACTCTAAATTGGTGTATTTTTAAGAGAATGAGTTAATTGTGGGCACCACTGAATTCTTGTCTTCTGAGCTTTACAGCAGCTTTGATTTACTTAAGGCTGGCATTCATCATTACAGGTAGAGAAGGCTCTTTAAAAAGCATAGCTAAGTTTAAATACGGCCATAAAGGTTAAGACTGTCATGATGCCTCTTATACTCTATTACAGAATTGAATAAAACGTCCATTTTTTGTTCCAGACTTAAAATGTAGAATGGAAATTGCTCCGGTCAGGGTTTTAAAATGTTACTACATGATGGAAAGAAAAAGTAAGTCATACTTACAAGAGCGGTAAGGGTGACCACAAACCTGATCCTTCTAGGAGCTGTAGTTTGGATGTTCCTTTTTCATTTATGCTTTTTCCAGCCATCTCTCTCTTCTTGGCTGCTAGAAGTATGTGCACATACTGAGGTAAGTGGGCAAGTTCTCAGCCCAGACTTGAGTAAACCAGGAAAACTAGAAGTAGCTTAGTCAACAGGAAGAAAAATGTATATTCATAGGGTTTCTGTAGTTACATCAATGAACAAAAGTCAAGGGTCAGCCTGTAAGTAAGGGCATGGTGCTTTCATCAGGTTTTTCTACACTCCAACAATCTATTATTCTGTATCAGATTATATTAAAAACCTTTATTTAATAACTTCATAAAGGCTTTGTGTGGAAAACCAATGAGAATGAAGAGAAAAAGGATCCATTTTAAATAAATACATGTAATTTCTAGCAAATTATGTCTGAAAAACAAGTATTGCCAATATTATTCTGAAGCTGTAGTTTAGGTTTTTGAAATGTTTTTAAATTATCATAATTTAAATTGGTTTTGTGCTATTTTAAACAAATCCAACTTTGATGTGCTAAAAGAGTAAGCAGGGACTCGGGATAAGAAGGTGACACTGATCTGTATAAAATGTTGGTTTATTTTTAATAAAAGATTACTTTTTGTAATATGGGGGAAGTGTTTCAGGTCAATAGCTCTGGTCCTCTGTTGCCAAATGAAGTTAGATGAGCTTTCTGTATTTACAGATACAAGTTGATTTCTGTATATTTAGAGTCTTAATTGAGTATCTTTTAAAAATATTTGTGGTAACTGTTGGTTTTTATATACTGAATAATATTGGGTTGTGGATACAGAGAAGAAGAAAACAGTCATCAGTTTGGGGGATTTCATTGTACATTAGGAGTGAGAAAACGAGCAAGAAAAATGATTTTCTTGCATGGGTAGCTGTGTTTGAGTGCATCAGCATAATTCACGGTTAGATAATTGTGTTAATAAATATCTTCCTTAATTTTGAATGTTTACATTGTGATTTATGGCCTAGTTTAGTATTCGTATTCTGTGTCAGAAATCATCTTATTTAAAGAAGTATTTGCAAGTATGTTGTTTATAAGGTACAAAAATGGATTTTAGCTATGGGAATAGCTTGATTTGGTAGGGTAAAAAATTGCATTCTTTGAATCATCTGGTATGTAAAGAAATTCCAAAAGCCCAGTTATAAACGTTTGTGAGTACACACCTTCAGTTCGGCATCTCTCCCCTCTCAGGGAAACTTTTATTTTGAGAATTCCATTTCTTTGCAGTCTTAGTGCTTAGAAACGTATAAACAAACTTACAGTTCACTGTCTGAGTGGAAGGATTTCTCTTGTTATATTTATCCATTTATTTAACTCAGTGGATGAATATTCACTCAACAAATGAACTTCCAAACAAAGGCTCTTTCCACCCTCAGACTTGCCCTTATGTCTTTTTGAGAAGACTTTAGAATGGATTTTTTAGAACTATCAATTCAGTCATTAAATCAGTAGCAGTAAAAAAAAGTAGTGGCAAGGTCAATCATATTGCAGTCTTGAAACAATCCTGTTTTGTGTTCATAACTAATTAATTTTTCATGTTTGAATGCTTGACACACCATAATTGTCTGATTCTATTTTCTGTTGTTAATAGTGAATGGCAGTTTCCGTATTCAAGTCAAGGCATCAAGAACTTAAAGTATCTTCTGTAAAAGAAGCTCCCATAAATGTGTATTGATGGCGATATTTTTAAAGTGGAGCTTCTTAGGGTTACCATTGTTCTAACTCATGTTGCAGCAAACATAACTTCAGTTTTGAACAAGAGCTAGCTTTTTGTTCATTGGATGCAACACGAACATCTGTCTGAACAAATTTTAACAGATCTTCTTTATCTGTAATTTTATGGGGGTTCTTGAAGTGCTTAGGATGAGAGAAAATGATAAGCTTCAAGTGCAGTAATGGAAGTTGTTCGTAATCTAGTGGTGTCAAATAAGCTTAAAATAAACCTAGTTTGTGTAGAACAAAGAAACCAACCCAAACAGCATGACTTAGCAGGTTTGTTTCTTTTTTTCATTGTTACTAAAGAATATCCTTTCAGTTCTTTCAAATAATGGTAATTTCTAAACTTTAGTTCAGGACTGAAAGCAAGAATATATTTCTCACCTCCATTTTTCTTTCTTTCCACCTGGTACTGTGAGTCAAATTTTAAAGTCATCCCTGTCAAATTTTCATTTTGGAAATCAAGGAGATGAATACAAATTGCAGAATATAGTATTTACATTATTTTTACAGTATAAAACAAGGATAATACCCAAGTTAGAAACAGTTTAGGAAGCTTGCAATTCATATTGTAATCTTTTAATACCTTTTTCCCCATTTGAACAATGCATCAAAAAAAAAGTCTGTTTAAAATATAATGATAATGTGTATATTACACATGGTTTCCAAGAGGATAGCCTTTCTCAATTGGATGAATAAGAGAATATATTTGAGTTTTCCTTAATATAGTAAATTTGAAACTCATTTACTGTTCTTACTCTAGTCTGTAGTTAAAACTATGTATTACGGTTAATGGGGAGCAAAGATTAGAGGTACAAGCTTCTGTTTAAATATTATATTTGAATTATATATTGGAATCTAAATTTTCTTTAAAAGCAATGGAATTATAGCTCAATGCATAAAAGAGAATGGTTTATTTATTGCTGATTTTTTGTGCATGTGTGTTTCAGGGGTCCATTCAGCGTTGTGCGGCGATGTATCAACAGGGAAACAGGGCAACAGTTTGCCGTAAAGATTGTCGATGTAGCAAAATTTACTTCAAGTCCTGGATTAAGCACAGAAGGTAAGAACGAAAAATGAAGCACATTGTAAGCAGGTGTCTTTTTGGTTTGTCAACAAGTTCTACTTTTGTTTGCTTCGTAAGATTCTTTCAGATTTATATTTTGTAGACATTTTAAAGCAATATCTTGTATCTCTAGTGTAATCTGATATAACATAATGTGTGCATTTCTAATCTTAAGTACAGTTATTGATTGTAACTACAGCTATTCGGTTGTCGTGATACAGATTAAAAAGAGCATTAGGTCTATTCTATGTCTAATAGCCATTGCTATTCCTGTTTTTTCTTTATCTATTTTTTCAGAAAGTGAATTTGTTAAAAACAAAACATAATAATTTGGAATCAAAAAATCATACTACAAGGGAAGTGTAATGAAAACACATTGGCTTTACCAGTGTAGATCTAGCAAGTAATTTGATTATAAAATGGGCAAAACTTGTGATTAAAGTGTGTGAAATTATATAAAGAATGGCTGTATATATTTTTCATATAGTCAGGATTTTAAAACGATGCTTTACAACTCTGCAAGAGTATAGATAAAAGGCTATAGCTTTTAGCATTTCCTGTTGTAGTGTAATACAATATGTCTCTTGTAAGCTGAATATGCAGCATGTGTGTACACTGAAGTGCTTCTTTTATAGCACTTTTATGGCACTTGAAAACAAGCACATTAATTGAATGACAGTCACAGTGTATATTTTCTGGAGATCATATTCTTTTGTACATTAATATTTTGGGGGTTCCAATTGTGCCAAGTAAAGCCTTATGAACACAAGTTTGAGGGCAAAAAAGGCTTGATGTATTCTCAGTGATTATAACTAATACTATCTTATATACTATATATATCTTATATACTTATTATAACTAATACTAGCTTATTTTTTCTAGCCCTCCTCCAACAAAATATAAGGCACACATTCCATAATATTGAGCTTACATATGGTTTTGGGATGTAATACCAAAACCATTGAATTTTACATTAATGTGCGGTATCTTTTGAAGTATTCTTTTTGCCTTGTACAGGTTTCTAAAGTACTTAAGTTCTGTCTGTTTTCTAGTCTTTGTCTGAGCCTCACCTTAACTGGTGGGTGCTAGGAAACATTTGCACCTTTGCAGGAGAATTGCTTCCCTTGCTCCTTGACAGTAAATTTCAATCTTTTGATGCTATTAAGGAATTTCAGGAAGGGAGAAGGACTACACAACGGAGCAAGGACTGATAGGAAAAAAGGAAAAGCCAATAGTAATTATAGGTTCACTGAATCATGGAATGGGCTGGGTTGGAAGGGACCTTAAAGATCACCTGATTCCAACCCCCTGCCATGGGCAGGGACCCCTCCCACCAGAGCAGGTTGCCCAAAGCCCCATCCAGCCTGGCCTTGAACACCTCCAGGGATGGGGAATCCACAGCTTCTCTGGGCAGCCTGTGCCAGTGCTTCACCACCCTCCTTCTATCTAACCTAAATCTACCCTCTTTTGGTTTAAAGCCATTCCCGCTTGTCCTGTCACTACACTCCCCGACAAAGAGTCCCTCTCCTGCTTTCCTGCAGGCCCCCTTTAGGTACGGGAAGGCCACTATAAGGTCTCCCTGGAACCTTCTCCAGGCAGAACAACTCCAGCTCCTTGAGCCTGTCTTTACAGGAGAGGTGCTCCAGCCCCTTGATCATCTTTGTGGCCCTCTTCTGGACTTGTTCTAATAGGTCTGTGTTCTTTTCGTGCTGGTCATCCCAGAGCTGAACACAGCACTCCAGATGGGTCTCACAAGAGCAAATAAGGGGAGAATCACCTCTCTCGACCTGCTGGCCACACTTTGCTTGATGCAGACTGGTATACCTGATAAAGCAGACCCATAGCCCCAGTTGGCTTTCTGGGCTGCAAGCACACATTGCCAGTTCATGTCAAGCTTTTCATCAACTAACACCCCCAGGTCCTTATCCTCAGGACTGCTCTCAATCCATTTTCTGCCCAGCCTGTATGTGTGCTTGGGATTGCCCCAGCCCAGACGCAGGACCTTGCACTTGGCCTTTTTAAACCTCATGAGGTTCTCACAGGCCCACCCCTCAAGCCTGTCCAGCTCCCTCTGGATGTCAAGTAAAAAAGTGAAGGAAAGCTGTTGATGGCTTGCATTTCCTGCCTGGGTCTAGAAAAAAGGGTTGGGAGTATACTAAATTTGTTTTTCCATTCCACTGGTATTATATTGATACGTTTATAATACAAGCTGGAAGTTCATTGATTTAATTGACCATAAACAGTTTCTGGGTTTAGTGGTGAGTTTTTGTTGTTGTTGTTGTTGGGTTTTTGTTTTGTTTAAGTTTTGGTGTGGATTTTTTTGTTTTTGTTTTTTCTTTTGTTGTTGTTGCTTGCTTTTAAGATTTTGAATTGCTATGCATTAGTTTTGTAATGTTAAGACGTATAAGCTGTATAAATGAATGTGTGGAGCAAGTATTGCATCCTTAGTTCTACATAAAGAATCTGTTGTTCACAAACTCTTTTCTGTCTTGTGTACTCTCTCTCTCTTTTTTTTTTTTTGTGTACCTGTTCTCAATGCAGGTTTTTAGGCTTACATCTTTCAAAAATAATTAATTTTCTTTTGAATTCGTTTGGCTTATTTCTGATATGGCATTCCTTAAACACACTGGGGGAGAGCCATAACTTGCAGTCAGGATGGTGCTACTTAGATAAAATAAATATTGGATAACTTACCTGCGGGAAGTAGTATTTGTAATTGTGTTGAAGTGTAAGCTGGAATGGAGTGGTAAGATTAATCTTTTGGAACATTCTCTACCCCAGAGTTTTGTCCTCTGCAAGACCATTTTCATCTTGAGGGTAATCTTTCTCCAACTTTCCATGCACAGTCTTTCTCTGAGACACATGAGTGGGAGAGAGGTACAGTTGTAAATCATGAAACAAGGAAAACCCCTGAGGAAGATAGCTTGTAAAAAGTCAAGCTTCCTTTATTCAGTCTGCTGTGCTCTAAAACGTCCTTGTCCTAAAGTTACATTTGATTCTGATCCTCTAAGTCCAGGGAACAATCCTCCAGAAAGTCTCAGAACTCCTGTGTGTTAATGATGGAGAAATCTGAAGGAAGGGCTGTCTCATCACAAATACTGACTGCATTCAGTAACAGACTGTATTAGGCCTGCTATGAGGACATTAAGGTAGACTTACCAAGCAGAATGCGCTCAGTTTTTTGTATGAATGTTAGTCTGGGACAGTTCTGGAAGTGTTTTCTGTCTGATTTCTGAGAGGGGTTGACAACAGCTCTTTCTAAACTTTCACCCAGAATTGTGCTGTAGCAGAGACGTAAATCATGTTACAGAAGAGCAATCAGTGTTTCTTAACAACACTTCTGGAGATAATGTAGATTTTGGGATGCACTGCTTGGGGTTATATCTGGGAAGTTGTTAACAAGAGAGACTTATTATTTGTGTGTTTCCACTCTTAATCAGAGCCCCACAAGGAAATCTGAGTGTGAGGGAGCTGATGGCAATTGCTTCCATTAATTTCACGTACATGTAGAGTGCTGAGAGGTAGGGGCTGAATATGCCTATACATTTAGTTATGGGTAAGAACTTTTCATGTGATGTTTTTATATTAGTCAGCAGTGTACTCTTGTGGCAAAGGCAGCCAACTGCATAGCACACTGTTGTGAGTATAGCCAGCAAATTGAAAGAAGCAATTATTCTCTCTCTCCGGCTCTTGTGTGACTGCATTTGGAGCACTGTGTGCAATTTTGCTTTCCCCAATACAAGAAATAAAATGATGTGCTGGAATGAGTCCAACAGAGATGGACTCGAGACGTTTAGGACTTGAAGTATGTAAGGTAGGAGGAGAAGCTGAGAGAAATGGGTCTGCCTAGCCTTAAGAAAAAAAGCTAAGATGAGATTTAGTTCTGTCTTCAACTATTTAATGGAAGGGCATAGAGCAGTTAGAGCCAAACTCTTCACACAGATGTGCAGTGAAAAGACAAGTATCTAGTATAATATTCTTTCTCCGTAACGTTCAGGCACAGATCTTGAGTGATTTTTATGTCTGTATGCTTCTTTGGAATGGTTTATTAATGGGGAAAAAAAATAATGCTATGTAGCAATGCCTGACAGCTAACAAATCTAATTTAGACTAAATTCTATTGGATTTAAGTATTAGTGTTCATGGTCTTGCATACTGTATGTGTTCAATCTCTGTAATGTTGTAATTTAACCATACAAATGAAGTCTATTGACACCTTGTCACTGTTCAAGTGGCCTCATGTTGTATTGGATTAATGTTGGTTATTTTACATGATGACAGATTGTACTGTAGTTCACCATGCTTTCATATTACAGAGTACCAAAAAATATCAAACTACACTTAAGAAAATGTGAAGCTTGAATATTTTTAGATATAAACAAGTATATTTTGTACTGTTCAATTTAGAGGGCTCATATGGAAGAGTACTTGGTGCTATAGGAAGCTCCGCTACTCATTTGAGGTATAATAACATCAGTATAAATTAATTTTATTTTCAAATACAGCTGTTAACTGATATATTCAGAACCTTTGTTGCAGAGATGTATAAAACTCATTTTCCTTATATCTGAATTTATTATAGCTCATGCCAGTTACCTTTTACTGTCCATTTCTTTTGCTGCTCTTCACATCCCATGAGTTTTCCTTTTATTTTTTCTCTGTGTGTCTGGCATATCTTGCTTTTAGTTAGCTGTTCTAACACCTAACATCTGTTAGAAGTACAAACACATTCTCAAAAAGAGAATGTTGGTCAGTTTCTTACCGCTTAGTGAAAGCCAATACACATTATTTGTTTCCCTTTTCTTAATATTTAATTAATTTTGTAACATTCTGGGTGTTTCTAAAGCAATGTAAAGGGCAGTGCCCTGTACTTACAGCACGTCTTTTTGAAGTTGTTTTTCAAGACTTAATGCTTGTATTAGATTTAGTTACCTATAATACATTTTGATAGAAAAAGAAAAAAAAAGAAAAAAAAAGATTACCACTGCTTCCACAACCTTCTAATAGGCTAGACAGATCTTATTTATTAGGCATTTGTACACATCTGTACAGGTTTGTAAGCATGCTGAATAGATAAGCTGATGAGGAAAGTTTCAGGTTTCCTTTAGAACCTCAACTGGTTCTACTGGAGGTGAATTGTGAAGACAGTCCCAACAACAGGCTGTGAAAAAGGAGAAAATTTTAGCCAAGAAAAAAGTGTTCTGAATATACTTTTGACTACTAGCACTGAGAGGGGCAAAGTAAATTGCATCAAAAGTGGTATCACTGTGTATCATCCATAATATGACAAGAATTCCAAAATTATTTCATTGAGGGTGGAGGGGGGAAAACATGAAAGTTGGCATCAGTTTGTTGTGTTGAGTTGTTTTGTTTTGTTCTGTTTTCCTATAAAGGGCCTACAGATTTTTATCCTGACATATTTCCAGGTTGTGAGTCATTTTCTCACAGATGAGAGATAACTCTTATTCTGCTTATCTCCTTAAGTAGTTTACCCTTGTTGATGTAAAGATTTTTAATTCTTTTACTTGGACTTCCATTTCCTAAATGACTTTGTCAATCCAGTTCATTTGAAAGGCTTTATATCATTCTGAGTAAAGATGCACAATAGAATATCTTAACCTTTTGATATTGGAATTCAGTATTGGTGAATCACAAGTTACTTTTTGCAAAAGCATCTGGCCAAGATTCTGCAACCCTCTCCCTGTTTTTTTCAAGGGTTTAAGCAAAAATACAGTGTTACTGTTGAGCTGGTCTTTGAGTAAAACATATTGCAAAACTGTGTCACCAAATTTTTTTGGTACCATATATAGCACCATATGTAGACTAGATTTGAAGGAAGAACAGGGGAATCTCAGCCATTGATTTAGAAACATGTAGCTATCTGGAATTTCAGATAGTTGCTACTTCTGTGTTGTACTCTATTTCACTGTGATTTACCAAAAGAAATCCATGAAGAAAACAATATTTTCATTAAGGCAAGCTATATGCTGGAAAGTAAAATGGAAAATAAATCAAGGGGAGTTAACTTTGTGGCACTACTGGGTCCACACCTGAGGTATTGTGTCCAATTTGGGACTTTGCAATCTGAGGGATGGGAAAGAACTAGAAAGGGCCCAGCAGAGGAGTATCAAGATAGTCAGGACCCTAAACAACATGAGGAGCAAAGACAGTTTGAGGGAGCTGTTCATTTAGTCTGGTGAAGAGAAGGCTGAGGGGGTGACATAATAGGAGCCTACAGCTATTTCAGAAATTACAAAAACAGCACAGCCAAGCTGTTAGTGACAGGTATTAGAACAAATATTAATGGTAAGAAATCGTGGCTTGGAAGAATCAGATTGAACATGAGGAAAAACTTGTCTACCGAGACAGTAGTGCAGGCATCCCAGAGAGGTTTTCGGACCTCTGTTCTTGGAAGTTCTCAAGACTCTGCTAGATGAAGGTACAGCTATCTTGAGCTAATGTTGGCAGTAACCTCTCTTTGAATCAAAGTTGGATTGGATGACCATCAGAGGTCAAGCTTAATCAATCAACTATAAAAAGAACTTCTTTTAGGAAAGAAAAACAATACAGGTGTCAAGGTCATGATGCAAGGAACTTGCACTAGTTCGTGCCTAACAAAAGAACTTGGACTGATACTTAAAACCACTTTTGATGTTTGTCATTTCAGTAATCTTTCTGAGAAATGCATAGTTCCTACCTTAATTCTGACATTCTTTTCACACGTGGGTATAGCTGTCCCTATTTAAGTACAGAAAATGTTACCTAAGTTTTTCTGAGGGTTTTTGTTTTAACTTAATGAAAGATTTGAGTTTTCTTATTTTCATTTTTTGGAGGAGTCACAGGCTTTTTAAATTAAAATTCAATTTAACTATTTTGTATGAATAACTTTCATAAAAGTCTGTTTTATTGTTCTACTGTAACTTTCATAAGAAGTGTCATTAAAATTAAATACTTCTGTGCAGAAATACAGCATAAAAGATGGAACTGCAGGGCTTTTTGTTTTGTGGTTTTTTTTTTACCCCTTAGAAGACATTTCTGTAAGTGCTGAAGCATGTTAACCATATAATAGATGCGATGAATCATGGGAATGAAAGCATAACAATAATTTCTTTTTAATGACTCCACTTTTTGTGCTATTGGGAATCAGTTCACCTCGGAAATGATGCATGTGTTCTTTGGGTAAAAATATGGAAATCAGTCTTTGGCAACGCTTAACAGCATTTTATATATATATATATATATATATATATATATATATATATTTGAGTGTAAAATGCGAGGTTATATTTTAGGGGTCCTTTTTGGTGCTGTTTGTAGAATGTGCCCAGATACAGGGTTCCAGGAGCAGGATAAAGGCATGAAGTGTCCCTGGTCAAGTTACTGTTTTGACCTCTTTTGGAGTCCGCATAAGAATCTGATTGGTCCAAGGAGGCAAAGAGGAAGATATATGAAGAAATAGGGCTGTTCATCCAGATCATAAGCAACAAGTATAAAGATTGGTGATATAGTCGTACGTTATTTCAAGAACATCAAATTTTGCAAGCACATTCACGGTAGTGTTGATGTAATGCTTTCCCTTTCTGTCTTCAGAAGGGAAAGGATAGCATAAGAATTCATTACGCCCACTTTAAAGCACCTAAGAATATTTATGTAATTTTGATGAACTATTTCTTATATAGAAAGAAAATCATTAAGTTTTTACGCACTGCAAGCAACTGGTTCTTTATTCGTTATAATTAGTCTCTAAAATAAGAACAGCTTTTTTTGCTGTATGATTTCATTTGCTTTTTTTTGATATGTATCTGTTTATACTGGATTTAATGTAGTACTGAACACAGAAGGGCTTTGGAGGAGTGCACCTCCCCCCAACACTAATTACTGAAATAACTAGTTTTGTTAAATGTCTGAGTCTGAATGGCAATAGCCTTGTTGGGCAATACATAATACCCTACCTTTTTTCACAGAAGTGCACATAAATTATGTGCATCTTAGTCATCTCAAGTCATGACATATTTACTAATTTAGGAAAATTCCATACAGACTTGTGCTTATACATCATTTTTGCTAAGTCTAGACTAAAACTGACTGGTCCTCTAAGTCAGCTGTTTGAATCCCATCTGTGCCCAGGACCTCACAACCATTTTGAATGCAGGTTTCACTGAACATTGAAAATATTCTAAACTTATACTGGAATATTGGAATTTAGGAAAAACATTTTCAGATTGTGCTTGTAGCTGAGCATAAATCTCAGAACCTAAAAGATGAGCTGCACTTGATACTATTTATTCTAAGCAGACTAGCAAAATGATGACTGACATGGGACATCCTATAGTGTACTGAACACTTTACAAAAGTATTGGAAAAGAACTGTTCTAGATTTGTTTTATGATTTTTTTTCTCCAGTGGAAGGTCTGTCATTGAGATGTCCACCCTAGTCAGCTATAGTTGCACACTCAGTTAGTCACTCTGAGCCTGGTACTATTTTCCAAATCATATACACCAAATTGTAATGAAAAAGATTGTAGCTGAACAGAGTTCTAAAAATCTTTCCATACTAACTCTCTCTTTCCCCCTGGAAAACAAGCAAAATAAAATACCACAGGCACACTTCGCTATTATTCAAAAATAGGCTTTAAAACCTCATATTAATTCAGTTTTGTCTGTCCTTTTACTAAAGAGTTAGAGTTGCATGCATGTGGTAATTAAAGAGTATGATGATTTACGTACTTAAATTTGGTATGTTAAATATATGAAGTACTCAGTAAAGGAGATGTCTAAGCATTCTCTGCTTTGTATTAATCAGAAACAGGCCTGAACTAGCTAGGAGTATAATAATATTGTCAGTGTTCATTGCTGCAAAGTATATGTACAGATTTCAGCCTTGATGGGGTGTACCCATGAGTGTTGAGGTAGCTGACTGATGTCCGCAAGGCTACTTTAGATAACCTTTGAATGATCATGGCTTATGGGAAAAGTGCCCAAAGACTGAAGGGGAGCAAATGTCACTCCCATGTTCAAAAGGGACAAGAAGGAGGACCCAAGGTACTTATAGGCATGTCAGTCTCACCTCTGTTCCTGGGAAGGTGATGGAGCAGCTAATTCTGGAAACCATTTTCAGGCACATGAAGGAGAAGAAAATCATAAGGAGTAGTGTGCATGGATTTGCCAAGGGGAAATGCTTGACCAACTTGATAAACTTCAATGACGAAATGACTGGCCTGGTGGATGAAGGCAGAACAGTGGATATTATCTGTCTAGACTAGATCAACACCAGAGTGATTATCAGTGTTGCAAAGTCTAGTTGGAGGTGATAACTAGTGGTGTACCCCCAGGGGTTAATACAGGGTCCAGCCCTGTCTAGTATTCTCATTGATGACGTGGACGATGAGGCAGAATATACCCTTAGCAAGTCTGCACATGACCCAAAACTGCAAGGAGTGGCTGGTAGGCCAGAGGGTTGTACTGCCATCCAGAGGGACATGGACAGGCTGGAGAAATGGGCTGACAGGAGCCTTTTGAAGCTGAACAAGGGGAAGTGCAAAGTCCTGCACGGGGGGAGGAACAAACCCAGCTGGAAAGCAGCTCTGCAGAAAAGGCCCTGGGGGTCCGGGTGGACACCAAGCTGAACATGAGCCAACAATGTGCCCTTGTGAAGGCTAATGGTATCCTGGGCTGTGTTAGTACTGCCAGCAGGTGGAGGGAGGTGATCCTTGCCCTCTGCTCAGACCTGGTGAGACCACCCCTGGAGCGCTGGGTCCAGTCCTGGGTCCCCCAGTACAAGACAAACATGGTCATACTGGAGAGAATGCAATGCAGGGCCACCACAAAGATGGTGAAGGGACTGGAGCACCTCTCCTGTGAGGAGGGGCTGAGAGAGCTGGGGCTGTTCAGCCTGGAGAAGAGGAGGCTCAGGGGGATCTCATCATTGTCCATAAATACTTGAAGGGAGGGTACAAAGAAGATGGACCCAGGCTCTTTTCAGTTTTCAGTGACAGGGCAAGAGGCAGTGATCACAAACTGGGCCATGTGAGGCTCCCTCTGAACACCAGGAAACACTTTTTTACTGCAAATATGACAGAGTACTGGCACAGGGTGCCCAGACTGATTATGGTGTCTCCCTCCTTGGAGATATTCATTGGCCATCTAGACATGGTCCTGGGCAACCTGCTCTAGGTGTCCCTGCTTGAGCAGGGGATTGGGCCAGGTGACTCCAGAGGTCCCTTCCAGCCTCAACCATCCTGTGATTATACAAATGCAGCTTTGTAAATTCTGTTTAACATCTTTAATATTTCTTTCAGGAGCTGCAGCTCCATGTCCCCAGGTCCATCCAGTATAGAGACTCAAATTGTATTTCCATTAGGCACCCATACACACCACATAATTGGCAAGATACAAAGCTCTCCCATGAACATTGACTACACCAATGATTTCATCTTGTTCCTCTCTCTGGCTGAGCAGGATGGAGATCCACGAGTGGGTCAGACACAGGTGCTCTCACACCCAGAGTTGTCCCTTAGAGACCCACTCACCCTCTTGGCCGAAGGTCCCTTCACCTACTTACCCACTATTCTGACTTGATCTTTGTGGGTGATCTCATGCTCACTCACTCCAATTGCTGGTATCACAGATACCAATACACATATATGTGTGTGGAGTAAAAAGCTTCCTACAGGAAAGTAGTTGAAGGTGGAGATTAACAGTGACAGGACAAGCTACAGTGATTGTGCACAGAGCATAGCCAGATAAGCATACTCACCAGTTCTTGCTTACACATTAATGGACCCTTTTATTCTCATATCCCTCTGTTTGCCACACTTGATCCTCCCTAAATCCTTCCCTTTTACTACCTTTTATTCCTCCCCTAAACAACTGATAATAAGTCTTGTGTAACATCAGAGTGTTCTTCCTCTGCATCCCATAATGTGTCCAACACCCCTAGGCAGCAACCTCCTTAGTCTAAATGGTGATCCCGATGGCCTGTCTTGCTGGGTTTCGTGTTGGACCACCAAGGCTGAGACACTCCTGGGACAGCCCTGTGAGGGACTCAGAGAGGTTATAATTTTCTCCGAGTCCTTAATTGGAGTTTCTGCCTGCCATTGTGGCCCTGTGCTCTTCTGGGCTTGTGGGGATGGGCCTGTGATGGATAGATAGCCATCCTGTGATGGGCCTGGGAGAAGCTGAGCAGGGCTTTATTTGGGCTTGCCTCACCCCACACGCCGTTGTTTCTCTGTGATACTTTGTGTGTGTGTAGACAAGATTTTATCACATAACCTAACAACATTCTTCTTGTCTAAACCCCTGGTTTAGTTATGGCTGTATCCTTGCTTAAGAAAGCAAACTGTATAAAGTTTGTTTGAGAAAAATCTAGGCTAGGATGGAAGAAAGCTGGGTATTAATACTTTGGCATTCATAAAGTAGTAAGTAATGCTTGGAGTTTTTATAAGTACAATAAACCAAATGATAAAGGTGTGTTTCTTAACCCTCTTTGCAAAACAAATTCATAATTGAGTTTATGCAAAGAATTCTGGAACTATACTTTTAAAAATATGCTCTCGTTCTTCATTCTTAAATAGTGTTGTCTTTAATCTGTTTGCAAAATGCATGCTGTATGTCCAACTTATCTTCTGAAAAATGAAAATGGTTTCCAAAATGCTTCTTAGTACACAGTCTGTATTCATCTAACTGATGGTGATTCTTGCCAATAGTTGTCCAGAAATAGGCTTCTAACTGTGCTTGCCATAATTCAGGCTAGTTACAAACATAGGGAAGATAATAAGTATCAGCTGTATTTTCAAATATTTTCTGTTTGCATGGGAGCATGTATTCTGTTCTGGTTTGCACAATCAATAGAACTCAAGACTAATTGCAGCTGAGCTGCAATTTCTGGTAATTCATTGATCCAAAGAGACCCTTCTTTGACTCTTAAATGCTAGTTTTTGTTGTTTTCTGAATCTAAAAATGTATGTCACTGTAATATGGTAAATAATGATCCCTGTTAAACATCACTTTTCTGGAAATACTTTACATGTTAGAATGACAAACCTGTATCCTGCCATAGCAGGAAGCCATGGCAAAAATTCAGTGTTCAAGTTACATGATTTTTGCCTGGAATAGTTTACATCCTTTGAAAATCTTATCTAAAATCTGTTTTCCAAAAGAGAAACGTCACGGTTTGTGATCCATAGTTTCCTATTCTTTTGTACTTTTCTGAGTTTTCTCAAAAGTTCAGATGAGGATGTCATGATCTTGGGTAATTTTCCTACAAATCACATGCAAACATTCCATGTGAAGCTCTTCTGCATGTGCTAATATTTTTCCTAGATTATATATGAACAATATTTTGACTTATGGACAGAGGAACTTTGTAGAGGTAAAGACATGTTAGCAAACATTGATGGGCCTGCTAGGTAATAGGATGGAAAAAAACCAAGTCTTTTAAAATGGAGGCATCTTCTTGGTATGTAAGATACGTGTTATCCTACATAATCGTATATGTGATTATATTGATAATATCTATGCATGTGCAGAGTAAAAATCATCTAGAACAGATATTTTCTTTCTTAGTTCAAAACTAAATTTACTTGCTTTTACAATTGGTAAAAATGCAGAAGATAAACAAGAATGTATACCTTTAATCAAATCAAAATGTTTTCAATATTGACACCTTCATGACAAGTTGCTTAAAAATTATGAAATAGCTACCTAATGGTCGATATCAATTGCTGAAAGATGCATCAATATTTGTAAATAAAAGCTCTTAATTTAGTTTGTTAATTTACTGCACATACACTGGTGATTTTAAGTAGAAACAGTTTGCTAAAACCAAACCATAGCAGAATCTTCCTACCACCTATCTGGTCTTCAAACTGAAATATTAAGTAGGGAAAAAATGGACAGACTGCAGTTCCAAAAACTGAACACTGATCTTCATGGAAATTTCCATTCTAGCATCTGTATCATAAACTATTTATGATTAATACATAAAGTATGTAGAAGTTGAGAGATCTGCATGTTATGTCATTGTCTGGGAGAATAAAAACACTTTGAGGAGAACAAAGGTCCAAATATTTGAGGCTCAGGAAATTGTATGTCAATTGTTTGTGAGAATTAAATAATTTCAGTAAAATTAGCATGTGTTAAATTGTACCAGTGTAAAGATGTCAGACTTTCTTGAGTGCAAGTCAGTACGTTTAGTCCACTTGTAAAATTGCCAAACAATGGGTGTTTTCCAGGATAAGAGGTGCTTCATTCCTCAGTGGAAAAAAGAAGTCTTGTAATCTTTTTGACTACAGAAAATCTTGGGTGCAAAAAGAAAGCAAAATTTAAGAAGAACAATTAAGTTGTCTTGTTAGAAAGGCAGATGGAAATATTTGTTGCTTAGAAGCTATCTTGTAAGACCATTTAAGTAGTGTTGGCTAACAGAGTAAAATATTGGTGACTTTTAGCTCCTCAATGAGGAGTTGAATTTCAATTTTAATTAAATCAAAAACCTGGAGGTTCTGAAGAGAAATATGAACTTAATTCTCTTTCTTAAAGACTTTTTACATTTTATCTGCTATTCTAATCCTACCATGTCAAAGTAAAATATTATCATGTCAGTTGTCTTCCAGTATATTAATGATTTTAATAGAATGAAAGAATTGAGGTACAAACAGTAAGTGATTATATATACAGTAAAATTTCAGATTAAAATTAAAATTTAATGAATGCACATTATATGAATTCAGTTTTATCTTTAACTTTAATACAGCATTGGATTTCCACCTAATTCTAGATTTAAAAACTGTTACATATATAATCAGTAACTTTAGGAATTTAACCAAGTCAACTGTCATTCCCCTCCCTCCACAGTAATGGAATGGAAGATGTATGATTTTAAAACACTTTGATCACTTAACTACCTAGAAGATAAAAGGATGAGAATATTAAATTTTGTCTAACTTAGCATTGCAAGACACTTGCATTTTCTTAGCGTTATGGTGTAGCAAGTTTTTGGTTTTAGTGCCAAAGGCTTTATCAGACTTGAGTTTTCACTGTTCAGTGTGTTATTACAGTTTGAGAACTCTGAAATACGACATACTGGCATGTCATTTTCCAGCTACAAGTCATTTATTTTAATGAAGGCACTTATCAGGGACACCCAGATAGCTTACTCATATGGATTGTATTCTATGTACTTGAGTTCGTAATATGAATCCAACCAAGAAATATACACAGTGACAGTAAGCAAATTGGCAGTGTAAATAAAAGTACTGTGATACCTAGTGGGTTTATTTAATATCTGTGACAGAGATTTTTCTTAGAGATTGGATTTTAAGATCACTTCATACATGAATAAGACATAAAGTATGTTTTAGAGTAAGTTTCTTGGTTGGGGGAGAAGATTGCTATGGACCTAGTATGCCTAAAATATTCAGTAGTCAATGTTTTTCTTTTTTTAAAGTTGTTGTAGAAGAAAAAGCCTGATTGCAAATGAGGCTGGTGCTAAAAAGTAATATTCTATTCTTTCAGAATGCCTTAGCATTTGTTAAGGCACATAAATGAAGATTTATTTTTAATACGTTACAGAACTGAGGAACTTCAGACATATTCCAAGTTCCACAGAAAGTTACTGTGAAACGCAGCAATATAAAACCGAAGCCTCTTGATTTCCTCTGGTTTCCCAGAAGGCTGACGAAATAAAGTTAGGTTAAAAAATATATCGCTTGATCTACTGTGACATATCCAATTTTTGTAGATTTCTTAATAACTGTCATCTTTAATATTGCCTGTGGTATAGTGAAAATTGACAATTGCAGAAGCTGGTGAAAATATGGCTTTGTTTTATGGTGTCATAAATAGTGAAAATTGCTTATGAAGTGCTCCTGTGCTTGAATCGACAGATTATTTTTCTTTTGCCAAACCAAATAAGTATTTGAGTCCAATGTTGCCACCACATGAAAGTTTATTAAAATATGCATGTATTCCACTTCAGTCTTTTCAGGTCTGTGGAGGTTATTGTCACTGTATTCTCTTTTGTCCTCATAGTTCTCTTTGAAAAGCTGTGACAAACCAGAGCTTCTGTTCCCAGCACAGGGCTGGGCAAACAGGGTTTATGTATTTGGAAAGAAGCTTTTCACCTCTGATGCTGTAGTTTGGAAGAACCTCCATTCTTGCAGCACTGGATATCAGTAGAGCACCTTCCATTTCTGTCTCTCAGAAGCTTATCTGTTGGAGGGGAAAACCAGGGAAGAAACCATTACACCCTGGAAAAACAGGATGCTAATACCTAGGATTATTAGGTGTCACTTAGAGTCTGTGCAGCGTTGGGGGGGGGGGGGTCCCTTTGCGTCATGACTCCTTCCTCTGCCCTCAGTGGGGCTGACAGAGGGAGGCAAGCCCTGTGTCTTCGGCCCAGATTCCTGACCATGCGTTCCTGCTGCTTCACCAGCTTTGGTACTTTTCTGACCTTTGAATGGATCTGTTTTGACTCTGGATTGGGAAGAAAGTGAGCAGAGAGGTCTTGCACCCTAATACTCCTGGTCGTTAATTTCTTGTTAACTGGCTTGGTTCCTTGTTCAGAAAGCTGTTACATTTAAAGAAGAATTGCCTTGTTAAGAGGCAGGCATAAGCGAGAGTAGTGTGAGTTTATTCAACAGGGAATTGGGATACAGGCTTCAGAGGAAATATAAAGATAATAAACCAGTGTGGGATGCTTGTAAAACAAAGGAGAGGTTCTCTTCTTCTAAGGGCTACCACTTGCTCTTTGTTTAACACATGAATGCAAACTGAGGTTGGAATAGGATGTATATGAGCATGTCTTGTAAACACCTGTGGTTGCTACCACAGTTCCTTCCTAATCAGCTCATAGGCATTTTCTGTTTGTTGTTTTTTTTTCTTTTTGCCTTAAATAACAAGCAAGCAAACTAGCTGGAGAAAGCTCACATAGAAGGTAACGTTAACAAGGAGGTGAGAGGAAAGAGCCTCAAGTCTTACAAAGCCCCTGCCCTTGTCTGTGCTAGCGTCCCTCTGGTAGGACTGGTCAGCACATAAATAAATATCAATTAGTGAACTAAAGATAAGTGTTCTCTTCTAGAAATTGTCAAGACTTCCACACTTTTTGTCCCGGTTTGTCCTGCGTTTGGCTATGTCCTGTTTTGTTGGTGGATGTGGAGTTACCTGTGTGATTGGCTCTTCTGAAGGGCACTGCCTGGTTTGCTATGGTCACTCATTCGGTTGACATTTGCTGCTTTTGTGTCATCATTCCCCCAACACACACAGTCAGCTCCAGCCCCTGCTCTCTCCTTCTGCTCCAGCCTGCTCCTCTTCAGTTGTGTCCTTGCTTCTCCTGCTCTGGCCTTGTTCCTTTTTGGTTTTTAGTTGGAATTTTTGGGTGTTTACTGCCCTCACTTGAATATGTTTTCACAGAGGATCTGTGAAGTCCTCTAGTTCAAAGACACCACGTGTGGCCACAACTTTGGTCTGTTGTGAAGCCACCTGGCCGTGTCCAGCACAGGGTAGCCCTCTGTCTCTTCCCACAGAAGCCATCCCCACAGCCCTCTGCCGCCAACACCTGGCCAGTTATGCCATATACACCCAGCGCGCACCTCACTGCTCTTACAAATTTACGATTTCACTCTTATCCTCTTCCCAGTCTTTGCCAATCTTGCTTTTCACTGTCCTGTTTTTAGGCTTGAGCATGTGCTTTTGTCAGGTAGTATCAGGTAGTGTCACAGTAAATTAATGGCTTAATTAAGTACAGTTGGAATTCAGTCCACAGTACTATTTATTCCTTTCTCATCCCTTTGCCTGTTACAACACAGGAGAAATTTTTACCTTGATTCTCTTGTATTTATTAACTTTCTTCTGTGGAGCATAGTTCATAACAATTTTTGAGGAATTATGGGGCTGCTGTCATTAACAGAGCTATTCCCTGCTTCAGGGCATGGTAATCAGAGTTGCAAATAAATGGTAGTCTGAAGACTGAGGGCACGCATATGCATGTGCCAAGATATGCAACAATATTTGAAAGAAAAATAATAACTATTCTGTGGGTTTTATATAGAAATAATACTTTTTAAAAAAATCTTCTTTTTAGGTATTCCATGTAGTACCAACTAGTATAAAAACATTTGCTTCTTTAGTGTTACAAAAATGGAGATTGTTTATAAAATTAGCTATCTTCTGGTTTTGTATTTAGAAATGTTATATTGTAGAACAGAGTTTTAGAGCTGGCTGTAAGGTGCTGACAGTTTGCTTGACAGGAAGGCAGATTGATTGTTTGCAGTCACTTCTACATTGTGGCAGTCATGAATTAATAAACTGGTCAAACTTAAATTAAAATGCTATTAAAAAAACGGTCTTTGTGATTTTTTTTGTATTCTGGTAGCACTGACTGATGGAGAGTTAAAGATGGGTTATTGCCCTTTCACATCTACTACTAGTATGATCCAGATGCACCTGCTTTCTTTGTTTCCTTTTTGGATGTCTTTGTGGGCATCGAGATTTACATGCTGCATTTTGATGTGACTCGATAAAGCGGCAGCCATTGTAACCACATGATAAAATAGAAAAAGGAACAGTTTTGTTCATGTACAGTAACTTACATTGTTCCTCCATTTTTCTGATGTAAATCATCATTTTCATTTGGTCTGTACATTTTTGCATAGAGGCTAGCCCAGAAGAATGTTCTGAGGTCAGGTGTTTTGCTTTGGTTGTTACAGCAATGTAGGTCATTCTAGCCATCTAAACAATTTTCAAAAAGGATGGCATGGTTTTTGTATTTGAACTTCAAGAAAGAGCTTGTAAGGAACATCCAACTCAGTTCTAGCTCTTTCTCTCTTGAGCGTGATTTCTGGGCAAGTCCTTGCTGGTTCCTGTTGCAACTCCACAGCTTGTTAGATCTTCAGAGATTATAGAAAGCTATATTTTTCTGTCTTTCATTTGATACTGTATTGATACTGTACTTCAATGTCCAAGTCCATTGTTCAACAGATTTTAATTGCTGATTGCTCTAAGCCCAACTCAAAGATGAGTTTATGCTGAAGGTCTTGTAACTTGCCGTGCTAGGCGATTATACTGCAAATGCGTAATAGTAATGAGGGATGTGTGTATGCTAAAAGCAGAAGCAGAATTTTGAATTTCTAAAATTTGTGCTTATTTATTACAATATGTGTAAGCAATAATTTGCATATTAAAATACCTTTGCAGACTAGAGATGACAGGTTTCATTGATAGTAGTAGGCAGCTGGTTTTATGGCATATTTATCATGTGATTATTATCAATACTTTGGAAATTGGAAAATGAGTTTACAGTTAAAAAAAAAAAAAAAAAAGCAAAGAAAATAGTCCGTAGGAGAAATTCCTGTTACATTTCTGCAGTGCTTACATTCTTACCTACACACAGTAAGTTAAAGTTTTGTCAATTTTCTCTTAAAATCCATAGGGCATCGTGACTGTCTTCAAAGTTTAATTTGGCATATACCTTAGTAGACTTTTGGCACATATTTTTGCAGAAACTCTTTGAAATTAGTTCTTATGACGGGCACATTGTTGTCTGCTGCTACCATTCTTCGATTCTAATATTCACTGCTGGCGGCACGTTGCACTTCTGTGTCTGTGATTGTACTTAAGTCAGTAAAAGCATCACTTGATAGATAATGTTTGTGGTAATAAAAGGTTTAAATGGATTCCAGTTTCATGATCTTCTGTGGCATTTGGAAAAGAGAAAGTGAGAGATAATTTAATAAAGCACGTCTCAGGAAAGTTGAAAGGTTGAAAGCTTTAGGTGCACATTTAATGCTAAAAGTTCAAAGGTTTAAAAAAAAAAAGTGTTAATTTTTTTCCAGCTTAAGAATGTTATGATGAAGTGTTCTGTGTTTTAAAATGATGCTTACCTAGAATTTACAAATAGGCTTTCCAAACTGACTGTAGCATGTGACAAAACATGGAATATGTATAAACTGCATGAACTTCTCTATGCTCTGAGGTCATTTTATTTCCCTAATTAGTTTTTCATGGATGAAGATTTATACAAGATGATTTAAGCAGCCAAATCTTATTTTTCTGTGGTAAATACAAACGGGGGTACTGTGGCTAATAAGAAATAAGAAGTCCAGTCAGTATGTGGTAGCATGTGGATGTGCAAAACATGCACAGTGAGCTTGTATCTATTGAGGTTTGTGAGCTCTGTCTTAATACCAGTCCAGAACTGACCCTTTGTAGAGTATCAGCACCAGTTTCTTGGCACTCTGTTTCTGGGATTGTTTATTAGCATACCCACAGCTTGTCTTTAGCTGAGCTAATAAATCCTCTAGAATCAGGGTCACTGTGACTTTTAAGTGACTTTGCATGCAGCTAGCTCAAGTCCATCATGGTTTATTAATTTAGGTATTGACTGAAAGATACTATACTGTGTCATCATGCCCTGAAGCAGCACAGCTGTTTTGCATATACTGCATTTGAGCTAATAAATCCTGCTAGACCTGAGCTGGCTTTTAATAGTGTTGCAGATGTACATCCAACCTGAATAACAGCTCATGGATTTGCAAATTTTACTTTTATTTGTAGTCACAGATGAATAACTCATCCCCTTTCTATAGTGGTGAGTACACCCAACCCTACCTCAGTGTCTTGTCTTCCTCTGCCTACTACAGTGCTCTGGAAAATTCAGAACATGGTTGAGCAGCATGAGACATGAACAGCTAGTTTCACCAGGAGAGCTTTGTGATGGAAGGAAGGTCAGGCTGAGAACTGTTATTTGCTTCTCCTTCAAGGAAGGAATGGGGAGTGGGAGAATGGGGGATCTTGTGCAACCATGCTTCAGATTATTTTCAGGATCTGGGCAGTGCTACACTCAGCCTGTGAGTCACATGTTGTCATGTTTAAACAGAGTTTTCATTTTGTTGAGTAGGCAGGAAAAGGGGTCTAAAGGAACTATGGAAGCTGACTTGTGTGAGGTTTATGTTTTACATTTCCAAGTATCCCGTCATGTCAATGAAATTCTTTACCCTAGTGGCATTTAATGGAGACATATTTAAACTTCTTTTTCAAACTTGTGGGGAAAGAAGATTTGGTTCTTTCTTTTAACTCTGTTAATTGTTTCTTTCCTGCTCTTACAAAGCTCTGTTTTGCAGAGGATACAGATTATTGTCAGTTACTCTACTCCTGTGCCATTCTAGAATATAACAGTGGGCATTTAATTTATATACAAGCTTGCGGTTGCTCTTGCACTTAAGAGTGAGATAAATGGATAGAACTTACAATGTTGTGTTCTTGCTTTAATTGATCATCACTTCCATTTGGATACCAAAGAAAGTGGATCTCATGCTGAACATGGAGAGGTGAGATAGGACATGTTAGTTGTTGCAATGAATTTGAGTCAAGCCTTTCCTTAACACCTGAAGAAAGTTAATTCAGTTCTGTGAGTGTAAGCTCTTAAATAATCTTGGCTCTGACAAGAGGGAGGAGCAATTCATTATGCCAGCTGTTTATTGTAAGGCTTTATAGATCAATATTAGTCCCTTGAAATGCCCTATAGTAGTGAAGGAAACTGGTATATTACTACAGGATTCTTGCCTTTCATATCATGTGGAGTTTCAGAGGCACTGGGAACTCGCTCAGAAATGAGTCAAAAAGCAATGCAGATGTGCTGTTTCCAAGTCTGTATCTCCTGTTTTCTGATACAATTTCCAAGTTACACTGATTGAATTAGGTGACTGAACTGTTTTTGGCTAAGTATTAATTCCAGGTGGGTTTTTTCTTATCCTCACTCATCACGAGAAAATGAGGGGGGAATGAAGTACTGTTTTCTTAACTCTTGGGTGAGATGAAGGAGGTGAACGCTTTACATCTGGATCGATGATGAAGAATTGTCCGTTAAATATCATGAGATTCATGTGAAAGTTATGAAAGAAATTACTTTTCAGATGACCTTTCATTCAAATAGAACTCAAATCTGTTCACAAACAAATTGTCATTGGATAGGTTCTTTATGAGGATATGTTACATCTGCCAGTTGCACAGTCCAGGACAAGTTGGACAAGTTAAAACCTCATTCTTAGAGCTGTGACTTGAATGCGGTTAGAAACAAGTTTGAGCTCAGCAGCACTGGTTTAATCACTAATATTTGATTATTGTGGAATGAAAAGGAGGGATGTGATTGAAGGGCACTGATTTTAGAGGCTTGAAAGGAGTATTGCAAAGGAGTATTGCAACTGCACAAAAGGAAAAGGGAAAATGGTGGGGGGAAAAAGGGAAAAAGCACTACAACCTTAATAGGAAGTACTCAAAAGTATTTTATAAATGTGTGGAAGTAACAACAAGTCTATTTGAAATTTTTCATGCTAGTTCATAGTATGAAATCCTGTAAGTGCTGGTAAAGAATACATTCTGTAGTGTTTTTTTATTACTGAACTGATGTGCACACCTGTTTGACATGACTTGTTTTATAATTTGTCGGTTAACAAAGAAGAGAAAATAATTGTCTATGACTTTTGGTAATAATTGCAAAGGGAAGCACATGTAGAAAAGGAAGAAAACAAAATTGATTTATTTTTCTGACTGTGGATTACTGCTGCTTGGAAAGAGTTTTCTAGTTTCTGACATTGTTCTGTCACTGAGCCAGAATACAAGTTTTGTTCTTGTTTTTGTTCATATACAAGGTATTTGTTCTTCAGGGTTCAGATACCACTCTCTCTACAGGACTTTCTACTTAGTGCGAATTGGTATGATCCTTAAAAATTACCAGATAGTCATCTATTACTCAGCATGCATCTCCTCAGTGCATTGTAGATGCTGTTCATCATAGTGAACTCTATGTGCTGTGGAGAAAGCTTTTGGTACTCAGGCTGTCTCAGTACAGCAGCATATATTGCAATTTCCACTAAATTGCCTGAGAAAAACAGCAAAGTAACCTGTCCTGCATGCTGTGCTACAACTAAAATGCTGTCATTAACTGAGCTACCTGACATTGTAGAGTTGATTTCATCAGAGTAGATTGATATTTTCAATTCTGTTTTTGCCTGGCTTCTCTGGACTTAATGGTATGGGCAAAATATACTAGTCCATTTCTAATATTAGTGAGCAGCTGGTTTTGTGTTGGCTATGCAGAACCCAAGAGTTATAGACCAAAGAAACTTTGATCCAAACAAACAAGCACGTAACTTCTGGCTGTATAAGAAGCATCCTGAACAGTCGATTCTGTCTTCTGGATGACTTTGGGCACTCTGTTCCTGGCTGTTAATGTTCGATAACAGCAGTCTAATGGCTTCTTTAACCCTTCCTGGAGTAGGAGTTGGGAACAGTTTGTCTAGACTAGCTCAATATGTTAAGAATAGATTTCCTTTGTGTCTTTCAGATTCCAGGCCTCTTCCTGTAAAATTGAGGTTCTTTGTTGATATCAGAAAGTAAATTTCCCTGTCATTGTGTTCAGGTAAAAACTAAGCTACAGAAGAAGAATAATTACAAACAAAAGGAAAAGTACAAATATTAGGATCGTAAGCAACAAAAGTAATTTTTAATTTTTCTGGTTCAAGTATATGAGGGTGTTTAAGGAAAGGTTGGACGTGGTGCTTAGGGACATGGTTTAGTGGTTGATGTTGGTAGTAGTGTGATGGTTGGACCAGATGATCATGGAGGTCTTTTCCAACCTTAATGATTCTGTGATTCTGTGAAGTAACATTCTTTTCTTGGTAAGGTACTATTGCCTTTGAAGGCACTTGATATAAATGTTACTCTCCCTGCTAAAAACTCCCTTAAAGGACTGCAAAGTCTAACCTTTATCTAACCTGAACTGTCTAAGTGAATATTGGCCAAAATATTAGAAATGTCAAAGTCTGGTGTTGAATTTTTCTGCCACTCTAAATTTGTTTGATAATGGTAATTTTAGCTCATCCTCAGATATGCATTACCTGTACTGCCCTGGGCAAAGGCTAAAGAGAAGACTTAAATGCACCAACATGCACGTCCCTGAAAAAAAAAAATTAAATAAAATCCCTGGAGGTGAGAGCAGCATAGGTGGGGGGAAAAAAGCACAGCCTGGTGTAACTTTTAAACAGGAGAAATTCCAGTGATTTCAGCAGAACTACTTGTAAGTTATTAGTCTTTTTGAGCTTTTTGCTGGACTTCAAAGCAGTAAGTATACCACTCTGTTACAGTTTCGTGGATTAAAGAAGAAACTTCTGGCTTCCAACAGCAGACTGTGTTTAAATTTATTATAGTTGTGTAACCCAGTTATCGATGTGTGCAGCACAACAGACGACTGGTGTAGTCATAAGCTTTGAGTGACTCATTAAGCACGTGGGAGAGAAGGTTCTGCTACAGAGTCTTGATAAAAGGGTGCTTATTAGCCTAGCCCTGGGTGCACTTTAATTATTTTAAGGTGGCATTTATTTGTTTTTGTTCCTAGGTCTGAATTCTTACCATCATCATTAAACAGATCAATAAGTATAAAACTACCCAAACGTAAAGCTCTCAACAGCCAAATAAGTGCAGGTACCTTTTGTATGCAATTGCTGACTACATAGCGGATCAAAGTACGAACTGTGTTGCCACCTAGTGAGAAATCTGTAGGTAGACATGTTGACTTTGAGTTGCATAAACTTCACAAATTACAGGGAGGAAAAAGAAAAAGCACTTGATTTATAAATTCATTTTTCAGTTTGAATTCGAATTTCAGTTAAATGTACAAAAGTATAAAGCTGCTGCATGTTAGCATATCCTGATAATACTGTGACATTTAGTGTTCTTAGTTTTCTGATTTCTTTAGTCTTTGGGAGGAGCAAATTAATAAAAAAACTGTGATTTGACATACTGCCCAAACATTTTAATCCAGCTGTGCCCTTAAGATGGGCAGTACTGCTGTAACGTGGCCATTTGTTTTTGCTGCTGTGCTGTCAACACACATTGTGCTTACATGTGTGCATGCAGAATTAGTCTGGCTGAAAAATTGCTCCAAAATTGCTCTGAGGGGAAGGGGAGAAGTTTATTTGCAGTGGGACTGATTCCATAATCCTGTTTATTGTGCAGTTGCACAAACAGCTTCACTAGCATGAAGGTGAGAGATGCTGCAGGAGGGGAGATTGAGATGACAGAGGAGGGAACAATTGTTGCTTTTAATGGGGCTGCTAGACTAAAGCATTTGTCAGTTCACTTTTATTATAAGGAAAAACAGTGTAATTTTATGAAATTATGACCTTCTAGTCATTTCAGTAAAGAAGGCTATTGTGACTTTACAGCAGAGCATTTTGCCATTTCAGTGCTCCGACCAGCATGTAGCATTCTTTTACCAAATACACACTTTGTGTTTAACTGGCTTTTTTTTTCCTATTTTAAAAAGAAGTTTCACAGTATATTCTGACAGATCAGCAGCTGCACACCCTTCCACTTACCTCTGTTAAAAAATTCATTGTATTGCAAAGTGTTTAAAATTGTGGTTTGTAATGTAACAATGTGGCCTATGGTAATTTGAAAGGTGTTGTGTATCAGGCTATTATGCAGTGCTGCATAGCAGGTGGGAACATAGGATTTAATATAATATGGTTATCGGTAGTGAACGTGCTTTCATTATGTGATTGATCACATCTTGAGAGTCAATGACTGTTTTCAATTTCCTTTCATAAATTATTGAAAACAGATCAAAGATAGGAGGAAGTGTTACAGATTTTACAGCAGAGGTTTATGAATGTCTTCAGCAACCACCTCCATTTCTGTGTGCATGTCCAAACTTCTGACAGCGACACCTCTCCATACTCCTTTTTGAATTAATTTACTGGGTTTATAAAACTATTTCTAATGTCATGACCGTGCTTGAGTTTTGCCACACTTCTGAAACTGCTACTTTGCAGCCAGGAGAACTACTAGAAGTGTTTTGAAATAGACTGTGCACTTAAGATGAAAAAGAAGAAGGGGGAAAAAATAATAATAATAATAATCCAGGAAGCCTTGGTTTCATTTTTCATCATTTCCCGTCTTCTTCCTCTGTCCTCCTACCTTGTTGAATCTGCTGTTAATCACTTGTTAATAAATGATTTTAATTATCTGCAAAGACAGCTGTTAATACTCTTTCATACATTCTTAAACACTTTTTTATTAGTTCAAGTTGATTCATTATCCAAAATATACCATTTTCTTTATGACGCATTGTTTATTTGTATTCCAATAAAAATGAGGAAATGAGTAAAAGAAAGGAGGATTTGCTTTCATGGACACAAACCATCTATTGGTACACCGTTCTGGATAAATCTGGTGGAGTGGAGGTATTGGCAGTCATGAGAGAGAAGGAAAGTTTTTTTTTCACACTTCATGTTTTCGTAGCTGATGGAGTGTGAACTGGGGAAGGAGAACTGCCTTTTAAATGTCTCAAGACATCTAATTCCATATAAAAGTTCATCAATATGTTTACATTTATGTCCAAACACTGAGAAAGAATAGAGTAGAAAAAAAGGATGTTACTCAGAATTTAGTGAGCATCTGTAAAGTTTGATTCCATGAAATGGAGATTTCCAAAGGTTTCTGCATGTGGGGGATTAGAAATGCAATCTGGTTGCTAAGTATTAGTTGCAACTACATTTTGCTTTTCTTTCTCCCCCCTCTTCTTGTTTCTGCAGTAGCCTTGGAACAAAAGATACTGAAGACTGATTATCTCACATTGTCATTGTAACTGCTGATTACCAGTGGCTTTTTTTTTTTTTTTTTTATCAAGGGCCATTTGTGAACTGTATATATTTGTTTCTTTGTGGTAGGCTTTTATCATGTTTGGTAAGCTACAGATTGACTATGAAATATAAGATTTGGTGGCGATGCAGTGGAAGCTGTTTACTTGTGCTTTTACTTGTGTTTTGCAACATCCTAAGCAGCTCCTGATGCTGGCTTTTGTGGTCATGTTTGTCTCCTGCTTCCATACTCTTGTCCTTGCTTTTATGCCAGCTTCCATACTTGAGATTGCTTACTGAGTGGTCGTTTCATACACTAGGACACTGAGCCAGTGGGGAAAAAAGTGAATGTTTTTTTGTCAAGTTAACACACTGAAGTGGTTTGGTGTGTGGTGTGACAAGCTCAAGACTGCTGCACAGTGGAGCAGAGGGCAAGAACATGCATAGGATGAAGAGAAAGAGCCAGCAGTTAAATCAGCTTGGCTACTGTGGACCTTTAGCCACCCTGAAGTGCATGGGAAGGGAAGCAGGTATGCTTTTACTGCTTGTTGAGGCAAGGAGTCATTCATTGGTCAGATGTATGTGTGCGGTGAGGGGGCTGCCATGTATCCCAGAAAGGAAAGCACTGGGGTTTTGGTAAAGAGAAACAGGAAGACTCTCATGAAAGAAAGATAAAAAATCTGTGGGGCAGGAACATCGCTATGGTTCTGGAGTACAGGGGTTTTATTGCCGATGTCAGTATAAGATGTTCCTACCTCCTGCTGCTCGTTCCTGTTGCAGTATGTTGGTTGTGCAGAGTCCTTTTATGACTTACTTGCTATATTATTAGAACAATAAAGCCTAAGAGTAATTCTCTTAGAGGGTGGGAAAGAGCAAACAGAGATGGGAATAGGGGAGCTTTTTTAAGCTTGTACTGCCCTGGAAGATCACCTGTCTTTGGAACTGCAGCCTCGGATGCAGGACGATTGGTAAAACCAGAGTTGGCTGTGGTGCAGGGTGCATCGTGTTCTTGTTACGTGCTGTCTTGAGGCAGAGGTAGATAGCAGCATGCTCAGCTTGGAGGTGGTCGTATCTTCTGGGGAGCCCGTGGGAGCATGGTGGCTACTGCAGTCTGGCTGGACTAGAAGGCAGTGCAAACCTCTTTCAAGTGCTGTTGGCAAGGGTTTTTTTGTTTGTTTGTTTTTTGTGTTTTTTTGGCAGGGAGATAGGGGGCTGCACAGGCAGGCTCTGTGGGAAGAGACCAGGGGCTGCTCCATGCCAGGCACAGCCAGTTGCAGATGGCTCCACAGTGGACCAAAGCTGAGCCTATCGGACACATACCTGGCATTTCTGTGAAAATATATCTAAGGAAATGTAGGAGGGAGAGAAAGGGAGAGGGAACAAAAAAAAGGGAATATGAAAATCAGAGGAGGGGTGAAGCGAATGGCAGAGTGGATCCATGGCAGAGTGGATACTCCCTGTGGCCTGTGGAGGGCCTGCGTAGGAGCAGATACCCACTGTAGCCCTTGCAGGACCCATGTGGGAATAGATAGATATTCCTGATGGAACTGCAGCTCCTGGAGGATACATGCTGGAACAGACCTTTTTTTTTCCTGAAGGACTGCAGCCTGTGGAGAACCCATGTGGAAGCAGCAGGAAGGTGTGAGGAGGAAGAAGTGGCAGAGGGAAACTGCTGTGGACTGACCATAGCCCGCTATGCCCCTGTGCTACTTGGAGTAGAAGAGTCTGGAGTGAAAGAGTAAAGATGAGCCTGCAAAAGTGGGAGCAAAGGTGTTGTTCCAATGTTTTTCTTTGTTTCCCACTACCTGAATCAATAATTACAAATTGATTTTAATTGGCAATAAATTAAGTTAATTTTGTCACATCAAGGTGTTTTTTTTGCCAGCAACAGTAATTGGTAAGCAACCTCCTCATCTTTGTTTCAGCCTATGAGCTCTCTTGTTTCTCTTCCTATTTTCTCCCTGCATCCTGCTGAGCAGCAGAACAAGGAACCAAGAGCATGGGTGGGAGTTCAGTTTCTAGCCAAGGCTAACCCACCACAAGATCAAAACCAACGTATTTGTAGAGTGAAGCAGTTGGTGTGAAGGTACTAGTGTGTGTATTGTATACGCCTCAGGGGGGTTACTTTGAACTATGACTAGTCTGACCTTGTGGCCTGAATGCTGTTTGTGACTGGAGTACATCAGGCACGTTTCTGAAACACATCATTCTGTTCAGTTGGATCTAGTTGAAGTAAACATCAGCTTCTCTGGGATGCATACCAAAAGATGGTAGGTGGAAATGACTGGGAGATGTTCTTCAAAAGTATGTTCCTGACCCAGAATAAAACTTGGGAATGGTTACCACCTGTCATGTTGCTATCTGCAGTTTACAGCCATGGTGATATTTGAAATCTTCTTTGAATTACAACATAATGATGTTAATTAGATGATTAATCCAGGAATCATTTCTCTGCTGCAAAGAAATATAGATAGATAGATTTCATTTTAATATTTAGTACTGACATATCTATATAAATTATGTGATCACATTCTCTCTGCAAAATACATGGAAGTGTTTTAAGCAAACAGTTTACTACTAATGTAGATACTTCTTTTCAAATACAGTCATACCCAAGCTGTGGATGGAGAACTAATATTTTAAAGGATTGAACTGGGAAAATCAGAATGCTGTATGTCTAAAAATGACTTTTTATGTCTTCTGTCTCGCTGAGAAAGATTGTGATTATACTGTCGAAGCTGTTATAATAGTGCTATAATTCAGGCTGCTAGGGAGCATCTAGCTCTTCCATGCTGTAGGATAGCACGAGCATACCTTCAAAGTATGTTCAATGTGTTTGAGACAATTTTTTAAAAACTTGGGTATCAGATTTGAAAGGAAAATAGGTGTTTGCCAGAATTGTCAGGGATGCATAGGATAATAGTTAACTCCCATACAAGTTTTAAGTAATGCTCATGTTTCATATTTCTATCAAAGACTGATATTTATTTCTTAACATTATTTAGACCAGCTATCTTTTTAGAGCTTCCTGCAATTCCATTTTCAGTGTTGCAACCTTGTCCAAGCACAAGACTGTGTCTTCTCTGTGTTGTTTATCACTGGGAATTCCCTTTTCCATCTTAGAACTTTTCTATTTGTTATAGAAGTCTGAACTTCCATGGCATTTTAACAGTCTCAGTGACTCTTTTTAAACAGTTCAAGATCTTATCTTGCCTTAGAGCATGTTCTTTTGGCTAAATTTTGCTTACTATCGAAGGATGATGTTCAAAACGTAAGTTACATAATCTTTAGTAAACGGTACGTGCCACCTCTTGCTCCTTAAAACTGACTTATTCCATGGGCAGATTCTTGGAGTGTCCTGAATCTCTTCTGGGTGTTAAGAGGAAGGCATGTTTTGACTTAGGATGAGCAGGACTTTTATCACAACAAGATATGGCAAAATATTTAGTAGAGGTTTAGGAAACTTAACAGAAGATAGAAAATAGTTTATATGATGTTATATTCAGAATGCTAAGTTAGAGATAATATGATGGCTCACAAAATAATAATGGGATTTTTCTTAGGGCATCTTCAGTCCCATGCTTGCAGCCAAGAGTTTGCTTGGCTTTAGGTTCTATTCAGAACTATTCTATTCAGCAGTATCTGCAGGTGGTTAGGATTTTAGTTACCCCTTGAGGAGTGTGTGGAGCTGAAATTTAACTCAGTCTGGGTAACGCATTTGAGAAAGGACTGAGTAGATGATGATGATGATGTTTTTTAAGTGAAAATGATTAAATATATGCCATCTCTGCCCTTTCTTCTCCTTTCCCTTGCGTTCTTACTGGTCTTAAGCATAACACCTTTTGACATTTGGGTCAGAGTCCAAATGGACCTCAGAGTCCATCGTTGTTTTTGACTTGTGGCTTGTTTGAATCGATGTGGTATGTATCTGTCTGTCTCTACACCAAGTTTTCTTCTTCCCTCATAGGTCCTCTGTTAAACAAGTTCCTACTGTTTTTAAAATTGGACTTTGTTCTGCTCGTAGCCCCAAGCCACCTAAGTCTTACTAAAGCCTTGTTCTGTGACTTCTATACATTTGCTTTGCTGTTCAGAAATTGTATTTTCCACATTCTTCTTCTCCTTCCTCAGTCAGTGAGCAGTTCTTTTGCTTGTGCAGTATTACACAAAGGAATGAGCTAAATTGCAGCACATGATATTTTCTTTCTCCGAGTTCTCCTTTCCTGCAGAATATAGATATCACAAGAAATGAATAAAGCAAGCAGCCAAAATAAACTATTTTGAACACAATTTTTACCCATAAAGAAAGTAGAACTTTCTGTAGTTTCCTGTTGGATTTTCACTTCCCGTATTTAAAAAAAAAAAAAAAAAAAAGGTATCAGATAACCATGGCAAGGTGCGGTAGTATTAACATCCTTAGATCGTAAGAAACATAATAAGTGCTATATTTTCTGGAGATCGTAGTTATTACAGAATCATGTAGTTTTCCGGTCTGTTAAACCATCTATCAGTATACTTATCTGTGATCCCATTTAGGAAGGACTGTATGCGTACTTTGGTGAATGACAGGGAGAATCTTACTGCCTAGAAGAGTGGGGTGGTAATCGTTTAGTGTTGAATCCATACCTAAGCACAATGGAAGGGAATGTTACCATATGGTAACTACTGTAGTAGATCCTCTGTATGAACACAGTGGTATGTGGGTATCTTTAAATAATGAAAGACATACTGTTGTTTTCTTATGTGATAGGATTTTACCTCTGTATTAAGGACAAATTTGACGTGAATTTTGTAACTTGAATTTCATCTGCATCACCAAAATAATTATTCGCTTCTTTTCACTGCTCTGTTTGCACTACCTAAGATGTTGTTTTGCCATTGTGGTTTTGAAGGGATTACTCTGCTCATTTTGATTTTAGGTTAGGTTTGCAAGGATGAGGGAGGAAGCACATAATGTAAGTGTAATATGAAAGTTATAGGAAGTAAATTTGCACTTTGTGAACCTGAACATTTTTATTGGATTAAAGCTCAGACATTTTACAAATTCTTCTGAATTTATAAATGACCAAAAATTGTAAGTCTAGCATTAATCTCAATAACCTGTTAAATGCATGAAAGAATGTTCATCTGACTTGTAGTAATTTTGAATGTTATTAATTCATGTTAGAAATGTAATATGACAAATAAGAAAATAGCACATTTTAATTTTTTTCACTGTGTAGCAAAAGAATATGGTAAGCATTCTCAAATCAAGAAGCAGTATTTATATTTTCCCATGAATACATATGTAGGTGGTTCTTGAGCAATGAAAAATTGTACAAAAAGAGAATAGAAAAGTGAAATATCTGCTTCAGGCTACAGACTGGTATTTTCCTTTCATCCTAATTGTCAAGGCTTCACTCAAGATTTTGCTAATTTTCTAGAATACTGATGGTAACTTAAAAGAAGAGTTTTAAGGAAGATTAAATGATACAAATAGCAAATATTTTCAATAAAGAGGAAAGCAAATGAGTTCTGTGTGGTTTGTCATGTGTTTTTTGTTTGTTTGTTTGTTTGCCTTTCTTTAATAAAAAGGATTGGTTTGTGCTCAGAAGAAAAGTGTTGGTTGATCAAAAACAGTCTGTCAAGCTTTGAGAGATGTCAGCAGTTTCTGCTCTTTGTTTATTCACAACTGTTTGTCTTTCTTCTTCTCTAGAACAGAGATGCAAGCTAGTGTATGTTGGTTTAAATTTATGTCAGTGCCATTTCATATATTGTGATTTTAAAAAAAATATTAAACAAACTGTGGGAAATTCAAACACAAGAAAGAATCTTTTTTATTATAAGGATGATCAGACGCCAGTACAGGTTGTCCATACAGGTTGTGAAGTCTCCGTTCTTGGAGAAGTTCAAAACCCAACAGGACATTGTCCTGGGCAACCTGCTTTAGATGACCTTGTGTTGAGCAGAGGAATTGGCCTAGAGACCTCCATGTTTTAATAGTTCTTACTGTAGTGCAGTGAAATTGCGCATCCTTTGTATTTGGAGATAATTTTGCAGGGATACTGAATTTTTAGGCTGAAAATTTGGTGTAGTCTGGAGTTCAGTCCTGTTGGCAGCCGTTCACCAATGATGTTTCCCAGGGCTCAGTACTGGGGCCACTTCTGTTTAACATTTTTATCAGTGATCTAGATGAGGGAATTGAGTGTACCCTCTGCAAGTTTGCATACAATAGTAGATTAGGCAGAACTGTTGATCTCCTGTAGGGTAGGAAGGCTTTGCGGAGGCATCTGGATAGGCTGGATCAATGGGCCAAGTCCAATCACATTCAACAAGGCTAAGTACCAGGTGACACACTTGGGTCATAACAACCCCATGTGGCGATAAGGCTTGGGGAAGAGTGACTGGAAAGTTTTGGGGCAGAAAAGGACCTGGGGGTGCTGGTCAACAACCAGCTGAACATGAGCCAGCAGTGTGCCCAGGTGGCCAAGAAAGCCAATGGCATCCTGGCCGGCATCAGAGATAGCATGGCCAGGAGGACAAGGGAAGGGATTGACCCTCTATGTTCAGCACAGGTGAGCCCATGCCTCAAGTAGTGTGTTAAATTTTGGACCCCTCACTACAAAAAAGATACTGAGTTTCTTGAGCATGTGCAGAGAAGAGCAAGGAAGCTGGTGAAAGAACTAGACAAGACATATGAGGAGAGGCTGAGGGAGCTGGGGTTACTTAGTCTGAAGTAGAAGAGGCTGAGAGGAGACCTCATCACTCTCTACAAGTACCTGAAAGGAGATTGCAGTGAGGAGCCTGTTGGTCTATTTTCTCAGTTGATAAGGAATAGGATGCAAGGAAATGATCTCAAGGTGCATCAAGGGAGGTTTAGATTGACCGTTAGGTAGAATTTCTTCACAGAGATGGTGGCCAAGCATTAGAATGGCCTGTGTAAGGAAGTGTTGGAGTCCCCATCCCTGGAGGTATTTAAGAGATGTGTGGATGTGGCACTAAGGGACGTGTTTTAATGGTGGGGCTTGGTAGGACAGATTGATAGTTGGAATTGATGATTCTAAAGGTCTTTTCCAACTTAGATGATTTGTGATTTTCTCTCTCTCTCTCTCTCTCTCTCTCAATCTGTATTACAGTTAGTTCTTCAGATTATGACCCAGAAAATCTTTTATTATTTGGTCAAATCAGGGGAGCCTATTAGGTTTTGTGTCTTTACATTTTGAGATCTACATGAGTTCTTTAACTTAAATTAATGAGTAAGTTGTGAAGGAGAATAATTAAATATCATCTCATAAGTGTTATTTATAAACATTAAAGAATGTATTAGAAGTTTCAGAGGCTTACATCTTTCCAAACATTGTATTTTAGTTATCAACAACTTGAATATACAGCTAATATATTATTTTTTCTCTTCTGCAGATCTGAAGAGGGAAGCCAGTATTTGTCACATGCTGAAGCATCCTCATATTGTTGAACTCTTGGAGACATACAGCTCAGATGGAATGCTTTATATGGTTTTCGAGTTGTAAGTTTCCCTCTTTGATTTTGCTTTCTTAGTCGTCATTTGCTAAATAAAGTCCTTAAAGTATGTCTGCTTCCACCTGCTTGTTTTGTAGTTCAGAAGCTTGGAGTGCTGTGAAAATATTTATTTCTGGCATGTATGGGTTCTCACAAACAAAAAAAAGCTGTCACACTGACTAAGGGGCTAGTTTCAGTTTGTTTATTAGTGGCCTTTTAAGGTCAGATATACTGTTCATTGTTGGCTGCCACGTGCCTAATACTGTACACAGAAACATGAGTTTAAAATCTCTGCTGATAGTCATCATCTTTGAGTAGTTAGTTGAAGGTGTTCTGTTGCAGATGTGAACTTTTGTTCATTTTTTTCCAGACTACCGTTTCTTCAGCTCTGCTTTTCCTTTAGTAGATACTCCAAAAAGCTTTATTTTTTTTTTTAAGTATTCTTGTAAATCAGTATACCTGTTCACTTCATATGAAAAGGGGAATTTTGGTGAAAGATGCTTTAGAGGCTTGAACAAAAGTCTACTTACCATTTGCATATGGAAAGATGAACAAAACATGACAAAAAGGTCAGGGGGCAGCCCTCAAAGCACCAAATTCCTCCTTTGAGGGAAAATTGTTACATTTACATGTACATTAAAAACAATTTTCACATGTTAGTTTCATTGTTGAGGTAGAGAGGAAGTTAGGTGGTAACAGCGAAAAAGTGATATCAAGCTGAAAGTAGTTGTTTGAATTCTTCTGTTTTGTTTTTTTAGGGAAGCTTATATGACTGTGTGAAGTAATTGTTTTTTGCTTTCCTTTCTGTAACTTTTGTTTCAGTACTGACTTTCTTTGTTTTATTTTCTAAATAACAAAACATGGACCAAGGGACTATAATTATCCTATTACAAAATAATGCACACCGTGGGGAGGCAGACAATGAACAAGATTTTGAAATTAAAAAAAGGTTTTACATTTATTTTTACCCTGCCAGGAGCTCAGAAACATGAGACAAAAGATAATTATTTTTTAATGACAAGCCTATTACCATTTATGTTTCTATACACAAAAAATAAGTCTGAACAATGAGGATTACTACACAAATACTGTACCTGACTTCAGGCCACATGAAGGAAGGAAATACAAGGCTAAAGTATTTGAAGCATAATAATTCTTTACCATCTCACATGTCCTTGTACACTACTAGGCATCAATCTTTTGTAACAAACATTGATAGAAAATGAGATAGTAGGAACACCTGTTCTCAAAACGTAGGAGGGAATGGAAGAGTTGTGGACACAATGTGTTATGCTGGAGGGAATGCTTGATAAAGTGATTTAACAGAAGACTATGCTTGCAATGAAGTAAGAGTGCATTGTCCAAGTTTGACAGGGTTAGTGGTAGTGTGTAATTATGACCATAATAAGAAACTCAGTAATGAAAATTCAGGACTAGCACATGAACTACACGCAATAACCGAACCTAAAGCTTTGTGCCATCAGTTGCACGTAAAAGTGACATAAGGTCCACTGCTGTTTCATAAGCTGTGAGCTACATGGAGAAGCTGCTAAAATGACCCCAAACATCTTGCCAAATCTATAGTTACAAAAAGGAACAAGTTAAATAAGCAAACATGTTGTGTATCTGATAAAAGCAAGAGATTGTATTGCTTGGGGAGAAAAATACAGTCTGTGCCCAATTTTGAAAACTTTTGTTAAACACTTTTTTTAAAAGTCATAATTCGCAGAAGCACTGTAGAACATGAACAGTAGCAATGAAGTTTAACACCAAAAAAAATCATGTTTTTAGCATCATTTATACACAAATTCAGGTACTCCTTTACCTAATAAAAGTATGAAGTCAACTGAAGTACATTAAACATTTTATAGCATCAAAAGACATGAAAGCAATCATTTAAGTTTGTGCCATGCATAGAACAAAACATTATGCCAAACTCAAGCTATCTAAAATTTTCGTTTATGAAATGGGGAAAAATATGCAATTTCTTTTCTTTCATATTTGTACTAATAGTATGCTATTCTAGACAGTGCTGTCCTGTCACATAACATTTGCTTTGTAGTTCGTGCACATGGTGTAAACACTGTTTTTATATAGAATGCTGTTTTGTATTTGGTACATAAGTTGCTTTGGCTTTTATATTTTATTGCTTATTATGTTTTTCTGATGACCATTGATCTTTACCAATGAGAATACTTTGCAAAAGGTCAGCTACCTTCAGTATTTCTAAAACAAAGCAAATATTCTACTTGAAATGTCTGAAAACCACGTTCAGGACTTAAGAGTACGTTGCATGTAGTTTATCCTCAGTATAATCAAAGTATGTGGACTGAGTACTTACCTTTCATACTGAAGAGCTCAGATATGTGAGTGATACTCAGTACTTTCAGATACTTAATATCTGGTCATCAGCAGAATATCCCCTCACCGCTATTCATAAGTGTTCCTGCTTTTTGTAGTGTATTCTAAGAAAGATTTGGCTCTTGGGACATCAGTCTAGTTTAGCTTTACCAGTTAGGCTGTGTAGACAGTTAAATATGTACAACTATGCATTTTCATCTAACTAACACATGTAAAAATGCCCGAGTTTTAAAATCTCAAATTTGTAAAGGTAATTTAAAATGGTTACAGTTACTTGGGTTTATGATAAGTATATGCAAATTAGCATTTAAATTATAGTTGAAATTATAGTTAAATTATAGTCATGCCATTTTGTTGAAGTGTTAAGACAAAAAGAAGAGGAAGAAAGGAATGCTGTCTATTCTGCTTTGTTACAATACTGTGAAATAGCACAGCTTATCTTGTGGAGTGAAAACTTTTTCATTATTTCACTTCTTCATTATGTTAGGATTCCAGTTATAGTTTTATTTTTAAATGCAGTCTGAGCTGGAGTCCTTCATCTTTTATATGGCTTTACCATACCTCTTTTCTTTTTCATACTTTAATACTACATGATCTAGGATAAAAATACAATGCTTGAATGTTAACTTTTAAAAGCAAAATCAGAATAGTTCTGTATTTTTCACACCAAAACAGGTTTCTGTGTTTGCCAAAGAAAACTAAAGTTTCATGTGCTTCTAGATTAAAAGTTCAGGCCAGACATTCAAAATATCCAATGAATTGAAATATTTTCAAATGCATTTTGAAAGCTTACGGTATACTTATCTAAGTCATTAAACTAGAGTTTCTTTCTGCCCTGACTCTAGTTGTTTAAAAATTAAAATTTAAATCTGAGGCATCTCTGTATGTGCAGGTTTTCCCTGGGGACTGAAAGGGAGCCCAAAGTGACCAACTGTAATTTTAAATACCTTAAGGCAACCAAATTCCGACAAGTATTAAATATTCTGAGCATCAAATTTTGTGACCTAAAGACATATTGACAAATGTGAGTTTTATGATATAAAGACATAGTAAAACTCACATTTTCATTGAGTTTGTACTGGAGGGTTTTTTTTTGTCAATTAGCAATTTGTTATATATATTCTTTACATTGTAGACTGGTTTCTTGTGGACACAACGTTTAGGCAGTTACCTGGTCTCAGTATGCTGCTTCTCTTTTCATATCTGATGGCCTTTGAAGTAGTGACAGATTACAGTCAAAGTGATAGGAGAATTTAGATAGCTTTCCTCAACCGTAAGCTATATCAGATTTTCATCTTACCTTGCTTGATATTTTTTCTCGTTCATTTGATGGACAGGAGTTAATAGAAAACCAGAGTTCATTAGTTTTGATGCTGAAAGAACAATCTTTGAGGGTTTCCCTGGTGACAAGACAAGACTTGAAAATCAGAGGATTTTTATCTTGGGTGGAATTTTGGCTCTTTCTAATAAATACCAAAATTTGTCAGAGAAACTGAAAATTCAGTGCATTTCGAAACATTGATGCATTGAAATTTCTCCATTTATTATAACTTTAATTATCACAGTCTATTGATTTTTTTTAAGTTGCAGTATTTTAATAAAAACTTCAGAAGACCCACTTTTAAGCAAAATTAACTCATAGAAGCCAATGTAAAATGCTAAATCATATAACTTTATTTTCAAGAATTTACATAAACCTGAAATAATTCACACAGTGTTACTGTAAAGTATTTTTGTATGGCCTCCTGATACTGGCTGACATGGAAATTTTCACATTAGATTGGAGTCTGGATTAAATTAGACTTCAGGTCTAATTTACCAACACCAAAATCAGTGTGTTTTTTTTAAGGATGCATATGTTCTTTCTTTACTGCTGCTTAGTAATCAGGTTGGACCACTGCTATGAAAACATTAGTGTCAAAGAATACCTATTTAAAATTACTTACTCCTCCTAAGCTCATCATCCATACTATGGTATATGAATTGAGTATTACTCAGTGAGTGATTTGTTATTTGTCACTCTAACTGGAATGAGCTTATGAAGAGCACTGAAAAGCATCACTTAGCTGCCTGCAGAGTTGAAAAAAAAAAAAATACTGAAAAGCCTTTAAAACAGTTGCTGGGAAGGTAACTCAGGAATATCACTTCTTTATCTGGAACATGCTAAACCCTGGATGCATGGGCAATTTATAAGAAATAAGTTTCTATACTTTTTTTTACTGAATTTTAAAAGTTGATTTCTGGAAGTTGAGTTGTAGTAAGTGAAGATGACAGGAAGGAAAAAATGCCATTGTGCACAGACCCTTAACATGCATGGTGCAAAACTCAGTAAACACTGAGTAGGAGCAATACACCATCTTTTTTCTTTTTTCTTTTTCTTTTTTTCTTTTTTCTTTTTTTCTAAGTAATAATGTAATTACCTTAAGCAGTACTTCTTTGACTTTCTTAATGAAATAAAGTTAAGTTGTAGGCTACATCTTATTGGTCATCTGCAAATTCAAAGCTGTAATACTCCAGTACTAAAAGACAGAACTCAGCTGGAGTATACAGTCTGGTGTAAACTTGCTGGGCAGATTGCAACTCCTCATCATGTTTGTGCAGAATAGTAGGAAAGCATAGAAGGTGAATAGCACCACTGATCAGAGCTATGGAAAGAAACATTTATCAAAAAGGGCTGAGACCTAGGCACACTTCTCCAGCTAAAACTATGGAAAACTCGAAAGTGAGATATGGGAAATTGAGAGACGTAGTTGATACTGATACCTAAAACAATTCAGATATGTTGTTCTGGGAAGATGTCTGTTTACTCACTGTTCAGAATTGCTTTAGCTGGCCCTGTCAGTTGAAGTACCAATTCACCAAGTCGGTTTTTGTAGCTTCCTGAGTGCCCTCTACTGGTACCGGCTGATTCTCTCTCAGATTGTGCTCTGTAACTTGATCGCTTTACCAATTTTTTTGCATCTTCAGCTTCTGTCTTTAGCATATATATATATATATATATCTTTGTGTGTTTAGTTTAATAAGCTTCAATCTAACTCACTTTTTTTAATTTTACTTTGTTTCAGTTTTTACGTGCCTAATGCTGATAATCCTTAAAATGCCTTGAGGCATCCATCCTTGAAATTTCATTTCATCTGTATCACAAAACTTTAATGCTCTTGCATCACATATGCCTTTCAGTTTCTGAATTGATAGAGTCTGGGGCCATATCCTTTTCAGTGGTGCCCAGTGCCAGGACAAGAGCACTGGGCACAAAGTGGAGCCCAGGAGGCTCCCTCTGAGCACTGGGCAGCCCTTCTGTGTTGTGTGGGTGAGGAGCCCTGGCACAGGCTGCCCAGAGAGCTGCGGGGTCTCCTCCTTGGGGATCTCCAAAAGCCGCCTGGGCACGGCCCTGGGCAGCCTGCTCTGGGTGGCCCTGCTTGGGCAGGGCTTGGAGCAGGTGGCCTCCAGGGGTCCCTGCCAGCCTCACACATCCTGTGATGGTGTGGGGGAAAAAAAAAAAAAACTGTTTGTGATATTGCTGAGTTCTTAGTCTACTAATACACTGAATTTTCTGGTTGTTTTTGTTTGTTTGTTTTATAACCAAGGCTGACTCCTGTTTTTGCAGCCTCATCTAGATAATTTAATAAGATTTTTAGATAAAATTCAATGTCATTGGGGTGATACAAGCTATATCTATCTATCTATCTATCTATCTATATATATATATGAAGAAGATGAGAAGAGAGCTGGAGCATGTTTGTGCTTTGAGTTCATCTCATGGAATTAAACTTTGAAATATTACCACTGATGGCCTCTAGCCGTTTTTACTCTAATTATAATTTAAATTAATTGAAACATATTTGTGAAAAAAATTCAAACTGCCACTTCATGTTTAAAAAAAAGTACATGAAGCATGCTGGTATGTATATGTGGGAAGTAGAAATACATGTTAAAAGACCATTCTGATTATAAGCATCTTGTTTAAAAGAAAAGTCAGGATAAAGGAATGACACTGTTGACTTGGTGTCTCAGCAACTATTGATACTGCTAACAACCTTGTGTGCCTCTGGATCTTTGATCATCTGTAGTTCATAGCAAGTTGGAGTGAAATTAGATGCTGCTGCTTTATTAGAATGACAGCTACTAATTTTTAGTAGTTAATTGTACACTTCATATGTTTTTTATTGCTCAGGTTTCAGTTTCATTTCCCAATTAGTTGAATTGTTGGGAGGAAGGGTTAAAAAGGAAGCTGATATGGGTTGTTTATTTTCAGTGAGCTAGCTAAATCCAGATTTATGTTGTCCTCATTGAACCTTGCCTTGTTGCTGCTGTGAGGTGCCATGTATAGCACAACAGTGTGTTGTCTGAGTAATATTTAGCTGTGTATACAGATAAGCTTTATGAAATTGAGCAAGACAGGAAAAACCGCTTAGAAAAAAAAACTAAAGACGATATATTGATGCAGCAATGTGCAGTCATTGGTAATCGATATGTGGAGTCTGCTATATCTGAAGATGCTCAGAGGGCTGGAGCTCCTCACCTACGAAGACAGGCTGAGGGAGTTGGGGTTGTTCAGCCTAGAGAAGAGAAAGCTCTGGGGAAACCTTACAGCGGCCTGCCAATACCTAAAGGGGGCCTACAGGAAAGTGGGGGGGCTCCTTGTCAGGGGGTGTAGGGATAGGACAAGGAGTAATGGCTTTAAACTAAGAGAGGGTAGGTTTAGATTAGAGGTTAGGAAGAAATTCTTCACTCAGAGGGTGGTGAGGCACTGGCACAGGTTGCCCAGAGAAGCTGTGGGTGCCCCGTCCCTGGAGGTGTTCAAGGCCAGGCTGGATGGGGCTTTGGGCAACCTGGTCTGGTGGGAGGTGTCCCTGCCCATGACAGGGGGGTTGGAACCAGATGGCCTTTAAAGGGCCTTTCCGAGCCAAAACAGTCAGATTCTGTGATTCTATATCAGGTGCTGAAATAACTGGCCAGGAATTTTTTTCCTCCAACTTAAATGAATATGCATTTCATTTGGTCACCAGTCTCTCTTAGAGTTGCCAGTACTCTATCTACACAATAGTATATTTGGCATGGGGATGTATTTTGTAGCTATTCAGGAATTCAAGCTTTTGCACATTGCTTGTGTCTCCTTAAACAGAAGCTTCACACTTGCTGCAGGTGTATAAAAAAGCAAAAGTTATTGTATGCTGACATTCTGGATGGCTTACAGAAAGAGCCTTGATGATGTCAGCTTTCTAGATGCCCTGTGAATTCCTTTTCTTTCTTTCTTTCTTTCTTTCTTTCTTTCTTTCTTTCTTTCTTTCTTTTTTTTTCTTTTTTTTTCCCTTGAGTCTTTGGTAGAGAGGAAAAATAAAAGGTGTGAAGACTGACACTGACAGATGTTACATTTGACATTTCTGCAAGTGCCATGTTAAATGTAAACTACATGTGATTTTATTGTGTGTTAACTCTTTACTGTTTCCTTCCCCTCATCAAGCATTGAACATTCTAAGATATAAATCTATTCTACATTATTTACAGGGAAAAGAAAAGAAGGACAGTTTATGCTACATCAAGCTGCTTTGGTTTTAGAGAAAAGGTAGTCTAATTTTAGACTCAGGACTATGGAAGTAGTATACCTGAATCTGCATGTTATCCCTACCCGTTGTGGGAAATTAGTTTATCAGAAAGAATACAGACAGTTACCAGAGCTAGTAATACAGTGTATGTGGTGTCACAGTTTTCAGGTGCTTTCAGGGAGGCTGTAAGGTGTACAATATCTTCTGGTGTTCTTAATTATCCTTATGAGAATGCTGACTGGGAAGATTATACTACACTTTCAGAGTATTTTTGAAAGTCACCATTTAAAATACAGTTTCAGTAAGAATTTGTGTATCTACAATTTTTTAGAGTTACATTTGTGATGTTTTTAGTAATGCACTTAATATAATATCATGCTTTAACTGTTAACTTGCAGAGCTGCTTTGTACAGGGCATTGGCCTTCTGCTGTCTCACCCACCTTGTTCAATGAGCAGTTTAAGCAATAGAAGAAGTGTTTGGTTTTGTTAATAAAGTTTTGAGAGACAAGAGGAACGTGAAAAGGTTAACCTGTGGCAAGCCATATTCTGTTAAATAACCTATTAAATGCCATTTTATTCAATAATGCATTGTACATTTCTCCAGGGTATTTTATATGAGATTTACATATGTGGAATAAATAGATTTTTTGGAGCAGTTTTATGTAATTGATTGTAGTTATCTGTCTTAAGCATTTTTCCCTCTTTCTACCTGCAGTATGGATGGAGCAGATCTGTGTTTTGAAATTGTGAAGAGAGCAGATGCTGGATTTGTGTACAGCGAGGCTGTAGCCAGGTATGTATTATAATTTTAATTGTTTCCACAGCATGAATGGAAGAGAAAGGACTATATTGTTGCACAGTCTGGTAGCTAAAAGTAGAAATACTGTAAATATTTCTGTTTCCAAATCTGAATGTTTATTGCAATAATTAGCATAATAAAAGAATTTCTGAGCATTTTGTCATTTACTGATTGCGTATTTGGATGGGATTATTTAATAAAATAGTATTTCGCATCCAATATTTAATTTTGTCTTTTTGCCTTTGGATCTCATATGATGGCATTAGGTGACTTATTGGCTGTACTAGTTGGACTCATTTCTTCTTCCTTTTTATATATCACTTTATATATAAAAGTCACTTAAGCTTCTCACTTACCAGGTGATCTAAGATCAAGGTATATAACATTGTACAAGGACAGCATACTCCATGCCCTAATGGCATGAAAATTAAGCTCAAAGCACGATTTTCTGTGTTTGTTTTTCTAGTCATAGATTTTTAGCATCATAGGAGTCAGGCTGGAAGAGGTCTCTATTTAAACTTCCTGCTGAAGGCAGGGTCAGTGTTACATCTGAATCATGTTGCTCAGGACTTTGTCCAGTTGGTTCTAGAAAGCCTCCAAGGATAGGGATTCTGCAGCCTCCCTGGGCAACTTGATGCTTTGTGTGTGTAATGATGTTCCTAGGGAAAAATGTGTTCTTGTAACCAGCTGGAACCTACCTTGTTTCAATTTATTCCCACTGTGGCTCAGTTATGGACTTGGCTCCATCATCTCCATAACTCCTCTTAGGTACGGAAATACTGTTGCAAGGTCCTCTCCTAAGTTTCCCCTTCTCCAGTCTAAACATTTGCTTCCCCTCAACCTCTTGTCAGAGGGTATGTGCAACCCCATGTGCATTTTGGTGTCTGCTGAATTCACTCAAGTTTATCAGCATTTCCCTTGTATACAGTAATTTGGGTTCAGTCTAACGAGAACTTCCCTTGAAGAGTTTGTTATGCTCCTGGCTGAGTCAGCTCAGGATGCTGTGGGCCTTGATAGGGTGCTAGAAGACTTGCTAGAATACTGACTTGCATGAATCCTACTATCAACCATTTATCAACCCTTTCCAGCAGAGCTGCTACTCAGCCAATACACTTGCAGCCTGTATCCAGCATGTACCTTTGAAGTGGTTAGTCTGTCCCAAGTGCAAGATGTTGAAATTGCCCTGGTTGAATTCTGTGAGGTTTCTGTTGGCCCTTTCCTCTAGCCTTAGACCTTCTAAGGGCAGCTCTGCCCTCAGTGTGTGTACTGCACGTAGAGTTTGGTGTCATTCAAAACTTCGTGAGGATGTATTCTGTTTCTTCAAGGTCATTGATGAGATATAGCATGATAAATTCTGAATCATTTTGGTGATATTTATAAGTACCCTAGAAACATACTACATGCAAAAGAACATGAACATGATTTTATGAAATATGTACACAACAAATTAACATCAAGTCAAACATCATGTTTAACTTTTTCAGAGTGAAAAAGGAAGAAGGTTTCCGGTTTTTACACTGAGCATATAAAATGTGTCACTGAAATCTTTTAAATCCTAAAACTGATCTGGTCACAGACTTGTTGAGGTTGGAAGGGACCTCTGGGGATTGTCTACATCAGCCACCCTGCTAAAATCAAGGTCAACTAGAGTAGGTAGCTCAGGGTCATGTCCGGCTGGATTATGAATATCTCCAAGGATAGAAATTTGACAACCTCTGGGCAACCTTCTCCAATGTTCAGTCTTCCTCACAGGGGAGAAAGAAGGTAGTCTTCAATCTGCGTCAGGAAGTTCAGATCTTGGTTCCATCCCTTTCAAATCAGGCACCAATACCACTTTTTTCCTTTCAAGGTTCTGTTATAAAAAAAAAAAATTGAAGGGTTCTGAATCCTTCATCATATGAAACAAATTGTTGAACATTTGAAACCTTTATATAATAGAAAATACAGGTTTTTCTTTCCTCATTTGTCACTTTGCTTCAATCAGAAAAATCCCCCAGCTTTATATTTTATTATTCATTAAACATAAACTCCTTTCTACTAGATTCTGTATGCAGTTAAGTTGGTTGATTATTTTTATATGGTTAGACTCTTTAAACTTAGTTTATTATACCTGTATAATAATTTTTCCTGCAGGTTTGTCATGTATGATGTCTTTGTTTTTACAGTCATTACATGAGACAGATATTGGAAGCTCTACGTTACTGTCATGATAATAATATAATTCACAGGGATGTGAAGGTAAGGTGTGGGTTTTTTTTTCCCTCACTGCATTAATGCAAGCTATTAAATTTTGATCATTTTTGTAATTTAGAAGGGGGTGCTGTACAAAAGGAAGCTATTTGCTGAGCACGTGTTTACTTTCACTGTGTCATGAGATTAAAATGTCTCTAATTCCATCAACATAGAACATTAAGGAAGTCTTTGTTCACCTATTAGATATGCATTTGATTGCAAATTGCTTTAAAAGTCAGTTTGATTTCTAGTTCTTGAATATTCATATAAAATCTGCTTGCATTTATTTTCTTGTTAGGAAAAGGTGTGTATAAATTAATTGCATAAATTAAACTGGAATTAGTAGATTAATGACATAATTTTGATAGCACAATGATAGTATTAACTTAGGCTAAAACTCAAGATGTGCATCCTTAAATGCAACAATATTGTAGCACTATCAACTTTTTGCAAACAGTCTTGAACATTTATTACTATGAAAACTTTTCTACTATGAACAAGTTTGGGAGGAGGAATACGGTCTTTAAAAACAATGTATATACATCCTGGTTTTGAGTTGGTGAATTTTGTAATATTTCTGTGTTTATTTGTGGAACTAGCTTATCTCAAAGTACTGTAGTGTAAGTAATTGGGAGTTTTAACCCAAATGTTTCTGTCTCTCTTCAATTTGAATACATATTCTTTTTTAATTTCATTGTCTTAGATAACTGTTCCAAGTTGTCTTCTCTAAGAGTTTGTTTTTATCTAAACTGTGTCAAATGCTATAGGAATTAATGAAAATTGTAATGAGCTCTGATGGTGTGGTTTGCAAAGTAAATCCTGTGTTCTAGTGAAAAAAGCAGATTGGGAGAGGGTATGCTGTGTTTCAAACACAGGGTGATCTGTGAGGGAAGAGTGTGTGGGCACTGAACTTTTTTTTTAAACACACATTTGGTCTTGCATGCACAGACATTGCAGACCTTTCACCAGTTTCTTTTTCCTTACCCTCTACAACCAGGGAAATTATAATATTTAATAGGATTTTATTTTATTTTATTTTTTAAGTTTGGTATTCTAAAAGTCATTTCTTACAGCAAATTCCAAAGATGTCCTCCTAATTGCTGGTAGAATATCTGAGCTTGTTCTGTTGTGAAGATTCTGTATTGTTCTCGTTGTTTGGGTTTGGTACCATGTGAAAATTTTAGTATGGACACCATCTTTATGTTGTTTTGTCTTCCTGAAAGCTGTATGTGTTCTTCTTGGAACATGTTTGTACAAAAATATATTTTAATTTCAAGGGCCTCGTTCCTTGAAATTAAATGCATAAGCTGTAAAGGCTGTAAAATGTGAATGTATTTTCCAGCTTGTCCAGACTCTGAAAACTTGAAAATCGCTGTTATTAAATGCCATCCTTAGAAGTAGAACTATTCAGTTACATGATTAAGAGTTTTTTAATCTGTTGCTGAAAGTATGCTAAACCACGTTGAACAATGTTTAATCCTAGCAAAAGCTGTGCAGAAATATTGTAACTACGAAGCTTGGGTATAGAATATTAGTAAGTTAACTGCAGTTTCTCAGCTCTAGATGTCACTGTAGACAGTGTTTTGAAAGGAAGTAGGGTAAATTTCCAAGTTGTCTGAGTGAATGAAAGTGAACAAATAAAAATCCATAAGGTTGACGTAATCATTCTGCATTTTTTTTCCTCTTAAGTTTTCTGTGAATGTTGTCTTAAACTGCAAAATGTATTCTGCAAAATGTACTTTGCGGTTTAAAAAAGGCGTTCTGCATTTAGCAGATCTGATGCACCAGAAAATTTGCACCTTACAGTCCCTATTGTTAGAATTAGGTGTCTTTGGGGCATTTTTGTGCTCACTTAGCTCTCGACTGATTAGGAGGAGTTAGATTTGGAATACTTCACTCTGCTGTGGTCTGATGACAGAAACTTCACCTATCTTTTTTAAGTGACAAGATCTAACAAAGCCAACAGCAGCCTATGATAAACTCACATATGCTCCAACCTCACTTCCTTTGCCAGAATCAAAACATGAAAACTTTTACAAGGTGGCCTCTGATTCTCTTAATTTCCTTCCTGTAGTTGTCTTAATTACCTTTCTCTGTGAGACCAGGAATTTCTTGAGTTTCCTTGTATCATTTGCCCCCCTCTAGTGTAACGTAAAGCCTTTATAATCTGTGGCCTTTGCTTCCCCTTCAGACAACATGTTCCTGCATTCTCTCACTGCTTGGAAGTTGCATCATATATAAGTAAAGCAGAAAATTCAAATGCAGAAAGGTGGAAAACGCAAGACAGCTATGTATCAGAACCAAGAATGTCAAGGACTTTTTCTCTTACTATGGCATGTATTCATGTTCTGGCAACCTGGTGAGATAGGACTCGGCCATTCCTTTTATTTTTCAGAACCTTGTATGTCAGAAACACCCAAAAGATGACTACAGAAAGTAACCACATTGAAATGGTGGTTTTTTTCAATACAAAATATTATTACATAATAGTTTGGATACAGAACTATCTTTATGCAAAAGAACAAAAAAGGGGAATGGGAGTAATGCGCCTGAAATGAGATGCCTGTCTTTTTCCATGATAAAATACGTGCAAGAGTTTGACTACTATTTGTCACTGAAGTCACACACTTTATCTTGAGCTGTCAATATTGCACAGTAATTATGATTGGAAACTTTCTTCAAGAAAAAGAAAAATGAATAGTACGTCTCTAACTTCTAATTACAAGGGATATCACTGATCAATGGACTTAAGTTCTATGCTGTACAATTATTTTAATAATTACAATTTTAAAAACTGAAAGGGGCGGATTTGTTATAAATAGCTGAATATAATTCACATCAAATGCTCCCACTATGTTATGTGATTTCCATGCAGTTTGAGTGCTTGTCTATGTATGTAGGATCAGTAAAACAATTGGTATGCAGCTGAAATCAGGCAAGTTTATTGTCAGACCTCCAATATTTTTATTATAGATCTCTCAGTAGGTATGAATACTTGTTTCCAACAGTTCAGTGCAGAAGCTATGGGGCTCCAAGAATAAAGTACACAATATTTTTCCTCAGTATTTCTTCCAACTGTATTCTTTTTCCCAATGAGTATGTCCCTTTCTGTACACATGCTTCCTATCTCAGAGTCACCCTTTCTTTGCTTTGTTTGCCCTTTTCCTAGCATACTGCTAGCTAGCTGCTGGGTTTTCAGAAGCAGTTTTGCTGAGAAGTGCTGCTTGCTGAGAATTTATACTGCTTGGCCTGCTGCAGAGCTCAACAGCTATATGGAGGGTACGTTCTCATCAGGAAGTTTTTTTATTCCGCTCACTTACCCAGCCGTTCAGAAAAGATGTATCTTCTGATTGATGAGCTGGCCACCCAAGCAGCACGTATGAATGGGTTAACCAGAAAGGAGGCAGACACTTGTTGTCTTTTAAACTGCTTTGCAAAGTGTGTATTGTGCATGTTTGTTCTAGGATTTTGTATTCCTTGCTATGGAAATGAATTATTTTCTTTATGATTATATAATTCACAAGTCACCTACTAACTTATGAGTTAGCACCAGGATGTCTAAGCATTGCATGAAGTTTAGCATGAGCTATGTTTTGCTGAAGTATTTCTCTGTCTCTCCCTTGTGCCCTTCTGTTTTGGGGGATTTTTCCTCCGTGAACTATTCTATCAAATGCTGGACCAATGTATTACTCAATTTGCAGTTTCTCAATTTGCCTGTACTGCACAAAAGCTTTTCTACTGTTTAAAGTAAGATAAATTGACTTTGATGCAATTCACAAATGTAAAGGAGACATCACCTTAAACAGACTCCGTAGGAAAAAATTAAAAGTGCATATCATTTTTCGGTAGTGTGTAGAATTGGTGGAATGGGATCTTGCTAATAATCTGCCACAAAGTTACATTTGATTAGTAGTTCCCAAAATTTCATCCATTTTCTGGCCTTTTTGGTAACTTCAACACTAGGGAACAGGTGATTGTGACTAGAAAAGCAGAGAAGTTACTTAAGCCACCAAAAACTCTGTACAGAGAATTATATCTTCAGGCACCCTGCTGAGATAGCCTGAGAAGTGTGTTCACCATAAGAATGTATTTAAGGAAGGGCGGAAGTTGTAGGTTCTTCTTAGGGGCCTGTGCAAAAAAATAAAAGTGCATTGACAGTAAACTGTTTTGCTCACACAGACATACCACCACTGATCAAAACACCGTAATCTAAGCAACACTGTGCTGTCACGCAGACTTAAACTGCTTAGTTGAGACCTGAACTGAGCCATCTTGCCATCGGTTGTGCAGTGCAACGCGCACCCACACAAACCAGCTTCTTTCACTCAAGAACTATTTCCTACAGCATTTTGAAGAGTTAGACCCTGAAGCTGCCCACTTGAGGTTTTCCTATAAGTCATCTGCTAAACATACTATGGGAATCGTGTTAAAGAAACAATGAATTCTGTTCTCACAAGTAACATTGTATTAATAAAATACTACCTTCCTATGATTCTCTGTCTTTTTCACTTGCCTCTTTATTGAACTTCTGCAGAATACAAAGCAGGTGTCAGATGATATGAATTCTTGGGGTGTCTTCGAGAGAAGGTCTGATATTTTGTGTCTACTGCCGTATGCTAATTTGGGGTCAGTTTAGTGTTCCTGTTACAGAGCTCAGAGTAGAGTTGTTTGGAGTGAGTGATTTTTCAGCTTGGCGTGGGTGATCAAATTTCTCAGAACAGCTAGTATTCTGTAACACTTTCTACACTCAATGGACAACTCATCTTGATCTCAGTTGCAGAGAAGACTATACAAGGGAAAAGACTATTATGTAATCTGAAGTGTCTTCTACAGAAATTGGTAAAAATAACTGAAAACCCTACATAAATCATTGTGGTAGTCTAACTTCTACAGCCAGAAAAAAAAAATCAAAACCATTCCTGTTTTGCACTTCTTTTGTACCGTTTATGATCCTTAAATGTTCATTATTGCATATATTTTGTATACCAGTAAATAATAAGCATGTATGCCTTTCTAAATAGACCATAGAAATTGCCTCACAAGATTAGACTAGGAGTATGGAAATTCTGTGTGTGTTTGTTTACTCCCAAAGCAGTTAAAAGTGCAAGTACTCATGGGCTGAGAAAAAGACAGTTTAATAAGGGGGGAGTAACAGGGGGGAATAATTTTTTTTTTAAATGATGCGTAATGCAGTTGTTCAAACTTGCTGACTGATGCCCAGCCAGTCCTTGAGCAGTGGCAGCTCATCCAGCTCCCTCCCAGTTCTACTGTTAAGCATGATGCCACATGGGATGGGACATCCCTCTGGCCAGTTTGGGGCAGCTGTCCTGGCTGTGTCCCCTCCCAGCTCCTTGGGCAGCCCCAGCCTCTTCCCTGCTGGCAGAGCAGCACAAAAAGCAGAAAAGGCCTTGGCTCTGTGCAAGAGCTGCTCTGCAACTAAAACACTGGTGTGTTGTCAACATTATTTTCATCACAAATCCAAACCCAGCACCATACCAGCTACTATTTAAGAAAGTTGACTATCCTAGCTGAAACCAGCACAGTACAGTGTCCTGAGTACACAAAGGCACACAAATGCACCAATAAGGAAGCCAGTGCCTCAGCTATTAACATAGCTGCCATGGATAGGTTTCCGAGAAAAACAGTTCCTGACCAAGCTACAGAGCACATACAAAACCCATTTGTCTCAAACACTAAATCTTAGGCCACCAGAGTTCTCTTCCTATGTGGATATTTCACCCCTCTAAGTTAGCAGTCACTGTCCAGCCTTTCTCTTCAGAATCACCCTGTTGCAAATGTCATTGCAATGACACTCTGAGCCCATGATAGGAAATGCCAGAGCAGAGTGATTAAGTAATTCTTAACTGTGAGATTTCCTGTGAAGGCTAGAATAAAAAATGCATTCCCAGGGGTGGGGGGAAGGGGGGAATCAGCCTTCTACCCATACACTCGTGAGCAAAAAACCACATGTCAATCTTGAATGTGTTTTGTAGTTCTCTTTGCTTGCTTCCTTAAGCCTTTGATATATGATCTACCCATTCCACAGAAAACATCTATGCTTTGTTCTTTCTTGTCTGTAAAGAAAGCCCATGTCCAAAACTTGGGAATACTGGTAACAGAAGAAAATTGTCTTCAGTCTCAGACTGGTTTCTGTCATCTTCCTTGATCGTTTAGGTAGAAAACACTGTCCATAGCTCAGACATAAATGTCTTTTGCTTTGCATGGATAAAGTGGCAGTACACAGCTCATTGTACGAATTACTTGGATTCATTTGGATATACACTTAGGATTTATTATGGCTAATGTTGATGTAGCAAACAAGATCATATTAAAAAATATATATACATGTAATATGTTATCATTTTATTTAGATATTTGCCATTTCATGTAAAAGTCTGATTATAGGAGTCAAAATGAGTTTACTGTTAGTTCAGTTTTACTAAATTCTTTCTGCATTACTTCACATTGCAGGGGATCTTTTCAGTGAAAATACCAGGTTTATATTGGTGGTGTTAAGGTGTGGATTTTTTAAACAGGTCATACAAACTTTTCTTTAATGTTCTATCTAGTAGAAGGGTTATAGCTGGGTCTACACTACTCCTAGAAACAGCGAGACAAGCAAGGAAATTTTTAATTTCCACTAGATAGTTTAGCCTTGAACAGTCTCCATCTAGAAGCAGTGCATAAAAAATTGGCCTAAAAACATGATATGGAAGAAAGCAGACAGTTAAAATTATCTGGATGACAAGAATGTTTCTTTTCACTGTTCTGTAAATCAGATGTTTTTGTCCAATGCAAGTGTTTTTTTGTATTTTACTCAGATGCCTGGTAAGAGAATAGTATGACAACAAAACTGTTACAAACAATAGAAAAAAACAAGCAGTAACAAAAGATGCTGCAATCTTTGCAGTAAATTCACCAGCTTCTACCCTCTTGTTATAACACGTGTAAAATGCTTCCTCAGACCTTGCCTGGGCATCATATGTTATAGTTGCTACCGTTATGCACATTACAATAAGCCATATAAAGATAGAAAAATATTTAGCAAATTTTGGCTGACGGAACTTTTTAAGTACACGTTTGCTGAAGTTTTCCTTAACTGCTTGAGAGTATTGTGCATCATTATTTTTCTTCAGTGTTGCATACTGACTTAAAGCAATTGTACATAAAATTAGAATTGTAACATACATACAGACATGCGTAATGGTAGTTCCAAGGTGGTACGATATCTTGCATATTCCAGATTCATATGTCCAATTATGCCCATTTGCAAAATAGGCAGCCAGGAAAGGCATAGCACTGCATATGAGCAAATTTGCAGTGACAAGATTTACCAGATAAATGTATTGTGTTCTTCTTGTGGGTATTTGCCTTAAAAATACACAGGCAGCGAGAGCATTTCCAAAACTGCCAGTTGTAAATAGGAGAGAGTAGATGATGGGTAGAGCTACAGTAGTAGCTAATGATGGCTGGAGAACACATGTTGAATTTGTCATTTATGCCGAGTCTTCTTGCATAAATGGTGAGAGCTGAAACACAATTAGAGAAATTATTCTTCTGTAATGTATATCTAGCATCTTTTTTTTTAATGATCTTATTTTAACTGTTCCTTGCTTTTCAGTGTTACTAATTCCTATCTTCGACAGATTTTGTGAACAAAAAAAAGCTTTAATTTATGTCAAAAACAAAGACTTTATGTGCATAGAATCTAATAAAATAAATGAGGAAATAGAAGGTTTAAGCTAGGGTCTGACAATAACTTATGTGGTCTTGGTGTAGTTCTCAATCTCCTAGAACATCTGTAACCTACTTTGGAAACCACTTCTAGACTATTTTGAGTTAAATAAGTAAAATAAATGCAAAGCGTTACTGTAATTGCAGAAATGCAGAGGGGTATCCTGTACCTCCATTTAAGTAAGAATTAAACTGTACATGATTCAGGGATCTGTCTGGGTGCATTTATTTTGTACTGTTATCAGTATCTAATGTTACTTTGTTTAGAGATCTAATCTTAGAGATACACATTTTGCATGAATGATTTAGTCATGAACATATGAAACAGTTGCTGAAAAATGATGTATTTCCAAGTTCACTTTTCAATTTATTCTCAATTTCCAGACTGTAAGAAATCAAATCTAATTGGTGTTTAAAGTTCTGTACAATTATAGTGCATAAAAATGTGCCTTTCACTTACTAACCTCTAGTGAAGAGAAATTCTCTCGTATAGATACAAGTTTTGTGAAGTGTATCCAACTTAGCTATTATTCCATATACAAGTATATGGAAAAAAAAGCAGATTTCAAACTTATAGATTGGGAGTAATTTTTTAAAACATCTATAAGCAAATACCAAAGAATATTCTGTGTAACTATGATAAAACGCCTATACACCAAGATAATAGATACATAACAAGAAGTTGTAAAAGTCATATTTAAAAATTATGCTATAGGTCATGTTTGACAACTTGCAAGTTAAACCAGCTTTTTTTTTGTAGCTGTTGCATCTTTACCTAAGTCCCGTATCAATCGTTGAACCAAATTGTGTTAAATTATTTTATTGTAATCAGTTAAATTCATAAAGTAATTGTTGGATTCAGTCATTTAGAAATCTAATGATCATTTTTGTGTGAACGCACAGATTTTATCTGGTGAAACAAAGAAGTAGCACTTTTAAGCTTACCTATGCAAGCTGCAGGCACCTTCCTTTGGAGAGAGGGAAATTTTGTCTTACGTCCTTTTTATCTCCGCTGCTGCGATGAAAAGGATGATATTTAATTCTGGAAAATAAAGTTAAGAAAAAAGTCTTTGTGACATAGGTAGGTTTTCAGAATGTGCACTTTTCTTTGTCAATGTCAAAAGGCAGCTAGGCTTTTAAAGTTCAAACCAAAAATGTCTGTGCAAAAAAGTATTTGCAGTTAGGTCAGGATACAGCTCCATTAGAGAATTAAAAAGAATGAAATAGAGAAGAGTGGAAGAATGATTGTAACAGTCCTTTGGCCATGTAGCTATGGCACAGAAATACCTTAAAATACTTTATATGGTTCTTTCCTCCTATTGGGGGTGGAGGAATTGTTACAGTCATGCTCTTTTAAGACTGCCCACTTCCCAGAATGAAAAAGAAGAGTTGATATTTTATGCGTGAGAACTTATTTTCAGTGCAGTTTAACTGTTTTTCAGTTCCAAGAGTTTTCATGAAGCTGACTGTCTGTTCCTGAAACTCACCTGCAGTAATAAGAGTGTATCCATGTCATATCTTCGTGTCAGTGACCAAATGAACAGATCACTTATGTCTAGTCACATGCTGGATTCTGTGGAAGCAGTTAACAGCTGATGCGTTCTAGGCTTACTAATCATTCAGGAAAACCAACTCAGTTTGTGTCCAAGAAATAGAGTGTTTTACAGAAACCACCCAGAAGGCTACAAAGAATGTTTTCCCTCCTCCGGAAGAAGAGTGTTGATCACAGATGAGTCAAACTCCGCTTAGCTCTGCGGAGCTCGAGACTTCTGAATTTCCTTCTTTCTGATACGTCTGTGGTCATCAGATATGAGTTTTCAAAAGCCTTAAATAAGTTCCTCTATGAGAACAGAGGAGATACCATAAAAAAACTCCTGGAGTTTTACTAAGATTCTTGTTGTGTTTGCTTTGCTTCACATATAAGCACCCACTGTAAGAATACAAGAATCCACTTTAGTGATCTACTATGGATTTAATTGTTCATTTTTGTTGTTGTTGTTCTAAAATGATGGACATGTATTCTGGCCTTCTATTTAGACTAAAAAATTGATCTCATTTAAGATTAAATTTAAGTGAGGGGAACTTGCTGAGAAATATTAGTAATTAGTTCATAATGCTGTAATTAGTTTGCATGCATATTTTAATTTTTGTTCCTGTTAAGCTTAGTTTTACCTTTTCTTTCAACTTTTGAATATATAATTGTGTTAAAATTTGTTTTAATAGAAAGGTTCTTGTATTAAATATCTAATAGTCTCTTAAGCAGTCTTACAAGTCGTTGTTCCTGTGGTGTTCCATCCAGTTTTAGACACAAGAATACATATCCTGAAAATGTGCTAGAAGGAAATCGTGGTCAGATGCCAAAAGGTGTGAGCAATTTCAGTTAGCAGAGTTTTTTTATTATTATTACTCAGTTGGTTATTACCAGTAGCCTGTAGTATTTTTAATTCAGTGCTCATAATTCTTGCTCTGCGAAGAGGTAATGCTACTTTTTTTTTCTGATCTATTGTATGATAACAGATTAATACAGTGAATTACAGTCTATCAGACTTCATTTTGCAACTGGTTAGTGAGATGGACAACAAAGGAATGGGATATTGTAAGTAAAAACAAAAACGAAAAAATCAGCAACAACAACAAAAAATAACGCCAGAAGTATGTCATTAGTTCAAAACTGTAAGCACCTTCTCCATTCTTTTAGTGGACTATTTCCATTCACCTAACCTATAAATGGTTTATTTTATCTAAAATACATTTGATGATACTCAAACAGTCCATGTGCATCTCTTACGCAATTCACTCTTAAGTTCTTCATAATGGTCTTCACTTACTTTCTTCACCTCAATTATTTATATTCTCAGTACTCTTAAACCATGGTTACTTACAATTTAAACTTGTTACTGGATTTTATATGCCAGTAAGCAATATATGTTGCCTTTTGATGCTGTTTGCAGAGACGCTTTTTTGTGGCTCAAAATTGCAAAGACAAGGAAATTCACAGTGAGGAAAGTTATTTCATTTAGCCACTTATAACTCGTACCTAACTCTATTATTTAGTGCAACCATATATGACAGGGTGATCCACATGCAAACCACCTGTCTGCTGCCTCTCCCTTCCATATTCTCAAGATGATAGAAGACAGCCCAATCAACCTCATCTCCTTGTGCCTGTCACAACCTAGATGGAGAACTGTTCCTGCTGCACAACAGGATGTATAGTGGAATGCCAGCAGCTGCTCCTCGTAGGATGGAAGAAGGCAGCACCCCAGTTACCCCTTGGTTCCTGTAGCAGTCCGGATGTTCTCTGTGCCATGAAAGGCCCAAGAGATGCACTCAGTCTCTGCAGCTTGATGGATGAAAGGCAACTGCTAGCATAGGGCACAGAAAAGTGGGCACCCCTAAATGGATCCACTATGAATGCTAAGGATGAATCATCCTAAATAAATGTATATCATGCATCAAACGTGCAGCAGCCTTTAACTTGAAGTATAATTTCATGTACTTAGAATTTGATCTATTGGGTGGCTTTTAATACCAGGATAAGTCTCTAAGATGCATTGACTACTACGTGTGCAATCCATGTTTCGTTTCCAAAAAAATAATTTGCCGAGTAGCTTGCTTAGAACTTTGACTTTTGGTGCTTAGTTTTGTTGCATTGTTGGGTTTTGGAGGGTTGTTTTTTGTTTTATGTGTTCGTTTTTAATTAGACATTAAAATTGAAATTTTATTGACTGCATAAACTCTTAAGACAAAAGCACTACATGGTATCCGTTTTTAGTTGGACATCTAGATCAGGAGAGTTGGTGCAGTCCACCATGGTTCCTCTCTGCCTGTTCATCAGCTCTCCTTGACGGCATGACCTGGTGTGTGTCCAGCCCTTCTGACTTGATATGATGAGGATTTTAGCTCTAAGTCAGTATATGTATTTTATATTGTGAGAAATCCTAATCAAAGTGAAGTCCTCTAAGTTCATTTTTAATTCTACTTTACTTGAATCAAGCACTATACTGAATCAGTGGATATAAAATATATGGCAGGTCTGAGTTGGATCTGTGTTAGACTTTCTCCTTTTGCTACTCATTAATGATTTATTTTCATCAGCTTTAGAACTGCCCTTGCAGTTCAGCAAAATAGATCAAGAATGAGCATTCTTATGTTGTTTGATGAGTTACAAGTGTATGCAATATAAGTTGCATATTTCTAGCAACTACTACTTTGTAGTATTTCTAGCATCCTTAGTGATATAGAAATTGGGTTATATTGCACCCATACATCTGATCATTTGGTTGTCAAAATATGCAAGGTTAAGTGTTTCACAGCTCTCTGGGTAGTTGTTTTACATATAGAAAACACAAGCTAAACAATGCCTTTTAAGCTGGGAAACGTAGCTTGAAGTTGATATTACCAATAAAAATCATCTTCCAAAATTTTTAGACTTCAGGACTTCAATGCTAAAAACTTTGATTTTTTTTTCCCCTGGTGAAATTCTTTATGCGGCCTCCAGAGGTCTCCTTTACGATATTTGATTTTTAAAAAGCAGTGACTGCATGTTGCTCATGATAATTCTTATTTTTAACTTCCAAAATCAGTTCTTAACACGAGAACTTTAATGATTGTTGTAGTCAAATAGGTAGCTTTCTCTGTCGTTTTTTTTTGTTGTTGTTTTTTACCATACTATAATTTGTATTTTTCGAGTTAAATATTTGCATGTAAGAGCATTTTGGCTTTCCCAAGTGGTTCTTAAGCTTTTGAGGAAATGCAAAAGTAATCAAGCAAAAGTGAAAACCTGAAATATGGTAATAAAGGTGTAATTGGTATTCAAAAGATAGATTCTGCTGGCTCTAAGCTGGGCAGCTTTGTCTACAAAATGAATTCCTTGCTGAGAAAGAACATTCCCAGGCCCCTTGGCACAAGTCTTTTCATCAAGCTTTCAATGTGTTGTTGACCATATGTATGTTAGCATCTTTACCTAGTGGGAATTTTTGTGGGAGAAACAGGGAGTATATTTTTCTTTTAAAAGCACATGGTCATTTATATCTGTGGTTAGAGAGTTCTCTGAAGCAGCTGGCCTTGCTTTTTGATAAGATCAAAGGTGTGCAGTCTGTCCCTCTATATGCAAACTTAAAGGAACCAGAACTCATCATTTACAGACAAAAGCAAGATAACTTCTGAAGGCAGCATGTAGCAAAATGTACTTTTATGGTATATTTTAAGTAATTGATTCAGTTTTTAAAAATGTAAATTTAGAAATAAACACTGATTTTCTTTTCTTCCTCATTTTACTTCTCATTTTGCAGTAGTGTGATACACAATCAGACATTTCTCTACCATTCATGTACTTACATCTATATTTACCACTCTAACTGTGGAGTCTGATTGTAAAGGCTTTTTGCAGCAGCATCCCTTACCCCCAACTATTCCCACCCTTGTGATGTCTGTGAACAACTTTTGTACTAAGGATTTTTCCTACCTATTACATCTCTAAACAGTGAATGGTAACAACTTTGTAGTGCTTTCTCTGTTTTCTTGGATTCCCTCGCTAGGGAACCCTCAGTAATTGGGAATTTGTGTAAGGGATGGAAAAAAGGCTGGCAAAAGATTCCCAGCCCTACAGAGAATATGTTGAAAATATATTTTGGATTGCTAGAATATTATCAGTGGTTTCTTTTTCTTTGTATGCTTTATTTGTACTGTTGTACTGTATACAACTCCCTCCTGTCCTCCAGATTCTGTATGCACTTTGAGAGAGAGCATAAAAGTAAGGTGTCCATGTGTGAATTTTCCATTTTGGGGAATAATAATGACTCTTGCTTATTCATCAGTGATGTAAGTTGTGCTCCTCTCTTATGCTTTCATTGACTGATGTTGTGAAAGTTGTTCAATTAAAATTTTCCATGTTGAGTTATAAATGGTGATTTCGTTCCCTTGTGAAAAATAACGGTTTGCAGGTTAAAAGGGTAATAACAGTGAATTTCAGCGTAGAAACAAAAGTTGGTTACTGAAACCAGGTACATTTGGATATGCTTATAATTCAAGTTACAAGCTTGTTTCTGGGAAACAGCTTTGTTTCTTGGCTTATTTTTCCCATTTATTTTAAGGAATATGTGTATGAGAATGTAGCTATTAATGCATTTGTCAAATCTAAAAAGTATAGAAGTGACTAGCTGGCATGTATGCTTTATATGTATTTTGTTTATATATGTAATTAGTATTTCTTCTAATGAAGAATATGAACTCCTTTTTACATGTTAAAAGGTGGCATTTTGTTTACTGGCTGAAATTTGGGTATTTCTAATTTTGAATAAAGAAGGAAAATGAATTTCATATGGGTTGTATGGAAACGTGTTGAGTTAGCCTGTATTTACAGAAAGAATATTACTGAAGGAATAGTCCCAGAGTTTTCTGTTATATAGAAGTGAACCTGTAAATGGCATAAACTGACTGTCTTGCAATTTGTAGCAGTGCTTATGTCTTACAGAAATGCCACTGAAACCTGCATGCAATTCAGAGATTATAACGTGTATTGTACAAATACAGCATCACAATTGTGTTTGCTGCTAGGAAGTAAGGGAAAAAAAAAGTGGGATCTGAATTACTTAGCAAGTCTCTTTTTGTATTTCTGATGCTCTGTGGGCATAAACAAAAAGATTTTTAGTTGAAATTCGTCTGAAGACTCAACTAATTACTGTAAGTTGGCCCTCATACTGCTTAGATAGCGTTGCTAAGACAAGAAGTAACAAACACTACAACACTACTGACGTGACTAATTATATGGTCACTTGAAATTTCATGGTGTAATTTTCAGCAGACCTCTCAAGAGCTTTAGGCTGTTTGCTCCTCAGTAATATCAGTTTGCAGCACCCGACATTTTGCCCTCAGAAGTTGGGAAAACTGATTTCAGAAAAAAAATATATATATTAAAACATAGCAAAAGTACCTGCCTTTGCTTTTGGTGCAGTAGTCATTGTTTCCTACATGACAGTACTGTCTAGTTTCAGATCTCTTTCTGAGCCAGTCTAAAGCCATCAGACCTTTAACATCTTTAAGCACTAATTTACACAGTTGTGGAAATCTAAAATGAAGTGGTTTCACTTGTTTGTTTGGGTTTTTTTGTTTTGTTTTTGTTCTTCTAACTGCTGCTCTCTTAATATCAGGACTCAGACAAAGAGTATATCGTACTTCACATTTCCCCTCTTCCATGCCATAACTGGCATTATAAACTTATTGTGCCCTCTTTCAGGTTTCCATTTCTGAGCCAAAGAGTTGATTTATTTAATGTATTCTGAATAGAATCTGTATCATATAAATTATACAATATCACAGTGATGACTTCTCAGGTTTTTGCTCCTAATTTTAACAATGTCTCTGCTGTTCTATTGCTGTTGTGCAGAGAGTTGATGTCTTGCCCTTTTTTTAGGGTTGGCTACCCTGAATAATTGTATATTGTTTGAAAACTTTGTCACCTCCTTACTGTCACTCATTCCAGATTGTATTCAACATATATGTAAATTTATCCATTTGCATATTCTTGAGGAATGTCACAAGGAAAAAAGCTATCTACTTTTTAAGCTTTATTTCCAAATTTCAACGGGTTCCAAAGCAAGAATTAAAATGTAACATACTGGGTTCCTTTTGAACCTTTAGTAAGTGATCTTGCTAGAGTCCACTTACACTGTATCGCCTTTATCCCAGTGTTTCTCAGCTCCTCAGAGAACTCCTCTGCTAGCTCCTCTCTCACAGCACCTCTTTAACTGATTTTCTGGTTCATGACTTCCATCAAACAAATCTCTTCACTTTTCCCTGGGGATCTTAGACACCCATGTTTGACTAATTTTACTTGTAGGTGCTATGGTTTTGCGCAATATTGCCCAACTATAGCTCCTGAAATCTCTAAAATATTTGGGTCACATTTGTTTTTCATTACTTGTGTGCAGTGGCTAATGAAAGCGATAGATGATCGTCTATTGAAATGCTTTTGAAAACTTGTAGTGTGTGGCATGTGGTCCTGGGAAAGTGTTACTCAGTATTTCTTCTAAGTTATTATTTATTTCTGTAAAAACATCTGTTAATACTGTACGTGGCTTCTGTAGTGCTCCTTCTCTGTAATCTGTAAAGAATGGCTGTGATGTAGAACCTGCTTAATCAATGCAAGTAGGTATGAGTGTTTAAGGCTTTCCTCTGGAAGAAAATACCTAATAGCTTTCACTGTTAAAAAAGTTAAAAACAAGCCTACATAATAGTGTTCACATAATGGACCAGAATCATGAACTTGCAGTACAGGACTGACATTTTCCTGTTGCCTTTTCAGGAATTGCTTACAAAATAAGGTTATAGTAACCAAGTAAATGTTACATTATTTACCAAAGCATGTCCAGAATACTATTTTTTTTTTCAGTAGTGCAGTGTCCACGAATTGCAATCCTTTTGATGAAAATTCTGGTTTAAATAGAACACTCTCTTGAAGATTAAGAAACCCTGCCCTTTTTTTGTAAATATATATATATGTGTATATATAAAATAAAACACACGATCTAGTCATTGTACTTGAGTTAACCTGTTTACATCCACTTGAACCAAATGTTGTGGTTTCACCCAGCAGGCAGCTTAGCCCCACATAACCACTTACACACTCCCCCGCAGCAGGCTGGGGGAGAGAACTGGGAAGGTAAAAGAGCAAGAACTTGTGGGTTGAGATATAGACAGTTTAACTGGGCAAAAAAAGCTGCACAAGCAAACCAAAGCAAAGAATTCATTCACTGCTTCCCATTGGCAGGCCGATGTTTAGCCACTTCCAGGAAAGCAAGGCTTATCGTGTGCAGCTGTTTCTTGGAAGACAAATGCCATCGCTCCAAACATCCCCTCTTCTCCTTCTTTTCCCACCGTTTTATTGTTCAACATGATGCCACATGGGGTGGGACATCCCTCCGGCCAGTTTGGGCTAGCTGTCCCCGCTGTGTCTCCTCCCAGTTCCTTGGGCACCCCCAGCCTCCTCGCTGGCAGGGCAGCGTGAGAAGCCCAAAAGTCCTTGGCTCTGTGCAAATGCTGCTCTGCAACAGCTGAAACATCAGGGTGTTATCAGCATTATTCTCATCCTAAATCCAAAACATAGCACCATGCCAGCTATTATTTAAGAAAATTAACTCTATCCTAGCCAAAACCAGGACACCAAAACTGAAGTAAAATCACATAAAAATTAAACCACAATTATATCTAGGAGAGGTGAATCGTTATGTTTTCTTTGTTCAATAAGAGTTTTATGAGTAGCTTCTATAAAATCAGAATATTGTACAGGATTAGTAAAAAAACTGCAAGTTTTGACATAGATTAGGTATAAGAAGTCACACAATCCACCAGAGAAGTTACTGATAGTCATATTAAAATCAATATCAAAATATTGATCAATATTAAAATCAATATCAAAATCAACCTGAGCAATATTGCTTGTTCGACATAATAGATCCTTATTTTGTAGAGCTACCATCTGGTATAGCTACCATCTGGTATCTAATCTGTTCACCTTTCTCGCCTCCCATGCTAGACATTTAAATTGTTCTCTGTATAGGTGCCTCTTTGCGTGTCTTTGTGTCTAACAACCACCTTCAGCCCTCTTTTTTTCTATATGACTTTACAGTTTGAAATTCTAGTTTATGCCTAAATACATAAATGGGTAAGTAGACTAGTTGACTGACCTTGAGCAAAGGTCAAAGCTGATGCTTCCAATGTGTAAGAGAGCTACTTTCTCTCTATATATATATTATTTATATTTATATATATATTATTTATAATTATATGTATATTCTGCTCTATATGCTCAGTTTGGTGAGCATTTTCCTTGTTGAAATACTCTGGGTGGCTGAAGCCACCAAATTTGTTGATCAGAATATGAAGGAAATCTTAGCTAACTGAAAATTCTGATATGTTTTCTCTCCTTCATGAATTTCTAATTTTCTTAACCGTTGTTACTTTTCCTCAAGTATTCAGCCTCGACATTCATTAAAATGTTGAAAATATAATAAAGCGTTTAGGAAGCTTGTATATTTTAACTTTGATATTTAATAAAGTGTGCCTTCTATAATTGAATTAGTGGCAGTCATGTTCTTCACCTCATATTTAAGCCACATATGTTGCTAAATTCTGACATATTTTCATGCAAAACAGTTCTGTAAATGCAGTAAAATGCTGATCTCTTTGAAGCCTATTAAAATCGAGAAGTACATAAAACCTTTAATGATTCGTATAGCTCTTTTGAGTAGGACACATTATTTTACAAAATTTATCTGCTGTTTACATACACAAATTGGTAATATTTATGTCTATACAGGCTCAAACCACTTTGTAGAAATCTCTTCAAAGAGTTAGTGTTCTACATTAGTCCCACAGAAGGTGTCTGAGATAACTTTAAGGACATTTCCTGTTTTGTTTTCTTGGATAAACAAGCATGAAGTACTTCAGAAAAGTCACTTCTCATTTTCACAAACAGAAGTAAGACTTCTCGTTTTTTAACAGGAAGAATGAGGCAGGATTAGTAGCCATACAGTATTGCATTTGGTGCATCTTGAGTTGATGTCCTAGAGTGACGAAGAGAGAAGCTGTTACCCATTTACTTAATCAGATCAGACTTCTTCTTAACAGAACTTGAGTGGGGAGTGGTAGTAGAAAATCGCTCTTGTGTGTATTGTCCAAGTTTTATTTCTGAAGTACTTTCCAGAGTTATGCTTGAATCTCCATGAATTCTTCTACAAATAAGTTGGAATACAGTCTTACGGACAGTTCTGGACATCAGGAAATACATAACTGGGTCTAAGCAGCTGTTAAAAGATGAAAATATGAGCATCACCTCATTGCTTTTGTGAATGATTCCCTTCCAATAACAAGGTGTATTTTGTAACTGTGATGTAATGTAGACAAATCGGAAGATGTGGTATGGAACAAAACAGATGGTGAAAATAATTAGTACAATAAAGGAATTCCTTGCTGTCTGGGTATATTTTCCTGCATTGGGAAAATTAGATCTTCTTCTTGAGATTTTCAGAAGGTTCTTGGCAATTTTAACATATGAAAGTATCAAAAGGAAAAAAACTGTCCAAAAGATTATGACAATAATGTAATTTAAAACTACTTCTGTCATTGCATTCTTTTTATTTCGGTAATGAAAGCACATAGTAGAATTGCTGACCTCACTCTTAAAGAAGGATGGTGCAACTACTGCTAGAAATCCTGTTAGTGCAAGTGCCCACACAGCGCAACAAATATATATACTTTGGGTAGCAGTTAGCATTTTAGGACGCTTCACAGACTTAGTTATTTTTACATAACGATCTAGACTAATTAGTCCCAACAGTACTATGCTAATGTACATGTTCATGTAAAATAGAGTTCCTACAATCTTGCATAAAATGTGTCCAAACATCCAGGTGTTATTGTTAACATGGTACAATATTCGGAAGGGAAGACAGAAGATCAGCAGAAGGTCTGCAATGGCCACATTTAGCAAGTAAACTTGGATGGAATTCCTCTTCTGGTGAATGCACAGGAAAGCAAACAGGGCTATAACATTTCCGGCCAATCCAACGACAAAAATAACAGAGTAAAAAAGTATTAAAGCAAATGACAACGCATCATCTTCTAAGAAACAGCTGGTATTGTTTTGAATTTCGGAGGCGTTTGTGGCTAGGTGGGTTTGGTTACTCCAGGAGGCTTTCTTGTGTGGAAGAATGGTCAGTAAGTCAGCTGAAGCTGCAGCCATCATTTGTGAGGATTTTCTTAGCTGGTCTGTAAGGATGCAAAGACAAAATCTAAGAATTAAATCATCATGGGATCACTTTTATGTCTTTGCTTGCTTTGTTGCATACATAGTCTTATGTATATACATAGTCTTATAAATAAGACAATAAATAAATAAAGTAAATGCACCTAATTGTACCCAAGTAGAAGAAGGACTTTCAGGCAAATACCATGATATAATGTAATTCTAGGATAATTAGTTCCCTGTTTTTCTTCATGCAAGGTGGGCAAGAACAGATGGTACAGAGTACTCACACAGATCGCTATTCTTATCATTACATTTTTATTACTATCTTCAATTGTTTTAAAATCAACTATTATATTTTGCTGAAAAAAATAGAAATTTACATTTTTTGTTTGATCTGTAAGTACAAATCAAATACTTTTTAAGTTCTCATGTTATTTTTGTTTTTTTTCTGACACAAAAAAATTAAGATGCAATGAAGTGTAAGCATAATTAAGTACTGTCAGTTTGATAAAGTACATAAAAATATATTAAGTCAATTCTAAACTCAACACTATTGATTTTAGGTAAGTACCCAATGTCTTGCTTGTTAGTCACTGGTTTTCATTCAGAAAAGCAATTGCCATTTGATGTTTATTTGGCCATGTAATCTGTTGTAACACTGTGAGTCAGCACTGTTACGTTAGCTTCTTTTTAATAACTCATATTTTTATGTAAATGTAAGTATTTTTTCCTTTTGTTGCGAGTTCATAAATCAAGATTGTGCAAGGAAACTAATTTTAGCTTGAAAACTACATTATGCAGTAACAGATTGTTTTCACATCTTTCCTTACTTTCATAAAGTTTTTAATTTCACTGAGCTTATTTTTCACCAGGAAGGTACAATCTAGAAGATAAAAATCAGCTTTGACCAAAGAAAGAAAACTCCCTCCCAAAAGAAAAAAAAAAAAATGTGGTTAGCACAGCAGAGTAGCAAAGAACTGTTTAGAGACTTATGACTGATTATTAATAATATAAAATTTTTCCTTGATTTGTACGCCACAGTGGTAAAAATTTGGTGTTTGCAGAAGCAAGCTTCTGTTCTCTTAATCTCAAAAGAACTGCAAAATTGTTTTTGGTATTCTGAGCAGATGTCTCCAACAACAGTAGAAAAAAAAAACACTCTTTACCATATACACAAATTTAAAATAGTTTTTCATTTGCATGGTTGGTCTTAAAAATGCAAATTTGCATTTAAATGTGTGATATAGCTATGGCAGCATTTTAGGCAAAGTGCATAGTAAAAGCTGATGTACATACAGAATCTGAATTATTGAGAAGACGGTAAAATATTTTAATATTTCATGTTGGCTGATCTTAAAATTGCATTAAATATGGGCAATCTGTTGGCAGTTTTAAAATTACTGCTGTCTTTTCATATTTCCATTTAGTAAGGTATGGGCTAGAAGTAATTTTGAAAGTTGTGTCTGGTTAAAAAAATGCAGTACCTTCAAATACGTGCTGAAATCTATATATTGTTTTAAAATCTTATGTCTGTTGCTTATCTGTAAAAATGCTTCACATCATGAATTGCATAGTTAGTTTACGTCTTTTAGGTGAATGAGAGATGGAAAAAAGCAATTACACTGCAGATACATTAGAAACATAAGTTTTGTTATCTGTAAGCAGGCATGCACGCCAGCTTTAATTACAGATGAATTACAGGTCTGAAGGCTGGTAGTGCCTTTGTAATTAAGAGACATTTCAATAGTAATTTGTTTTAGTGTATCTTAAGTATAAAAGAAGCCACTTACCATTTGTGTTTTAAGAACTTCTGCTGATTTTGAAAACCACTGCTGAAGACAGGGAGGAGTAACATGCATGTCCTCTTATTAGAAAGCCAGAGTACCAGCTTCTCTATGAAAGTATGAAAATCAGCTGACACAGTGCAATTAGCAACAAGGGGAAGTTTTAACTACTGTTGCAACTGTTGTGTTTTTTGAAGGTATTTTTAGCTAGCAAAACTCAATGTATTGAAAAGATTGATTTTGCTGTTAATTTGGGCTTTGCTGGGAGAGCTTCTATCTTAAAGTTTCCTCTGAGTTGGAAATTTGGATTTTTTTCTTCGGAGAAAGTTTATTTCTGGTGACTAATGCCAGTGTCTTCCTTTTTGGAAAGCCATTATGTTAGTACAGCATGGAAATAGTATTGCTTCTTAAAGTTTTATGTGTAAGGTAAAGAGAAATCAACACCACAGTGAAGAGGCACATTTTCCTTTCCATCCATCTACCTTCCCCCTTGCTTGGAGTGAGAAATTTGAGGTTGATTTTTTTCACTCAAAGTGGCAGTGGCGATAGAATGTGAAAGTGTGCAGCTTCACAGTTTCAATAAGGCAGAAGTGAAATAAAATACCTGGAGATAATACCACCTGGTAATATTATTTTAAATAGGATGTAAGGGATTGAACATCACATTTATAAACTGCAAATTTTAAAATTGGTTCTAGAAGTACTATTAACATAAGGTAGCCTGAATTTAATGATAACTCAATAATGTTGTCTTACTATTCTCCTTAGTATTTGAAATAAGAATTTGCATGTTAGCATTCTTAATATATCATCTGTCTAGGAATCAGGCTTGTTTGGGACTGCAGGTTTCAGTTAGACTTGCAAACAGGCTCTGCAGTCTTAACTTGAAGCTACTTGCTCTCATACAATTACAGCTTTCTGAAGAGAACATGGATGGTTACAGATGATTTCTTAGGTAGTCAGACTGAGCCCCTTGTAGCTCCTTTGCACTAGTCTGGCTCAAAGGTCTAAAGTGGTTATTTTCCTTTTAAAGATGCCCATCCAAGACCATACAACATGTCTGGAGTGTTATTTTTATTTTCATCATGTGTTTTTATTGGAATAGCCTAGCTGCTAGTTAGCTACTAGGTAGTACAAATACTTGGGACAGAGTGATCACCCAAAGTTGTTCTGTGGGTTTTTTTTATGCCTTTTGAGTCCTCCTCAAGACCCAGCTGAACTAGACAAAATAGAGCCAAGTCTGTTGTTTTCCAGTTTTGCAGAAAAAGGTTGATGTTACTATGTTATCATAATTCCATCCTGATATTTAATAGGACCAAAATGAGTAAGAGCATTGGGAAGGTTTGTTCATGTATTTTCTATCAGGTATTTATAGTCCTGTCACAAAATCTGGTTACCCTGTTATACGAAGAAGTAAATGGTAAGGAAGTATCAAAGGTAACAACAGTTCATGACTCTCTGTGAATATATAGGTGGGACTATGGGTAAGCTGAGTTTTTTCAGTCTTCTGATATGATAATTATATCCTTCAAAAGTCTTAATTTAGTAAGCTTGGTTTTGAGTATTAGAGAACTGTGTGTGTCATACAAAATGGTCCTCAACCTAAATTAAAACCATACAATACAGGTACTGCACAAAATAGCATAGAAAGAATTTGCATATGGATTCTTCCACTGTTTGCTTGATCATCCCTACAGGGAAGTTGTAATTTTGCTGTTTCAGATTTGAGCAGTTTAGTTCTCCCCCAAAAGCAATTTAACCTTAGATCCTCTGTGTGGTGAGCAGCTTTGTTCTCTCAGGTTCCTTGCAGGAGGCCGAGTGTACAAGAAAATCTAACTTAGGGCGGCACATACTTGTCTTGTGAGAGAAGAAGGAAAATTCTGAAAGAATGTAGGGCATCCTATTTTGAGTTCCTAGTTTTGTAATTTAAGCAGTAACATTTTCTCAAGAAGCAGTGTACAGATCTGATATCCTTTTAAATAATACAATTGACTGTGCAAAGGGAAGCTCTCAGTAAATGTAGGAAGTCGATCGATATTAATTGCAGTAGTTGGACTATGTGTATTAAATACTAAATTGCATTTCGGTAGATTTTGTCAGTATGTTGGTTCCTCCCACAACAGTCATAATAGTCATACAGTACTACTTCCAAATAGTCATACAATGCTATTCTTTTTTTACATGTTATACCTCACTATTATTAGTGGAAAGACTGTAGAAATTCAAAGGTATGGATGACTGTGCATGGAATACAGTTTAGAAACCTAACCAATTTTTTCATCACTTACTAGAAACATCACAGGGATGTTACGTTTCTTTCCTGCAGCTGGAAAGTGATCGGTGACTTCTATGATTAAGGCTCAAAGCAAGTTTTATGTTCTCTGTAAGAAACCCACTGTGTCACAGGGCAGGATGTTTTTACTGAGAAGTTGGAACAGGGTAAGGCATAAGGGTGGAAGGTAAAAATAAAAAGCAATACCAAGAAAGAAGTCATCAGCATTCATTTTTATCTTCATTTTATAGCGATTTCAGTTTGTGTTCCTTGTGAGTTCTGTTAAGTCCTGAAAGGGTTTTACTATGCCTGGGACAAGTGAAAGGAAAACCAATGAGGAGAGAGTAGCTTGTGCCAAAAATATTGGAAATGAAGAATTTCTTTAAAAAAATAAAATAAAATCTAGCTTCTGTTTGCAAATATTTGAAACTAAGTTCTAAGGTGCAAATTGTATTTTTTGAAATAATATAATAATTTGCTTTTTCATTGTTGTTTTCAGCCACACTGTGTACTGCTTGCCTCAAAAGAAAATTCGGCCCCAGTAAAGCTTGGTGGCTTCGGGGTAGCAATTCAATTAGGAGAGTCTGGGCTAGTTGCTGGAGGTAAGAAACTGTCCTTCAAAGTTATATAATATTATGCATGTTCTGCTGCAGAGTTCTGTGCTTCCTACGCAGCCTGCCCTGCAAAACTAGGGCTCAAAAATAATCTTTCACTAAAGACTTTGCTAATATAATATATGCATGCAGCTGATCTGAACTGCTAATAGAACGTACTACGTTGTTGTGTGTACATATACTGAGTAGTAAATCCCTCTAAATGTTACTCAACAATAGTTTACGCTGTTTTGACCAAAATAAAAATGAAAAATGAAAAGATTTTTCCATTTTAGTACAATCCTTGACATAGTTAGTCCATGCTTGACAAAGCACACAAAATATAAATGCTGTCAAGATTAAAATGTATATCAAAGCAATTGACTAAGGGTTTAGTACAGCATCCTTAATGCTCCCATATGTTTCTTGAGCAGTTTCTGCCAGAACACTACACTGTTTAATAGCAAAATTTTACTAGCTTCCATGTGTGATTCTTTCCTGTTTTAATATTTCATTGTAATTATTGCATAAGACATCAATATCTTGATTATGTATATTTTTTGACTGTGTTTTGTTTTTTGTGAATTTTATTTCCTCTAGCTGCCTTCCATATTGGTCCAGACAATAGGGTTATGCTTTAATCAGCCTGCACAGATGAAGACCCAATCAGTTTTCTGGTATTTTCATTGCCAGAGTAGGAGACCACAACAAAAGCTTTTATTAATTTTGCTTTTTTTTCTTCAAAAGGGAGTAACTTCCTCTCAATAAGTCTCAGTACCTTCAAAAACTCACATTTCCTTATCTAATTGCTTTAAAGATCTGTGTCAATTTGGCTTTTATGTGACCTTTAAAATGAAAAGCAAATCCAATTTAAGCATACCAACACTTCCATTCTCTTCCAGTAATTAATAATACTGTGGATATTTTTTGTTACCTACAGGCCTAGATGTCTTTTCTAAGAAAATACCCATTCAGTTAAGCTAAGTTTTTTCCTAAATAAGAAGGTCATTTCTTTCTTTGCTTTTCCCACGCTTCTCAACTGATATCTCAGCCACTGCATTTTTTTAATGATAGTTCTTACAGTTTTGTTTATGATTCTCTTATTTTTCTTCTTTGTGTTCTCTCTGAACAACTTTATCCATTTTTTCTGTTTCAGCTACTCTTCTGGAGCTAATCAGATACATTGTATTTACTTTCAGAGTACTAGCTGTCTCACAAGAAACCTAAAGTTCAGCTTGGAAAAAAAGTCCTGCATTTTCCCCAAAATTCATCATGCCCTTCCTTTCCTGTTACCATTCACTGTTCTGCAGTCCCATTCATCATTCATGTGCTCAACCTCCTTGCAGTTGTCAGTGCTGGCCTGGTCCTTCCTTTCCTATGTAAATGTTTTCAGTTCTTTTTAGTTGTTTGCAGTACTTACAGAAGCTGCTTTCTTTTTTTCTTAAGCCTCATCAGTATAACATTTCTTGGTATGTTAGTTATCTTTTGCCTGATGTGTCTCAGCCTCTGCCATATCATTCTGCCTTTATATCATTCTTTCTTCTTTCTCAACTGTCATTTTCAATTTGTAGTCTTTGCATCAGCACTTGTTACCTTCAGCTTCAAATTCTTCACACTTTCAAGGATACCTATAGTATTTCCACTTTATTTATATACCATATAACGTCTCAATTCTACTACTTGTTTCAAGTTTTCTCCTTCACAGACTTCTTACCTCTTTCTTCTGATCTTCCATTCCAGTCCTTGCACCTCAAACTACATCTGGCAGTTCTTTTCCCTTCCAGAGTCCTTCCTGAAGGCATATTACTAGACACTCCCCTACACAGCACTTGCAAGATTTTATTTCTTCAACTTTACAGTAACATTCCATATGTAAAGGTTAACGATACTGTCTGTACTGGCCTATAAATTTCTTGTAAGAAATTGTCTACTTAACTGTTCAAGTTATTATTACACCCTACATATAAATTCTGTTTTGTAGTAATAATAATAAAAAATTAGTTCTCATTTGTCAATTTTCTCCTGAATGAAATAGAAATTGTCCGTACGGATAAGATTATGTGCAGTAAAATAACCAACATGCTTATGTTCACATTCTTTTTCACGTTTTTAGTTTTTTAAAAAAAATGATTCTGCTTAACATAGTCAATTATTTCACCTCTAGCATGGCATTTCCCTTATTTAGTGGTTATTTTCAGCCATAATGCATCAGAAAATAAATTCTTACTTAAATAAAAGTTGTTATGGCATTAGGCTTCTCTTATTGACCGTAAAAACCACTGTGCTCCTAACCTGTTTTGGTTTTAAGTACACCTTAAAACTTTTACAATACTGGAAATGCACTGTCTTATATGTACAGGAAGTACAATACTTACTAATCTTTCTGGATCTAAGTAATATGTATTACTAAAGTATCTTAGCAGAATATATTCATTACTAATGTAAATTCCTATGTAGATGATCCTAGTGTTCAAGAACAGAAGAGCTTTTATCTTTCCTTATTTTATGTTGCTTGGAGTATGCTTGTATGTTGCTTTATCTTTTAAGCCAGAAAAAAAGATAGCTTTCCTTTAGAAAAAGCATGTCCATGTTAAAAGTAATGTAACTGTAGTGACGTTCAACTGATAGGACTCTTCCCTTATTCTTGCATACAAAACCCAGCCATTAGCAAAAGCTCTTTAGTATCTGTGATGGTCACTCTATTCTGTGGTAGTATTTTTCTTCTAAAACAGGAGCTGCTATATCTAAAACATTCAGCGGTTACCAATGTTTTAAACTTTTTTCTTTCATGCATTTGTGCCATTTTGCTTACTTTTTTATATTGATACACCTGTGCCTGACAAGCCCAGATTGTGTGTTGCCCAGGAGAACACAAATAGGATGGAATTTGCTCCCTCAGTTTCTGCTAAGCCTACCGTCTAGTAACAGCTTTGCTTTATTTGTCACTGTGGCATTATTTTTTGAACTTAACAAAACACAGCTTTCTTTCAGTGTACATAAATTTTGGAAAGAAAAAAAAACATTTGGGGATTTTTGTAATACAGCTAGTTCCAGATATTGAAAATAAATGGGTCCCAATCTTTTGACGTAAGGGGAAAATCAAGTTTCATTGTTTAAAAGAAGTATAACTACAGTGTTCTTTCAAGCAGATAGAGTTATTTAACAGAAGCGTAAATGTATCTCATGATATCAAGGTATGACATCATACTATATGTCACTAGTGAAGATGCTTAGAATAGACTTTAGGAACATGATAGATGAATAGCTAACAACCCTACTTACTGTTAAGCAAGTACCCAAAACATGAACATAGCTGTAACTCATTTTCTGTAAGACCAAAAGGGAAAATGTAAGGAAATACTTTATTCCACTATGTTTGCCTATAAGCTACAGTACAATGAATAAGAATTATGTCATCTTCTGAGTTACAGGAAATTGTTTTCATGAACTATCAGTCTCTGAAGGCCTCTTTTTCTTGAAGTTCTTATGATCAGAATTAGAAAATAATGCTAATGTGAAGCATTCAAGTAGGTATTTTAAGATGGAATTCTGCTGGTATACACAGTAGTTTCAGATCATCCTAATTTATAAGTGAAACTCTTCTGTGAGACAGGCTGTAGACCCGAAGCAGTCCCTGTTTGCATGGTGATGATGCAATTGGAGTAGTGGAACCTGAGATGTCAGTGAGTTAGTAGAGCACTCTTGTATTATGATCTCTGTCTTCTTGCATAGACAATTTTGCTTTCAGAACATGGTATGAGTTGTCATAATATTTTCTGAAATAATAATAGAATCGCAGAATATCCTGAGTTGGAAGGGACCCACAATGATCACCGAGTCGAACTCCTGGCTCTGCACAGGACCACCCAAAAATCAAACCCTGTGTCTGAGAGCCTTGTACAAATGTTGCTTGAACTCTGACAGGCTCAGTGCCTTGATCACTGCCCTGGGGAGCCTGTCCCAGTGCCCCAACACCTTCTCGGTGAAGAACCTTTTCCTGACACCCAGCCTGACCCTCCCCTGTCACAGCTTCGATAAACGTGTTACCAGGTCTAGCAGATAGCAAATAGCATTTATGCTTATTCTCAGGATTTTTAGCTATTATGTGGGGTAAGAGTCAGAAGAAGCTTCAGTGGTGCTCAGTTCTAGGCAGCAGGCACAAACTGGAGCCCAGGAGGCTCCCTCTGAGCACCGGGCAGCCCTTCTGTGCTGTGCGGGTGAGGAGCCCTGGCACAGGCTGCCCAGAGAGCTGTGGGGTCTCCTCCCTGGGGATCTCCAAAAGCCGCCCGGGCCTGGGCCTGGGCAGCCTGCTCTGGGTGGCCCTGCTTGGGCAGGGCTTGGAGCAGGTGGCCTCCAGGGGTCCCTGCCAACCTCAGCCATCCTGTGAAACAAAAGTCATTGAATCCACAAGTGCTATTTCCTGCACTTTATTTATTTTCTCCCAGTTTCACCTAGTAGAAAATAATGTAACTGCTTAGACCTAAATAGTATGAGGTTCTGTACTAGCTGTTAAGTCTTGTTTATTGATGGACAGTTGACCTATTTTTACTTTTTACTATTAGCAGCAAAATGTCACTATCCAGTCCAGTATTGATTTTTATGTACTATTAGTTAGCTCCCCTAAGTTCCTTCAGAATCATGTAGTATCTTCAAGGATCCTAACAAAACCACATAGGTGGAAAACATCTAGTATGTTCTTAAGCACACAAATCTTAAAGCACACAAATACCAAGTGTTCTTGGTTCTTTGTCAGCTGGCCTTCTACTACAAAAGCTACTACAAAAATGGCAAAGGAAGGCATTACCATAAATTTTCCTGCAAATAAGACCATGAAATTTGGGAGAAAATCTCTTAAGTTCTTTATTTTTGTTTTGTTCCCATTCATGTAAAATAATCTTCTTGGTGGTTTTCTAAACACCAGTTTAAAATTGTATTTTTGGAATTTTTTAATGCTATCTAGCCTTTTTTTTTTTCCTTCTCATCATCAGTGTCTGAATTATACAGCAAATCTTTCTTTTGTTTTCCAAGGGCAGGTAAATGTTTGTAAACTGAGCTCCTGCACTAGTATTCTTCTTTCACTTAAGTGGAAGTGTTTCATTTCTCTGCAAAACAACAGCACCATTTCACTATTTTTGATTTTATTTTATTTTTTGAAAACAAAAACAATTGAGACGCTTCAAATCTTTGTCTTCAATAGATTATGTTTTATTTAAAGGATACAGCTGTGGTTTACTGTCTCAGAAATTCCACTTCACATCTGGGTTGATTTGAGAGGACTTATAGGAGGCTAATGTGCTTAAAAGTCAACTCAGGTTTACTTCCTGCATCATAGTATTATGGCTGAAAAGGCCAGTGAATCAATTATTATAATTTTTCTGGCTGTCATGTAATCTTTGTGTATTCATTTCTCAGCACTAATATTCAGGTGTCCAGTTGTCTACTGATACATCTTTTAAAATAGATTTTCTTCGGACAATCTTCTGTGCTGAGGCTGAATTGCCTGTTTTTTTTTAATCCACTCATCTTCTCCATACATCTGCTTTAAACATCTCTATTGTCTGGAGTAATGTGGAAAGGAATTAAAAGTAATAAAGTATGAATTATCTGATGTGTGTGATTCTTCAATTCCTTCCACATTATTCTGGACATCCCACTCTTTTAGAAACTCCTTAATTTAAGAACATATTTCATATTACACTATTGTGAGAGGTCAGATGGTGATGTTTATTAGTACCTCACATTTTTTTCCTAAAAATTATTTGTTCCAGTTGTTTCCTAATACATCGTTCAGATACTACTGCTGTTGAAAGACTCTCCTTCTGATATCTTGGTCATCAATCCCCTGCCTTAGGGATGACAAAATCTGATTGGGTCTCTCTATATACTCTTCTTCTTGTGGAAAGCATAGCCCTATTGTCTGGAATAATATGGAAAGAGTCATAGAAACTAAATTATCAAAGGTAAGTCAAAATTTATCTTTAGTGCTTGTAAATGGTATCAGATTGAGAACATCTGAAGACTGAAGCTCTGTTTATCCACAGAAAAAAAAAGATCAGCAAAATAAGCAATTTTATAAGTTTCCACACTACTAATATGCCTCAAAACTGACAGATCAGAAAGCTTTTCTGTAGAACTAAGATGTCTGATGTCTGTGACCATTCAGGCATTAAGCACTTCCTGAAACAGCATACACTTTGCTACATGCATTTGCAGAGAATTGGATGGGGGCAAGTATCACATTGAACAGATGCCACAGATGCATCTTCATATAATGATTTTCAGTTAATGCTACTCTAGAATTGTTAAGGAGAGCTTAGAAGCACACAGGGAGCAAATCGATTTCCAGTCTTCCGAAAGGTTTCTTCTCACAAACTGAAAATCGTGTGTGTGCATGCATGCAATATTTATGCAAATATAGTGATATTATTTTGCAAAGGCAGTCATTAGAATGTGCCTTATGAGTGCTCTTATATCTAGAAGAAAAAAAGACCTGTGGCAGGCAGAAGATACCTTTTAAAGGGAAAATGCCTTTGCTTACTGTTCTGTCTCACTACACCTCCAAAAAAATGCAAAGGTGTTGCAAAAACACCAAAGAAAATGCAAAAGTTTCTGAAATATTTTAAAACTCTTGAACTGTTTTGAACAATATTGAAATCTTACACTGGATATGTGTAGAGTACAAATTTTCTGCTTGGTAATTATCAGCAAAAGTGATAGCTGGCCTAAAGAGCATTGAGTATCCACGATTTTAGCAACCTTTGTTGTCTGTAGATTTTGTTTATCCTGTTACTGACAGTCACCTTACAGTTCTTGTAGTTGCAACACAGGAAAAATCATATCTATGTGAGTTCATACTCCATTCATTTTGCTGAGCTAAGTGCAGTACTCCTTGCTCAGATAAGTTTCTAGAATAACCTCAAAGTCATCATTTCCTCTTTTGCTGAACCCAGTGTAGTAGCTAGTTGTCATGAAGATGACAGCTGCCCCAGAAATTAGCTTTTTTAATAGAGTTTGAAACATCTTTGTATATATATATATATATACACATACGTATGCATTTTTCTCCTGCTTGACTGGACATTTCAGATCTCAACCAGTCAAGTTTCTGCTCATTCTGGGCTTGCTCTTTCATGGAGACATAACTGTGGTCTGCCCACATGACCAAATTATCAGGATCTTGTAATCTGCACTAGAAAGGCTGCAAAACCAAATCATTTTGTGATTATTTTCACTACTTATAATCTAGCAGTAGTACATGACTGTATTTTATTAGGTTAGCCTGGCCTTCTGTCTCACTTCATTTGCGTTTATGTAGTTCTCATCTTAAATTTAAAAGTGAGTATTAACATTTAGTAGTACTGATTTTTTAGCATACTGTTAAGTAACATCATTTTAAAAATAGTTAAAGCAGCAGTCTGTTGGGTTCTTACCCAGCTGTGTAAAATTTTACCTATTACCTTACTAGTCTAGTCCTTCTGCTTAACATCAAGCACTTCATTAATGTGAATTTGTATGGTATTCTGGTTTTGAACCAGGGCAACAAAGATCCAGTTTTTCTACCTGTGATCCAAGTTCTTTAACTTCCAAGACAGGAGAAAGAAGATTTGGGATGGTCTCTTAACTTTAACTTCTGTCAGAGTTTGTCTTTAAGAGCTCGTGTTCTAAATAACGTGCAGCCTCACGTGCTGGTGACATATACTGAATGGCCACCAGATAAAGCAAAATAGGAAGCTTGAGATAACAAGGTTATAATTTGTCCAATATCCCATAGAAAGTAAGAAATAAATCACAAGAAGCTGTTGTGTTTTTCTTGTTCTGATAGCAAGCAAATATATGGAAAAATATTGTAATATGATGAAGGTTGTTAAGGAACAGTGGATGGGTGCAGCATAAAAATGTATGTTGTGTTTTGTCTGCAATTTTGGTAAGTGCACTGTTGCAAACTATGTTTGCACCTTGCTCATATTCAGTAGTTAGGTAAGTATTTTTGTATTTCCTCGTGCTGTAGTCCAGAAGAGAGGTAGAGAGGGGAAAGAAAATCTAAAAATTGTTGTCTAATATCAAGACACTGCTTTCAGACTTTAGGGAAGCTGATTAATGCTCCATTTCAAGCAATTATTCTGTTCTGCATATATTTTCAAGTAAATATGAATAATGAAGGATTTTTCTTGCTTATTTATTTCTGCAAAGTAATTTTAATTTGAAATGTTATTTGCTTAAGAGAAAAAGGAAATAAAAAATTACTTTTCATACACTCTTGACACTGTAGATTACTTATTTCGTACAGCCTGTGATTAATTCAGGTAAGGTGATGCTCAATATATGAAAACCAAAAATTAAAAGATTGAAAGGAGCAAGCTGTATCTTTGATTCTTGTTAAAAGATTTGTCTTATTTTGCCCCATTTCGTCGGTATTCTGTACATCAACACCAGCACAGCCACATGATTGCCCTTGGCTACAGGCCAGACTCCCACTGGTCACTCATATGTACACTCATACTCTCCCTTCTCATCAGGATAAGGGCAGAAAATAGAGAGGAGCAGACTGCTTACCAGTTACCATCACAGGCAAAACCTACTTGACTGGGAGAAAATCAGTTTAATTTATTGCCAATTCAAATTGGTAGGGGTAACAGAAAAGACAAAAATTAAATCACCTCCCTCTTTCTCCTTCCCAGGCTCCTGACACCCCACCCTGAGCAGCAGTGGGGACTGGGGTCAGTCCATAGTGGTTGCCCTTTGCTGCTTCTTCCTCCACACACTTTTCCCCAGCTCTAGCTGCAGTCCTTCAGGATAAGCCTGCTCCTCCACAGGCCTCAGGGTGGGTATCTGCTCCACTGTGGTCTCCTCCAAGAGCTGCAGGGGAGGAACCTCTGCTCTAGTATCGGGAGCACCTCCTGCCTCTCTGACCTTAGTGTCTCCAGGGCTGTTTCTCACACACTTTCCCCCACTCCTCGCACTGCTGTGCTGCATTTTGCCCTTAAATATGCTTTCCCAGAAGCACCACCAGCTTGGTTGACTGCCTCAGCTTCAGCCAGCAGTGAGTCCATCTTGGAACCGGCTGCTACAGGCCATGTCCAGCATGGGCCAGCTCCTGCTGCTTCTCCCAGAGGCCACCCCTGCAGCCCCCGCTGACAGAACCTCAGTACCTGCACCCAGTAATGCTGTTATATTGCTTACATAGCATGTATTGCTGTTAAATATGCTATTTTACAACACAGGAGAAAATGTAGGAGGACCAGTAACTGTTTGCCAAGGACATGTTTTCCTCAGAACAAGATGTACTCTCGGTAGGCCTTCTGTCTGTAGGCCTGTAGTACAAATGCCCAGGAGACACAAATATGTTGGAAAAAAAAATAGGTCCACTTCTCTGACAATACATAGTCATTTTTTAAATATGTTCACCTCTGCAACACTTATTTCCTAATAACACAAGGTCCCAATCTGAGAGTGTGGCATATAATTACTGGAAATATACATTAAATCAACTTAGATATCACTTGATATTTAGGCTTTGTAGTTTCATTAGCTACTTGATCCAGACAACAGTTTCTCCCTGAAGCTTAACACTTCTTTCAAATAGCTCTGTTTGTCCTTGTGATATCTTGTCTTGCTGTTTTCTTTTGAATAACCACTTTTCTCTTGACTTCCTGGATTCACAACAGCAATTAGAAAGCCCTATAGCAAGGCAGAATCTTCAGAATATGTTTTTCCATTCATATGGATAAAAAAGATTTGAACAAGAGCTTTGTTACCACTAATGTTTTGGGGTGTGGTTTTTTTTTTGGTTTTTTTTTTCAATGTGTAAGAAAGGTTACACCTGCTCCAAAATTGCAAATGGGTATGTCTGCACCCAGATGCCAGGAAGTGTACCACTGAAATAAACAAGACTTGGGTAAGCCAGGCTGCCTTGCGGTCGGTCTTGCATGAGGTCTTCTGTATCAAAAATTTTCACACTGTGGTATGCATACCACTAATGTCACATGAGCAGGTTTAGCAATATGCATATAGTTTGAACAGGCAGCTGTTGCTTTTTATGTATATGCGGTGCTTGATACAAAGGTGGAAATACTGACATTTTGCTGTCACCAATGATGGCATCTTAGGGAAAAATCTTGGGAAAGCATTATAGATAAGATACTTACAGGCACATGGAAAAAAAAAAGTTCACAGCAATTTCTTATGCATACTGGATATGTGTACCTTGCCTTTTCATTCCCCTCCCTGTCCCCAGGTATCCAAAAGAGAGAGACTTCGGGTTATCAAGGGAGATAATTCTTCCCCTCATACTTGTGAGCTTAGAGAATTGCCTTCTGAAAGATGGGGCATAGGCCTGTAAATTGTGTATAACCAACAAAAAAGAATTATGTAGCTTTCCCCAAGTCCGTATGTCTTTCTCCACAGTAAATATCCCTCCTCTTTCCCCAGCGATGTGAGGGATAAGCTGGACTGCAGCATCTCAGTATTTTACTCCCACTGCATGGGAACTATTCCCTCACTATCATGTCAGCCTACACTGCATAGACTTCTCAGTTTGCCAGCCTAGCTTAGTGGCAAGGTAAAATGCCTTTGTCACATGCATGTTCCTAATATTTATTTGATAGAGTGAATACCTCATAAACTGAAATTGAAAGGGTTTAACACAAAACCAGATGAAGTTTGCCAGTGGTGTTGTATCTCCTTAAGAACAGTACTCTGGAAAAGCTACCGTCTTTCTGTCAACTTCTTAATCCTCATAGATGCAAAAAAGAATGGGGACTAGTTTAAATAGCATGGTTAGATCATATTGCTGCATTAGGTGGTATAAATGAAGAATGATCGTTACTGAGTAAGCTAGTGCCAAATAACCTCCCAGGTGTTTGTTACCAGTGCTGTGACTTAACTAAATCACATTCAGATGGCATGCAGGACAGGCTAGTCAAGAAAGAATCTGTTTACAAGACAAAACTCAGTAGAATAAATGATGTGCTAACACGTTGTAAACTCTCCTAGCCAGCACAGTGGTGCTGCTGGCCTTGAATGGAAACTCTGAAGTACCATATCCTATCTGTAAGCAAGAATTAGCTTAATGAAAGTGATACAAGCAGTAACAATTTGCTAGTTGTGATTTTTTATCTTCTGTTGGTGCTTGGTGAAACAACTGTTATCCAAAGACTTCATTGTTCGTTAACCATCAGTGATGCCCTGATCATTCAAAATGTAACTCTTGTACCTTTGCAAATGCTTTTCAGTGAAAACAAGCATCTTTAGAATGGGAAACATTTATATAGAGAGATAAAACGGTTGTTGCTTTTATTTGGTTTAATGCGTTACATAGCAATTGAATGAAGTCATTCTAATCAGTTTATCCACCCAGAAGCTTAGTTGATACTAAATATGTTTCATTTCTGTGGGTGTACATTCTCTCCAACGTAAAATCAGTAGAGTACCATTACTGTGTGATGATCGCTGAAAGCATTAGGTGGAACACATCAGCATTATCTTTTTATCTGCAGGAAGATGCTGTTTGCAGCAAATAAGTGAATAACACATTTGCTAGCATTTTGCAGTCTTGCTGGCAGTTTCAACAGACTGGCTAAGGTTTGGGCAGATCAACAGAGCAGATTATGCCCTTGCATAGTAGATTATGCCCTTGCATTGCAGCTTTTTGAAGTAAGTGGTGTAGGTTAGAATTCTTCTATATCTTTGTATGTGCTCTCTAGATAAGTAATCCCTGTTTCCAAGGTTGTCCAAATTGATATTTTTACATCTATATGCCATGTTCCACTGGGGAATCTTAGTGCTTTTATATAAATGTTTCACATTTTGTGGGGTTAGGCTAGAATATTATTCAATTTGTAGGAGTATAAATCAAGCAAAAGAGAACCTAGTGATTTGTCTCACTGGATATGTTTAATAAATATTTAAGGAAAAAAAAGGAATAAAAGTTTGATCTATAAAGAAAACTTTGTAAAACTGTTTTAGTTTAATGCAGTGGTATTCTTCTTTATTTACATGTTTGCCACACATCACTTTGACTCTGTTTTGTTTCTATTTCCATTTAGGACGTGTAGGAACACCTCATTTTATGGCCCCAGAAGTGGTGAAAAGGGAACCTTATGGGAAGCCTGTAGATGTTTGGGGTTGTGGTGTGATCCTTTTTATCCTGCTAAGCGGTTGTTTGCCTTTTTATGGAACCAAGGAAAGATTATTTGAAGGCATTATTAAAGGAAAATACAAGGTAAATGACAGTATGCCTGAGTCCTTTTCCAGTGAGATGAACTCCACTTGTAAAATTTCTGGAAGTTGATTTTTGTATTTAGCCTGACTTAAATTTGAAGCTAATAGAAAGCTGCTTATGTTACACAAGGAGAGAGAGGTTTCTTTCCAGTATGTCTTGTTTGTACTGTGTTCTGTATCAATGCTAGGAATAAAAATACAGAAATATTTACACAGATGAAATAATGAGTGCCAACAGATAGCTCCTAATTATACCTTGAGCTTAGCCGTAAAGTATAACGTACTGTATGTTACCTTCACTTTAGAGATCATTTATATTTTTTAACCAAATTAAAAAAAAATCATAAAGACTGATCATCATATTGCCTTGATTTAAAACAAAATGCCTGTTACTGTAGACGGGTGGTTAGGCATTTTTCTTTTTAGTACAATAAATTGCAACTAATTATTCAAAAGGAGCCACTTGCAACTGAAAGCAAATTGGTGTGCATGCAAAATAAGCATATTTCACAGTGTAGTCATCCTAGAGCCATTATGGAGAAAAATGTAAAACTTCGCTGTTTTTGCTGTTTTGTCTAAGAACACGCAGTTGTGCTCTCTTTCCATTAAAAGTCATACATGATCTGTGTATTAGCAGAGAATGGGTGGAAAGTCAGGCAGCCTCTGTCTGCCTGATAGTCTGTAATAGGTTTTATGAAGGATTTTGTTTGTTTGTTTTGTTCTGTTTTGTTTTTTATGTGAATTAAAATGTAAGTGACAGCTGTGGCATTGCACTTGGTCAAGAGCACATTTCTTTAAATGTCGTATACCTAGATACAGAAATATCTTTTCATGACACTAGTTTTTTGATTTCATAGACAGGTAGACATTCCAGTTTTACTCTATGGAAGATTTCTTTATGTAATCTATCAAACAGCTAAAACCCTTTGGATGCTTACAAGTTAATTTTTCTTTGTTTAAAAAAAAAAGTCGTGGCCAGCACATTGTGTCTTCTCAGTTCCTTTTCTGTTCCCCTTTCCTGTTATGTGCCTATTCAGTGAAAACAGTATAAGGATTTCAAAACAGTCTTGCTACACATTTGCAAGTACCTTCATTTTAGTAGAGATGAAAAAGACAAATGACAACTATAAATGTGGATTTCGTAGCCAGATAATGTTCCAGAGTGCTCCAATTTAAAGCAATATTTTTTTTGTCCCAGACTGGTTTTAAGTAAAATTGACTTTTTTAAATGAACAGATTGAAATGTTGCAAAAAGACAAGTTATAATTTTGAAATTCCTTTTAATAAAACTAGCAATGTACCATCCAAATAAAACTTAATTTCTTCATAAATCAAAGAAAGTACTAGAAATAGCGTAAGGATAGAACCCTTTACAATGGTAAGAATTTTCCTGTTTTAGTATGGTTTTATTGGTTGCCCACCCTCTTCAATAGTTGAACACAAATCTGTATATGCACAATATGAAAATATGTTCTAAGTCATCTTTCTTGTTTCATAAATATACAGTTCTGCTCTAAGTGCACAGAAATCTGCAATTGCTCATATTGTTGATCACATCTCAGTATGCTTTCCTGTCTGCATGGCTGAAGATGCTTAAATGTTGTTAAGTTGAAAGGAATTTATTGGGAAGAGCCATTGTCCATGATGTCTGTGGGATAGGACCAGAGTAGTTTGCAACAGGCATTAAATGTCTCCCTTCTTACTCAGCATCAGTGACTTTAACTTGTGGGTTGGTAGAGATAGATTATCTTCCCATTCCTTATATTGATTTCAGGAGTAGGTTTAATTTCTGTGTTTATCATATGCATAGTTAACTGTCAGACAAATCCTAATTACTTTTTTGTCTGTGTTTTTTTTTTCTAGTGGTCACTTTTATCTGAACAAAATGTATCGTAGATAGAGAATTATACTGTAATTCTTTAATGCCATGGTTATGTCAGCTTTTATGTGATGCAACATTCACAGTATTCAAATTTTTATGCCATTTCAAAAGCAACTAATGTTCAGTTTTGTGAGTAACTAAAAAGTTTGAAAACTTCTTTTCACATTTATTAAGATACAATGTTTACAAGTACCAGCCACTCTTAAATCTCTGTCATTTACCTTCCATAAAGAACAGGTTCTGGTTTATATTCTTATTACTAATATTATTTCTTTTTTTCTTGCTTGTAATCAGATGAATCCTAGGCAGTGGAGCCATATTTCTGAAAGTGCCAAAGATCTGGTACGCCGCATGCTTATGCTGGATCCAGCAGAAAGGATAACAGTATATGAAGCACTGAATCATCCCTGGTTAAAGGTAGTAAAACCGGTTGTTTACATATCAGTTTTCTCTTCAAGGGTTAAAAAGATTTGTTTGTTTACTATTTTAAATTACACATGACATTGTATAGAATGTGTGATAATATATTTTAAATGTTTTGTGAAACTAGAGCTTGAGTTTTTGGTTATTTCCAAGCTTGAACCCTTGTTTAGCAGCAAGAGCAAACTAGCTTAAGCATCTTGGACAGCATCAGAGTATAGGGAGTAGGACTGCATAGAAATAAGCTTTAAGAAGGTATTCTTGTGTCTTTCTGTGGTTCTCAAACTCCAGAGGAGTAATTTCTGATCTCTTCTTAGCTCAGTCCTATCCAGATCTCCTTCCTATTATTGCAGCATATAGCAATTCAGTGTATTGCATTACTTAACTGCTTGCTTTCTTACCTTAGATTCACAAAATGTCTCACTAGAGTGAAATAACTATGTAGTGGTGAGTTGTTCAAAGGCTGCTATAACTACGTAAAATTACATGGCATCTGGTAATCAAATTGTTTTTCAGTGGTGGCAGAACTTACAATACAGTTTGAGCCAGTGGAAAAGCAGTTGCTGGACAATGCAGATTAACAAGAGGAGCAGGAGAATACACACCTAGCTTTCAGCAGTCCCACAAATAAGTTGTTCTGAACATTGGAGTTGGAAAAGGATGGGTGTGTTGCACATTTGAAAAGTAGCAGGTGCTGGTTAAGAGCATTGTATTTTCTTTGGCTGAAACCGATTAATTAATTGTTTTTCGTTTTTATCCTCTATTTTCTGTAATGTGGGCCCAGGGTATAGTCATATTATCATTAACTTAAATAGAGCACTCAAGTGGAAAGGGTGGGATTCTGGTGTCCATTCCTGGACCATTTTACCTAAGACAAGTGTTGACCACACACACACACAAAAAAAAAAAAAGACACGTACAGGCTGGTATGTTCTTCTCCCTCCAAGTAAGTGGTCTAACTACTAGTGAATGGAGTTATTCTTTCACTTCTCTGATTTCTTTCTGGCTCTGACTCTTGCATTCCTACCTACAGAATATTCTAGTTTATAAAAAGAGGACAGGAGTGTGCACCTGTCAGGATTAACAGTTATGGCACTTTTCTGAATACTGGGAACTGCAGGTTTGAACCTTTCCACCCAAAGGGAGCTGAAGTTCTGTCTGTTCATCTGGGGCATGCATAATGAATCAAATAATTTCACAGAGCATAGGAATGGACACCACATTTGGGAATCCCAAATGATTACACTCCAGTAATTGAGTCTGTGGTAAACACAGGAGGCCTACCTTTGCCTGTAATTTGACTTTTTCTCATGTTGTGTCATTTAGATGACAAAGCAAGTTTTGATGAGGGTTATTTAAGCAGAAGAAAATGCCATCTATGTTGTTTGAGAAATTAATCTAGTTAGGCTTTTTTAAAAAGTTCATTCCGTAATGTAAATGTGCAGATTTTGCTTATATTACATGTTTGATGTCTGTGGTCTCTTGCTGGTCTTACCCTTATTCGTTGAAAGACAAGAAGAGAGAAGATTTAGTTTAAGACAGTCTTTCTTCCAAGCTTAGGCTGGCATTCTATCAGTCAGTTGTCTCTTACTTTTGCCTAAGATGAACTGCCTTCCCTGTTGACTCAGAATTTTTTTCTAACCATTTTATAGATAGCAATCACATACAATATGGGATAGAGGCATCTGGCACCATACAGAGATTGAATTACTTCTGCCAGTGATTTCACTCTGATTCAAGAGGTCCATATGATAAACATTTACATTAAATTATTAAGTTTATGTAGCTTCTGTGATGATTTGGGGCAAGAGAAGAAAGTATTCAGCTGCTTCAGGTTCTCTTCCCATTGCATGCTATTTATTGGCACCTTTTTGGTCTGCATCTACAGTGGAGAATTCTTCATGAAAGCTAGCACCTGGTGTCAGCTGGCATTTCCTGCTCTGTTGTGCAGATACCCCATATCCCAAATTTAACCCAAGTATCAGGAACTCCTTAGGAGAGTGCTTGTACGTGTTGCTTCTCTGGGGTTTGTGTGTCCCAGCTTTGTGCTTGCCAGCTTCAAAGTTCAGTGTTAGCCACAAACTTCTACAACATAAGAGTAAAAAACAAGGATAGGGTCTTACTACAAAGTGGGAAACAAAATCACGAAACAAAAATATCTCTGGCCCCAAGTTAAGGATTCTTTCAAAATACCTCAATCTCTGTCAGTTTCTTAAAGTTTACCTTAGGTTGCACCAAATCTTCATTCTTCTTATGATACTTAGTAGCTGTTGCATTTCTTTCCTAGTTTGTTAATGTCAAGATAATGTTAAGAACTTGTATTTAATCTTTGTTCTGTTCTGTTTTGCTTTTTGTTTTAAGGAGAGAGATCGCTATGCATACAAGATTCATCTTCCAGAAACAGTAGAACAATTGAGAAAATTCAATGCAAGACGAAAACTAAAGGTAAAATAAATGTAGTGTTAAAACAACATAGTTACATAATTTGAATTTCAAGTGATACTTTATTAATTTTAAAAGCACTAAGAGAAATCTGTACTCTAAAGGCGGCAGTAGAATAACAAAGTTGAAACTGATCTACAATGTTCCATCACAATGATGTCTTATTAGGGATGTTCATCCCTTCTTAGTTCATTCTTTTCAAACTAAATTCCAGTGCAAATTGTCTGGTATCAACCAAGGTGCGTATGAGGTCTTCTTACATTAATTCAGTAATTCTCCATCATATGAATTATTGGAGGGGAGTGAATAGTGGGTTCCATTATTACTGTGTTAAGTTTATGGTAAAAGAAACACAGTAATGTTAACTACTTTTCTTCAAAGAGAGCAAAGAAGTCTTCTTCAGTTCATCCCCTATACATAAGATTATTTCTCAACCAGATTGGAAAGAATGTTAACATTTTAGCCCAAAACAGCATGATTTTCCTTCAAAATGGTAAATAGGTCCTGCCTTGGAAAGGTTAACAGAAACATCTTTAAATACTCTGAAAGGTTGGTAAAACTTTAACAGAAACATGCAGCATTACAACTTGCGAGCTATTTTAGAATTTGTAATAAAACACAGAACCATATATATAGAGAGAGTTGCTGCTTTGCAAAAGTTTAAGGTAGCTGCAAAAGCAATTGATGATTAGGATGTAACAGTTGCTGTAGTTTATGATAGCACTTTCTCTTGGGTGGTTTGTATGTCCAGATAATACTTTCATTAAAATGTTAGCTAGTACCTTTTAGAATGTGATCTCTTTTCCTGCCGTAGACACAATTTCAGGTCTTTGCCAGATTTCTTCTGAGGGAAGCCACTATTTTTAGTCCCCAGAGAGCATTTATACGTGCAGTTTGTTTTCTACCATTTATTCTACCAGTGCTACCAAAGCACTGTTCTGCAGAATGTTTCTTGAAATTGTGTTATCCAGTTTGCATATATAAGCCATTAAAATCTGAGTGGTTAAACTGTACATTACTTGTACAAGTAAATATATGTTAGAGCAGATGACCATTTTCTAGCTTTGTAATTTCCCATGTAACACTCATTCAGGCAGCCTGAGATTATTACATGTTCGTATAGATGTCTCAAATGGATGTCAAATATACTGATGCTGTCAGGGTCAGATCATGAGAATTTGTCAAATAAGAATGTATTGCTTGGCCTTAAAGACTAGATTTTATACTCACTAATCCATCCAGTCCAGGTAAGAGGAAAAGATAAATACGGTAGTTATTTAGTTTACATTGTACTGTGGATATCTATGCCTCGTGATTATTACTTTACCTAAAACCTTTTTTAATTTTTTATGAAGTATTTTTCCCTGTGTTTGAAAAAAATGATGTTTCCTCTCTAAAGCAAAGGATATATTAGAATGTTAATTAAGATACTAATACTAATCCTAACAACTGAATCTTTTAAAAATTTCTGACAGAAATTTAGAATTTTTCTTGTCATTTATAACAGCACACCGCATAACCTGTGCTTTCTTGGGGAGACTACTAGAGGTCCCATCCCACCTTCCATCACCCTAACCTTTTATTGTAGCCTCTGCACAGCATTTTTTTTAATCCCTAACAAATTAGGGCAATAGCTATGTACTTCTGCTTGATGTTTTTAACATAATAAATATATTAGAGTCTGGAATACGTTGAACTGTAGGGAAAAAAATAATTTGTTCCTTTTTTAGCTGTCTTATCTAGGACCATTGTCTTCTTCATGAGTTTGTATGCTCCCTTTATCTTCTTTCTACCAAACATTCTGCTTCAGAAGTTAATATAAAATTAAAGATTTTTATAAAACCTGATGCGAATTTGAAGTTCCAATATAATTGGACATTAGCTCTGTAGAGTTACATTATGTGCTGTCTAATGTTTGGAGCTAAAACTGTAAAACATGCTGAATTTTTTTGTAAGGAGACAGAGTTGAAAGTCTGGGCATTGAGATTTCTGTTTTATTCATGACTACTCTCTAACTGTTAGGCATATTTAAAATTTCTGCCCAAGTCACCTGGTGCACTTAATGGAAACTTGCAAAGTACCTGTTGTTTTTAACAGAAATGTCCTGCCAATCACAGTGCTCAGAAATACTTCTAAAAAGATTTTCCCTGTCTGCCACCCCATAAATAAACTTGGAAGAATTTTGTTACTTCAAAAGGTTTGATTATAGAAAGTATCTGTTTGGGGGAAGAAAATTGTACCATTATTTGCTAACTTGATGTAAGTTTTATAACTCAACCTATCCTGAATTTGGTTTTATGTAGATAAATTAGGATTTGTGGAGATTTTTAAGGACCTTTGCCAAATTCCTTTCTGTTTTCCAGAGTCCAAGGGGTTCTGCTTGTGTTCTTCAAGCATGAATAGTATCCATTGCAAGTGTGTAAACATCCAGATCTAAAAATTTCAAAAAGCAGTGTATTTATAGTCTAAGTATCATATTACTTTCAGATAAACCCTGTCCATTGCATAGACCTGTACATATTGACATGGTTTAGCACCTGCCTCAGTAAATTAAATTGTAATTATTTCAATTTACAGTTTTGATTTGACTTGTACAAATTAACATATAATCTGAGCAAAATATTTTTATTCTTCAAGCATTTTATTTGGTTGTTTAGCATCATTGGAAACTGGTTTAAATTTGGCCTTCCATAATGGATGACTATTCTTTTTTCTATATCATTTAACTTTGAGAGGCTGAGTTATGAGTTACTTTTTATCAAAGAGGTTTTTAAAGTGCTTTCCCTTAAAGGCTTGCTCTCATGAATCCCCTCACAAAGCATGTAGTTACTGTTCATTAGTTTATGAACAGCTCTTTTGTTAGGTATGGTTACTGATAATATTAAAGCAGATGAAGACTATGAAATTTACTTACTCTTCACCAAAAAGGTATACACACAAGAAAGCTTGGGAGGTTGAGTGACTGGGGGTGTCTGAAAATGTTTCATTAACCTTTTTTGTGTAATTTAGACTTTGTGGGTGTTTTTATTCAGGGGGCAGTACTAGCAGCAGTGTCAAGCCACAAATTCAATTCCTTCTATGGTGACCCCCCTGAAGAGCTGCCAGACTTCTCTGAAGATCCTACCTCCTCAGGTATTTTAGCAGAAAGTATATTTACTGCAGTCTATCTGTCTTAATTCTGTACTGACTTAGAGTACCAAGTATTTATTAGTTTCTCATAATTTCATAAACTTGCGTAGTAAGTTAACCTTTAAATGTGAAAGCATACATATTTTTCAGTTATAATGGTGTTAGTGACAGAAGAAAATCAAGAGAATATTTCTACAGAGCTGTAAGATTCTACAGAAATGATCTGAATTTTTATTTGATTTTATTTAATTTAATTATTTGTATTTATTTATGTGTATTTAATTACCAATAGCACCATAACCTCATGTATCTCTTTACGTTCCTTGAGTGTAAAAGCATATTGAATTTTTGTCCTGAATTCTTAGGCAGAAGCAAGGTTCTCATACCCTAGTAATAGTTATTTACAAAAAGAAACCACTGTATAGCAGAGACTCTTGACAGTTTTGGAGAACAGTATGGTTAAGTGGTCTCCTCTTTAAAGTGGGCTGGGCAGTATTTCTGGCATTATGAGCCAGATCCCCGAATCCTCAAGAGAAGAGGGACAACACATACCGTTCTGTGGGCATGGAGCTGGGCCTTGGGCAGGAGTGTAACACTGCTTCCAGCAGTACTTTTGTCCTCAGCCCATAGTCGGGTATTTAAATCACTTGGTAGTCCCTTGATTAAAACAGCCCTGTCATAATTATGTATCTTAATTTTCACATAACGTTACTTTCAAAATCTGCAATCCAAAAGCATGTGTTGGCCTAACTGTTCTAAAATAAGGATTTAGGATCAAGTTAAATGAACTTGTAAGAAAATCTAAGGCTAATATAAGTCTCTTTTATTTTTCTAAACAACTAAATAGTACTGGCAGAATATTTGAGCTAAGGATGCTTGTAACTATAAAGCTTTCTTTACTAGAAGATTATTTCAGAAACTCAATTACATGTGCTGAACTACTGTGTGCTAATGAATTCTCTAAGTGAAAATATTACTTACTGGCTGCAAATGTTAAGTATTGCTTTTCTTTCATATGAGCAAGTCATCTTCATGAATTATTTCAATGTCATTAATTTACAAATAAAGGGATATTTTTGTTGAAATTCTGAAATTTTATTTCTTGGAATTCAAGTTTCAGTACTTAAATACAAAGACTGCTTAGTGCTTAAAGATGCTCACTTTTCATAAATTCCATTGAAATGAATGGGGATCTCAGATCATTAATTGCAAATGGTAATTACAGCCTCGTGGCTGAACTTCTGGCAGCCAGCTTTGGCATAATTGATGTACCTGTAAGTAAGGATCTGTATATAGTTTTAAAGAAAATAAGTTGATTTGACTTCACCCAGAGTTACTTTTCAGTGCTTTAATTTTTGTTTCCAGCTACTTCCTCCATTTCAATAAAATGAATAGGCCACTGACATGATTGGCAGTGGTAACTTTCCTAGTCTAAAAACTGCCGTTCCTCTTTCCAGTTTCAGTCTCACATCAACAGGACATGTGTCTTCCTCATGGAGTGATGTAATTTCAGACATCAGTGTACAGCAAGGGTACATGGTCTATTTTTTCTGCTCACAGAACACATGAATCCAGTACATACATAAATTCTACAGAATATCTGTGCTAGGTCCATTATTACACTGTGTTCACCTCTGAAATAACTGAAACGATAGCTTGGATTTCTTAGAAAAGCTTTATAATTCTCTAAAATAACATTGTCGATCTTACTGATGGGAGATCACAGTGATCAGGAAACCATTTTTAGTGAGTACTTTTCACTGACTACACTAGCTGATAAAATACTTAATATCTGAGGATAAACACTGAGCCTCCCAAGAAAAGATACTGCAACTTCCAGCTTCTGAAATTGCTAGATATGGAAATCTGTGTTGTTTCCTCTTCAGAATTGCACCTATTACGTTTTCGGATGTTTCTGACTTGCAGAGACAGGCTCTTGTGATGTTTCTAAACTGAACTAGTTTACAGAAATTAGACATAAAACCCTCGAATGTCAGTGGAAACTTGACTGTCTTCAGGTAATTTAAGTTTCCTTCCTAACAACTTACGATGTTACTTCAGATCATAAACTCTACTGAAGAACATTTAATATTTTAAATGTAGCTGTCTATTTAATCCTCCCATAAAATTTTATGAAGCATACCATTAAAATTAAATGATTCGTCATTGCCCAAATGAATGGGCAAATGTTTAGCTCCTACTGAGATAAAGATGCAGAAATGTAAATGCTTATTAAGTTATGCAAATTGTATATCCTGTCCTCCAGGTCTTTCTAAACACAGAAACAGAAAATTTCAGTTTTGTTTTCCAGATTAGGCTAGAGGTGTTCTCCCTCAGTGTCGTGAACCTGGGATTACTGGATGTTTTGAGCATTTCCCTATACTATTCCCACAGCAATAGCCTGTGATACCAAAGCACTATAGACAGCAAGTCAGATGACTTTTTGACATGCATAATTGCAGAGGATATTCTTATTAGAGTGCTTTCCAATGAGGATCAGCAAATTTCATAAATAAATTAGATGTGAGTAGACACAGATAAATTTAATTTAAAATCAACCAGATTTTTTTTGCATACATTTTCCTTTCTTGGCTACAGACTGTGTTAAAAATTCTTGATTCCTGCAGCTATTTATTATTATATATTTGTTCGTGGTTATCTATTCCCTCTTTCATCAGCAGTTGTCCTCTGAATGACTTAAACCTTCTAGCGCTCTGTTGGCAACCTAGCAGAATTCAATCTTGCAGAATTTTAAGAGGCTATAATAAAGGCTTTAAAAATGCTTTGAAAAATTAGGTAAATATTTAATAACTAAATAATTGCAAATAATAATAAAAAATAATTAAACTAAAATATTACTTTACTGCTGATACTCTGTGTTCAGTAACTTCTCCAGTAAATGCACTGAACAGCTCATATGGCAAGTGTCTTGCAAATGTTTTAAAACATTTGACTGTTAAGCCACCTGTCTTCATGACACTGTAAAATGCCAGTTTCCCAAGCTAATGAATGTTTTAGATACTTTTAATATTCTGAAACAAATATAAAGCAGAAGTAATCAATTTGCAGCTCTAAAAGCTGAATATGGCACATGAAAAAATTGCCCCAGTAGAGAGTGTTTAAAGTGGACCATGAAATTAATGAGGGAACAGAGAAATTCATAATGGGTTTGCTCTCTGGTGACCTTCCCCCTCCTGCTCCCTCCCACCCTTCTAGGTCCTCCTATCATTTGATTGCACATTAGATCAAGATAGAGGTTTTCCTTTGTTTATGTCATATGATAACCATTTGTCCCATGACAGAAGAGACCAGATGTATAATTTTCAAGTGTTTTGGTAACAGTGCCTCTGGCTGAAGAATGAGCATCATCAGCACAAAAACTTTGCATTTTTCTGATTTTTCCTTCTTCAGTCACCCATTCTATGGCAGACCAAGGAAACGCTGTGAAATTGTGTGAAAATTTTGCTTGGGAAGTTGAATTCAGGAAGGCCATTTAGTTTACTCTGGAGTTTAAGTAGATTCAGGACGTTTAGGTTTTTAAGCCAACAGTCAGTGAAGCCCATAAAATGAAGAATTTCTTTTACAACTTTGTATTTCCAAAAACCTTTTTGTAGCCATATTTTCACATTTACTGAGTTGCTGTAGGAGTTAAGCCAGTGGGTCATCCATTGTCTTTGGAAAACTGAATGATTGATTTTTAGATTAAAGCAGATCTTACCTTTTAGTTAAAGAACTTTCCTCTATCATGCATGCTTGTATAGCTTGGTTTGTGGAGTTTGTATGCTGATATGTGACGGACAGTTTCAGAATAATTTATGAAGTTCTTGTAAAGCATTTTATAATGCTTTGTTTCAGTTTAACCACATAGAAAGTAGAGCAGCATATTATATGTTAGATATACTGACCAAATGTACTTATTTAGCCTAGGCTACCAAATAGCACTGTTGCAGTACTTCCTGAACATTTATGTGCTCTCTGAGCTCTGCGGTAAATGTGTAATGTGATGAACATAGAGGCAGTGCTTTTTTCTTGCCTAAGAAGCAGGCATTTTAAATCTACAAGAGTGTTTCTAGCTTGTTTCTTTAAATTGCAATGTAAAAGTTTCATATGGCATTTTTATAAATGCATCTCAATATTTTGTCTCATTAGTGCTTTACATAAATTTAAATTGTTATGCTTTTTTCCTTTTGGGACTATTTTGTCCTGTCAAATAAGACAATTTAAATAGTATGAGTTCTTGATTTTCAAATTTGAAAATAATAAAATTTTAAAAGCTCAGTCTGATAGGCTTTCACAGTGGGATCATGCAACAAACGTGGCCACTCGATTAATTCAACTACTTTTAATCCACAGGTAGTTACATGGAATTTAGATTCCATGAAACATGAGCAATGTACGCCCATAACTTAAAAGCTGTCAGTCTCATCTACACAAGGAAGAAAAAGAAATAATGTTATGCAAAAATTACCACTGATTTTCTAAATATTTGCAAAGGATCTTGTGTAACATTTTTGAGTGTATGGAAGAAGGCAATAAGTTGTATTCACCTTATAATTTACTGTCATTAATCCCTAGTTGTACAAGTATGACTGACTGTCAGTTTTCAGATAAGTCTGAGTGTTTCCAGCTCCCCATTATCTTTACGTTTTTTCAGCTATTTATCTTTGTTATGGTGTGTTTATGTACAAAGATTTTTAAGTATCAATATAGAAAGTCACCATGAATTAAAATCAGTAATAAATGGTTGTATTTCTAAGTAGTTTCCATAATTTAATCACTGAAACGTGTTTTAAAAAAATCAATATAATTGAATTGTTAAATTCTAATTAGTGAATATAAGTGTATTAAGCAATTAATATGATGTTACACTTTATTTACAGTATATCATGATAGTTTTTCAGTTCACCTGTTACAGTACTCTTACTTTAAATCATGTTTTCTCTGAGTATTTAGAAACTGTGTACCAATGTTGGAATAAATCTGGTATTTTAGGTGCCTAACACTTCATATATGTGCTACTTTCCCAATGCCAAGTGCTTGTTTTCCTCCCATCCTACTCCACAAATCCCATTCGCTTCAGACGTAGAAACCATATTAAAAAAAAAACGGGGGGGGGTAATGTCAGTTGCTTTGTTCGTACTATTTTTGGCTAAAGTAGTATGCTAGGTTGCAGCTTTATAAATTGCTTGTTCTGAAATCTTCATACTGTTTGTTGTTTGTCCAAATGCTGCCTTCCTACTAGGACTTCTAGCAGCAGAAAGTAGGTATCCCTTTGTTTTCCTTCAAGGCATATCATTCAGCTATTGTATATGTCTTTGCATGTTTAAAAATCAGCTTTTTTCTCTTCACTTTACTATTCTCAGTTTTAATACTGCCTAATCAAGAAAAAATAGCCTGTATGTTTTTGATTAAATCTGTCTATAACTTTCAAAGTATAGTTAACCAGAAGTAATATGATTTCCAGAGAATTCTGAATGTTCAAGGTTAGAGGCAGTATTAAAATTACCTGGTGTTTTTTTTCGTTTTCAGTATTTCCAACACAACTGAAATAAGATTACATTTTCATTAAATTAATATGGGATAAAATTGTTTTGTTTTGCATTTTAATTCCCAAAATTAATGTTTTCGTGGACTAACAACCTTTTTTCTCCTGAACACTAAGCATATACTGTAGTATTAATCATATATTTTTTTGCGATAACCTTGCATGAACTTTCTTGATTATTCTGTGTTGACGTGGTACATGATATATGCATATACATTGTGTATATGCATACAGCTGATTTAAATAACTATACAGTCTGTGTCCCCTTAATGAAGGAATATTAGTGACGTGGAGGGTGGAGATTTCTGCCACAAGTTAGCTGCACACTTCATAAGAGACTGAAAGCACAAGCACTTCTAAACCTGTAGACTGTGCTAGACAGAAGAGCAGGTATGAAATTCTAGACCTTGTAATACAAACCACAAGCATTTGAAAACAAACAAATTCAGCATCTCAAAATACAAAATATAGAAAGTGTTTCTCTTCCTGTACCGTTTTAAGATCTGTAAACTAATAATTCTTCCGTCCTAAGTCAGGGCAGCAAGACACGTCTCCATTTCTGAACAAAGTCATGGATTTTTGTTTGTTTGATTCTTTTGATCTTAGAGGTTGCGGAAGTTGTTCCTTTTCCTCCTATTTCCCCTTCTCAGAATGCACGCCCAGTAATTTAAGAATGAGAACTCAGTGGATTTTTATATAAAAGTTTTTGAAACAGGATTATTTGTGTGCAGTTGTAGTAAAAAAGAAAATGTCATATAAAGCCTCAGCCACTGATTTTGTTTGGGAATGTTCTTTCTTCAGTAAATTTACTGAATAGAAGGCTGTGCTGCCCACTTACCGGTCAGGAGAGGGCTTCTATGTATTTCTGCAATACGAAAGAAAGTACTGAAGGCAGTAGTAGTGAAGGGCACTCATTTGTTAAAATAGTTCTTGGGTTGTTTGCATGTGAACATGCAACTTGTGAGGTGTGGGTCTATTCTGAAAAACGATACCTTCTCACTACGTTTCATTACCACCACCCTGGTCTATCTTCTGTCATATTTGTGCCCAGTTTTAGAGCGAGAGATAGCTAAGAAAAGGAACTGGCAAACTTTGTGTAAAGGTCCCAAGTATGGAGAAAGCTAGAGACATGAACTCATAGTGCCCCTGTGTGTGCAGAATAAAACAATGGTTATCTTCAAAATCAAGCACCAGTTTCTTCCTTTCTCTTTCCTCTTCCTTGCTCTTCTTCCTCTCTCTTTCTTGCTCATTCTCTCTTTCTCTCCTGTTCCATATATACTACTCTTCTCAGCATTCCTGCTTGTGTTTAGGAACTTTTTTTTTTTTTTTGGGGGGGGGGGGGATGGTTTTTGCCTTTTTCCCTGTTTTTTTTTCTCCTGCACCTGTTTCTTTTGGTTTTCTTCTCCAACTTTTACATGCTTTTCTTTCCTTTTGTGCATTCCAGAGGTGTTGCTCCCTTTAATTTATCCCAGTTTCTTTACCATATTCTTCCATCACACCTTCCTACCATATTCTTCCATCACACGCTTTCTTTCTCCAGTTTCACTGTAGTCTCCATAAACCTCCATCTTCCAGTTCTCTACCTTTACTTTTCATGCTTTTTTTAAATATATGTATGTGTGTATGTCTGTATATATACTATTACCGTCTTGATTGTTTCCCAGAAACATTCACGGAATTATATGCATGCAGGAGAGTATTTGTAAATATAGAGCATACCTAAACTTGGCTGTTTGGTTTCAGAACAGGAAGCGAGAAGTCAGTAAACACTATAAAGCTGAAATGAGAGGAGGAGAGAGTCCTTGCCTGTCTTTAGTTGTAATTACACTGCTACATATATATGTGAAACACGCATCTCCTGCCTTATTTTAAATTATAAGCATATATATATATATGCATGCTTCAGCTGTCATCTGTCCTGACAGAGACAGTTGCTGTGGAATGAGTGCACGGCAAAGAGCAACAAATTACCATGTGTGGTTAGAGGCCTCTCAGCTCCAGTGATTCACACAGATGTGGTTTAAAGTGAGGAAGATCATGTGAGCCTCAGTCGGCTTTCTGTTAAGCTGAAAAGTTACATCAGCACAAGTAGTGGAAAGGTCCTGTCTCTGTAAAAAGATTCTTTTCTTGCCTTTAATGAAAACAGTGTATGTTTTGTATTTTCTTTACAGAAAGAGGCAATAGAAGGGTTCTTTCTTATATACTGTTAACTCTTGTCCACTGCTACTAAGGCAAATCTGATCTTCCATGTAACATGGGCAGAGAATTTTATAATTATGCTGATATTGAGCCTAGGCATTCATGCGTGGCTGATATGGACAGTTTTTAATGTATATCTGAGCATGATTTGAAAATCTCAGCAGACAGACACCCCATCATTTCCACAGCATTTTTGATGCAGTGCTTAATTTCCTACTCTGTTTAACATTTATGGCTTATGGTTTTGGTTTATTTTAATAAGATGCCAACAAAACAAAACTAATGGAGGTACGGATTTATACAGTTATCACTAAATAGGTAGCCTAAAGGTGTACATGTCGCTGGAGTCGTAATGCAAGACCAAAAAATCTTTGAATTACTTGTCATATGTTAAAAATAAAATTTTAAAAAATCCATGAAACTTGAAACTCACATTGCAGAGTTGATAAAAATAATCTCACTGTCTCTTCACCAGATGTACTGTCAGAATCTCACAATATTTATAAGATCATTTTTTATGAAAAGAACTGCACTTGACTGTGCATAAGATTATAAGCTTGTTTTTTTATGAGATTGTATCCGGTGCCTTCATTCAGTCTTTCTAAAGTCTATCAATTTCTGATGGTTTTTTTGCTGTCCTTGCTATATGTGCTAGCTTCAGACCTCTTCATAAACAAAGTGAAATATAAATCCAGCCTTCTAAAACGCCTGTGCTTTGAGACCCAGGATTGTTCTTTAATTTCATCTCCAATGGCTTCACACAAGAAGACAGCCAAGAGATGAAGTAGGCAAAAGCAGCTTGTGTTGATTGTAGATTGACTGGCGTAAGGACAGAATTGTGGTATGTAGGGAAACTACAAATAGCAGCTAATCTTTGGTTAGTCATTTAAATGCCGCTGTAAAATCTCTAAGGCATAGTTACTTACCTGTAGAATAACACGTAGAATAGCTGAAGAATTGTTCCAAATTAAGACAGTTTATGAGAATGAGCAGGATTAAAATTAGTAGTTGGTGTGGGGAAATTAACATAATACGATACAGTTCTACATATCCAGGGGGTTGGGATCTTGCCTGTGTCACTTTAATAAAAGTGTACTATTATTATAATGGCTATTAATATGTCTTCTGCAGAGTCATTTTCTGGAATACTAATTGCAGGAGACTTGCAGAAAGGTCACCGTTTTATAGTGTTATATACTTAAACAAGGTCAGGCTTCCGTTCACAAATTTACATTGCTCAGAGGAGGGTTTATGACTGACCAAGGCTTAAAAGTGCATGCGTAGTTGTCAATATTAAACAAAAATAAGATTTCATTATTTTTTTCTCTCTCAGAATGTGTTTGCCAGGCAGTCTCTGTGTTTAGCAGCAAGATCTAAGTATTTTTACCTAAACCCTCTTTTAGTCATACACTATCACGTATCAGTGCTACATGAAAGGAAGCTAGTAATTCTCCCTGCTGCCTGTTGCATAATACAGGAAGTCAGTTCTACCTGCCCTGTTTTGTGAGCTTCCAAAAAGCAAACTTTCTGGGTGTTTTGTGGTGGAGACATATTTCTGTTGTAGAATATCGAGACTATTTCTTAGAATAGTATTTTCAAGATACTTTTTCTTTTCAAGAGAAGCAGTGAGCAACTACTTTATGCCTGTAAAGATCAGTTTCTAGCCAAACCACTTGTTCCAGGTTAGAACAGCTAGATGCCAGAATGCAGTAACAGTACTGTGCTTTACCAAAGCTTTTTCTACTTGCAACTTGATGAACCAGTGTCCATGATGCTCAAACCCCAGGTGATAATCGGGGCACTGTATGAGAACTATGAAGACTCTAGAGATAAAATTCAGAGAGAACTGTTTCTGAATGGCCATCTTTCCTAAATTAGGTAGTAGAATCTGCAGGAAATACCTGTGATAACTTTGACAACACAATGGGTAAAGAAATAATGCCAAGTTACTGTCTCATAAGGCAAATAGGTCTAACTGACAAATAATATAGATCTGCTTCAATGAGAAGAAAGGTACTCAATTCATCTTCCCATCTTCTTAAAAGCAATTTGGTATTATTCTTAAAAAGTCATTCTACTAATTGTGAAAGAAGTTTCATGTACTAGTAATGACTGCAGAAGACTATTGTAAGCATTCTGGCTGTTTTTTGTTTATTTGTCTGGCTGTTTTGTTTTTTTTTTAATGTGGTGAGAACCCATAGTTTTCAGCCTTTCAGAGATGTCAACACCAAAGGAACTGTGAATAGTCACAGCCATCCTTTCTTAGATAGTCTTATGGGAATACAGGAAAAATGAGGTTATGCATACGGCCCGGAATACCGCTGCTCCTTTGCACACACTGAGAACATGCAATTACAGTAGGATCCACAAGTACCACAATAGAACCACATTTGGTGCAGATTTTGTTACTGTTACTCTGAAGAAGAGTCTTCTACTTTTATCCCTGGCATTACAACCTTTCCTGCACAATTGTATGTGTATATATTTTTATAGTAAATTGATGTGCAGGGTGATGTTCATCTCACCTAATTAGCTGAGGCTACTTGGAAGTTCGTTGGCAACAAGCAATGTTTTCTAACAAAGTTTAGTTTACAGAGTCTTCGAAGTCAGACAAATTGGTCAATTTTGTGTCTTATTTTTTTTAGTTTCCTAATATTTATACATTTTTCTAATTTTTATATTTATAGAGTCTGTCTGTAACTGCTAGAGACCATTTGAAATCTCAGCTTTAGATTGTATGGCTGCATAACAACTCACTTAAGGTCTTTCTCATCTATGCTGAGGCTAAAATGGGTGCATTTTCAATGATGAAGAGAGGTGAAATGGTATTTCTAGAGGATACATAGTATAACCATAAACATGAGTGCATTTACACCTTATTGCTTGTTTTTTGTTTTGTTTGTTTGATTGTTTGTTTTTTCTCAAAGGCTAGAAATTAGCTTAAATAGAATAGAATAGGCTTTTTTTAGGGGCAGGTGTTCTGCAAAAATGGGCTATTTTTATTTTATACAGTATCTTTACCTGAATTTAAAACTCTTCTGAAAGTTATTGTTACACTTTGAACCAAGTGTCCCTAACAGAGTTTAGGTTTTCACAAAAATGCCTGTAGAATTATTCTGTCACTATTTTAAACAATAATATGCTGTCAGTCTATTGCTACTATGCCTTCTTCTCATGCAAGTGCATGTTATTTGTAAATGTGTGATGACATGGAAGGACATGGTAGTAGATAGACCACGAGATTGTAGGTTAAAAAAAAAAAATGAAACTGATTTTTGAGAGGTTATCAAGTCACTGTCAGAACTTGCCATCAAATTTGTTAAGAATGTCCTTGGAAACTTTCTGTTACAGCCATCTGTTGGTTGCATTACAGCCAGTGCAACCAACAGGCAGGAGAAACAAGAGCTAATGTTTAATGTTCTGGAATTTCCAGATATTCAAAAGATTGTTCAGTTGCAAATGTTAAGGAAATAGTAACTTTTATTTCTCTTTGAAAGGCCCCAAAGTATTCCACAAAATCAAATTCCCAGAGTAAATAATACTGTCAAATAAAAAGTCAAATAAAGCGTTTGGTGATTGGCAAAGTAATAATAGAACTTAGAGCATGCTTCTCATCGGTTGTGGTTTTGGCTCCGGTTTTTGTGGTTATGAGCACCTTCAAGCAGTATTACGAGACTCCAGGATATCTAAGCCGTTGAATTGAATCTTCTCACATGTTTTCCTTAAAGTCAACACTGCAAATACGTAGAAAGGTCTTTGAGCCTAGAAAGCAAAGTTTTGTTAGAAAACAATTAATTTAAACTCTGAGTTTGACAAGAATAGAAATAGAAGGGAATTCTAGTAAATTATTTTCTGTCAACTGTATCCTGGAAAGTCAAGCACTTTCCTTCGTCTTGAGGGTCTCATAAGTTCATCAACCTTCAACTGACGTACAGAAAATGTTAAAAGAAACTCAGCACAGTCACTTTTTGGTCCCTTTTTGAGTTCTTCCATGCCATTGAGGCTTAGTTGTGCATCTCTTTGTGCTCTTACCACCAGATTCCAGGTTCCTGTATTTCCTCAGGTTTCCTGCAGTGTCTCCAAGTGCGCAAGATATGGTGCAGGCAGAGGAGTATAGAAGGTTCCTTTAAGCAAAGCATGCTTATTCACTGTCAAAGATGGAGCTGTTTTTTCTCTTCTTCAGCACACTAGCTCCGATGTACAGCAACTACAATGAGGCAAACAATGTCTTACTCCTTGCTATCCAGCCACCGCTTTTTTAAAGAAACGTAACCTACGTTAATAAATCAGTTGCAAATAAGTAGTCAGACACATTTAATGACAGAGGATTAGCAAGTCTTCTTATTGCTTATGACCCATGAGTTGTGAGCAAGTAGAATAAGAGTTCTTAACCATGGTATCGAAAGAACTGAGAAAACAATCTGAGGTTAAGACTTTTACTAAATGTGATACAAGACTTTCTGGATTTGTAACTTACTCATCACAAGTCTTGTTTAGTAGTTTTTGTGTATTTAATTAAGATTCCATTTTTTTAAGGTTTTCAGAGAAGTAACTGAATTAACTTGACTCCTTGTGTGGTTGGGGGGGGGGTTTATTGTTATTAATTTTTATTATTATTTATTCTGAAAATACAGTAGGTTACAAAAACACCTAAGGGATGATAAGAATTGATCATATATAATAGGGTAGAATTTCAAGAAATACAGTAATTTTTTTAGAATTTCATATATATTGTCTGACTGTCTTAACTAGGGCACTGGCAAGTGAGTAAGAAGCAGACAAAATGCATTAAGGAGAAATTACTGAAGTGCAGAATGTGTAGAATTCTGTATCCAGAGTTAAGAATTTATTTATGAGAGAACATTCTGCAGTTGACTGTCAAAAACTGGCATTTTTACAGGCTAATACTGAATAATAAGATACCAGTTGCTTATACCATGGTGGAAAATCTGAAGACATGAGCTGTAGGTGTTTAGATAAGCCAATGTTAGCATTCTAGTAATGCGAGCAAGTGGCAGCCTCCATCAATACCTGATTTTTAAAACAAGGTGTTCCACAAGGAATCTATATGGGCTGTTTTACTGTGATTTATGTTGTGTTTCTCTGTCCTTCCCAGCTATGAGTTGAACTTTCCTCATGGATTTCCACCTTCCACAATGCCTCCTGGTTTTCCCTTATGTCTCCATATCCCTCATTTCTCCTTTCACCCTTACCCATATAAAAATCATCCCATCTTCCAATGACCCAAAACAATTCATTGTTCTCAAAAGACAGCAAGTGCTATATCTGGTTTTGAGATAACCAGGCAAGCAGAACAAACAGAAAAAAAAAAATCCGAGCTAACCTTACAGTGTTTTATTCCTACTCTAGAGGACAAAGCAGTCAGGTCTTTCTTTGTCTTCCCTCCTTTATCCAGATGCTGATTTTAAAAAGAATTTTGAATGCATTGTTTCTTTCAAATTTCTACCAATTTCGGTTGTATATTTGAAATGGGCCAACAGTTCAAAAAGTGAAGAAAGGGAAGGTTGAAGTAAAAATGGTAAGGACAGGCGGTTGGGCAGATAACCCAAATGACTTTGTAAGACATCGTTGGAAACCAGACTAAGTACAACCAAGCAAAACTTAATAAATACCTGAGAGAGGTTTTAACCTCCCTTCAGTTAAACCATTTAATATGAATAATTACATATGGGTACTGTTGATATTCATGAAGTTTGTTCAGTGTGTTTTCCTATAAAACTCTGGCTTTTTTAAGTTCCTGCTCCAGTTATACAAGATGAGGTAAAAGTTTCCTTTTCCAAAGTTCAGTTTGCCATGAGTCTTTGCTCTATCGATTTTTAATTTTTTTTTCCCCTCCTATTTATTGCCCCATAGGAGCAGTCTCACAGGTGCTTGACAGCCTGGAGGAAATTCATGCACTTACAGATTGCAGCGAAAAAGACTTAGATTTTCTTCACAGTGTTTTCCAGGATCAGCATCTTCACACGCTACTAGATGTAAGTTTTCTGAGATAAACGGTTTGAATATGTTTTTGTATCTGTTGTTCATTAGCCAGAATTTGGTTTTATCCTGCATATATTCTCTTATTGTTTCATAGCAAAAGTTAATTTATTTAGATGTGGAATGTAACAAACAACTAGCACTTGACAAAAGAAGTACATTTTCGTATTATACATACAGAATATTTTAGAAAAATTAGAGTTAATTTAATCATATGTAAATGATTCATGCTTTGGTTTGAATTAGTTGCTGTACTTTAAAATAATTAATCATAATAAGCTTTTTTCATGTGGTAAGTGCTGGATTTTATTTTTTATTTTAAATCCAAAATGTAATTTTGTAACTGTGCAGATTGACTTCTTTTTACTATTATTTTTAAGTGATTATCTTAGACAAATTCTATGGATATTCTTGAAAATATGAAAAATATGACATTTTTTCTATGTGAAACACCTGATCATGCCAGTTTTTGTCCTGTACTTAAACAAAGTATGTGATAGCCACAGTCATCTAAATCAACATTAGCCTGTGGTTCATGAGAGCCATTAATACATAAGACAACAGCTGATGTTCCACAAAAAAACATGCAAAAATCACAGAGTTGAAAGATACAGGTTAGTGCCTCGTGCTTTTTTTTGTTCTTTACGCTAGCAGTCTGTTCATAGTATTTCAGTAATGATAATATTTCTCTAATGGTCTGCTGTAGCCTATTAAGCCGGAAAAAAATGAAGTGAATTTATGTCATGTTTGCCATTCTTTTTAAGTCATGGTCATTCTCTTAGAAAGGGATACTTCTAAATGCACTCTATAACTCTATAACATATTTGTGAGAAGAAAACACTATCAAAAAGCATTTTTGTTTTATTGTGCTGTGTGTAAGGGCAATAATAGAATCTTCCCAAAGATATTCTGAAGAGAATAATACAAAATAAAGTTCTAGCAGATTCTAGTGTTATGAAAGACACATATGAAAGACTGAAGCCAGTTAAAGGCTGTTATTTGAAAGGGTAGGTTCTACATTTCAGAAACTTGAATGAGGGAGCTTTTTTGTTTATGCATTAATATAATGCTAGTTTCTCTCAGAATTTTGAAGAGCTCCTGAGTTGTACTTCAATGAAGTTCTGTTGGGGAAACCGCTTATTCCTCTCCAGTATTTGGGGTTAATGAAGTTACCAGAACAAGTCACCTATAAAATATTACATTCCACTAAGTAGGAATTTTGTAATCTGTCATTAAGTTGTCACTTTGCATTAAAAACTGCTGTTCCTCTTTCTTGGCCTTTATCCACAGTTAAATTTGTTCTCATGTTCTTACTCTTTCTCAAGAGTTATCCTTATTTTTAGATTAGGCACATGATGATAGATCATTCCTGCTGCTGAAATACCTTCTTTTGCTTCTGAACTAACTTATTTTCTGAGAGGAAATAAAAGGATAGTCTCTGTGTTAAGAGTGCAAACTTGCTGTTTTTTTTTCAGATTGTGTAGATCACAAAATAGATGATGTCTTCTGAACAGGCACCTCTGAGGGCCACAGAAAGCAGGGTTCTTAGCATCCCATTGATAGTTCTTAGTTGATTCATTTCTGTATGTCTACTTAGATAACTGTCTTAAGTCTCTTTCCACTTGTGTGACAAAGCTGTTCAAACCAAGGGGGAAAAGGTGACAATTGCTTATAAAGTAATTTATATTCGCTCTAGGCCCAGTCCTGCAATATACCAGCATGTCCTCGTGTGAGCTTATTGAATAATTTCAATTTTACAGAAACTATTGGGGAGTTGTTTGTTTGTTTTACTGTACAGAAGTTAAAGAATTCAGTATTAAAATCTTAACTTTGTTTACCGAGGAAAGTAAAGAAAAGACCCTTCTAGAAACAAGCATTTGGAAATATTCATTATGGAAATATATATATATATACATATTGTTTAATAATAGATATTTATAATGTAAAAGAGTAACTGTGGATTGGACAGGTATTTTTTCTCACTTCTTTTAGAAATGTGGTGATCATAATTCCAGTGAATACTGTAGGACATTCCTGTTTGGGACTTAGAAATTTCCGGGTTTATGACTATATAAAACTTTATAGGTTGTTTCATTCTGGGTTCTGATATCCAGTTTAGATCATAAAGAATGTAACGAAGTTTAGTAAAGGGTATAAATAACTTTATGGAAAAAGGGAGGTAAATTTAAGTAGTGAAACAGCCTTTTATTACCACTGACAGGTTTTTAGAAACCTTGTGAAATGATTAAGATTTTTTAATTGACTTTCATGAAAAAGATCCTGGGAGGCATTGCTGTCTTTTGTCAGCGGTACTGATCAAGAAGTTGGAAACAAATGTGAGGAGATTACTAATTTTGGAGACATTAGTGTTTGGCTGTTTTCTGTATCGTAACAAAAGATTTTACTTCAATGATTATCTGTTTTGAAAAGTATACTGGGCTTCAAAGGCTGTGCCTAATGGGGAAGATCTTAACAATTGTGTTTGATCTCTATCAATATATCAAAGGAAGCCAGGTTTGCTAAAAAGTAAAACTAGAAGCTGCTATTTTACAGAGCTGCCTACATAGAAGGAGACAAGAGAAAACTTTCTCCTATTGAGTCAAGTAGTTTGGTCACCTCTCCAGGGACGGTTTCTGTGGGTGATTCTGAATGCAGATGTCGTTCGATTTACAAGTGAGATTTTTGCTCAGCGGGAGAACAATATCAGCTTTTGTGTGACTGGGGCCTCTCTGTGCTTTGTCCGTGTTTGTCTTCAGTCAGATAGCATGCTCTAGGCTGATATCTTTTGGCCTTTAACTTAAGAAGTTTGTTGCATTATTTTCGTAGACAGATTATTTGAGGTAAGTGTTGCTATTTCTGTAAATGTGTCTGAAATAGAAACAGGATGAGTTTTGAAGAAATTTTATTTTACCTTTTGCTGGTGTAATACCCTGCACGTGTATAGTTTTATCTAAATGAGATGAAATAATTTTTGGAGTGGCTATCTGAAACATATCTGTATGTTTAGCTACTTGTCCCTTTAGAGTTTAATTTACATTCAAAGTGCATATATTTATTAAAACGTACTGATTTTTCAAGAGAATCTCGCTTTTAAGTCTGTTTTCCTTGGCTGCTAATGGTAACACTTCAAAGGAACATGCATACATGCACATTTCAGAGTTCCCTTAATATTTCTTTTGAACTCAGTCATCCAAACAGATTCGGTCCTAAAGTCCAGACTTTTAAGGAAACATATTTTCTCTTTTGCTAAAAAGAATGTCGTTGGGTCCTCAGTTTAGTATCTTACATGGTTGGCTAATACTTTCAACTGGATTTATTTTGTTTTGCTCTGTTTACCCTTCCAATGCTGGACGTTGGCAGGACATTTGAATGTCTTTTATTATAGTATCAGCCATTCAGCAGTGTCCAGTCATGATTAACATTTTAGTTCTCCATTTGAAAATGTTCAAAATTTTTCATCCATTTATCCCTGCTTTGCTCTTTTCTGAGCAAATTTGACAAATCTGTTGTACACTTTGATAAAAGCAAATCAAGAGACATTTTTATTTCTATTTTCACAAAGCTTTCATTTCCCTTTTCCTTTCATTTCTTTTAAACCGTTAATAGACTGGTGGAATTTCTGTATGTGATACAGAAAAGAAAACAAACACAGCAGTTCAGTATAAAAAGCTTAAATATTTTTATTAATTGTCTCATTTTTCCTTATTTTCATTTGCATAAGTATGATTTCCTATGTGTAGCACATAGTGTGGTTCAAGTTTTTTTGACCAACGTTTGTCCTTACCCTCTTGGATACTGAGTATGCTAAAACTAGTAAGTGGAACATGTTTCAGTGAAACATGAATGCATTTCTTTCCCAAATATAAATCAGAAAGTGTATGTGTACTAGATGTCTTGCCAAATTCCCTCAGAGCATGTTATGCTTAGGCAAAATAAATCTTTCTCATTTTTAAATCACCTTGTTTTCCTATTTTTAATTATCCTTTAATTGATATGTTTGTAAGACAAAAGCAAATGGAAAATAATTGTTTAAAAAAAATTGAAAGAAAGAAACTATGTTGGCAGGATAGCACCTTGCTATTTGGGGAACCAAATCTGGCTTTTCTCCCAGACCAGCAGAGGCAGCATGCTCTGCCCCAGAGAGTGGGAGGGACTGTCTCCCACTGCAATGGAAACTCCTTTCCCAAGTAGTATACAAGGAACAGCGACCAAGCCTTAGGGAGAACTGTTCGAAGAATTCTTTCAGCAGGCGTACTGGATCATCCTCATCACCAGCACAGTATGCTTTTTCTCTAAAAGGTAACTTGTCTGGAAGGCCATATCTGGGAAAAAAAAAAAAAAAAGGCAGAGTCTCTTCTAGAATTTCTTCTGCATTGTTTCATAATCTTTCTCTAAAATACCTTTCAGTTTCAACTTCTTTCATGTGCTTGAATTTTATTTTCTCTGTTCCCAGGATATGTAGATCACTCTGCTAGTCAGCATCATCTCATTGTTTTCTTGCTCTTCTTGTTTCTCTGTCTTACAAATTTATATAGAGAATTTGTCTTATATTTAGTCTTCAGAGCAGAAACCATTTTTCTTCTATGTTTTGTTAATATATAATACTGATGTGTGATGGGATTTCTGAAACACAAGTCTGATAATGCAAATAAGAAATAAAACTAACATTTATGTTGATTAAGATTCATTTTTTGAAAAAAAAGTATGTATCCATCACTTAATGACAATGCAAAATTCTGGGTTGGATTGCATGGCATTGCAACAGTTGTTTTGTTGCAGTTAGCCTGTTTGCTTTCTAACTAATGTTCTGTCATTTCTGAATATTTTTAAGCATACTACTAATGTGTTGAATCATCAAGTGAAATACAGCTTAATAAAAAACAAACTTTAAATGAGGATAACACTATTTAGCCCATTCCTCTTGACCAAATATCAGTTCTCCTGTGTCAATAGTTTGTCATTGTGTGTGTGCACATCAACATTATGTTATTCCAAAAGCATAAATGTGTAGTCACCTTTTAGTATGTAGAATCTAAAAATTCTTTGATTACCATGTATTCTTATGGTGTTGGGCCCTGATCTGTCAAAGAACACTAAAGCACGTTCTTCACACTAGTGGAACATTTAATGAACTTCACTAATACTGTTTTAAGATGTAGAGGATCGTTTTCATGGTTTACTTTCCACATTTTCTTTAATTATTTTTATGTTAAGTGTAGTTCAAATTAGTTTCAATTTCTTTTTAACCATAAGGGCTATCTTTTTTTCTTTTTTTTTCCTGTTAAAACTTCTTAGTCTTGGATGATCTTACTTCTCCAGGAGCTTGGGACTTAGTCTAACAACGGGAAAAAATAAGGAATGTGTTGAGTTGGAAGGGATGCTACAGTGCCTGGGATATGGTCCACAAACATTCAATAATGCTTCTGGTTTGTTGGTGCTGGGAGTTTTCTCCAGACTGGTATTTCTGTCTGCACTTAGACTACATTAGGTACCCAAAGGCAGTACAGTAACATCTTAGTAAAATATGTTTCTGTCTTTGAAGTCAGTCAGGCCTCACTGCATCCTGCTTCAGTAATTCAAGTAGTTGTCTGGTGCACATTGACTGTTGTCTGTACTAATGAGCTTGCTGCAGTATATTTTTATTCTCAGTATGTCATTACAAAAGACTTACATGGATAGGGAGAAACAAAAATGGCTGTAACCCCAACATTCACACCTCCCAGTGCAAGATACACTCGATGTCATGTAGCAGGTGAGAAGCCATGTTCTTTGTAGACCCTCATTGTAGCCTTACCTAGTTGTATTTGGGTTCTTTGTCTCCCTGGAATGAGGTTGATGGTCATTGATATCCTCTTCTTCAAGATGGTGTTCGAACCCTGAAGGGTTAGTTCAACTGACAGAAATGGGATTGAAGCCTATTTAGGCTTAACCTGAGTCTATAGTTAATGCTGTAGATTACTTGCCCATATTGGAAGGTGGGGGCAAGATGGGGACAAAGGTTATTCTGTAGAAAATATCAAGGTGTGATCCAGGTAACGAGTCTTTTTATAGCCCTTCTTGCGTTGAGGGGTTAGTTTTCCATGATGCTGATGTTTACTTTTATCAGCTGCTTGGTGTCCTCATAATCATATTTTCTGAAATTTCCTGGTTTTGTTGCTCTCCACTGAAATCTTCTACATTGTTTGATATTCACCTGAACGTGTAGTGCTCAAAACCAAATAATAGTGGAGGAGGATCATCATATGATACTTCTTTAAACTACATAATTACCACCCATGTCTTTCACATCACTACTGCTGGAACTTTCACTGTGTTGATTTTCAGATATTCTGTGCTAGTTCTTTTGGTACTAAGTGAAAGCAGAAATGTTGCGTCATCCTAGGTTCGTTTCTTTCAATCTTTCCAAAAGAAGTTAAAAGGTTTACAATGTCAACAAAGAAAAATGTGGGTCGTGATTCAGGAACATAGTTGAGACTAAAAACAAAACAAAACAAAAAGCTAGAGGGACTTGTGGCAGGGAGTTCCTGAAAAAGATTAGGTGGCATGTGGAAGATATCTTGTAGTCTAGAGAGGAGGACTGAAAAGTACACTGGATGTCTACACTGAGCTCATGAGGAGATGGGAGTACGTCTTAGTCTACTTAAATCTAAAAAGTTTTTGTCACTATGGTTTTAAAGTGTTGCATGTATTTATGTAAGATTATTCAATCCCTGTCTTTGTTTAACACACTTTCCAATTTGGAAGAATGTATGTTGGCCTACATACATGACATATGATGTGGAATTTTGCAACCTCTTCCTCGTCAGCAAGCTATGTGCATGTATTGTCTGTCATATCTTTTTACATCTGCTGTCAATTCTTGAGAACTGCTGCTTCCACAGTCAGTGGAATTTTTGTGATAGTCATTAATGTAAGTTTGTTTTAAAATATGAGACAAATTACTAGGCTGGAGTCCTACTTCATTGTATCAGTGGATTAATCTTAATGATAAAATATATCATGAAATTTAGTGCTGTTAGATACTGGAGTCTGGATTCCTTGTACATGAACAAGGTAAGGTAGTTAGTGGAAAAAAGAAGACACTTCAGATTTTGGGGACACCTGAAATTAAATAGAAGGAAGTAATGACTTGGAAGATTTTGAAGGGTAACGTAATTGATTAGTATCAGTGCTTCTGTGGCACAAGTAAAAAAAAAAAAAGAAAAAGTCACAGTGAATGTAAAGCAAATCAAAAGGAACGAATTAAAAGGGTGGAAAAACACACACACACTGCAGTTTATTTTGTAAAAGTATAGTCCTTTCCTAACTCTTTTACCTCTGAATTTATGTAGTAGTTGAATAGCCTGTGCTGGTTTTTGTTGAAAAGGAGTAAGTTCTCTGGTAGAGCTAATTTTTCTTTTTATTTATTTGTAACTAATGTATGCTGAAAGTAAAAAGTTATCCCCTTGCACAGGAATAGATCTTACAAGTCAGATATTACTGGACATCTTGACACCTGACCATGTGGTCTGAGCCAGTATAAGCATAAGCATGTCTTTGAGTCTGCTGTCAACTATATCAGTTTAAAAATAAAACTAGATCAAAGATTAATTTAGAAAAAACTGTGAAAATCTTTGGTGTTCTGCAAAGACTGTAAAGAGCAATGCACCACGTGATACACGTAAGTATTTGCTGTATCATTTCAAAAGCTAAAATTGCAACTTGTCAAAACTAGCAGTATAAGAATTACAGGTTAAAAAACAGTTACACCCACATACATAAGCACAGTGGATTTAGTGTATGGAACTGCACTGATTTGTATAGGCTCAGTTTCAGGTCAAACCTTGTGTGATTTCTCCACACTTCATGACTGCCTGCAGTTTTGCTAGAGGATTGTAACCTCTTGACAGAATTTAAACTTGGATACATTTTCACTTTTTAAAGTTTTGATCAAAAGGTTTAGCTACAACAGATACCCCATTTAATTTACAGAGCAGAATGGAAAACCTTTTTAATGTTCTGTACCCTAACCTTCTAGTTCCCCTATTGTTTCCAAGCGTACAAAATATGTGAATGCAAGATTGAGATGATAAAATATTGAGTGATAATGTATGTAATGCCACTTGGTATCTTTGCCTCTTGCCAACACTGGCAAAGGCTATATGCTTTCCTTCCAAGTGTTGTGTAATCAAGTCACTACCAGGAGACAGACTCTTTGAATGCAATGAGGATTTCTGTCAGGGTTCCTTTTTACACCATGGGTTACTACAAAGGCAGTGGATATACAGGCCTTTGGCAGTGCACTTCATAGGGGCTAAAGGATGTGCTTTCCCTCTGAAAGGAAGCCTACAAACATTTCAGGGTTCCACCTTAAGACAGGTACCATATCTGTCGCCTTCTGTCTTTACATTCATCCTCAGCAGAATGAACCCTGATTATTTGGCCTTTCCCAAGATGCTGTTCTGGCAGCTCAGTAGGACCACATCTGGCAGGCAGTTCTCATGTCTAGCACGCTGAAGGGTCAAGGAATTTTATTCTAGCAATTCTTGAAATAGACTGGGTTAATAGGTTTCCTTCTTCTCCAAACAGTGAGGCATTAACCACTAAGAAATATGTAGTATCCTCTGCATGTTTCAGAAATATCATCATTAACAAGCTGTAAACATTTATTAAATGTTTTCCAATTGGCATTTAGCTTCATTACTGTCAAGTTTGCATGGTCAGAATTTCAGTTTTTGTGTACATTATATAATGAAATTTGTCATTTTGACTCTGTAAAGGACGTTTGCCAGTTGTCTGCAGTGGGAATCAAAATAATATGCAGAGAGATGTGTTTTGCTGAGTTCAGTTGTGTCCTCTCCCATCTCCTCCCCTCAAAAGTTAAGTTCTTGATTTAGAATAAAACAGGTGAAGAAGTCCAAATGTGGAGTGATCCCGCAGAGTAGAAGTTGAAATTGCATGTGGTTGATTGAGTTTACATGGCACTGTTTTCTCTTACCTGTTATTGTAGGTAAAGTTATAAGAAAATCTGCTTCTATGTTAATTTTGACACAGGTAGCAGCAACTGTAACTCTGTTCTAAAAGTAGCATTGTGTAAAAGATAATTTGTGTTGCATTAATGTGAATATGTAGAAAGAAATTGAATATTTCCAATTGGCATGATTTCCATCAGTGTTAGTAGAAGCGTGAGTGCCTGAAATTCCAAGCTGCAATGAGAGCACCTGTCAGGTCTGTGGCGTGACATGTGCAGAAGCCGGCCTTCCTGTCTGGACAAAATTCATGGACTGCTTCAAACTGGCTTGTTCTGTGGATGCTGTGTTAGGAAACTTTCATTTCAGCCAGTACTCTGCTTTGTGAAACCTTCTGTTCAAGTACTTTTGGTCACTGTTTTACAGCACTGCACTTCACTGTATAAGTTGGTTGAATACAAAGGTTGATTGCACTCCTGTTTTACAGTAAGTGTATCACAGGGATAAAAGTTCAAAGCTATGTGGGGCTGTAACTTGTAATGCTCTAGCAGTCACAAAGTAGTCTTAAACGTGCTTTGGACATTCATACAGGATGGGGCTGTAACATGTGCTGAAGAACTGTGCTGGGAAATGAATGTTACATCACTGGTGTTGTCACAGTGAACTTCGGGCACAGTCCATAACAGTGGAAAACGAGGAACAAACTGCCTTCAAACAGAAGTTAAAGCTAAAGCCCTGCCAACTGTGACCTTGTTATTTAGTGTGTTTGCCAGTGGGATTTGTTACCTACCAGGAGATGTTTCTGTGAGGGTCTGGAATCACAAGGAAGCAGACTTCCGTTGGGAGCTTATGCCATTTTGCATGGAAAAGGAGATGCTGAAACAGAACTAAAAGAGGAAAGAATAAAGTGATCTATCCATTATGTAATCGGGAATTTGACATGTTAGCATTTACTTGATATTACTGCTTGCTTCATTCAGTAGGTCACAGATTTCTTTCAGACTTGCAGTCCATGAAACCTCTGGGGTAAATGGAGTGCCACTGCAGGGATCTCCAAAAGGTAGCAAAGAGCAGCAAGGGTGCTTGTTAGTGAGCCTTGCTGTACAAGGGGCAGCACCTCCACCAGAGAATTCTTGGATAGTACATAAAACTAAAAATGATGGAAAACATTCCTTTAATATCACCGTGTTGCATATGACTACAGTGTTCAGAAAGGAAACATTAAATCATAGTACCATAGAGTCATCTAGGTTGGAAAAGACCTTCAAGATCATCAAATCCAACTATCAACATGACCTAGTGAGTCAGTAAACCATGGTGCCATGTCCAGATGTCTCTTAAATACCTCCAGGGATGGGGACTCCACCACTTCCCTGGGCAGCCCATTCCAATGCTGGACTACCCTTTATGTGAAGAAATTCTTCCCAATGTTCAAACTAAACCTCCACTGGCACAACTTGAGACCTTCATAGTGCTGCTCTGTTGAAGAAAAGGACATGTTTGGTTATTTAGGAGGCTGTTTTCATCACTTACACTTTGATTCAATGGTAGAAGAGAAAGAAATTCACAACTGTTTGTGATGAGGATTGAAAAGGAGGAACCAGTGTGACCTTGTACTTGGAATTTTTTACTGGAGTTCGGAAAGCCATGTTTTCTTTCTGAAATTTTCAGTACCCAGCCTCATGACCCTGAGCATCTCTCTTAAATGTGTCTTGAGTTCATAATGTTCTGTGAAGCACCTGGAGATATGTTGAGTGTCACTACAAGTGCCAAGTGCTGCTCTTCAGCATATGAGTATAGCAGCACATATGCAGGGACATTTTAATAACTATTTTTAGTTGTTTCAGCTCAGAGATTTAATATTAAAGGTTGGGAGCCCAGTCTTTGTCCATCTGAATTATAACATGACTCCTCACAAAATGTGTATTAGTATTGAAAGATCGTATTTTTTATGCTCTAGCAGTTCAGTAGCTTTTGTTTTAACAAAACTTTCTCCTTTGCATCACAGAAACTTCCAGCTTCTGGATTGATAAAATAAATACTTACTGATTTCACTGTGTGGTCTAACTTTGATTGCATTCAAGATTATATTGGATAGTGAGGCTAAATTTCTGCTACTTGTGATATATCTAAAATTTTGAGTGTGACATTAAACAGGGATTATGTTTGGACAGTATTCTGACTCCTGTTACAGGAAAGGGTTAAAATGGAATTTCTCCATGTCTGAAAAAACAGTCAGAAGAGAAAAGTTTGTTGTTTTGTCTCGCCTGCCTGATTGTGGATTAGGCTTCTGCGCTGTCTGCTTTTAAGCATCAGAAGAAACGAACTCCCCTTCTACAGACAGAAGACAAAATGTCTCAACTCCTACGAAGAAAGCTGGTGAACTGATAGTGTTACTGCTTGACTGGTTGTGGGTATGCATAGCATTTGTGTTCTATCATGCAAAGTTTAAAGTAAAGCTTGTCTTTTTAAGAAGCAGTTCTGTTCTGTTAATTAACTATAATGTCAATTTATGTTTTTATATCAAGATTCATTAATATATCAGTTGTGACTGTTAAGCAATGAAAAAAAAAACTAGAGCAAGCTCTTAATTTTGATAATTTTCTGGGTAGCAAATGCAGAAAACTTGTGTTGAGGAGTCAGACTGAGATGCCAAGTATTCAAAAGCCTAGAAATTCCAAAGGTTACATTTTCTGTGACATTTTACAACAATTATGTTGTTCGTTTTCTGTTTAATGCCATACATTATGTTTTGTAAAAGAGTACTGAATACTTAACATTTAGCAAGTAATAAAATAGTAAAGAGGAAAAGTACAACTTTACTGAGTTAATTTTGCCTCTTTTTTGTCCTCTAAGTTGCTATAGCAGATGGGAGCGGTTAAGGTTAATTTTTTCTGAAGATTTTCATTGAGCTTTCTGATATTTTTGGTATTGGAAATACTGGAAGAAATGGAGTGAAGCAAATATGATAATCAGCTAGAGCTAGAAAGCAAAAGTACAAATGAATCAAAAAGGAATTACAAGTGAAAATAAGCTATATCAAGAGTGTTAAACATAATCTACATTTTAACTATGGAATTTTGCTGGTATTAGATTATTTCTAAGAGCTGTGTTAATCTCAGTTGTGGCTTCCAATACTTGTAGCATGTGAAAGGATGCTCTTGTGCCTTAGTCTCTAAAAGTCCCTTTTCTCCTAAAGAAAAGGAGACTTTGTAGATTCAAGATGCTTCATAATGTATTATTTTTTTCACAGAACACTGTGAAATATATTCACTGATCACATTCAACAATGTGCCCAGTCTTTCATGTATATATAGTTTTAATACAGTCCTTTCAATATCATTGATAAAATTTTGAATTGCCCTCCAGCAAAGCTCATCTCTGACCATAGGGAAAACCTGAAAAGGTTGACTGTCTAAAGTTGTGAGCCCTCTTCCCCTTTGTTTGAAACTGAATGATTTATATTTTGCAAACTTATATCCTCTGTTTCGACAACAACCAGTATAGAACAGATTTTGTCCCAACGAGTGACAATGGAACCATCAGAAGCAGCAAAGTAAATACTCTCTTGTAGGTTTATTGCTAAACAAGCTAACATCCTTTTGCAGTTTTTGGACTTCACATGCTTTAAAAGATATATATCTTGGTTGCATGTTCTCATTTTTACTGTGACTGTGAACAGTTAAAATTTTACTTTTGATACAGTTTGTATGTATTATTTTAAATTCTCATAAGGATGCATTAGAAATACATAAAGAACCTGGACAAGATGAATTGTTCATGGGGTATTGCCATATATGTGTTTCTATTTTCATGCAACTTTTCTGTAATTTCAGTAATCTTAAGATGCATGTGTGACTTAGAAAAGTGCAGTCAATAACAATTGCTGTGTATAATTAATAATAATGCTGTGTATCATGCATTTTCAACAGCTTCTCCTGCACTTTACGCGGTACACAGTTCATACAATTGAAATTTGATGCAGTTTCTTAACAGGTGTATGAACATGAAACTTATTAAATTGGGGTTACTGGAGTTTTGGTGGGTTTTGTTTACTTGTTTAGGAAGAGGTTATCTCCTGAACTATAAGCTAGTAGAAAGCTTTGCTTTTAAGAATTTCAGCAGTGGTCAATGAAGGCTGCTGAGTACAGCAGTGCTTTCGCAGCAGAAGGCAAAGTTGTTGGATGATGATACTGGCCTGTGTATGCCTTGCAGTTTATCTCTCTTCTAAAACTTAATGGTATTTCATATGACAGAGGCACACGAAGGCACTTCTGTAGCTTGACAATTTCAACCATTGAAGGCCCGGCGTCTGCCAAACAACGGGGCTGTAAGGTCTCAGAGGAAAGCTTTTGAGAATTCCTTGTTGAGCACCCTAAATGTTGGGAATCTTATCAACTTATCCTTTACAGTGTTTTGATTTTATGAAGGTGTTAGATTGTTTGTGTATATTGAACGTTTGTTTCCATCCATGATTTTTTGTATTTGAGTACTGTTCTTTGAAGATAGCTGCAGAATTGTGAATAGTGTTTATTTAGACTCATAGAGAAATGTTAGTAGGGACCATGGGAGACCAGGGTTGTCCTGTCCTGTCCCCTGCCTTCAGCAAGACTAATCTCATTGTAAGGTCAGGTTATTCAAGGCCTTTTGCAGCTGAACTTTGAGTATTTCCAAGGATAAGAGGTTCCACAGCTTCCCTGGGCAACTTGTCCCAGTGTTTCACCACCTCACTGTGAAAGAAGTTTCTCTAATATCCTAAAAATAGTTGTATCTTCTGTCTTATATTTCAAACAAATGGTCTAACATAAATAGGTCACAGAGGTGACCATCTTTATATTGTTTGAAATGTAAGCCAAAAGTTTTTTATTTGAAAATAGTGCTTATTACAGTGCCTGTTTATTCTTAAGTGTACATTTATTCCTTTAAAACATGCACACTGTTACGTTTGTATGAAAGAGATCCTATACCATCTGTCTCTAATTTGAAATTGAAGACAGCTGATGTGTTTTGTATCATATGATTCTTTCTCTCTAAATAGTAATAATAATAATAATAATAATAATAAAATAACCTGGGAGCTTTGTGATTACCTATTTAAATAAATCAGCATTCTTCTGTCCAATAGAAAATCCTGATAGAATAAGGGTACTTTATATTGTGAACACTTTTTCTTGGAATAGTTTCTTCTTCTTTTTTTCAAAGACTTAGGCTTTTGTAAATTTCTGCCTTTCGGAGCATTTTCCCATATTTTGAGATTCATTTAAGCTACATTTTGGAGGGATTGATGTTTGAATTATTGAGAGAAGTGGAATATGCAGTTTAATTTGATTTTATAGCGGAATGTATGATCTACAGTATTTATTCAAGATTCATAGGATCACTTCTGGTAGAATATAGTTTCTGTAAATCTGCTGGAAAAGCATGGGAGGTTTGCAGAATCCCTTAACCTCTTGAACTTTCCCATGTCATCCTATAAACTCTGGATGTATGGCACTTTTCAAATGAGGAAATGTTTAAAAATGAAAAGCCAAAACCCCAAGCTGCTAGATTTCGTATATAAAACATCTGTGGCATAGTTTCAACTGTCATCTTCATCATGGTAACATAAGCCGGATATTGTTAGGATTCATCATTACTTTATATAAAGTAGCATATGATTTCAATAGTTTGTTTTCTTGTTATTTCAGCTTTATGACAAAATAAATACAAAATCTTCACCACAAATCAGGAATCCTCCAAGTGATGCTGTACAGAGAGCCAAAGAGGTAATGGCTTTAAAATATATTTTTGACTTAGAAAGTTTTATTCTTTAAATCATTTAAAATGGAATGTTTCTGTCTTCATTAACATACTGGTATGTATTCTGGCTCATAATCTGAATTATTTCTGGAATTCTACCATTGTTTACTTAAGTTACATAACATGTTGCATAAACTTGTAGAATTCCATTGTGTCTGTAAGGATTATATATTTAGATATTTATACACACGTTATTACTCGGTTTCATCATTTAACATTTGTGGCAGCAATAGCAGTATTAAAAGCAATACTCATGTTGGGTAAATGCAGTATCTGTTATGTTCAGTATAATTCTCTGCAGCAAAAGTTTGATGTTCATATGAGTTCTGCACAAAACATATATTTCTTAGTATCAGCTATATAAATTGGAAAAAAAGTATCAGTTACAAGAAGAGCAAACCTAGAGATGCAGTAAAGTTGGCCCATTGTTACAAAACGTATTTAGACCACAGATTTTCCTATTTGTTATACCTGACATATAGTGTTTTGTTTATTTATTGCAAGTAGTTAAAAAAAAATAGTTGTTTTATATATTATCAGTAAAAATAAATACAGTTGTTGGGAGTAATGTCACGGAAGAAAACTGTTTACAGTATTATTATAATAGAATGTACAGAAAGACTTCAAAACACTGTCTAATAACTGAAGTCACACTGACGGAAACCCCAAAGTTCTGTTCTGCAGAATTTTCTAGCAGCTAATCCTGGGAGGTGCTTCCAGAAGCAGAAAACTCTGCTTTCTTTGTCCAAGTAGTTATATGTTGAAAATAAAGGTGAAATTGCCAGGCTGCAGGCAAATGAGTTAAAACTTGCTTCTTCCTCCTCGATAAGCTGAAGTATGGCCCAGATTTTATAAAAACTGGAGCTTGTAGGTGGGGTAGCAGATGGACTACCTGCATGTCATGTCTTTAAAAATTTAATTTCTGGAGAGAACATTTTATGAGTATTTTTAATTCTGCTCTTCAAGTGGTTGTTTTAATAAGCTGAGATCATGTGTGAAAGTAGCAATTGGTGGTGGTGGTGTATGTGACCTATAGGTTGGTGCTTTACTTCTGTCTCCATATTTAGCTGTTACAGGAATACCATCAATTGAAAAAAGAGCAACTGTTTCGATCAAATGTCTTTATTGTCACAGAAAGTAAGAAAATTGAAATGAGGTGTTTTATCCTCTTGGATTGGGGTGATAGTCTCCTACACACTTTTCTGTCAAAAATGTTCTTTTATATAATCTTTAGGAGATATACTGACTGACCAGTGAAGGGTTTCATTTGATTGATTAATAGCTTTCTTTAGAAGAAAGTTACTGTGGGTATCTTTACTGTTTGTTTTGCAGGTATTGGAAGAAATTTCATGTTACCCAGAGAACAATGATGCAAAGGAGCTAAAGCGTATTTTAACACAACCTCATTTCATGGTAAGCAAATGTTAACCCTTGTCTTTAATTTTTTTAAACATACTTTTTATATTTAAAATCTTGTTGGATGCAGGATGTCCCTGCTTTATAACAAGTTACTGAAGGTCAGTATTTTAAACTAGTTAAAGGGTTTCTTTTGTTTATGCTATGGATGAAGTTCATAACTTCAGAAAACAGTGTTTTCTTTGATCTGTTCTGCACTCATCAGTTGGAAATAATGAATTGAACTTCTCTAACAGAAGAATTATATGCAGGGGGCTTTGTGGAATTTGCTCACCTGAAAGCTGAATTACCGTAAATCCAAATACCTAATTTCCAAGAAAGAATGACCTGAAACCAACCTCATATGCAGGTATAAGAAGAAATCTGGGTAGCTGCATGTCCCAGTAACTTCTTTTGATGGCCAGAGTAGCTCTTGGTACATTTATATTATTATTTTAGATCAGATCAGGAGTATTTTTTCCAAATGAATCTCCTGAATCACCCTTACAATACTTTGGTTTGTGTCATGTACACGGCATGCAAACTAGACTCCTTGCAGGTAAAATTAAAGATTGTGAAGATGTACCCCAGAAGCTCAACCAGTGTAACCTAGCAGCTGATAGACATACAGTCCACAGGGAAAGGTGGAAACTGGTCAGAAATTTAAACTCCTGCAATGAGTACAGTGTATACATCGGGCATAGTCATCGGGCAGCTAATCTAGCTGCTTTACTCTGTAAATCCATTACTGTTTCATTGCACTAATTGCTAATGCAGACACCATTTTTTTCTGTTGTATTCTGCAACATGCTGATATGTTTTTTCCTGGGGATGATACCCCTCCTGAAGCCTGTAGCAAATCTGGATCAACATTTAACAGGAATACTTGCTCAAAACAAAACATAAAACAAGGTAGAATGGTTCTCACTCATACTGTTAGAAAGATAAACATGGAAAAAACAGCCATAGACAATACTCTCTGTTACTTAGCTTCTGTAAATGCAATCTGATATTAATTTTATTCACCTTTATGGCGTAATTACCACATAGTATTGCAAAAACATTAGGCAGTGTGGAGAAAGCTTTTTTTTTTAGTCTAAACTATTTTGAAAGTAGGCATCAGTAAAAATGATTGTGGCATATGAAATTTTAATTATTAAGTCAAGCGACAAGAAAAGTAAGTCAGAAATCATCTTTTATTAGATATCTCAATTTCCACCTGGTATCCTCATAAATTTAAAAGCAGCTGTCAGGCTTGTCTTGCTGCAATTCTATAGAAGGTATTTTTGATAATGAAAAAGCTGCAATTTCATAACAAATATTTTTGATGAGGAATAATTTCAGTTAGTTAGTCTATGGCAACCCAAGCTAAATTGCTAATAGTTAAGAGTCTCATGTGTTTTCCCCATGTTTCATCCTCTCTCTTGCAGTTGTTCTGACATTCCTCTGATACTGCACACAGTTATTGCACTACGCTAAACTGGTAGAAAATTACTTCCAACAAAGCAATGATCAGTTTAGCAAGAAGAATTAGGGACAACTGGAATATTGCCAGAGCCAGAACGAGCAAGGGGAGGACTGACACAAACATGTAAACTAGCAGTTAAGTCAGCCTATGTTGCTGTGTCACCATACCTTTAGGGTGCAGATACCTAAGACCATCCAGATGTCAGAGACAATCCCATTCTCTCATTCTACTTCTGCTCCCAGATGCATCTTTTATAAGGTTGCAGGCCTTACAAATTTATTTTTTTTACATGGCATTCTGCCAAACTCCTTCAGAGACAAACCTGTTAAAATAGATATTATTATGAAAAGAAATAACTGTGTAAAACAGTATTGTCAGTCTGCATTCAATGTGTTTGCCAGGCGTTACAAAGAGCAGTACTCTACTTAGGAAATGATTGAGCTCCGATGCAATACGATGCATTAAGTAAGATCATGTGTGTTAACAGTTGCCTGATAACAGAGTATTTTACAATTATTTGTTATCTAATGTGTATAACTAATTAGAAGACAATGGTGTATCTATCTCATTCTAACCCTATCATCTATCTCATTTACTTACAAGTTTGTATGTGTTTACAGTTTAGACTATGTATAGGACTTAACAGAATCAAAGCCAATGAAGTACACATTTGTCAATGGTGTTATTGGGACTGGAGATGTTCAAGTTCAAAGCTTTTTGTTGTTTTGCTCTTGTGTGCCATATAGGTACAGGAATAAATTATGAATTTATTCTATACATTTTGAACGTTGATTTGAATAAATGTGTGTAAATTTGCATAAAAGTCTTCCAGCAAGTAATTAATTTAAGTATCATTCACAAGATCATCAAGTATCTTGTTTGTTGTGTACAAATTTCAAATAGCTTTTATTCTATTACACAGTTATCAGTGATTCTGCAAATGCACCAAAGAGCTTTTTCTGTAACAGGTTCTATTATATATGTTCAGTATGTGGCAACAATTGAAATGTTTGCTGTACTAGAAGACTTTTATTTAATTAAATATTAGAAGTCTTTTCTGTCATCTTGTGCCTTTCTACACTGTTCTTTGTAGATAATGATCATTTAATATAGTATAGCAGTTGTTCTCACTAAACTTTTATCTTCAGCAGGATTAATATGTTCTGCAGGGAATAAAGAGACAGGAAAAAATCTAAATGATCAGGATTAACAAAAATGCATGAAAATAAGTGTCTTTAGGTAAAGTCTAATAGCAGTCTTTGTATTAAATGTTTTCAATATTTAAATTGAGGTTAGTGCACTTTAACGTCTGTGTTTGTGAATTCATATAAATTTTTGTTGAAACATTCAGAAGTCATCTAATATAATTGTGAAGCTTGAAAAATGTTCCAATTACCATATTTTAGTCTTAAACAAGGTATATATTATTGCTAAAGATATAGTTTAAGCAAGGCAAGTATTTGATGTGAAACAAAGGTAAGGCACTGAATTACATAAGAAATGCAATACTAAGGGTGGAGAGCACAGCAGATACAGGCAGCTGCATGAAGTCGAATAAGTAGTTTTAAGTAGATCAAGCTGAGGGGAGTGCAGAAGATTATCCTGCTCTGCTAAAGAGTGTCTGCACACAAAGCCAAGACTGTGCTCCTAGAATGGATGGGTTTTAACAGCCAGAGCTAAGGCCTGATTGCACTTGGATGCTCTGGTCTTACCTGGGGCAACTGCAAACAGCTTTCAGATACCAGAATGAGTATTTGATGTTTAGAAATACAGGATTAAGCTAAATCTGCATGTTTGCTGTAAACCTATATAGGAGTGTTCACATAAAAGTTTATACCCAATTAAATAAAACAAAGTAAGAATTGATTTAGTTAAAATGTTTTGACTTGCATTTATGGGCAAGACCTCTAAATGGAAAACATTGCTTAAGTAGTACAGATGAAGGTAGAGGAATTGTTGCAAGTTTGAGCTTGTGGTAGACAAAAAACAGAAAATGCAGATACATTTCAATGTTTAAATAAAATAGCATTTATGTAGATGAGCTTGAAACACTGGAAAAACAGGAGTGAATGTGAGCAGAGCATTGCTAGTTTAGGGAATTCTGTTCCATCATTATAATGCTGAATTCCTAACTATAGTTTGATTTGAGGAGAGGTAACTTAAACTGGTTACGAAGCTGTCTTTTTAACATGGTACACTTCAGAAGTGCTATTTTAGGAATAAACTTAGGATTTAATAGAGGCCAAGTAAATCCCATTTCTGCCTTGAATTCCACTTCAGAAATACATTTTTTTAACCACTATTTCAGTTTGTTTTGCTTAAACATTTTAATTGAAGACTAAGATGCTGCAGAATCATATTTCTCTGCCAAAAACAATTCTAGGTGGTCAATCTCAAGCCTTGCAAGATCGATGGGTTTTGTAAGAGCTGTGAGCGTTTAAATGACAATTAACAAAATGTTAACTATAGTACATATCGACCTAACTGCAATGATGACTGATATGTCTACTGTATATTGTAAGAACTTAGGTTGGATTTATCAATCCTTCTCTGAGAAGCCCAGCCATTTGATTACAAAGGTGGGAGCTTTCTCTGTTTGATCCTTGACAAGTTAATACAGGAGTAGTACAAGCATGTTCACATATAAATCGTATTTAGTTTTTGGTCAGAAGCAATTTGTCTATAATATACTTATTGATAAGAGTTGAATGCAAGTATGAAATGGATATGCTCCAGGGCTCTTAAAGATACCCTGGGGAAAAGTGAAATACAATATCATTAAAGTCTGGTACTGTTGAATACCGCTTTGCAAATGTTTACACTTTGTCCAACTTTCATCTTACAATAATGTTTTACACTTTTAACAGCTATACAGGCTTCATTCATTGTCTTTGCCCTGGCGTAGAGTACTTGCAGAGTCAGTAATTCTGCTTACCAAATATATTGAAATATATTTAATCAATTATGTATTGTACCATTCTTTGCATCAGGAAAGAAAGCAAAATTAATGAAGCAGTATTTGAGCAGTTTGTTGTTTTAGATTTTAACTTTCATCAAGTATTTTGAACTCAGTGCAGTTGTACTGGGGCCATGCTGTAGGAGAAGGAGAGTATGGAAGTGTTTAAGCTAGTAAACAAACAAACAAAAAAAGTCTTTCATTCAGTACTGATCCACAGTCTGTCTTTATTATAATAAATACCATGGGATCTGGATACCTTTTCATTTTTGTAAGGTAATTATTATGGAATAGTTTGCTTAAAAAAATAGCTTCCTAATTCTGTGTCTAGGCACATAAACAATAATGACTTAATTCTGATACCTTGCAGGTGCTGAGAAGATGGGGGAGAGGGAAGCAACCTCATTTTCATTGTGGTATCTACAGTAGGAAATTATGTTTACTCGTGTAGATTTTAAAGTCTGGGTTTGTGGATATGCATTTGCAGTCTGATAAAGTTTATCTTAGGCTCCTTTCAGAGAAAAGTCCCTGTATAGAAAGTGAGGTAGAAATACCTTGAGTTTCCTCTAATGTCTGGAGAGCCTCAAAAGTATTTATATGGAATGTGCTGAAGGGCAACAGAGATGGTGGAAAATGATGCTATTTTGTTGCTGTAACCTCCTCTAGGCCTTACTTCAAACTCATGATGTAGTGGCACATGAAGTTTACAGTGATGAAGCGCTGAGAGTTACACCTCCTCCCACCTCTCCATACTTAAACGGAGATTCTCCAGAAAGCGCCAACGGTGACATGGATATGGAGAATGTAACACGAGTTCGACTGGTGCAGTTCCAGAAGAACACAGATGAACCAATGGTATGGGGAGAACCTCGTTGCTTGTTTTGCTTGACTCTGTGCTGGAAAAGACCAATATTATATTGAATTCAGTGAAAGGTTTTGCACTTTGAAGTTGCGAGTATAGATGGAGTAGTTCAGCAGCCATTGTATATCCTTACCTTCCTATATATATCCTTCAGTTAAAATGCTGTGCATGTATTCGTATTGCAGTAGTACCTCTGTAGCTGGTTTTGTTTAAAAATAAACTTGTAGTAGTTATTACTAGATTAGGCTTTAAAATGTAAAACTGAACTGGACAATCTCTACTTGAATATAAAATTACATTTTTAACAAACCAGAATCTTATATGCTGATTTATGAAATTATTGCATCTTCATCTTATAAATAGCATCTGTTTTCATTGCTCATATTTAAATGAGTCGCAAAGTTTTTTACCTTAAAATTTATACTCTGCCTTCAAGGTTTTAGGAACAGTGACTGTTCTTAACCATTCAAGAGTCACACTGCTGAATGTTTTATCTTAAGAGTATAAACACTTCTTTTTCTAGGGAATCACTTTAAAAATGAATGAGCTGAACCATTGCATTGTGGCAAGAATTATGCACGGAGGAATGATTCACCGGCAAGGTAATCGTGTGTCATAAATGGTTCTGCTTTCAAAAAAAGATTTAGATCATTTTGTACAAACTGTGTAACAGCACATATTCCTCATTTTGATTGCTACTATTCCATAGTTGTCGACCCCTATCTAGATGGAGTCCTGTTAACTGCGTTTAGCACCTTTCACTTGTAGATGTCTGCTTGTGTTGTGAGATGAGGGCCCATTATATTTCATTTAGGCCATAATTAGAGGAATGGGGTTATAGCTCACTGAGAGACTGAAATGCCATTTATTTCTGAAGCCAAACTTATTTAATCCTATGTTTTAAAATAAAAATGCTTAGACTGGTTACAGTACTTTTCCTTGCAAAAATGGAGGAGCCTTGTTCAACAAAAAAAATAAGCTTCTCCATGTATTTTCATGCAATTCTTGAAGATCAATGTACTTTTGATTTTGAGGCTTATAAAAACAATTTATGAAATAAAAACATCCTTAGTGCCTACAACATGAATCTTTATTTTCAATTTTCATTATGATAGCAAAACCTGCAAGCATACATGTTTTCTCATCTCCAATCTACTACTTTTTTCCAGGTTTTGTGAACAGATCAGGTGTAAAAAATAATTATTAGCTGGATTTTGTCCAACTTTAAACAGATAACCTTCCCTGCTAGGTTATTAGCTGCAAGCTAGGTTCACACCTTTAAAGGGGTTACTTTAGTTTTTTCCAGTTTGCTGTCTTTTGCTTTTTATAAACACAAAAATTTACATAATTGTCAGACCAGAGTTTCTTCAAGCCTACTGTTTTATTTCAAAAGAAGCTAGGAACAGGCAATTAGGAAAACAAAGCATGAAACAAGGAAAGTGTAAAGCAATCTTTTCCCTGATATTTTCACTTTTTAGTTACACAATGCCTTTTATTTCTGAAAATGTGGGAAATGTAATATATTCTATATGTACTTCAACTAACTAAGGTAGCTCTTCTGTGGACATAGGTTTAAGTGGAATTGAACCATTCTTCAGTGTTTCTGTAGTATTCTCATCTTTTTTTAGTGTTTCTAATCTTCTTAGGGCTCTAGGTGCCTCTTCACTATGTCATTTAACTGCCTGAATTTAGAATATTTTTACTGAATAGAACAACACAAATGTCCCTGGGTAATGATCTTGAGTACATGTCTTTGAATCCTGTAGACAAGGTCTGTGGCTTTTGTTTGTTTGTTTGTTTTTAATGTTACTGTTTCTGCTATCTCTGCTTGCTATATGGAGAACTGCCAGGCAGTAACAGCAATGACTAGGTAACAGATCTACTGGGAGGATTACAGGAGCTATATAATTTCAGGTCTAGCACTATTAAGCACAAACTGCTCAATTCACAAAACAAAATAGTAGCGGCTGTGAAGTCTGCTTCCATCTGTATGCCAGCTGTATCTAGTCCTGTTGTTTATAGCTTATTCAAAAGATGGGAAAGATGAATTAGGAAGATAGGCTTGTAAAGATACCGTCTACTTCCACCTTCAAGAGGATCCAGCTCAGTGAAAAGCAAACAACAGTTTAAGTTATTCAAAATTGTCTTTTGGTTGACTTGTCTGCATTTTTTAGGATAAGTAAATGAATTGTATCTTAGATCTCAGGCTTTTAATTTTGTCTTGGTTTTCACCTTTGTGTCTGTGCTTTAACTTAGCTCTGTCGTCCATTCACTTTCTGTCTAGACCCCGTCATGTTGTAAATACTGTTTTCAGGGGATCTGACAGTGGCAGCTCTTTGTGTTGTAACCCAAATGTGTTTTTTTTCTCCTGCTGATTGTCTGGTTTGGGGTTATACACGCAAAAAAGTGAATTTATTATTAAAGTGCATTTAAGAAGAGGTCTCAATATGTCATTTAAAAAAAAATAGGATTTCCAAAGAAGGAAGAGGACTTCCCCTTTAGCCACTCCGGAAAAACAGTAGTTGTACATTGTCAGTGCTGCATTCTCAAAATGACTTAATAGCCCTGGTAAGGTTTATTCAGTTCTAACAAAATGCAGGTGATGCCTTGGTGAAAACACAACGGTACATTCACAGTCACTCAGTTTCCAAGTAACAGAGTTTTCTTCTGGCTACAAAACACATTTCTGGTTAGGGACCCGAGGAATGTGTTCTGTCTTCTCTGTAATAGGGTAGGCATTCTCATACTTCTGGGGAGAGCAAAAGCACACACTTACTAAAACTGTCTTCACTCTGGCTTGCAAAGACAAAGAAGGAAACCATTTACTCCAGAAGTACATCCATTCTTTGTTATTATAGATGCATGCGTTATACAGCAGTAAGACATGGGTAGATTAAGTTCTGAGTAAACATAGCACAGTCAGTAGAAAAGGAACCAAAATTAGATGGTTAAGCATGTGTGTCATGGGAGCCACAAATGGTATGGAAGACTAATTATTCATAAATGTCAAGAATACTCTTTTCTGACAAGAATATATATGAAGAGTAAGAAGTTCCTGCACATACCGTAGAAGTTTTTATGGAAAACTGCTAGAAAATTGAGTAGGTTTGAACTACTCAAGTCTAAAACTGTCATCTAAAAGAGCCTCTTAAGTTGCTTCTAATCCTGAGGATAATTAATTCATTTGGTGCCACCTCCCTGTTTATCTTTTGTAGGGTCTTAGAGACACGTTGTGGCATGCCATTCCCATCTCAGCTTCAGCAGGTCAGTTTATGACTTGCCTGAGCTAAGTAGATGTTTGTTTCATCAAATGAGATTGTAGGTAGTCACACCAGTCATCTAGATTCAAGTTGAAGTCAAGTGTACATACAGAAAATTCATACTGTAGTTGTGACAAATCCAAATCAGAGAAATGAAAAAATATAGCAGTCTGACAGATAAAATTAAGACTATGTCCAGAAGCCAGACTGCATTAAGTAGTCATCTGATAAAATGCTGAAATGTCTCTGCGGAACATATCCAGCCAACTAGTTGCAGGGGACTTTCTGTTCAATGTGTGAGTTTTTGAAGTGTACCTGTAAGGGAACTGATGTTTTTCCTAGTAACTATAAAAGGTTCCTGGGCATCTCGTGCTGGCATATTGACTGCAGTCTCAAAGAGATTCTAATGCATCACTACCAAAGTCCTTTTATGAATCTTGCCAAAAAACTTATTTTAACATGGTTTCATATTTATGCCTTTGTATGAATATTATTACTGTCTTACAATTCACAGTTTGTGTGAGTAATTGTGGTGATTGTGTGTTTTGTTGATTCTACAGGTACGCTACATGTAGGTGATGAAATACGAGAAATAAATGGAATCAGTGTGGCAAATCAGACTGTAGAACAACTGCAAAAAATGCTTGTAAGTGCCTGAAATCTTTCTCACGTTCTTTATGAAATTGTCTCTCATGCTTTGACAAAATTTTCCATAACTGCATTGCAACTTCCCCTTTTTCTTCTATTCTTGATGGCCACCAGGTGCCTGTAATGCAAAATCTATGTGTTCAGCTGTTACAGGACTCTGCAAGCTCTTTCCCCTTTTTTTTTTTCTAGTGTTTTCTTTGCACATTATGCCCAGGAATGGTAGAAGGCACCTCCATGTGTCATTTTATTTATTCTGTTTAGTCCCACAGAAAGATCACTGACACCCAGCTGTTCCTGCAAGATGTATATCTGATCAGCTCTTAAAAGATATTGAGTGGTGGAGATTCCCCAAACTCTCTGGGCAGTTACTGTGTAACTCTTCTACATTTTAGAAAGAATTTTTCTGATGTCTAAGTCTCCTTTGTTGAAATGCAAGAATCTTCTCTTGTCTCTTGCAGATATTACAGAAAAAAAATTCTTTCCTCCTAGTATTTATCCCAAATCAGTCTATAAAGATCATGCCTTTATTTTAGATATTCAGTCTAAACCAATTGCAGTCACTGAGTATACTGTGAAAGAAAATAAAGTTCTCATGACTGTTAGTATGGTTGCGATACAAATACAGAGACAATAAATCATAGAATCATCCAGGTTGGAATAACCTTGGGAGGTCTCCAGTCCAGTCTCCTGTTCAAAGCAGGGTCAGCACTGAATTCAGCCCAAGGCCAGACAAATCTGGTCAGACCTTGAAAACTTCCAAGGGACAGATTTGACAGGACAGGTGCCTCTTTTGGCAAACAGTTCCAATACTTAATTGTAATACAGAAAAAATGTAGCTGAACCATCCCTTATTTCAACTTAGAACTCTTGTGACTTACAGTTATTGAAGTTACAAAGAAAAAAGTATGTTGAGCTCAAATAGTCTGGCTTTTTGGAGGAAAATGGTATCTTGGGCCTTGCTAGTAGTCAGTTTGATATTCCAGAACACAATTTTTTCTGCATGCAACCCTGATCTTGGATGATAATCACTATTCCTCGTGTTGTGTCCAAAACCAAATAGACGAGCTTAAGTAAATCCAGGCAAACAGTATTTTGTAGGCTTACAAAATAGCCAGACAGAGAGAGAAGGAAAAACTCCAAGAACATTTGAAGTGATCTGGTTACCTTTCTGCCCAGATCCAAGTTCTGCAGTTGTCAGCCATGTGGTGGCACTTATATTTTAACTGTTTTTTAAGAAAAAAAATACGAAAATGAAAATACGTTGCCATAGTCTACTGCTGTTCTACAGTTACTTCTTGTTATGAATATTCTTACAATGTAGCAAATGCAAACTGTCAGACCCCCATCTTCTATTTTGATGAAAGACTATTTCTTACATTTCTGCCTTCAATGAAGTGACACGCAGCTTTTTCAGGAACTGTGAATATGCTTTCATTAACATGTATGATGAAAGAAGAAAATATCACTTTTATAGCAAGGACTATGTAGATCACAAGCATATAGCTAGAAAAAAAAGATTGACATCCGTGAATTTCTCACCTGAAAATACAGCTGTATGTTCTAGACATTCAAAAACTGATCAGGTGAACAAACTGATGATGCATGTTTATCTTTATAGGTTAATAGGAGATGATCTAAATGTTCATTTGTAAGTGAAATGACAAATTTGCTGCAGCATTTTAGCTTTTCTGAATACTTACTTCAGGAAAATCTATAGCTGCTCTCAGACTATGATGATTTCCTATCTAACATTAGTGATTTGGAGATTTTATATTAAGCATCTTTAATGAAGCATTTCTCTTTTTACAGAGGGAAATGCGTGGAAGTATCACCTTTAAGATTGTGCCAAGTTATCGCACGCAATCTTCATCCTGTGAGGTAATGTATTTAATGAACCATCCCATTTCTTCCTCAGTCCTGTAACTAACTGCCTGCTGATGGCTGAATGTTACTGCTTTCTGGGAAATTGTTTCTGCCTGTCCTGTTAGATCACGCACACCAATTTTACAACAAAGATAACGGAACACGAGTAGGTCCCACCTACCTACTCAGCCCTGCCTTCATATTCATCTCATCAGCACCTTAACTAACTCTTTACAGCCTATATAAACAAAAATAAATAAATAAATAAAATAGGAGAGGGCATCCTCAACTCATGCATTTAGGAAGCCCCTTTAAAAATTACAATTTAAACACATTCTCCAGGAAGTCTATTAAAGTTCCTAAGCTGAGGAGCTGTCCTCCCTTTTTAGGTATGAAACGTTATTTTGCTGCTTTGGGCTGTTAAGGGTTAATTGGAGAATCTGTTTCTGTATAACCCTGTTGAGGTAAATTTGTGATGGTTGTCTGTAACAGTTACATGTGGCTCAATATTATGTTTCCATGCTAAAATGGTATTTGCCATTACAGAAGAAAAACAGATTTGGAGTTCAATTCTTGTTGAACTAGAAACTTGGTGTTAAGGTTTTTGCACAGTAGCATTGTTTAATTCCCTTTTGCTCACAAAATTATGTTCCAGATTGCAATTGAAGGGAATTAAATTCTAGAAAATGGCTACTTGAGAGTTACAGTTCCAATTTAAATGTACAGATGGCATATGCACTATGTAGATGATGCCAGTCTTTCTGTGCCACATGCTTAATTGCGCAAACAGTTCCCAAATTAGAATTCCAAGAGTGAAATCACAGTCCCTGTTGAAGTCAAACACCTTAACCTAATTAGAGCTGTGATTTCACCCTAATTGTTTTTGTGTCTCAGCAGATGCTAGAACATATAGAAGCTGCTATTGTGATTGTCAGAACAATCTATTTGGGTAAAAAAAAAAAATTACTGCTTTTTGGTTGCCTTCTGTTCTAGAAGTCAACAAGAACTAACAGGTTTTAGAGACTAGGCGTTTGGCAAATTTTCACCTGTAAGGTATAAATATGAAGCAAAAGTTCTTCATGAGATACAAAGGCTTTACGAAAAAACTCGAACAGAAGTTTTAGTGTGCTGATGCATTTATGTATCAACTATTTTGTTGTAAATAGCTGTAATAATAGAAGATATCTCACTTCCAAATATTGAAACACAGAAACTGCTGAAACTATATACCTCCTGGGAAGATGATTATTTGGCGAAAATTAAATTCAGCATGCAACTTTAATACCATTAGATGTGATTTTAGTAGTAGTAGGTCATTTCTTTTCCTTAGCTTTCTCTCTTTAGGTTCTTCATGACTTTATTTCACAGAAGAGAGGAAAGGAATCTTACCTTTCATTGCACAAAACAGCAGAACTGAAATGTGTGATCAAAGACAGAAACAAAAATAGCATGACAATTTATCACACTTTGTGGCATTTTGCATTTACTTAATCAGAGGTAACTGAGTCTATTTCACCTCTTTGGTCACATCTATGACTTTGGCTAGTGCTTTGACTGTTAGAAGTGTTCATAAAAAGCCAACATTTTCAAGTTATCGTATTAAATCACCCCTAGTCCTTTGGTACAGAGAGAATTTCTTTCACAGGATTTTTCAGGGTTGTAATTCGGATGAGGAATCATATTCTTTACCATTGACACAGACTAAAAATAGACGTTGAATGATATTACTAGGACTCTCCAGCAAGATTAGTTCAGAGATGTTGGGTCTTCACCAGTAGTACTAGTTAAGATATTTTTGGCAGTATTTTGGACATTTCTAGAAAGTTATGTTGTTGATTTTTCCTGCCCACCCTTAGTTGTAGACTGATGCTGACAGAGTAGTTTTACCAGACAAATGTAAAATAGAATTAGTAATAGTTTTGGGTTTGTTTTGCTTTGTTTTGTTTTTAAGATTCTTACCATGATCACATCATTGGGATGCAAAATACCTTGTTAATTTTGAATAAGCAGAACTAAATAGTAGTATAATCAGATGTAATGTGCATATATGCTCTTTTATATAAAAGCTGTCTATATGCCTTTATAATACAAAGGTATATAGGGGTTGTTTCTGAGGAGAAGCTATTTATCAAATAGCAGAGATTTACATCCTACTTTCCTGTAGTTGATGAGTGTTGTGGTGGTGTTTCCTAAATATTTAACCAATTTCGCATATTTGGGGAAGTGTTGTCCTTATAGTAGGTGACAGATTTCAGTGTCCCTAGGCAGTTTTCAAAATCTTGACTGAATAATTTCAAGTTGTTTAGGGATTCCTGGCTTCTACTGCATTTGTGCCTTCCATTCCATTCCCAAGCCTTCTATTTAATGGAGTAGACTTTGCTCAGAAACACAGCACTGTGAGTTCCCTTGTAGAAAATCTTGATCCAGTTGTTCTAATGTGAGAACACCTTCTTAGGCTTTGGCGTGGTATGTGGACCAAGTTACAAAGATATCTAGATAACACAGTGGTCAGGATGTTGTGTTTTCTGCTTCAGATACCCAGAAAATTGCAGACTTCTGTTTATACAAATGTGAACTTAAGCAATTATTACAACACATTCTTAGAATGGCTGGTGGCTGTATATGCTCTTTGTACATTTAAGCTAGTACTTTATCCAACTGAGAAAGCATTTTGCTCTAGCAACATTTGCATTCTTACTTTGTACTTAAAAAACTTCTGAACTTTTTATAGTGTTAGATATGTAAGAATAGTCAGGGAAGGGTTTTTTTGTTTGTATTGTTTTTTAAACAAAGAGCTTTCCTTATAAGCAACACCCTTTGTTTCAGATTGTCTTGTGAAACACTTCAGTGGTTTCATTAAGAAGAAAAGCCTTTATATATGTGAGGGTTTAAAAATATATTGATAATCATCATTGATTTACTTATTTAGCCTTTTAATGTTTCCATTGGTGCTATACTCTTAAACTTTTTTATATTTGTGTTAGAAATGCTTCCAGAAAGATTCTGTGATCAAAACTGGAATTGAAATGTATTTGCAGATTTTTTGAAAGTCTTGTTTTTTGTGGATATGGCAACACTGTCATTAATGTAGCTGTTTTTGTCAGCATCTAATTTGATTGGGCCATATCTAGGAGATGTAATTGACTTCTGCTATAGGATTGTGTCTGACACTTTGGTTTGTAATTCAGAATCCACCCATAACAACAAGGAATCAATGGGAAACTCATTTTGCCATCATTTGGAAATGATTGTGATTGTTTCCTCTAAGGCTTCAGCTGTGATGCATGAACTAAAGAGCAATGATCCAAAAGAGTACCATTTTGTTATTTGGTTTGTGGCTAGACAAAATTGGAAAGCCTAGACATTCAAGTAATACTGAAATCTCATTTCTACACTACGCAGAATCATTGGTTCCTCCAAGTGTTTTTCTGCTCTTATCCCTAGAAGAACAAGGAATTTCTCTGATTTAGTGGAGGAACAAACTCACAACCAAAGATGAAGTATTCTAGTCCAGGTCTAAGCAGTCCTAGCTTTCTACAAAGATCTCGCTGCTCATTGACTTGTCTCATTAGACTGTGCATAATACATTCTTTCTCTTAACTTTTGAGACTGGTATTTTTGGAAAGAAAGATTAGGTCCCTGGGAAATTAAGAATCTAAATGCCTTTGAAATTGTGGCCAAATTAACTAAATCCTTAAATATTGTACATATGTTTGATGTATAACTTCTTACAATTAGTACTGAAATCACCAATAGCACTGAAAATGTGTGTTTTCCTCAATATGTTGTGACAAGCATTTGCTTTGAGTAGTGTTCTGCTGAGAATTGTTGGAGGAATAAAATCAAAATATTTTCAAAACAAGAAAATTTCCTTAAAGGGAGAAGCCTTCAAGAGAGGCCAGAAATAGCATCATTCTTCACATTGCTCTAAACTTGTTATTCTCCAAATGACCTGGGTGCCTGCATAACTTTACAAAGCTTTCCTTAGCCAAACCATCACTGGACTAGTAGTCATAACAAACTAGGTTTAAAAACAAAAACAAACAAAACAAGACACCAAAAAGTAAATTTCATCCTTCATTGCTTCTTGAAAGTGAGAGAAATTGGCACAGCCAGAGTTGCTGAGCAAGCATAAGATCTGCCTATGAAAGAAGGAAGTTGCTACTTTTTTATTTGGAAAGAATCTCCTAGCTGCTATTTAATTGTGAAGGTGGTACTAATATGCAATACACAAAAAAGGACTACTGGTTCCTTTATGCATTTTTTTCCAATAATGAGTAGCTTATTTGGTCTCATTTGAACATTTGAAACTTGTTATGCTGGAGTGATTTTGTAAATATAATTAGAACTGATTTCCTCCAGTTCGTTATGTGTTTCAAACAATTTCGAGAGCCAAATGAGCGTTTTGTTCGTGTGCATGTAGCAGGAGTACAGACTTACATATGCAATGATTTTACAGTGATAATAATTTCAGATTTGTCCTCAACTGTTTTAAAATCAAAGCAAACACGTAGCTAACTATATATGGAACTTTCTGAAATCCTATGCAATGACTTCAAAAGAAGTGTAGAAGTTCTAAATGAATTTGTTGCACATCAAGTATGAAGGCAACGAGAGTTTTCTGATATTTTATAAAAGCTGTGGGCGGTATCACATAATGAATAAAAGTTAGAGAATATTCGTAGAGGATCTTTGCGTGATTAATGCTGTTGCATGAACAGTTCAGCTCCAATTCTGTTTTTTAATCTGCTCACAAAAGGCACTCATATTGATAAAATGTGACGGGGTAACTGTGTTCTTTGAAAACTGTTTTACCCCTTTTATGCCTTTTATGTACTATCCTTAATGTTACATGAAGTTACCAAACATTTCTAAATTGACCTTTGATATGGAATATTGTATTCCAAAATTCCTTGGGGCTATTTTTTTGAGGGGATTTTTATTTTTTCACTATGTGTGAGTGAATTATTTGATTTCCTGAAGAGATAGCTAGTTAAACTCAATGATCTGATATTATGGAATTAAGGACTAGGTGATCAAAATGGCATGAGGAAAAGATTACTCAGCAAGTAACTTTCTTATCTCTGCAAAACCCAGCCAGAAAGTCCTGTTATCCTTTCTGTAGAATTTCTGCATCTGCTGTCTTGTCACTGAAGTGTAGGACTACACTGGTAGTGTGACTCAAGAAAAGTGGCTTTTTTAAATGATGTATTTTTGCAAAGTCTAATGTTTTTAGGCCCGTAAGACTGCTGGAAGGAAAAAAATAATAATTTTAAAAAGCAATATGATATAAAATGGATGAGGAAAGAGAAGAGTATCCAACTTTCTGCTCCTATATTAGCAGCAGTGTCTTTGAGACACTACAGAGATACATCTTAACAAGTAGAAGGTGGTCAATGTTAGAAGAAGTAGAAGGTGACCTCTACGTGGCTGAAAAAATTTAGAAGCTTCTTTAAAATGGAATATTTGCCTTGTAGTTCAAGTATGCAGCATATAACTTCCAGGTAGTTACCTTTAGCAAAGGCACCAATATGGCTAGTGTCCTTTAGTGTTGTCAACCATAGAAGATTTGAGAGTTAACAGATTTTCAGCTGTTCGATTGCTGAGGCAACATAAAAATAGTTATTACCTAGGACACATCAAAATGTCAAACCTGAATTTCAAGCTATGAACAAACTTTTCAAATTTACAGAGTTTGTAGTGTGGAAACTTTCACGGATGAAGCAGCTACGCAAGTGGTTATAAGGCTGTGGATGTAACTGTTCTTTTAAAAATATATCTGTGTTCCTGTGATAGTGTTGTGTTGTTAATGAACCTTGTGTCTTATTTCAGAGAGATTCCCCCTCTACATCCAGACAGTCCCCAGCTAATGGCCATAGCAGCACTAACAATTCTGTTTCGGTAAGATTTCCAGTTCCACACAGAGAAAGTGTGAAAGTTTTGTTGGTGCTCATCTGCCATTACTGTTATACTTATTGTGTGGTCAGTGGAAAATTTTGTCCTGCTGATAGAACCTAGGTTATTGCATATGTAACTCCCCATTTTTGTTTTCTAAGAGTTTTTTTCCAACATACTCTTCTCATTAAAAGCCATATAGTGAGTGAGTTAAATGTTAATAACTGTAATGTGACACTTCAGTCATCCTTAAATCATTGTTAGCAGTTTCCTCAAAACTAAGCAAAGGTTTCAAGTGGAAGTCTTATTTCCATCCTAAACTTTGGAAGCAGTGTTTGAAGAAAGAATAACTGTGCAGTTAATACTTCAAGACCTTGTAGATTCCTTAAGCTTTGTGTTTTGAGAGACCTCTGGAACGTGTACTGGTTTCCGCTATCTGAGTTAACGAATTGGTGTGCCCTCTGCTGTTGTGGTACGTGCACATACTTTGTGAAATACGAGCCTTGCCTGGATATGAAAAGCAAAAGGAAGTGGCTTTAAACTGCACTACAAACCAAGCTATTATCATCACATCTTTAACACAAAGTACTTCCTGTTTCGTATGTATTCAGGTAGAAAGGTGCTGTTGATCTCCTGTTTTTCTAATGTATGGTAATGTTAAAATTTGTGTTGTTTACTGTTTGTCATTGTTTGGACCAATGTAGTAACTGTACATGCAAGTTCCTTCAGTAAGAGTGCTGTCAATATCATGAGTCATGGGACTACATAAAAAAAAAATCCTAATTAACTACTCCTTTAACTATTAAAAAATACATATACACCATTACAATTGAGAAATGATTTGCCACAAGGTAAAGTACATCTAATTAATACAATAAAAAATAATGGTGTGGATGAAAAAATTTAAGAATTTTTTGTGAATTAAATCAAATTTGTAATATGATTAATAGTTATAGTCTTACTCTTTGGCATAATTTGTCACATGATACATTTTTAATAATACAATTTTTAGTATTTATTATAGCCAACATTCTCTTTTAAAAATAATATGAAGTATTAAGTGGAAAAAGGCATTCACATAAAGAGCCTCTTTCACTTGATGGTGCTTTTGTGTTGAAGATGCTGAATCGTATATTAAAAAGCACATTCTCTATCTGCTTAAACTATTTACCTGCTTTCTTCAGCTTGCTGCTAAACAGCCTGGGTTTGATTTTTCTTTAAAAAAAGTATTTTTTAAATGGGTCAATGCTTTTATACTTTCGTCTGACTTACCATTTTACTGTAATGTAGTATGAATCACTAACAAATGGTGTTGTATACCCTTAAAAAGTAAAATGAAAATTTCTTCTCCTGGGTTGGCTTTATTCTGCAGGACTTGCCATCGACAACACAACCAAAAGGACGACAGGTGAATAGATATCCTCCATGGGAATTTATAAATTTAGCTGCTAGTGAACATCCCTGCTTATCTTTTTCCCCTCATATTCTGTATGTGCTGAACTAAAACATTTAAGCTTGGAAAATTTGTTCCTTTTTTTTTTCCATTTTTCTTTTTAACTCATTTGTTTGTGGCTAATTCAAAGTAGCATTTTTCATGTGTCCATATACGCAAGAGTAACAAATTCATTGTAAATTTAACTTGAGATGTTGTTTTAATTCAGAATGCATTAATAGACTTGCTGTTGTGCAGTCAAGTAATCACCTGCACAGATTTTCATCTTAGATGAAAATATTATAGTTTAGCTGAAATGGAGACTAATAGTACAAGTGTGTAATACTCTAAAATATTGTACAGACAAAGCTTCTAAAGCTTGATTTGATTTATAACTAGTTACTAACATTTACAAAGCTCTTCAAAGAAGTACAGTAAGTACAATTTCTATTAAGCGCTGGTAGGTCTGAAGATAGCCTCATATTTTCAGTCTCAAGTCCAGATCCTGAGCTTCGTAACTTTAACCTGACAAATGTACGTGTCCTTGTAGACCAAAGGTCTTCCATCCAGAGAACCTCAAGAATGCCCTTAAGGGCTCTGCAAATGATTCTCAGTGATTCTCTTTGCAATTTTAAGATATTTTTTTTTAACTGCAACCTCCAAACCAACACATAGCATCAAGGGATTTGTGGTTCATCTTCAATAACTGCTCCATTTAACCTTTCCAGAATATGCCTCTGAATCTTTAACTGTGGACTCAAAGGGTTTTTTATAATAATTCTTGCAATTCCATTCAAAAGAGTCAATGGACCTCATAGTCTGTTGCCTTTGAAAATCTTTTTGTATTACTGTCAGGTTGTGTTGGCTGGAATGGTTATTACAAGAATAGATTGTTCTTGCTTCATTTCCCATTTTTAAAGCTTACAGCTTGGTTCTTTCAACTTTCAGTTGTCTTCTGAAGTTTCAGGCTGTGTGAATGTAGTTCTGAAGAGGCTTTGTGACAGACCTTCCGAGCTGTTGTGTTAGGTTTTGTTTTTCCTCTCATGAGGTATTTTTCCCAGGAGAAAAGAGTATGTTCAAGACAATATCAGAATAATACCAGAATCAGTATGTCCCTCGTACTCGCACCATTTATAGTTACCCTTGTTTTTTCAGGATTCTTTTCCCATTGACCCAGCATATTTTTTCTGGTAGCTTGTCATCCTTGAGACAGTAAGGGCTTGGATAATAGATACACTGGTATAAATAAGGAAGTGTGCATAATGTTCCATGAACAGACAGTATTGTCTTTGGGTGTAGATTTTGTAGATACTGTCTTAAACTGCAACAGGGACATGAAAAGCAAGGAAAAGTTTCTAGATGGTAAAAATACTGGTCACTTTTCTAGACCTATATTAAGTTAGGGTAAAGTAAAACAAGGAAATAGTTCAATACTGACTACCTCAGAGTAAGCCAATTACTAAGTAAGAGTACTTGGTTTTAAAATATCCTATTTTTCAGGTGAAAAAAAGAACTTGGGTTGCTTATCTAAAGTCACACATTCACTACCCAGCAGAACAAGGGTCAGATTAGGAATATTACAAGTTGAGTTCTGCATTGGTGTTACCATCAGTTGCTATCTCTAAATAGATAAAAATGCATCAGGTACACGATAGTAATGATTAGTCATTTTAAGTTAATTTATTCATATGTTGGATTGCAGACTGGATTTCTACAGAAATAAACTTTTTTAAGTGCCTCGAACAGTACTAAGATTGCATAGCCACAGCTTTTTAAGCAGAGTTGAAAAGTGTTTGTTGCAGTTTAAATGAAGGATATTACTTTGCAATGTAAAACTTTTTTTTTTTTTAATCTAGTCATCCTTAGTAAGGAAATCAGCAATAGAGTATACATGGCTGTCTGAGTCACTGTAGGATGATGTTTGAATTTCATAAACTGCAGAAATTATCCAATTACCCATCTTGGGCATGACATTTAATTCTGGTTTTAAGATCTTTGGATGCATCGGGGCTGTAATTAGCAATGAAAACTAGAGATAGCTTTTATAGCTTTTATTTTTACTTTGTAGGATTGGGGCCTCCCTAACACACAAAGCAGGGATTTATATATTATTTTAAATTGTGAAGTCAAAATCCAAATTTCTTCTGTTAATGTTGCTTAGAAAATACCTTACTCCAATCATTATATGGGACAATTCATTTATATAGGATTAGACTTTTGCTAAAATCCCTATACAGAGAATTAGTAGATTCCACCCAACTAACTATATGTGATAGGCCCAACAGTGGATTTCCTCTTTAATCTTAAAAAAAAGGTACTAAATTTTCAGTCTAAATACTAATGATCAGTAATGTAGCCTAAGTCCTTTATGTTGTCAAGTAATATTTCTTGTCATACACATTTTAAAACATATCATGGAACTTCAGTTGGAAAGTGCAGTGCAGTTCAAGTCATAAGCCTTTGGTCTATAATGATTTACGATAGTTAATGTTGATTTGAAGGATCCTATCAGTTTATTATAGATCTACATAAAGTATTCAGAAGCATACATGTGCTCAATTTTGCTGTTCAGGTTTTACAGTATGTAGAAGACACGAGCTTTCAAAATAACATCATACGTCTCCATTGTTTGCTGATATTTTTTTCTGTTCCATTTTCAACTATCACTTATGCTTTTGCCCTTCTGTTTCTTCCTTTGCTTGTTGCAAGCAGTATATGTAGCTACATGCACAGATCAAGTTTTCATCTGTTTCTCTTAATACTGTACCAGTAATAATATGGCAGTGTCTTTTATAAACTCTTCTTTATAGATATATGTCAGAGCACAATTTGAATATGATCCAGCAAAGGATGACCTCATTCCTTGCAAAGAAGCTGGCATCAGATTCCGAGTTGGTGATATTATCCAAATCATTAGCAAAGATGATCACAACTGGTGGCAGGGTAAACTGGAGAACTCCAAAAATGGTACTGCAGGTCTTATTCCTTCTCCTGAACTTCAAGAATGGTATGACTTAAGTTTTCTGTAAAAATGAATTTAGCTTTGCTTGCATTTTTGTCTTTCATGCTTGTCATTGTTGTATAGCTAATTTTTGTGTAATCTTTCCTTCTTTTGAAAAAAAAAAAGTATATTGCCTCAGTTTCTGTGGCATTGATTTTTTTTTCTCATATATGCTTAAGAGTTGCTTGAAATATCATGTGTGTTATATTAGAAAAATAAGTACATGGTTTAATAACTTTTAGTAACTTTAAAACTTGTGCTTTCTGATATATTTTAGAAAAACAGGACTGGAGTTTACATACAAATTGTTTATATAAGGGGGTCAAATCTATTTCTCTTTTAGGCTCTAAACACTGTTGTCATTGGTACTGTTGACATGCAAGTTCTGCAGGAATAAGGTTGTAGCTAGCAGTCAAGCATCATTGTGGGAATTTGGGGGTTTTCTTCCCTTTTCCTTTTTCATGTGAAAGCCAAATAGCAGAAAGAAATCACAGTGCAGAGAATCCTGAACAGATTAAACAAACAGCAATGGCACCCAGTTCCACAAAAGCAATGCAGAGCCTTTAAACAACTTCCTGCAGAACCTGTTTAGTAAACGTTTTAAATATATCAGTACAAACTCTGGCAAGCAGGTCCTGGAGCATGAATGTTAACAGCCGTAACTCAGGGAAGTTTATTAGCGTGGATAATCCAGCCCAAAATATTTCACAAATGTTCTGTATAAAGAATTAGAGTGCTGTAAAGGGGTTTAACAGCACCTGTACCACCTGTACTGGCTAAGGAAGATTTTGCTAAAAGAGAAACAGAGGCAGGCAGCCATTTCACAGAATCTCGAGAGCTCCCTTGCAAGCCCTCATATACTCATATACTAGTGTACACTACAATAGGAACATATTTCATCCTAAAGGTCATCCTTAGGACATTTCCACAACACAAGAAGATTTGTCCTGAACTTTAGACCATGGTGGCCTTTCTAGACTTTGCTCTTCCAGTCTAGTCTGCTGCAGTGGTCTTCAACCATTTCAGTAGCTACCTTTCCTCCCATGCCCCCTTGATCTGTGATCTTTAATGATCTACCAGTAAGAACATTTTGTATATCAAAATGTATTAGTATATAAGTGCATTTAAGTCATTAAAAATAAAAGTTTGGAAAAATGTCACTGTACTCTTGTGCTATTAAACAATATTATTTTTCTAATTCATCATGCATGGCTTTTTAAAAATACAGTTATTACAACAATTTTTCTTTCTACTGCATATGCCAGGCGAGTTGCTTGTATTGCCATGGAGAAGACCAAACAGGAGCAACAGGCCAGCTGTACTTGGTTTGGAAAGAAAAAAAAGCAGTACAAAGACAAATATTTGGCAAAGCACAATGCAGGTATGAAAAAAAATGCAAGTATCTTTAAGAGGTTAAAATCTTTACAATCTAAACCTCGCCATTAATTGTTTAGCTGGCACTTTTATTTTAACCTAAACAGTCACTTACAAAAATACAAATAAAGTTTTAATTATGCCAACAACACTCCGCTTGTTCTTTGCTGTTTAAACATATAGCTGAATCAGTTAGAGGCAAGCTGCAACAAAATATATGTATCATAATATATCCTAGTATGGACTTACATTGTCTTGGATATTATATTTAAAGAAGCACTAGAAACCAACAGGATATCAATTTTACAATCTGGTACTGTACTGTCCAATACAGAAGACTTTTCAGTAGCATTCTTGTTAGCGTGTCTTTACGGTTATAGATTATATATGTAAAAACATGATGAAGGTGCATTTTTATTGAAGCTTTACAGCTGCAATCATAATAGGAACCACTGTGTAGTCAGCCTGTTATTTTACAGCTACCAAATCAAACAAACTGTGGAAGTTTTTCTCTTTGCAGTGATTTCTGCCTGAATCCTGAGATTTGGATTTGTGTCTAGACTGCTGAAAATTTGATTTGTTTTGAAAATAATACAAGTCTGTATTTTACATTTCTCTTTATGTGTACAATCTTTGTGCAGTGTCAGAGCTCATAATACATCAGTACTACACAACCTATATTAACTTAAAAGCCATTTGAAAATAAAGTCTAGGAAAGTCAAAGAACAGTAATTATCATTTATACTCCTTAACTCACAGCCACATTTAAGATGTTCACAGTTAAATACAAAGTTACTTGTTAGTCTGAAACCTGTATTGTATTGTCTCTAAATATTTAATTATGACTCAAGTAGAGATTGAAAGTTTTAACTTGTTTCCTTTCTTTTGCTGGTTTGCCATTCTGGTTGTTCTAATGCTTCCACTTCACCGCAGTAACACTAAACCACGTTTTAGTAATTATGACCTTAACAAAAACTGTTGAGAATAAACTAGATTTTGCCACCTGAACTCTTTGAGAATATCAGCTTTAAAGTATTACTAATTGCACCCAGCATACATTTTCACAGCATGCTACTCCCTTCAGTTGCGCCAGTATAACTTTGCATGGCTGTGCTGTCAACGGGACTAACTGAAGAACAACCCAACAAAAACCACTTTTTCTCTTTAGGACAGTTAGATTTCTTAGTACAGTTCACAGTGCAGCTGCATAGTTGATAACATCAGTGTGACTAAGTATGGCACGATACAGAGGAATAAGCAAAGGAAAGAGGATGGTCAGAGAAGGAGCAGACAATACAATGAGCTAGTTTTGCTCCTGAATACCTAGTATCAATTAAATCCCTGTCAAAGAAAGGTAACCTAAACTTCCCGTCTTGATTTAGGGGGCACATTTTGGAGAAGGTTGACAGCACTTGGTTGCACGATTTGACCCCCTTAGTGCTTGCCACTGCCAATACTTGTAGACACTTATCATCAAAGTACAAGGTTTACCAAAAACAAGAAATATTAACATATAAAATTATTATTTTCAAAATATAATCTGACACTTCCCCTTCCCCCTAAGAAGTCAAAAATTTAACAAAAGCACAAACTGGAATCAGTATTTCTCTCAGAAACATGTATTGATCATGGTGTCCTTCAGGTAATAAAGGTGATGCCAGTAATATTCCAGGGAATGAAGAAAAATGTAGGATATTGAGAGGTTCACTGAAATGCTATGATGCTATTATGTATTTGTTAAGTTTAAATAAGATAGTACTGAATTTACCTTCTCTAAAATACTGTATAACAAATGGTATTGTTAATCAGAAATATGACAACACTGCTTTTTGCAGGTTTCCGGTGTGTCTGTCTCAGAATTAAAAACATCTCCTGTTCTATACAAAATAAGTATAATGAATTTGGAACTGAGAAGTCTAATCCAGATGTCATAGTCTGGCTCGTAGAAGAAAGTAGAATTTATTTCTCTTATAGCTTAGTATAAAGTTAAATCATTTAGCACTATGCAATCTATTTGGACTTTTCTGTTACTTCTGTCTCAGGGAACAGACTGAACAGGGGTGCTGGGAAATGAGCTACTAAAACAATTCATAGTCAGCTAAGATCAGTGCGTGGGTCTAGCTAATAACTTAAGAGCTAAGATTTTGTTGTGGTATGTTGGGATATTACTGGAACTAGAAATTTGATTATTCTGCCAATCAGACATAGTTTATGAAGTCAAAAGGAGAATATTTCAGTTACTTTTTATAAATAAAAGCAAAGATATTCTCCTTTACAAGAAAAATTTGCCATCACATTTTTCTTTCCTCCATACTTGATATTAGAATATTTTGTCCTTCAAGAGACATCTTCACAGTCATACATCTTATCATAGTAAAGTCTATTTGGAACCAAAGCCCACAGGAAAAAAAAATTTTTTTTGAGTATTAGGTTCACTGACATGTATATAAATGCTCTAGAGATATGCTGCAGTGATAACTTTTTTTTTTTTTAACTTATTTTACTGAAATGTTGATGCAGGACTCCATAAGAGAACGCTCTTCAGAACACTAGAACTGTGCTTCATATTATGCATAATGTAGAAAATTGCCAAGCTTTTATAAACTATGTTTATCATTTCTTAATGTGATTTATTTGCCTTGTGTTTAGACTACTGCATGGTAAAGTTTATTTTGTGCATATACTTTTTATTTTACTAATATATTACAAGCCATATCTCAATGACCCCTGTACATTTTTCATGCTGTCTTACTCCCAATGGCCTCTGTGCATGTAAGTAACCTGTCAAGTGACAATGCCTCTTTATTTGCTTCTTAGTTTCCTTTCAAGAACTTTTCTTTATTAGCTAGTAACACAGAAGCATTAAAAGTTCAGTCTTTAAATGTGTCCTGTATTCCTCATATCTTGTGTATATTTTAAAAATAATCATTTTTCTTTTGTGTTTGAAAACCCTACAATCATTAGGTAATTCCATGTAGACTGAGACATATCTTCTCCATGCTACTAATTTGTGATGAAGGCATTAATCTGTATCATTTCTGTTGTTTGCTCCCATTGTTTGTATCTAACATAATGTGGTTTTGTTCAAGAAGAAAATAAAGGATTGATTTTTTTTTATTCTTATTTTTAATGGGGAAAGATATTTTTCCCAGTACATCTTTAGAATGGTAATACTACAATGGTTAGAATGGTAAAACTGTTTAACATGTTGTAGATCTTTAGATATTGCTGCTATGAGATGAAATATTAGTTAATTTAAATTATGCAAAGTTGTAAAAATGAAGAATTCCGTGTTTGTAGGATTGTGAAAAAGAATAAAAATATTACTAACTTCTTGCTTGTATTACCTGTAATATTTGGGGAAAGGTTGAAAGAGATTTTTCTTCATGATAAAATTCAAAATGCTTCAAATGGACTTAGGAAGTTTTCAAATCCAAATCTTTTCATAGGCCTTAAAAAGTTGAGTAGGTCAGTTGACTAATTTGTACTTCGACCAAATTAAATTAGTTGTACTTTTTCTATGGGGTAAAAACACTGCCATTGAATTTTAAAATCTGCCCTATAACAAGAAATATATTAAGTAAACCCTTTGCTGCTTTGACTGGGACTTTAGTACAAAGAACGTGTGCTTTCTGGTAGGCCCCAGAGTCTGAATGCCACCTGCTCTTCGTGGTTGGCAACATCTGGAGCAAGCAAACTAAAGCCCCTGCCCTTGCCTTCTTACCTAAGGGGTTTGGGGCAGGGAGGGAAGAGATATTCCATATATCTAGATTCTTCCTTAAAAGACGGACAGGATATTGTTCAGGTGAATACACCACCTTAGGACTTGGAAACACTCACAGATGTCATAGTTCAGATGCAGTCTCTCCTCCTTTCTTTTCACAGCACGCACAAATACAGAACTGAAGACTCTTGCTAGTTATTATGTTCACAGTTGCTCGTTGCTGTAATCTTTATAAATACAGTTAGCTGCCTCCTGGTTATTCATTAGAATTCTTCAAAAATAGGCACAGATGTTGTGTTGTTGGGCAGAGTAAGAAGCTGTTTTTAATGAACAAAACTTGATTTGTCAATCATTACAAACCTTGGCAATTGACAATAGATTGATAGGCAGATGAAATTCATTCACTGCAGTTGAATTTTTTTCTGAAATAATACTTTTACAATTTTTCCCTAAATATGGTGGAGGTTCTTTTATGTAATGCCATCACTTTTTGTTAAGATTTTTCATTCTGTCACAAGTTTTAAAAGCATGTCAGTTTAACTAGCACGTCTGTTTAAAGAGAACTCTAATTACAATTAATGTGGTCGCTGTTTTGAAGAAGAAATACCACAAAGAATTAACCGTATTTTCTATGCATTTCTCAAAGTTCTTGTTAAACATGATTATGAAAGTATCCCTATCTTTAGTGTAAATAGATGTTCTCATATTGTATTCATGTTGGTCACTGTCTACAGATTTTTCTTTAGTGTTGCTATTTCTTAGGAATGCAAACGTGAATGGCATGCCATTTTAGCTGATTTTTGTGGTCTGCTGAATACTGCATGAAAGGACATGCAAATTTTGCTGAGCATTTCAGTAGCTGTGTTATTGCTTTTTAACAGTTTTTTTAATGAACACTTTTCTTAAAATTGCATAATGAAATGGTTTTATTTTCCATAACACATTACTTTGTATTGTAAATCTAACACTTGCTAAAATGATCATTTGTAGCACAATTAGTTATCACCCTTAATATGCCTTTTTTTCTTATCCCTCTGGGGGTCTCTTTTCTGTTTTAGTGTTTGATCAATTAGATCTCGTCACATATGAAGAAGTAGTAAAACTGCCAGCATTCAAAAGGAAAACACTAGTCTTACTAGGTAATTTTGAATTATTCTGAATATAACAGCATAGTTTTGAACCCGTTATGGTAGAAAATGTATAATTAATTTTTGTGTTGTGGATTAGGTGCACATGGTGTTGGAAGACGACACATAAAAAACACACTCATCACAAAACACCCGGACAGATTTGCTTACCCCATTCCTCGTAAGTAGCAATGTTCAATGTAGTGCAAAAATTATATGTAGCATCCTTGTCCTGTACCCATTATAGTACATCGTACGTATGTTCATTTTTACTGAGATTAATCTTCTGTTAAAGATGGATGAACTGTGATAAGATTGGATATGTTTCTTGTTTTGTTTTTTTCAGAGAGGGGTAGTAAGTAATACCACTTCTACACTGAATGTTTCTTAGTATTCATAACCCTTATTAAGTCTACTTTTCTCTACCCCAAACATTTGCTAACTTAGAAGGAAAACTAAAACATTTTACATTTTTCTGTTCTGATTTTACATTAACAGCTTATTTAAGGCTGAAATAGCCATGAGATTAAAAACTGTATAATTCCCATGAGAAGAAAAATAAACTAGATTTAGAGGAAACTTTTAGTGTCTACCTTATCTAACTGTCTTTAATTACTTTTCACAGCCTAGCCTTGAGGACTGGTATTATATTAAAATAATTCCGAAGTTCCCAGAGATGACAATAAGAAAAATAAAATGTAATTAACTTAACAGCTCACCAAATGGGTTGTTACCAAGAGAATAGGGACGTTTTCCATTCACAACAATCTCCACCAGTACCATGGCAGGAACTGCATATCCTACTGCATGATTTGTTGGAGATGCACCTTTTTTCCTCAAGCATAGGCATTCTGAAACAAGACCACCCATCAGCTAAATCTATCTAGTCTGTTTCAGGCTGACTTCAGAAACCATAGGAAGTATAAGAACCCAGGAGATGTATTCTCCATTACAAAGAACTAAAGTAATAAGTGTATTGCCCTGGCGAGGTAGAAGCTGAACTAGTTCTTTTCTCACCTATACCATGAAGACCATACCTTAGATTGTCTGCATTAGGTTCCTGCTCTGTGGAAGCATGTAAATTGCATCCCTGATTATATAAGAAAACTGAAAAGGCTAAATGAGGAATCAGGATGCATTTTAGGTGCTTAAGCATCAGTATTATGTTTAGGTACGTGTTTTACATCATTTAACCTGCAGCCCTACTCCAGAGGAACAGTGGTCTCTGTTAACTCCTGTGTCATATCTGATCAGACTATATAGATGTATCTAATTTAAGGCAGATTTAGGACATTTAATATAGTATTTTATTCTGGTGTTTAGGGACCTAAGTTAATCCCTTATTTTAGGTATCTGAAATAAATCATGTGAAGTGTACCACACACTTTAAGTATTAGGGAAACCTGACCTATATTTCAGCTGACTCTAGATAATTGAAATTATTCTCTCAAACTCTCAGAGATGAATTTTTACTTTATTTTCTCTATTCTTTCAAAAAATCATGGTGAGAGTAGGTAGCTTCTAAGACAGGCTTCAAGTTGGGTGTAGAGTTTCGTGTCATGCTTTATGATCTAGCTACTGAAAACTAGATCTTAAAGGTCAAAAGGTTGTGTCACACACAGCGGTAGTTAATTAAATGGATTAGTAGGCCAGGTCTCTTACCACATAGGTTTGCAGAAGCAATACATTTGTAGCTTTTGTCTCTTGACCACAAGCAGTCAGGCTCTCACCTACTTTTAAGACTTACAAATTCACATTCAGAAGAAGAAAACCACATAAGTGAAAAAAAATACAGAAATGTTTTTACAAAAGAAGAGTATTTGGGGGGAAGTTTAGGAGAGTACACTAATTCCAGTAGACTTATGACAGCACTGAGTATTATAGTGATATTATAGGTTTTCTATAATCCATTGTTCTTGAATTCCTTAAAATAATTGTGATCTATAATACTGATGTTTCTATAGAAATTTTATCTTCAATTACACTAACATTGCTATCTAATCCGTAAAATAGTAATAGACATTTAATAATGGAACATGAGTTCAATTTTTGAACACCTTGGCTGAAATTATGATAAGACTGTTGGGTCGTATGAGATTAGATTGTGAAGAGATGTGGTGTTTCAAATGTGGTGTCACCAGCATAAATGTGACAGTGGAAAAATATGAAAGGAAATCAATTTGTCAGAGAATATTAGGAGAGGCAAGTGGCTCTAAGTGTGCCTGTGGGGAAAAGAGGAGCAGATGGCCTACAGAATCACAGAATGTTTGAGGTCCCTACATCTGGAGCTCACTCGCTCCAACCCCCTGATCAAACAGGGACACTGCTTGATGCCCAAGACCATGTCCAGATGGCTTTTGAAGGATAGAGAGACTCCACAAGGAGAGAGACTCCACAACCACTTTAGGCAACCTGTGCCACTACCCTGTCACCCACACAGTAAAGAAGTGCTTCGTGATGTTCAGTCAGAGCCCTGTTGTGTTCCATTTTATGCCCATTGCCTCTTGCCCTGTCACTGTGCACCACTGAATAGAGGCTGGCTCTGTCTTTACACCTTTCCCTTAGATATTTGTGTTCATTGATGAGAACCCCCAAGCCTTGTCTTCTCCAGGCTGAACAATCCCAGGTCTCTAAGCCTTCCCTTATAGAAGAGATGATTCAGTTACTTAGTGCCCCTTCACTGGACTCTCTCCAGTATGGTCATGTCTGTCTCGTACTGGGGAGCCCAGAATCGGACCCACCGTTCCAGGTTTGGCCTCGTCAGCACTTAGAGGGGAAGGATCACTTTATCCCCCTACTAGCAATACTTGGCCCATTGCAGCCCAGGATACTGTTAGCCTTTTCTGCAGCAAGGGTACATTGCTGGCTCATGTTCAGCTTTCTCCAGCCTGTTGAGGTCCCTCTGGATGGCAACACAACCCTCTGGCCTATCAGCCACTCCTCCCAGTTTTGTGTCATCTGCAAACTTGCCAAGGGTGCATGCTGCCCCATCATCCAGATCATTAAAGATGATCTTAACAGGATTCGGCCCAGTATTAGCCCCTGGTATGAAACGTGTCCCTGGTGCCTAGGGGATTTTAACTGAATGGTTTAGGAACTATAAGAACTGTGAGATCAGTTTTGCCTGTCAGGCAAAGATGAAGAACAAATTGTAGAAGGGAAGTTTGTTTGCTCTTAAAAGCAGCTGATGTAGTCTTATAGTCTGGACCAAATATAGGTTAATTATGCCCTTGTGTTCTTCCTCTGACTTTTTGTTTTCTGTCTTTTCTACATCCTTTAATCTCCTGCTTTTCCCAACATGTCCCTCAATATCATTCTGCCTCCCCCCAGCTCACACTTCATTGTTCTATGTGGTTTATCAATGCTTAATCACCAAATGATAATCTGTTAAATCACAATCAAAATGTTCTATGTAAGCCTAGTATTCCTTTTGCATTAAAAATATTTTTTATTTTCAGACACAACCCGACCTCCAAAGAAAGATGAAGAAAATGGAAAAAATTACTACTTTGTATCGCATGACCAGATGATGCAGGATATATCAAACAATGAATATTTGGAATATGGCAGCCATGAGGATGCAATGTATGGGACAAAACTGGAAACAATACGAAAGATCCATGAGCAGGGACTAATTGCAATACTTGATGTAGAACCTCAGGTAACTTATTATATGAAGATGGGACTCGTCACAAATCCTTCAACCTTATTGATAGATACTTTTATCAATATTGTAAAGCAGTGCATACAATAATATGTGCAGACAAAAGTCCCTGGAACATCAAAGTATCAATCTATGAAGTAGATTTCTGCTAATAATTTGGTTAGAAGAACATACTGCAGAATCGAATTCATAGTTTGTTCATAGTGGTATGCAACCACTATAGCATGAAAATCTGCTTACTGTGTAAATTTGTAATATTTTAGCCTCATGTCCAGTGAAATGTATCACAACAATTGATTGTCATTACCATACTAGGGAATCATAGGACGGCTCAGGTTGGAAAGGACCTTAAAGATCATCTTGTTCCAACCCCCTGCCATGGGCAGGGATGCCACCCACTAGGTTGCCCAGGGCCTCATCCAACCTGGTCTTGAACACCTCCGAGGATGGGGCATCCACAGCCTCTCTGGGCAACCTGTTCCAGTGCCTCACCACCCTCACAGTGAAGAATTTCCTCCTAACCTCTAATCTAAATCCCCCGTCTTGTAGTTTAAAACCATTCCCCTTGTCCTGTCATTATCTGATTGAGCAAAAAGTTGTTCTCCATCTTTTTATAATCCCCCTTTAAGTACTGAAAAGTCGCAATAAGGTCTCCCCGAAGCCTTCTCTTCTTTAGGTTGAACATTCTCAGCTCTCTCAGCCTTCCTTCACAGGAGAGGTGCTCCAGCCCTCTGATCATCTTTGTGGCCCTCCTCTGGTCCCACTCTACCAGATCAACATCCTTCTGGTGCTGGGGGCCCCAGACCTGGATGCAGCGCTCCAGGTGGAGCCTCAAAAGGGCAGAGCAGAAGGGGACAATCACCTCCCTTGACGTGAGGGCCACCCCTCTGTTGGTGCAGCCCAGGATGCAGTTGGCCTTCTGGGCTGCAAGTGCACATTGATGGCTCATGTCAAGCTTTTCATCCACCAGAACCCCCAAGTCCCTCTCTGCAGGGCTGCTCTCAGTGAATTCTCCCAGTCTGTACTCATGTCCGGGATCGCCCTGGCCCAGGTGCAGCACCTTGCACTTGGACTTGTTGAACCTCATTCGGTTCACGTGGGTCCACTTCTCAAACTTGTCCAGGTCCCTTTGGGTGGCATCCCTTCCTTCTGGTGTATCAACTGCACCACTCAGCTTGGTGTCATCTGCAAACAATCAATACAGTCAAAAAAACAAAGCAATCAATGACAATCAATATGTTTCAATATGTTCTAAAATTTCTCTCTGATGCTGTTTTGGAGAGTAGTCTTGATCCTAACTAACTCGGTTCCAATACCACTGTCAAGCCATGTCAGAAACATTTGTGATGAGTTACTGGTACCCTTCCTGTTTACACAATGACCAGATTGGTGTCATTACTTTATGAACTCTTATTGGTGTTACGGTATTATACTTTGCAGAAGAGGGCAGGATAGAAAATCAGGCTCTCAAGAAACAAGAATAGTTTGTTCATTCATTATATAAAATCTTCAGTGGAAAATTCTGGTACATTTCCCTTGAAACATCTATGTAATCATGACTTTCAGTTCATAGGAACGTGTTTATATATTTTGTTAAGTAGAACTACATGAGGATGGACAAGTTTGATGTTTATATTATTCTAGTAGGTTGAAGGAAATGGGAGGAAGAAATTAAATTGCGATCAGTGTTAAGTATTTAAATTTGAACGCTACATTCTTCTTTGATTCAAAAAACTCATTTTTTTAAGAACTTCATAATAGAAATAAGATACCTGACTAAATTATTTAGCACAGTTCACACAGTATGCTGGTATAGTACTGTTCTGAAAAAAAAAATCCCACATTTAACTGTTTTTGAGGAAAGCAGCATTTATAGCCAGTTCAAATGAAGCAGCTATTAAAAGTAAGCTCTCCTGAGAAACCTTTTCAACTTGGTTTGGTCAGAAGCATTACAATTCTCAGAAGCCATTTTAATATTGATTAGAGTATATTTACATTTGGTAACAGCTGCCTTTCCTTCACTTCCTCCAGCATGTATTTAGCCAGCCTCTTTCTTAACCAGCTTCCTCATGCATCTATCTCAGCTCTTTTAGGCCTGTCTATGAACATTAGTCCATATGGATATGAGTAATCTTACACCACTTGCCTGTTTTCACTTGGTACTCCTAGTTATGTGAGTCTCCTTGAGTTTGACAATATGGGGTTTCTCTCTTTTGTTTAGAAGAGCTTGACATATATTATATATATATATATACAGATGGGTTTCAAGGAGCAGAGATGAAAACCTATTTAGGTTGCAAAAAGGGATGGATTGTTTTCAAGAAAAAAAAAACTGACCCTTAGTAGCCTTACTTTCTTGTCAACATATTTGAGTTGAGCTGAGGAATGTATATTTACTATCCTACACTTCAGTTGATACCTTGGATCTGAAGCAAAACTTCACTTACGGCAGCTGTGTGTGTCACACAGTAGATGATGATTAAGTCCAGATTTTAATAAGAACACTCATCTTTTGCGTAGATTCAGTTCAGGGGCACAGTGCTGCATTTACTGCATTAATGCTATACTCATTATTATTGCTACTTTTTAAAAACATCTTTCCTCACATTTTCATTTGTTTCAGAAGATGAGAAGAAGTATTGGTTTGTATAACAAGTCAGACTAAGAATGATATTCTACTTAATATTAATTCTAAAATACAGTTTGCTTTTTTTTACCTATTTATGGCATCACTGAATTTTTTTTTTTTAACCTGGTGTTAACTATTCAGCTTAAAATGTAAATACAGTTCTGGATCCTTTGAAACTATGGGAAGAACCTCTCTAAAAATCCAGAAGATTTTATTGTCTCAAAAAATCACTTATTAGTGATAAATGTACGGTTTGAATATCAAAAAATTCAAAATGAAACAAAAGGTAAGTGTCTACATTACTAAGGTCTTGACTCGAGATTAATGAAAAAGAAATACCAGCAATTATAAGTCATAATTTTCTATTTTCTGCTTATGTGACTAAACTTTTTTCACATTGATTGGTGGGGGATTCTTCCATTGTATCTGACTTTATTTTCATTTTTTTAACCTAGGCATTGAAGGTCCTGAGAACTGCAGAGTTTGCTCCTTTTGTTGTTTTTATTGCTGCACCTACGATTACCCCAGGCATTAACGAGGTATGGCATATTACAATCTAAAGTCTTATCAGAGACAGAATTAAGGATGGGATTCAAAGATGCAGATAAGGGTCTAGCATTTCCTTGTCTGTAAGCGGAAAATCAAAAGAACAGTTGTATAGCAGCATTTTTCTAAAAATATGTATTTTTGTTTCGTTCCCTGCCCTACCTCACAGATCCATTTCCAAATCCTTGACAAATCATTAGCACAAATTTCTCAGTTAGCAAAATTACTCACTTCTGAGTTGTAGTGCTAGCACTAGATTACAGATGGCCTGAACTGAAGAAATGGATGTGCATAACTGCATTGTGATCCCACCTTTATCTTGTAGTATTTTTATGCACAAATATATATCAGAAATAGGCTTATTAATTTAAAAAAAAAATCTCTAAGAATTCAACATAAGCTTTGACCAAAGGGGTAATTGCTTGTGGAATTAAGTTAATTATTCATGCAGATCCACATCCTGAATTTCCTACTTGACAGAGTTGCCACTCTGAAAGCTGCTACTGATTTCAGAGGCTATCAGGGAATACTGCATTTAGCTCACAACAGGGCAAATAGTATTTATACAAACGCTTTATCTGCTCAGCCTTTTTTAAACCCTAATACTAAGGTATTTAATTAATTGGATTTGACCATAAATCTGTTCCAAGTCTCTAAACATTGCTTCCTTATGCAAAAATAAAGTCAGAAGCCCTGTCTCTACAGCTGGTATGTTTCTATAGAAATTTAATTATAGTATCACAAATATGAAACTACGACATCACTGCAGAGGCTTGCAGGAAAATAAGGAACAAGACAAACATATTTAAATGCAAATACCCTGAATGGTTATTAAAATTGTAAGCAGAGTGAAAAATACTGGCCTCAAGCTGCAGTTTTACTGGCAGCTGAGACATTCTCCTAGTTCACTGTTGCTGAAGGGAGTGGTTGTCTCTAGCTTGCTTCTGGACATGTACTGCCCATGCATGGGCCATGGCAATTATCAGACCCTTCAGTGAGCTACTGTAGCTCTGTGTTGGATTTCTGTCAGTTTTCAAGCAGCTCACAAAGGCTCTGACAATGGCCAATACCAGAACAAACTGTGAAACCATATAGCCAAGAAGAGATCCTTCTTCCCCCTCCCATCTTTTCACTTCCACAGCAGTAAGTTATGTAATTTTACTGTGTCTTAAGGACCCGTACTGTAACTGATAAGTGCCACAAGCGTATAAACTGTCTGAGGACATCAAAATCAGCAACACTGGTGAAGTTAACAGTTTGTCTAACTGCTGGTGTTGGCATATGGCATAAAGCAGTAGGATCTTGAAAAAAACACTAAAAAATTGTATTCTACACTGAATTTGTCCTTGTGCAAGCAAATGGCATAGCATCATGTAAAAAAAAAGTTCTTAAGATCTTGTGTCTGACAGTCATTGTGCTTACAGTAATGCCAAGGAGACCAGATATTTTGTAAAATTATGTAATTACCTGGTTTTGTTACTTTGTACGTATGTTTCAGCTCCCAAATGGTCCTCCTTGGCCTCACTGATTTGCCAGTGGTAGATAGCTTTTAATCCACTAGCTATAGGGTACAATATAGAGAAATTTGGGAGGGTTAATGAGGGAGAAAAGGTTTTCCATGGTATACTGGGAAGAGGATAGAAATGCACCTTTTATAGTAGTGGTGGGGAAATATGTGTTCATGGCAAAGAAATATTAATAGAAGTAAGATACTACATTCTAAATATTTGGATTCATGCTGTAACACCATCTTTATTTTAAGTTCTTGTGACCAAACTGTTTCTGTACATAGGGATTCACTCAGGCACTCAGTTCAGAACTGGTGAACTGGGGCCACACTTGAAAAAACAACCTAATTAATGAATCAATTAAACTTAAAGAGAGGCAGGAAATAGTAGTAGCAGCAACAGAACATACCCAAATACAGAGTCATATTTTCCAAGATTCACTCTGCTGCGTGGAGATATGCAAGTTATGTCTGTGTATTAGCAGCCTGTAAGGCAGCAAACAAGATTCTAGAGTATGTGTTTCATATTCCCCCATTCATTCTTACTTTTTGAAAGCTTCATATTCATAATGATTGTCCCTGTCTATCATCTTATCCTGCTTTGTTTATTTTACATACGCCTTTTGAGAACACTTTTGTAAATGACTGTCCTTTTTTTCCCTTATGCTTTCTTGAATTTCATCTTTGCTTTTCTTTTCATTTTCCTGCACTCGTACTAATTGTATATAGCTGCCAAAATGGTGCAGAAAATTGCCTGTAAGTACCAGCTAGGGGCTGAAAAAGGTAGTTCTGGTTATTTTAGTAGTTTTAGAATGTAGATCTGCTTGTTCCCATTCAACATTACTTTGTGTCACTGAAATAAAAATTTAATATAATAAAGGCTTTAGATATCTGTGCTATGATACAAATAAGGATTATTTGCTAGTAAAAAGAAACTAGAGAGTAAAATTTCCACTCAGAGCTGTACATATGAACTTCATAGTAAAAATCAGTGAAGAGGATCAAGGATCAGACAGTAAGGTAGGAGACAAAATGTTATGCTCCCTGACTGAACATAGCAGTGCACTGTGACCAGTTCTGCAAAGCACAAAACCAATTTAAAACATATAGGAAATCTCCAAGAGTGTACCCCCGTCTCATCACTAAAAAAACTTATATCAGGTTATTAGTATGGTAAAAACAAGAGAGGAGAGTGCATATCAGGGAACAGTGGAATAGTTCTTCTCTCCTGAAGGTGTTTTCTATCTCCCATTACCCATTCAGCAGCAAAGAGGTGTTGACAGGCTCTATTTTGTAGATCTAAATCTCCACTGAGCAATGTGTAGCTTCTTTCTCTCTTATAGCTGTTTCCTCCCTTTATATAGGGAAAGACTGAGAGGAATTCTTCTTAGGATGTTTGCAGTCCATCAGCTGTTTAAATTGAATTTTTTTTTTTTCTCTTGGAACAAAATTGGCAAAGGCCTGATTGGTATCTTTTTAAGTTGTTCATAGCCTTAAAAAGAAATACTAGTAATTTGTTAGTCTGTGCTTTGACTGTCACAAGTGGCAGCTATTGGCCTATGTACTTTAAGGGAAAAAAAAAAAAAAGCCCTCAGAGATCTCAGAGATGAAAGAGACTGAAGACATCAGCGGTGGCCATTATGCATGTGGGAGAGATTTCATGGATGAAAGTTGGTTTTCACTCCTTTCCGTCCCAGGTTTGGTGGAGATTGAAATAAGGTTAGAAAAGCAGAGTATGAGTGCTAGTTATAGGAAAGAGAAGTCTATTCCATATAATGGACACACTGCAACTAGACCCACATTTAATACCTGTTACATGAGAGCTGAGGAAGAAGAAGAGACATGTTTTGCTCCCAAATATGAAATGAATGAAGCAACGCACTGTAGCCATGCATTTGTCTGTCTTCAGCTATTAGAACACATGGATAAATATCTTATTTCTTGACACCATTGAGAGCACAGCTGCTGGAGAATATTCTTCTTGAGAATATTCTGCAATCTTCACTGTTCAAGATCTAATTAAGAAGTTTTAAGGAAATTGAGAAGAACTTACTACAGCAAAATTTTGAGAAAGTGTTAGTTTCAAAGACGAATTTTGGCCATTAACACTTACAGACACACAAGAAACACCTAGCCAAGTCTGACACCGTATTGAATGTACCAACAGATACTTTATCACAAACACAGGTAACATTTGGCCTCAGTTTAAAACACAGATCAAGAACTGTAATCTGTCTTTTTTCCACAAATTTGAGAAAGTTTGCACCTATTTGAAAGTTGCTGCAATGGCCTATCCCAAACCTTTTACTGAAAGTATATGAAAGAAGTAGCATTTTACATTTCCAGTGGTCTAGGAAATTTAGATATTCCAAAATAGAACCCACTTCAGTTCCAGTAAAGTTAGACCAAGTAGCAGCTAATTCAGAAAAATATTAAAATCTAATATGTTTTTCAAACTCTTAGTTTTGTGACATCTGTGTGTACAAGGTAAATATTAATATTGGAAGGGTTTTTTCTTACATTCTTCTTTATCTACCCATTTTTGTTTTGTTTTTTTTAAGATGAGATAGCTGTACGTTTTTCAGATTTTTCTTCTGTCAGTCTCAGTAAAATAGACACTTCAGTGAGAAAAGTTCACCCTCATACATGGTAGAGATGATACTGATGTGAGATCTGAATAACAGTTTAAAAGCTACATATGAATTAACAGCTTTAAAGTTTTGTGTGTATTTTTCAGGTAGCATTAGTCTCGTGCCATGAGGTTAAAACTCATTTAAAGATACAGTATGATTTTGCTAAAACTGGCCTTAAATAAAAAATTGATCTTAATTAGATATGATTAAAGCATTGAAAATATTCTGCTTGACAGGTAGGATGTCTACTTGACAAGTATGATAGGTTAATTTAAACAGAAAAGATTAGATCCTCAGCTGGCATAAACTGATATCTTCTTTCAAAATCTATGAAAACTTGACAGATAATTACTTAGCTAGGTTTTTGGCTTAAAGACACTGGGACGTATGAAGTGTTCCACAAAAATATTAGTGTTTATCTGTGTTGATCAGTTTGACACTGGAATAAATTAATTTTGCACACACTATTCTACAGAAGTGCCAAACATCGCTGTAGATGCGTGTTCGTCCATAAAAGCAGCATGCCCTATACAAAGGTGCATGGGAGAAGCGTTTGTCTGACCTTGAATGAGATTTTCAGTGATTATCAAGTGGAGGCCTCATTCTCTCCCCATCTGGGGCTACAGCTTCGGGAAGAAGCAGAACTGTAACTTGGGTTCAGAACGCCTCCTCCGGAAGCGGTTAGTTTCATGGCTGTATGGAAGGAGAACTGTCTCAGCACAGGTTATTCCCTCCAGAGGACCTGAAAGCCACCATTTCACATCGGCGTGTCACTGCAGCTAGAAATGCTTCGGAAGTTTAAACAGAACACTTGGGAAAAAAAGTTAAATAAATGAGGAGGAAGGGGATGGGAGGAAGGTCTTTTATTAGACAAAGAGAATTTTGTTCCCAAAATAATTTCTTGTAAAACCAGCTATAGGAGCTGTTTCTGTACTTTCTGAAGCCTAGAACTGTGTGAACAAGTAGGGTGACCCTATAGATACTAGAGCAGCAGGAGTCTCTGCTGTTCATATGTGATTTAGCCCTACATCCACCCCAAACACACAGGGAGGGAAGGAACCGATTACTGTGGTTATTTCAAAGTTCCTGAAAACAGGACATGATTCTTTGAATTTCTAAGGGAATTTGCAGGAAGGGAATTCAGACTTATAACTCATAACCACTACAGGACCATAGAAACAAACCGTTTGCAAGCGCTCTCTTTCTCAGAAACGCAGGCCAACTGACAAAGCCCACTGCAGTAGCATCACAAGCTACAAAGAATTAGGCAGCACACACCCAAAATGGGAGGCAGCTGATCCTGTAAGGAATGGACACAAAGTTGTAGTACTGAGCCCGCGGCAGCTGACCCTTCTCGAGCACAGACTGCGGGATTGGGTCTTCAGCACAGCACACTCAGAGGTGCTAGAAGTGATGTACTCTGAAATGGGAACCGCGGTGCAACGCGGAGTGAGAACTTCCTCATCAGTAAGCGATGGTTAAAGGAAGTAAACCCAGAAGACTGATGTTGAACAGTAAAACGTTACCAAAACTGGGAACAGCTGATACTTGACAATATACCCTATTCTGTTTCTTGTGTTCTTACCTGGACGTAGGCCAAGTAGCTTGTATTCGTGTGCTTCATATGTTTTACTCATATATGGTCTCTTTTGCTCCATGTCTGTGCTGCTTTTATAAGCTTTCATCCTCTGCCTTGCCTTTTTAAGTCTAGATATGTGTTTTGTGTCAAGTAACGTCAAAAAATAACTCATGTTTGAATGTCAACTTCAAGACAGAAAACGTAGAATTTCTTGCTTATAATTTCCAAAGAATTAGGTAAGGGTTCTAAACCACCTGTGCCCACCTACTGCTTTTTTGCCTGTTCCCTTCTCTGTAAGCAATAGCTGGAAAGGTGTCGTGTAAGAATAGGAAAGGATCTGACTTCCCTCTCCCATTTCCTTTTCTGGTCACCGAATAGGATGAATCTCTTCAGCGCCTGCAAAAGGAGTCTGAAATCTTACAGAGAACGTATGCACACTACTTTGACCTAACAATTATCAACAACGAAATCGATGAAACAATCAGGCACCTGGAGGAAGCCATTGAGCTCGTCTGTACAGCATCGCAGTGGGTGCCGGTCTCCTGGGTCTATTAGGCCGCTCACGAGAGAATTGAAAAAGCCTGTCATTACTGGGAACCACCTCATACATGGAAAACCTCTACGTTACCGACCTTGTGGCAACAGGTCTTGGCCCCCTAGAGACTACCTAGATGTAGTGTGACCTAAATTTATAATTATTGTCATGTCCTAATAGATAGGAGGAGGGAAAAAAAATTTAAACACTAATTTAAAGAGACAGTATCTTTTTTTAATCATTTCTCCTAAACTTTAATAAAGCGTATCTTTAAATATATGTATTATTCAGTCCTTTGGAATGTTATATTTTTTGAAATCATAGCTTTTTATTTCAAGGGCCCCTAAAAACTGCACAAAATAGATGCTGCTTTCTATAATCTATTTTAATAGTAATAATAATATGATTCTGTTACCTTAACTTGGGGGTGGAACACTACATTCTTTTTAGAGTCTGATTTTATGGATTGGAATACTTTGCTTTCCTTTATTTATTTGAAATAATTAGTCTAGTGGTTACGAAACAAATTCATAAATTTTAAAGGCCTTTCTTCGCTTTTTTTTTAGGATAGTATTTTCAAGTACTTTTGTGTAACATCCAGATAATGTGATACTGTCTCTTTGAAGAACTCTGTAAAACTTTTAGAAATTTGAAATTGGGTCTTGACTCTTAATGCATGTGGACAGTCGCAAGCGTTCATGCCGTTGGTGTATCTGTGTTGAAAAAAACTGTAATCTACAGCAAAGTACATTCCGTTCATGGGAAAACGTACCCAAGGGAATAAAGTAAAATATTATTCTGACTAAGTTGTAAACCTATGCACATCCCTTGCATTTTGGGCAACTTTATAAAAAAGAAAAAAAATGATTTTTATTAATAATAATCATGTAGTGAAATGTGTTTGTAATTTTGTCTCAATTTAATTTGTTGTAAGGTGGGAGGGGGCAATTACTGGTTTCACCATTTCAGATCTGTGTTGTCTGAGAGTATTAACGTTTTAATTAAGTTTAAGCAAAGAAATGCTGATTTTTAATATGTATGTAATTGTTTAAAAATGCACACATTTTAAAAGAAAATACTGTGCAATGAAGAAACCAGTTTAGGCATTGCGATAAACTGACTATTCCAAAAGACTCATCTACAACAGCCCTGTAAATTCCTTTAAAATGGTAATTGACTCTACAGTCTGACCAATTTTTTTTATTTTAAATATACTTCCTTTTATGTGTTCAACAACTGAATGCTTTTGGGTCCTTCATTTCATCACAGGGAGTTCCAAGAACAAATCAGTGACTCTTGCAGCAAGAAAAGGTTTCTTGAAGTCTGTTAAGTGAAGGCCCTGGTGCAGGAGCACAGGGACACAGCTTAGAATCAGTGCAGAGCCAAGTAAGAAAAATTAATTAAATGCGCTAACCTTATGTTTTGTTACCCTTCTTACCACGCCCTTACTGGCCCAGATGGTTTACGTTTTTTTACTGAAAGTGCTTAACAGAAAGAAGCATTACCACTTGTTTTTTAGGTGCCAGAAATACTATGTTCCTTACAACAATTTGTGTTAAAAGCTCTGTTGGCTGTACTGTTGTATAGTATGAAGTTTAGCATTTATGTTAAAATTACAGTGTTCTCAAGGGATTTATTTACCCGTGAAGTTGAACTATCAGCTGTAATTGATCTGTAGGCTGTTTCAGGTGTGGGGGACCACTGCACGTGTAAACAGTAAATGTTCTCACTTTAACATAGGGGCAATAATCATCAAGTTCATAAGCTGTTAATTTTCTCCTGCTTATTCCTACTGCAGGTCAAGTGGTTAAATCTCTATTCTTGGAGAGATTAGGCAAAGCCTAGCTCCAGCCAAACCAGGCAACATGCTTCTTTTGTGCAGCCCTCACAGCAAAGCTCGCAGTGTGCAGGACAGCTGGGAACTCCATCCATAGCTTTACCCTAACACAGAGCTCATTTATGCCACAGCTGGATTCACAGTTCCACACCCAAGTCCCAAAACAAGTACCATAACCGCATCCCTTGAGCATATAGTATGCAGAGTACTAGAAACAAGCTAATAAGAAACAATCTGTGTAGGCCCAGTGCAAGGAAATCAGCAAACAAGAAGGAACCGATCACATTGATAGCAGCTGCTCATCTGTTCTGAATTTAGCCCTTTTAAAAGGGCATGGGTACAAGCTGTGTACTATATAGTGCATAAGAGGTAATTTTTCAAGTATTTGTGCAATGCCATTTTTAGTTCTGGATGGCAATCTAGCAGGTGTTCTTGTAGATCAACTGTTGCAATGGTAGTATTGGTAGTATTGCATACTAGCCGAGTTCACCCAGGTGACAGCTTCATTCACTCTCAAAACTACCTCTTTTCCCAGTAAAGCACAAAGAGAAGACCTACTGAAAATCATGCAGTGGAGTGTTTCTGATGTTAGAAATGCAAACTTCTTCTCTGGTAAGCATCTCTGGTATCTGAATTCAGTGACACATTCTTCATCTCAAATGTTTATGACACTAAACAGGTAAAATAATTTTGATAATTAGGGTATAGTCCACCATGTTTTGACGACACACTTTTGACTCTTAATATGAATTCCTTGAAAATTCTGTATATCCAGCCTGTAAGGAAAGAGAACTCATAAGCCTGTGAGGCTGCTTCTGCCTTATGTAGATGACAATAAGTAGTGATTTAATATAACTAATGCTTTTCTTATTATAAGTGAAGCTACCATTCAGTTAATATTACATAGTAAAAAGACTACCTTGGAAAGCTTTGGGTCTTTTATTCTCACCATATAGCATTTTATCAAGAGACAAATACTGTAAAGCACATCCATCCATTAGCAAACCATCCTGCTTCCTCTTCACCATTGGCTGTTTTCCTTGTAGGAACCTTAGGTAGCAAGAGATTGATTTAAAATCCACCTAGGCTTTCAACACAGCCAAACCACGCAGCACCCTGAACTCCATGAACCAGTTTCAACACAGTTACAGAAAGCATAGAGCAAGCCCAGAATGCCTCCATCTGCCCAATCCTCCCCAGCCTCCTGCCCAAACCCTGCTGATGCATCTGTGTTATTTGTATGGTACACAGAGGGCAAAAGGCTGCTATAAATTCAGCTGAAAGTTTTGCTTGCATGAGGAAAACTCATGCAGGTGCAGAACTAATGTTAAAATTTCCTTATTCAATCTCCAACTGGAGAAAGGGTCCTCCTTAGTACTGTAAATATCACTGCATAATTCAGAGCGCCTCTTGGACTGCTCTAAATTTGTGCTGAACATGACCTCAGAAGCAGCCCTAGGTTTGGGAAGAAACAATTATTTCTGTTCGCCCCTTTTATACTTTATTTTTTGTACAGGGGCTCATAGATTTGTAAAGAAAATTTGATCTTATCAGTATGCTGCCTCAGTCTGACTGATGCCTGTTATTTCAAGGTGTTAAGTTGGTCCAATAAATGTTCATTAACCTCTGCTTCCATTTACTTAATAAAAGTACACTAGGTTATTCAATGTCTCAGAGTGGTAAGATTATTGTATTGAAATGGTAACCTAGCTTAGACAATCCTGGCCACTGTCATGCAACCTATAGCGTGCAGCTGTTTAAAATCAGAGAGATATTTCTGATCTCACCACCAAAACTTAATTCTTCCATCTTTGTATTTGATTTGGGTCAAGAAAGATGCTGTACCACCAGCCACGAAGTGAAAAGATCACTACCTGCTTCAGAAGCACCATTGGCAAGGTTACTTGGTTGATTTTGAAAGGACAAGGTAGCAAGATGAGACATAACAGCCCAAGAAGCATTGAACTGGGGTGTATGCTTTGTAAATGGAGCCATTAGGAAAAGTTAATGAGTTAATGCACAGACTAACATCAGTATTTGTTCCATTTTTATTCTTCACTCTAAGGAAATTATTTCCGAATGTTATCACTGAAATGAATACTTGGAAAGGTCACTAAAGCTCACATTGCTTTTTGCAAATCCAGATTGAAATACTAGACGCAAACAGTTCTGGTCCCATTCTGTTCCACTGTGATTAGTTCTCTACATCTTTAATGACTATTACATAATTAATTCTTACCTGGGAGATAGATATGTTTCCCGTAGCTGAGGTCTCAGGTAAGATTTTAAACAGTTAGGAAGTTGATCACTTTTTGTACAGTCGTAACCTTTTCTTTCTAAGAAAAAATAAAGGGGTGTGTGTGTGTGTATATGTACATCCATGCATCCTGCTTTATCTCTTCTTAGCAACTGCCATGGGAATATTAGTAACAAGCACATTTGGCCACATCTCTATGTTCTAAAACAACATCTATGTTCTTGTGATTAACATGTAACTTAAGCCTGTTTCTATGTCGTGGAAGGGAGGAATTTGCTTGGGTTTTTAAGTATAGCTCATCTTGAAGCTGAAACATGAGCCTAATTTTTTTTCCATTCCCAGCCACCCAGATGGAGACTTCACTTCCACTTCTTCACAAAATGATCACAGTAGTGGGGCAGGTCTTGTAAATAGCAGGGATAGCATGTGGATTGTGCTGAATGTCACAGTTAACAAAACAGATAATATGTCAAAAGCATGACCAGACTTTTAAAAGAGAGACACAGCAGAGCAGGGAGGACTCCAGAGTAGGGAGAACTCAACCCATTCCCAGATCTACTGTTGCACTAATCCACTGAATGTGCAAAGAAAATTCAAGTAGATGCAAAATAGCAGAAAGGTCTTATGCTAGGATTTGTCTCTGTGTGAGAGAGAGGGGAGGGGGAACAGATGGCATCACACTCAGAAACGTGATTTTAAGGTGCATTTTCCTAACAGCACACTTTCCGCTCTATATTACTTAGTATCCTTGCTACAAAAGGTCTTTGAATATTCATCTCCAAATTAACGGGGGGGAGTTGAGGAAAGTTTGATGAGTAGTTTTGTAGAATACTTTATCTCAACAACTGCAAATACCACAGTTTACAACAATGTTACAGTACGTAATACCAAATGGTAGAGAATCCATCCTGGGCTTATGCAGAAAATAAAGTGGTTTTTTTTTTGGATGGTTTTTTAATTCCTTTTTAAACTCAGTCATTTTTCACTAAATTCAATGACTTAGATGTCTGAGCATCACCTTATACCCATTTCTGCTTACTAGGGTGAATATAACAAAAGCAACAGCTCTGTCAAAAGTATAATTCGGTAAAGATTATTATCTAAGAAATCAGTAAAGATTTCTGAAATTTTTGAGTGGGCAAAAGATGATAAAGCCCATCGTATTGTTTTCTGTTGAATATGAAAAATTCCAAAACTGTTTATCTTTTTTCATTTAACATTAGAAAAAAGATGCAGGCTCATAAGCTCTGTAATGCATAAAAATCAGATTTGTCTCAAAAGTTCACAAGTTAGCTTGTTGTGATAACTGTCTTAAAATATATTGTTCTTTTCACTTGTCAAAATTAGCATTTAGTAAAGCCGTCAGAGTATTTCCTTTGTGTTACAAGACGAAAAGGAGAGCGATCCTGCTCCCAGGAAAAGACCTTGGCTTTTTTGAGCAGTTTGAAGAACTACCCCTGTCTGCATCAGCTTCTGAAGGCTTTCAGTGCTGGCAGTTGGAGGGTTCTACTCTGCCCACATTATCTTTTCATGATTTTAAATCTGCAAGACTAGAAGCAGAGCAGAAAAAGCTTTAGCTTTCTCCTGTGTAAGTGTTGCTTGGCTCTGGCTGTAATTTGGAGTACTCTGTCAGTGGGATGTTAATCCATTGAAGGCAATGGAACGAGTCCCAGTAATTCCAAGCTTTGACTTTTGTTCTAGTCCTGTGTTTTCATTAACATGTTTTTCACATATTTACTTAGTTTCATCATTAATTAGTTTAGAAGTGGGAGGTTGCTGAGGTTGTTGCCGTCTGCTTTCTCATTCCTGCCCCCCATCCGATTTTTGCAACAGGTTGGTTGCTTCATAGGCTCAGGTACTGTGCGGGGTTTGCACGCTAGGCCTCACACCAGAGAAGACCTTTTCAGATCCACAGAATGATCAGTCTCTCCACCCAGAGTTATACAAACTCTACTCTTGGTTCTGTGCAGAAACCAGGCATGAGGGAAGGTCCACGTTGCTGCTCAGAATGGACTAAATAGAACTAAATCCTACAGATTCAGAGGTCAGGGCTCAGTGAGTGGTGTACACTGTCTCCTGAAGGAGAACCTGGCCTTCTCCAGGATGGACAGATCTCAGTAGCTGCTGCAGAGGGAAGTTTGCATTTAATGGAGAATGCTCTGGGGAAACCCATGAGTCTGAGCACAGAGTTCCCCCCCGAGACCCTAGTCACAAAGCTGTGGGAGCAGAGAAGAACTTGGAGAGCCTCAGTCTACAGCAGCAGTCAACCAATGGTCACAGGCACTGTTGCATCCCAGCTGTTGTGGTTTAGCCCGGCTGGCAGCCAAACACCACACAGCCGTTCGCTCACCCTCCCCCCTCCCTCTCCGGGATGGGGGAGAGAAACGGGAAAGTGAAGCCTGTGAGTTGAGATAAAGACAGTTTATTAAGACAGGAAAAATAATAACAATAATAATAATAATAATAATAATAATAATAATAATAATAATAATAATAGTATTAATAGTAATAATGTGTACGAAATAAGTGATGCACAATGCAATTGCTCACCACCCGTTGACCGATGCCCGGCCTATCCCCGAGCAGCCGGCCCCCCACCCCGGCTAGCCACCCCTATATATTGTTCAGCATGACGTCAGATGGTATGGAATACCCCTTTGGCCAGTCTGGGTCAGCTGTCCTGGGTCTGTCCCCTCCCAGCTCCTGCTGCACCCCCAGCCTGCTCGCTAGCAGGACAGAGCGAGAAGCTGAAAAGTCCTTGGCTTGGTGTAAGCATTGCTCTACAACAATTAAAACATCAGCATGTTATCAGCGCTCTTCTCATCCTAATCCAAAACATAGCACCCTGCCAGCTACTAGGAGGAAAATTAACTCTGTCCTACCTGAAACCAGGACACCAGCAAAAGCCCATACTTTAAAATGCAACAGAAAATATTTTGCTAAAACAAAACTGAGCATTAGTCTGAAGATCAGAAACAAGGTGACTGTGAGTTACTGCATTCAATCCACAGAGCAAAGCACTTTAAACTAAAACTAATTATCAATTTATTTTTTTGCCTCTTGCAGCCTGTGGGATGTGGGTAACTTCACAGCTCTTTGCTATGAAATTCCTATTTCAATTTTGAAGGTTTGGACGTTTGTTTTTTAAACAGTCTTGCCTTCCCCGGGGTTGTGATGACAGTTACAGCACTCTTTCTCCTGCAGTCATGCATCCTGGCTGACCTGTCACCATCTCCTGAGGTGTCTATGACAAATGCTTTGTCTCACTGTAGTGGTTTAACAAAGAAAATCTTCCTCTCCAAAAGGGTCAGTTCCACATATGATCAACAAAAGGCTGTGTTGTGGTTTTTATTTGTTGATTTGCCATGAACGCCGGCCTGCTGAAACCTTACATTTAAATCTTAAGTCCAGAGTTTTAAATATTTAAGTAATGTTTATAAAGCTTGGGAGCCTCTTGCTGCACTATAACATAGAAGTACGTGAAGTCAGATATAACTAGATGTGTTTATTGCTATCAGACTTTACAGATTTAACATAACCCGACATCATTTTGGAAACATGCCTAACCCAAAACATTTGGCCTGTTGGTGGCTACTGGCTCATTCCAATAGCATTTATTTTTTAAAGGCCAACCTGGGAAGTCCCCATCCCCTTTTCTAAGAATTACTTTCGAGTTCAGATTGCTCAAGCTGTAGCATCACCACTAATACATGTCTACATTGTAGGTTTATGATAAATTTTTAATTAAAATTTTAATAATTATTTTATATTGGATTTCATAATAAAATAATAGAATTATACTTTTATAGCATAATATCACGGGGGCTGCTATCTTGTGTTCCTGCATTTAGTCATGATCCAGTAAGTAGGAAACAACTGAAAGGAATTAGAAGGTCTTCTAGAAAGAGAAGATGAGGTGTCTAGGTGAAACGAGAAGCAAGTAAATGATCAAAACACCCACCTGCACTACATAAGAGAAGATGTGAATGAAGATAGAGTGCCTGGAAATCCACAAAGATGGGGTTCATTAAAAAAAAAAAATGCTGATCCTTATCCTGTGGACTGGTTGTGTAATGTGAAATTCAGTCCTGTGCCAGCAGGCAGTGCAAGGCATGTATGTGCATTACATGCAAAGTTTCAGCAGGGCTGAGGAGAGCCTGGGCCGAGGCTAGCTGTCTGCACATCTGAGCTACTGATTGCTGCCAAACTTCAGCTGGACTCCTACTGTACAGCATTTTTAACTCATTTTGAGAGCAGTGCACCAGAAAAGTCATCCCTGCTCTCCTGGCACCTGCTTCTCCCCCCAAAAGGTGCTTGTTCAAAGAAACGGTTCCAGTTTTTTTGAATGGAGCCACAAAGTTTATTTCTGTTTGAACAGTGTCTTTTTCTAATCTGTACTCCTGACACCATTTTAGCTGTCACAGTGATATATAAGGACACTTGTTTGAACTAGTGTAGTAAGAGCAGACATTTTGTGTGTTGTTACCTGACTAAAAATAGTGGAGGTCTGTTGCAGCTGTTTACTTTCTCAGGGAGGATTGAACAATATTAGCCAATTACATTAGGCTTAGATACACTGATTAGATTGGCATACATTACAGTCCTGATGGACAAGGAGTTGACAAAGGCCCTTCTAAGTGCGATGCAAGATTGCCTTCTGTGCTCCACTAAGCTTTGCCCAGGTATGTCCTGACCTCAACCTCAGGTGTCGTGGTGTCCAGAGGAGTGACTTGTAATGAAGGTCAGCAGTCCCTGGAAGGCCTTCTGTAGGCAAGACTCAAGCCAAGAAGAGGGAAACTCAGCTCCCTGAGTGAAAGTGACAACTAGGAGGAAGAAAGTCTAAAAGCTCTGTGAATCACAGAATCACCAAATGGCTGAGGTTGAAAGGGACCTCTGGAGGACACCTGGTCCAGCTCTCTACCCAAGCAAGACCACCTAGAGCAGTATGCCCAAGACCATGCCCAGGTGGCTTTTGAAGATTTCCCAGGAGGATACTCCACAACTCAGTGGGCAGCCTGTGCCCATGCCTCATCACCCACACAGCACAGAAGTGTTGCCTGGTGTTAAGAGGGACACTGCCTCTTGTCCTGGCACTGGGCACCACTGAAAAGAGCCTAGTTCTGTCCTCTTTTTATACTCCCTTCAGGTATTTATGGACAATGATGAGATCCCCCTGAGCCTCCTCTTCTCCAGGCTGAACAGCCCCAGCTCTCTCAGCCTCTCCTCACAGGAGAGGTGCTCCAGTCCCTCCATCATCTTTGTGGAGGCCCTGCATTGCACTGTCTCCAGTATGACCATGTCCGTCTTGTACTGGGGGACCCAGGACTGGACCCAGCACTCCAGGGGTGGTCTCACCAGGGCTGAGCAGAGGGGAAGGATCACCTCCCTCCACCTGCTGGCAATACTAACACAGCCCAGGATACCATTAGCCTTCACAGGGACACATTGCTGGCTCATGTTTAGCTTGGTGTCCACCTGGACCCCAGGGCCTTTTCTGCAGAGCTGCTTTCCAGCTGGGGTTGTTCCTCCCCCCGTGCAAGACTTTGCACTTCCCCTTGTTCAGCTTCAAAAGGTTCTTGTCAGCCTTTTTTTCCAGCCTCTTGTGATGGTTTCACACTGAGGCTAGCTGAGCACCACCGTGCTGTTCTCACCTCCCCGCAACCCCTCAACAGAACAGGGGAGAAAATATGAAAAATAGAACTGAAGAGTTGAGGTAGAAACAGGAAGATTGCTCACCACTTACCATCATGGGTAAACAGACTCACATAGGGAGATTAATGTAGTTTATTCCTATCACTAACAGACTAGACCAGTGAGAAACTAAAAGCAAACCAAAAACACCTACCCCCCCTATTTGCCCTGTTCAGGGGAAGAACAGGGCATCAGTCCCAAATGCTTCATCTCCGCCACTCCCCCACGGTCACTCCCTGCCCCTGCTCCACGTGGGTCCCTGCCACGGGATGCCGTCCTTCCCGAACTGAGCCTGTGGGGGCTGCCCACAGGCAGCAGCTCTTCAAGCACTGCTCCCACACGGCTCCGTACCACGGGGCCCATCCATCCCCCAGGAGCAAACTGCTCCAGCACGGGTCCCCCACGGGCGGGCGGCAGCTCCCCCCAGACCCCCTGCTCCTGCGTGGGCTCCTCTCCACGGGCTGCAGCTCCGGCCCGGGGCCTGCTCCTGCGGGGGCTCTCCGTGGGCCGCAGCCTCCTCCAGGCCACATCCACCTGCTCCACCGGGGGCTCCTCCACGGGGGGGCTGCAGCGTGGAGATCTGCTCCGTGTGGGACCCATGGGCTGCAGGGGGACAGCCTGCTCCACCAGGGGCCTCTCCCTGCACAGGCCGCAGGGGAACTGCTGCTGCCTGCCTGGAGCACCTCCTGCCCTCCTGCTGCACTCACCTTGGGGGCTGCAGGGCTGCTTCTCTCACAATTTCTGACCCCTCTCTCCCAGCTGCTGTTGCATGGTGTTTTTCCCCTTCCTTAACTCTGCTCTCCCAGAGGCCCACCCAGCGTCGCTCCCTGGCTCGACTCTGGCCAGCAGCAGGTCCCTTTTGGAACCAGCTGGAGCTGGCTCTGCTCCGACACGGGGCAGCTGCTGGGCTCTGCTCACCGAGGCCACCCCTGCAGCCCCCCCCCACTGCCAAAACCTTGCCACATAAACCACCTGTAGAGGTCCCTCTGGATGGCAGCACCACCCTCTAATGTATTAGCCACTCCTCCTGTTTTTGTGGCATCAGTCAACTTTCTGAAGGCACACTCTGCCCCACCATCCAGCTCATTAATGAATCAGTTGAACAGCATTAGACTCAGTATTGACTCTGGTATACACCACTAGTTACTGGCCTCCAACTAAATTCTCACTGGAGTTAAGGTAGACATCATCCACTGCTCTCCCCTTGTCTACCAAGCCAGTCATTTCATCACAGAAGGTTGTCAGGTTGGTCAAGCATGACTCCACATTGGTGAATCCATGCTGACTACTTCTCATGACTTTCTTGTCTTTCACGCACCTGGAAATGGCTTCTAGGATGAGCTGCTCCATCACCTTCACAAGAATGGAGGTAAGGTTGACCAGCCTGTGGTTCCCAGGTCCTATTTCTTGCCCTTTTTGAAGATAGGAGTGACATTTGCCTGCCTCTAGTCTTCATGCACTTCTCCCAGTAACCAGGATCAATCAGGGATTATCAAAAGTGGCCTCACAGTGACATCAGCCAGCTCCCTCAGCATTCATATTGAAGTAAATCTCCACGTCCCCAGGTGATCATCTGATGAAAGTTCATTGCATGCAGTGGCACAGAGATCTGTCTCAGTCTCTAAAACATAGCCTAAATCCAGTCAGTATTTACAATCATTTGTGCCCCACACTACCCATGAGCTGTGGGGCATTGGCTTGCTCACAGCCAGTTTCAAACGAGTTTCATAGCATCAACACAACTTACCACATTCTAGGTGTCTCCTTCTAAACTAAGTCAGTCTTTTCAATATAGTCTAATGAGAAGTGCTAGTTCTTTGACATTTTATTATGTCTCCAAACATTATTTCTGCTATGTCCTTCTTAGTTAAGACCTAAGCTGGACACACTCCAGATGAGGATATTTTACTAAATGGTACAAATGTTATTGCATTATAACTTGTCATATTTCCTTTTCCAGACCTTATCAGTTACAGCGTTTTGTTTGGTTCTTGACTGTTGATATGCCAGCCCTTTACAGCAATACAGAAACAGGAGGTTTCTTTCCTCAGCAACACAGCCATGCCTGTGAGCAGCATATGTTCTATCTTCTGACATGTATTAGCTTACATATGTCAACATCTATTTTACATATCACATTGTTCCAAATTACCTGACTTTCAAGTAATTTGGAATTCATCACAGACTACTTTAAGCTCTGCTGGCCTAAGAAAGTTCTGCAAATGCAAATTTCACCATTACTTTTTGCCTATCAAAATAATCTATCATCTGCTTCAGCACAGGCATTTGCAACAAACTTTATCTGATTGCAAGTTTAGCATCTATTTCTATACTCTGCTTTCTGCCTCTCTGCCAGGCCTCACACCAAGAAAGCGCCTGTCCACATAGGGTGTGATAAATTGTCACAGCACACCACATTGAGACATTACCATTCTGCATGGTGAGGAAATGCTGCAGCCAACTTCATCTCAATTTGTATGCACAGAGCTAGTTGTCCTTTATCACCTATTTATCACATTTGCCCATTTGTTTATTCCTGGCACTGTGCACTCAGCTTTGTTTTCATAATTAAATGTTGAGAACTAACACCCCAGGGAGCTCTCTATGTGCATTTTCACACCTGCCTGCATGACATAGCTTGCTGAAAGTTCAGCAGATCCTCGCCCCACCAGGCACTCAGTGTTTCCTTGTTTGCAGCATACCTATGCAGAATACAACAGACAGTTCATCACTGTGGCAGCTGCTGTACAAATGACGTTTCCTTGTGTACCAGCAGGCATCACTATTATTTTCCTCCTTTCAGAAGCACACTTCACTTGCTGGCACTGTGGCACACAAAGCCACTGCTGGCCCTGGAGTCTCACCAGTAAACAGAAGTTTCTTGAGATCTCTTTCATGGTCTTGCCAGCTCGAAAGCCCATTACATCAGAGGAAACAGCATGTAAAAGAGGGGTAAGTGTGGTCCTAGCTTCCTCCTCTCCTGGGTGTAAGAGTGTATTGTAAACCATGCAGAGCCAATGGCTCTTCATGAATTACAAGCTCATGTTCTCACAGTAACAAAAATCAGTGCCTCTGCAGGACCACAGTCTGTATCCTTTCTGTAGGTAATAAAGTAAGTTTCAGAGAAAGACATCTCAGAGAGAGTTTAGTCTGAGGCACACACAAGTCCCCTGCAGTCTCACAAGCAGAGGTGAGGCACAGGGCTGTGAGGAGCAATAGTTATGGGGATTCAAGGCCAGCTCTTGGGCCAGTGCAGGAGCCAGCCCATGTCCTTGTTGCTGATGCTGATGCTCTCTGCCTTGGCCCTGGCACAGCCAGTGGTGCTCCTGCCAGCCCCGTGGTTTGCTTCCTTCATGGCTGCTCACAGCTCCCCCCCTCGCCAGGGGGTTTACAGCCCACTGGTGCAGCCCTCACCTCAGCACTCATTGACAAGATTTTCAGACCTGTGAGGTCTGCATCCATATGGCTGCTGAAATCCATGCTGCTGTGGAGCAGTACTCTTTGTGGATCTAGACTGTCCATGGATCTGGACCATCCATCTCCATCACTAATGATGGGAACAGCCCTTTCTCATTCCCCCAGCTCGGGAAACCAGTTTTGTCCAAAACAGAGCAAGGGGCAGCAGTTCCTAATCCCACTGTCACACAGCTGTGCAAATGCTCGTGCTAGCCCAGGAGAGAGGGCAAATAGGGCCCCTGCTGAAACATCCACATCCTTCGGTACAGTGCAGGTCAGGGCTGCACTGGGTTGAAGAGCCAGAAGACCACATCTCTATATCCTTGTGCAGAAGTGCCCTCTCCCTTTTTATCAGATCAGGGCATGGTTTAAAAACTCGACCCTGTTCCAGCTGAAGCCAGATAACTCCCCATAGTCAGTTGTTAGCTGTTTACTTCTTGCTCATCGTTTTAATGAGATCACGTAAGTGCTTTAACCAACCCAAAGACTGCCAGCATACTGTTGCAGGGAAGATGCAGGAGGAGGTAGAAGAGCTGTAAAAATGTAATCTTCAAAACAATCTGGTTGCAGTGAGTAGAGTTAATAATAAAAGTCCTAGAATAAGAGCATTTTACAGTGTCTTAAACTAGGGCATAGGGCCTATTTTACTGAAGTGCTACTTAAATTCAACTGTTAATTTGTGTCCTGAAAAAAAATACCTCTCCCTGCACCTTTACACCAGACCCATGCTGGCTTGAGTAGATCACCCGGTGTAAACCAGCAATTCAGTACAGTCTTTCCCATTTAGATTGTACCCCTTCTAAATTCAACAATTACAACAGTTAAATTTTCTGATTATTACCCTTAGTTTAACCCATTTCTTTCCAACGTGACTCATAAAAGTTTAGGGGAAACAGCTGGTCTCCTAGCCATCAAAACAAGGCTGAGGGGGCGGATGTGGCTTTTAAGTGCAACATTTCAGTGATCCAGCTTCAAGCACAGCCCTACTGCAGCAGCACAACAAAGGCACCAGCAAGTTTTGGCTCAGAAGAGGAACAAGCAGTTGCAACGGGAGTAAGAGATGGCTTGTGGGGGGCAGAAGAAGGGCAGCTTAAGCTAGTCTCAGTGCAAACCTGTAGCCACATCACAAGGTTCCCAGCGCAGGTGAACTTCCCCCGCCCCAGTCTTAGAAGCTGAACAAGCACTAAATGAAATTAGCTCTTCATCCAAAAAGCAAAGAAATGGGATGTGCAGACAAAGTAAACTGTGCCATGGGTAAGTATAGTAAAACTAATGGAAGTTTTAAGCCTTTTTAAAATGCCTTGGGTTTCTTCGTAAGGAATATAAGCTTTATACTGTACAAAATAAGACTTTATATCAGTCTTTAAAAGAGAGAGAAATGAAGAGGGAAGTATAACAAAAATCAAAGGATGTGGTGAAGGTCAAAGGTAAGAAAAACTGCAGAAGTAATGAACTTTTCACATTGAAGGCTAAAACTAACCACAGAGTACGAGATCTGACTGGTTCAACTAACCACAGGGTTAAGAAAAGCAGGCTTTGGGCAAGATCTACTCTGTCCAGAAACAGTTAATATTTGTCATATTTATGTTGCTCTTTATATTAGAGATGGGAATTTAGAAGACCAGCTTTGCCCCAAGACAAGGATTTCTGATGCTGGTCTTGTGTATGTTTAGATTCTCACCCCCAGTTGCTTCTTTGCAATGTAAAATCTAAAGCAAACACCAGACTTTTTCCAACAGCTAGCCACTTGGTAGTGTCCCTTGAAACAGTTTGTTTTAGATCTTCCTTATTCTATATATTGAGATTATTTATTTTGTTATGCTTAAAAATTAAAAACATGCATATATTTAAAATAATTCTTGCTATGCTTTTGTTGTTTTGTTTTGTTTTCTTAATTCATGTTCTTTATTCCATTGTTAATATTTTCTATAAAGCTCTTTGAAAGCTGTTTTGGAGGTTTGGGAGTTTACATTCACTACAGCATGTTCTTTGACCTCCCTCAGTCTCTATCAGATTTGTGCAGCAGGCAGGGAGAGAGGAGGAATTGATATTATGTCAGTGCAATAAACCCATAACTTGTCTCTTTAAAAAAAAAAAAAAAAAAAAAGGCATTTAGAAAGGTATGCTTGATGCAAGTAGAAACTATTTTTTTCCTGCCCAAACTAGCCCTGTTACATGAGGGTCATACTAGAGCAGTGGTGATCATGACAGGCTATTTTCCTGCAAGACTTCACATCCTGCAAAGGAGGAACAGCAATTTTCTGGAGTAAAAAACTTTCTCAGTTGATTTGGTTCCTCCTGAGTCTGTGACTGCAAAAACTGTCAAAGGAAAACTCAACAATTTCAAGATTTAATTTTTTAAGAGCTAACAGCGAAATGTCATAAAGACAAAAATTAGCTAAATACCCACTTCATTAAATACGCAATTAGCTAAATACCCACTTCAAAATTGGCTATGAAGCTCCAGTCTCAGCTGGATGGCATTTTCTGCCATTCTAGCAACAGTTACCTTTATTTACAGTGATTCTGCTTGTCCTGGACTTTATATCTACTTCCAAAGCAGGAAAGCATGGTAAGACTCCACATGATAAGCAGAATAGATAGTGAATTCATGACATAAAGCCAGTGTTAATGTTAAAGACCTAGCTTCATCCCAGAGAATGCAACATAGAGTTAGAAACTACAAAATATCAAGACCAAGAGATAATATCCAAAACCAGGTCATTTCTTTTTTTGTGTGTTCACTTTGACCACTTCTCCCTTCTAATTTAATAACAACAGGCTGCAGAGTATAAAAACAGTTGCACCAGTGATAAACACTGTATTTATTAACAAGTACTGTGCATTAAAACATATTGCATTCTCCCAGGATACCAGACACTTTAGACTAGGAACTCTCTGAAGACGCCTCATTCAGGAGGTGCATCCCAATACCAGGCAAAAATTCTTTGAAGATTTCCTACCAACTCCTTCCCCAGCTTCTGCCCAGAGAAAGTATTCCTCTTCCTGGCTGGGACAGGGATGCAGATTCTGTGCAGGCCAATGATTTTGTAAACTGGGACCCTGCTGAAAGGATGTCATGGGTGAGAGCTTCAACAGTGTCCTTCCTTATCTGCACAGAATCACGTCATCTCACATATAAGATAACTCCTCAAATGTTTCAGTAAAAGGCAAACAGGTGACGTGTTTGCAACAGGTCCTTCTTCACTTCAGGTAGGTTGCAGGAAAATACCAGCTTTGTTGCAGCCAAAGGTTGCCCTCTCCCTTCCCCAATGAAGCCATACATTTCACTTGCTTGCTGAAAGGAATGCAATAAGACTCCCTGTGGTGCTTTTCAGTACAGAATTGTACAGCTGGAAGACATCCGAGCAAATACCAATGAATCATAGAATCATCTAGGTACGAAAAGACCTTCAAGATTACCAAGTCCAACCCTCAACTGACGTGCTGACTACCATCACAAAAGGCTTACCCCATAGCTGTCAGGCCATTAGTAGGATGTGAGGGCAACTGTCATGTCCCTTCTATGCCCATGCACTTCTTTAGGAGTAGCATCAGGGTGTATGCCAGATGATGTGGTCCTGAGCAGGGATGAAGCACTCCTTGCGCTTCTGATTTCTCCCTTCTGCTCCTGGGTATGGATATGGGCACCTGAGAGGTGAAACACTTCCAGAGCTGTGAAACAGGGCTCGTGAAAGAACGAAGTGGGCACTTGCAGTCTGACCTAGGCTTTCATGGCGCTGGAAGTCCTCTCAGTGTTTTGAGCAATAATATTTTGCTGTCCCGCCCAAGCTGGGCACAGAGAGCCATGGGGAAGGAGCGAGATGGAGGAGAGGGGAGGAAAGCCATCATTAGGCAGAGATGTACACAATTCTACTGATGGAGCTGGAGCATTCACGTGCCAGATGCTCCGTACCATTAGGACCACAGACTGCTGATCTTTCCAGGGCTCAAAGGTAAGAATGGGGTTTCAGAGCAGGAGGGAGCGAGGTCTGCCCCCATTGCTGGGGGGAACTGAAAGCCCATTACACGCAGCACACAGTTCCTCAGCAGTCACGGCTGTATGACAGCACCACAGGGAGAAGCTTGCGGGGGCAAGCACTCAGGGTATTTGACTGCATGATATGTTCAATTTATTGATGCCCGAGGCCATTGGCCCAGAATTGTACAGTTCTAGACCTGGTTGTTGTGAAGCAAAGTATCACGCACAGTCTCCCTGTCCTTCACCTCACAGCGCAATCTCTGCTAAAACCCACATTTTGAGATGTTTCACTTTAAGATCTAATCTGCCATTCTTGTGGATAAAGAAGCAGTGTCTTTGAAGCAATAATTAACTTGAAGGCCATGCTGTAGCCATTACTCAGTAAAACAATCTTCAGCTTTGATGTATTTCAGTGCAGAGAATGAAAGCGTGGGTTATAAAAACTCGTTAGGCATCCGTGCTATGGGAAGTGAAATATGACCTTTTGTGCCCAGTGTCCTACCATCTGTGTCAAACCTATTGATAAACCTTTCCTGACAGGATGAAATACTGCTCCTGTAAAGGCATCCTTAACATAATGCGCTTCTACAGCATTTGGCTGCATTGGGTTTGAAAAACAACCTTTTATAATACACAGATGAATTTAGCATTTAAGAAGATTAATGGATTCATAAATAGCCTGGAAATCCAAACTCATTGAATTTAGTTCATGGAACAGGTCAAATAGGCATTTATCAAACCATCTGGCATCTTTCTTCACTGGAGGAAAAAATGCGGTCTAGCTACAGATAGCTTGGGGAGCCATCACAACAAGGAATGCGTGTTTTTCTCTGTACTTAGAACTTCCTGGTGCTAATTATAAAGCAGTAGATCTTTTTTGGACAGGGTGCTGCCCACCAAACCAGGCTGCTCACACGAATGTGTCCTGAAGCCACTGGAGATGCTGCCTTTTTGCTGGCAAAATGCACAGGCACAGCTTGATTTTGGGGGGGGGGGGGGGGGGGGGGGGGGGGGGGGGGCGGGGGAAGGGAGTTCCGTGTTTCACAAAGCAGCTGCTCCAGGAGATTAGGAATGTGTGGTCATTTTGTGAGGGCTTGTGTTGGCTTTCACCACCGCAGTTTGCTGCAGGGGCTGTGGGACATTTTGTGAGGTTGTTCACCCAACATGCTCAGATGCTGGCTCTGCCTGAGGCTGAGGGCATCGACTCCTGGTCGTGGCTGCTCTGGCCTGGCAGGAGGTAACAGACCTGACCCAAGGCATCCTTGCTGCAGCGCTGAGCCCTTTTTGCCAGAAAATCATAGATTTAAGGCAGCACAGAAGCACTGAACGTCTGTTACCCAACACTTTTCAGCTGTTCAAAGCCCAAAGTCTACCTCCAGCTGCCCTCTCCTGTGCATACGTTTTTGGCAGTCACCAGAGTGTGACTGGGGAAGGGACAGGGGCTGAGGAGGTCCAGGCTGGGCCCGCCATGCACCAGCTTCTCACCCACAGACACTGGGTTAAATAGCATTCACGGGCTTGCAGTGGCCCTTTTTGTTCTCAGCAGGCAAATAAAACTTGCTGTGACTCAGAAGTGGCTGATGCCTAGGACTGCCAGACCATGGGGGCTTTCAAGATATCTGGAACTCATGTTCATGTTGAATTTTTCATGAAGAGGTGAGGATGGGGAAAAAAAAAGTGGGGGTGGTGTTAAGGAAATGTTTGAAAGGGTTGTTTTAATTCATTTCCAGTTTTATTCTCATTTCATGACATTTTAGCAGTAATAAAGGATTGTATATGTCATATAATTTCATATGAGCATGTACACCACAGTATGGTAAGCTATGTATAAGGATTTAATTAATTAAAATATCACACAGGTGTATTTCTATATAGTCACTTTGTTTTTAAAGCATTGCTACTTAACACAGATGTAAGCACTGCCACTTCCTAAGTCAAAATTTCTGTTCTTTGTGCTGTAATAAACACCTTGCCATTTGCTCTAGACTATTAAAGGGGTGTTCATGTGTACCCACTGAGCCTTCAAAAAGAATTCTGGAGTAATTCAAGGATCTCAAAATAAAATCTTTTTGAGCAACTAATTTATTTTTGAGAGGAAAATATCAAATTGTTTTGTTAATGTGTTCTAATACAGAAAATATAAATCCGTCTGGTCAGAGTAGCAGCTTTCATTGAAGATTTCAACGACAAAACATATAAGATGTCATATAAAAGAAAATGACAGTATGGTTGGTTAGCAGTGTATAATATGGCATGCCATGTGATATACATTGGTGGTAGAAACGTAATATATTTAGTACAGCCTGGCCACATTCACCATATTCTGCTCCAGCTGTCAGGCCATGAAATAATCTATAAATAAAAACAACATACTCCTTGAAACAATATATTTGTTGAAAAATAAGAACACATTTGAAACAGTCATTAATGAGTATGCTGTTGTGTTGAAATAGCTTTTCCTCTGAGAAGACTTTTGATGAAAACGGGTCTCTCCGGTTTTCCTGTAGATATGCCAGGATAGCAGGGGGAGAAAGGATAAAAACCCTGTCTGAGGTCTCAGTCAACATGCTGTCTTTCCCCCAGACCCTCCCCAGGTGCCGTTCTCCTTTTTGCAAGAGCTGGCATAGCAGCCCCAGGTGGTGCCCAGGGCTAGGTAGGGACAGGGACTAAATGCTTAAGCAGGACCCATGCTCCGGGCAGCCCTTGGACTACTTGCTCTGCAAAACAACCACTGTAAGAAGTGCTGGGAGCTGAAAAGAGAAGGCGGCGGCTTTGCAGCCATCTTCCCCTGCCCCAGAAGAAACCCCATCAGCCAGTCCATCCAGCTGCGTGGCGTTACTGAAGACCTCGGTGGTGTTTGACACGTCTTCAGGAAGGCCCATCTGGAGCAAGAGTTTAGAGATAAGGCTGTTGAACTTGCTCTCCGTGGTAGAGAAAGGCTCTCCGCTTGGGGTCGTGCTGTCAGACGTGACGTTTAGCTCCACCGGGTCGAGACAGTAACCTTCTGGTGATCTGTCATAGAGCACGTCCATCAGGTCAATCCCAGCTACCGAGGACGGGGAGGCACAGGGGATATCCCTGACGAGCCCGTAGCTCTCCATCCACTCCTTCAGCCACTCGATGCGGCAGTCGCACTCCCAGGGGTTGCGGAAGAGGTACAGCCGCCCCAGGAAGTACACCGGCTGGAAGACAGAAAAGGGCAGGGTCGTCAGGTTGTTGCCGTTCAAGTGCAAGGAGACCAGGCTGGTGAGGTTCTCGAAAGCCCCCTCCTCAATGTAGTTGATCCTGTTGCGGTCCAGGTACAGGACCTCCAGCTCCACCAGGTCCCGGAACCAGGTGTTGGAAACGTTCCTGAGGAAATTCCCCCCCAGGTTGAGCATTTTCAGGAACCTCAGGCCGTCAAAGGAGTTTTCTGGAAGCTCACTGATCAAGTTGTCATTCAGGTACAGGTACTCCATCTTCCTGCAGCCCTGAAAAGCTCGCTCGTGGATGACATTTATCCTGTTGTCCTGCAGATTCAGGTATTTCAGCTTGATCAGGCCCTGCAGGGAGTTGTAGGCTACCGCTTCGATCCTGTTTCTCTCCAGGTAGACGTGGGTCAGATTCTCCATGCCCCTGATGGCACCTGGGATCCTTCGGAAGTTGTTCTGGAAGCAGAGGAGCTCCTGCAGGGCAGGCAGCTCGATGAAGATCCTGTCCGGGATGTTGAACAGGTTGCAATCCGCCAGGTCCAGCTTGACCAGCCGCCTGAGGGCGGTGAAAGTCCGCGTGTGGAGGTAGCGGATGTACTCGTTGTGGGCCATCTTCAGCTCGGTCAGGCTGGGCAGCCCCTTGAAAGCTCCCGGGGTGATGAAGGAGATGTTGTTGTGGTTGAGGGACAGGGACTTGAGGGAAGGCAAAGTCCCAAAGGCCCTCTCGGCGAGGAACTTGATGCTGTTTTTATCCAGGTTGATCGAGGAGGCTTCGCAAGGGAACTCGCTGGGGATCTGCCCCAGGCCAGCACGGTCACAGAGGACGGAGCAGCTCCGCTCCTGGGTGCACACACAGCTGGCCGGGCAGGACCGCACGCAGGCCCACACCGCATGGGCACGGGGCACCCAGAGGATCACTGCCAGAGAGGATCACACCGACCCCATGGAGGTGTGGGAGGAGAGAAACAGGATACATCATTAGTAAATGTGTTAGTCTTGAGAGAAGAAAAATTGTGCTGCCTCTGCCTCCTTTCTAGCCAGGCTAATTATCACCCGCTACCCATATGTCCATGCTGACCAAGAATCCATTGTAAGCAATTCCTAGACATCTTCTGCTGGTGTTTTATAAACCCTCTGAGAAAGTGTCAGGTCCCTACACCATTCTTTCTGAAGAGTTTCTCTCCCTAAGGGCAGAAATCATCTAGACTGGGTGGAACAGGCTGCTCAGACAGGTTGTGAGGTCTCCTCCCTGGAGATCTTCAAAAGCCACTTGGACATGGTCCTGGGCAACCTGTTCTGGCTGGCCCTGCTTGAGCAGGGCTTGGAGCAGATGAGTTCTGAGGGTGTCTTCCAACCTCAGCCACTCTGTGATTCTGTCATTTCTCAGCATCCCCATGACTGGTCTCCAAAAGCTGATGGGACAGGGTTTGGCCAGGGGAGATGGTGTGATGACCATCAGATGTGTGTGGGTTGCAGCATTTCTGTGTGGGGAAGAGAGGAGGGCAGTGTGTGCTTGTCCCAGCAGCAGGCAAGGGAGATCAGTTAGTTCCCTTGGGCAAGTCAATATTCACGCTTTTTGCTTCTTTCTTTTCTTTGTTCATAAAGTCTAGCATTTTTCCACCAAAACCACAAGTTGGTGCAGCACTGTAAGGGGAACTGTCAGCTGCTAAGGATTCTGTGCAGCATTTAAAAACACATTCTTGCTATGTTTCAGTAGACAGACATGAGGGAAGACAAATTCAGGAGTAGTGTTCAGATGCTTTCTTAGTGATCTCATCACAAATGAGATACTCTGCGCCCTCCAGCACAGTTTCTACTGTTTTGCCAATTCTCAGGACAGTCACCACAGTGTCTTAGGCTCGATGGGATCAGCCACTTCGTCATTTTATCAGCCTGACACCTGGGAGGTGTGTGGGTACTGAGGTTTCTTTTCAAGTTAGTCCCAAGCAGGCAGATGTCCAACAAGGAAGAGAAGGTGAAAGCTCTTGGGGACAAATCAGAGAAGAACGAGAGGAATAGGAGACATCAGCCTGCATAGACAGACATTTTTTGTGTGGTGGAAAAGAAAAAAAAGAAGAAAAAAAAAAACACCTAGGCAACCGGATGCCTAAGAAATAAACTCGTTAGAGAGCAGGAACAGAATACAGATCTCATTTTGTAACTGCTCTCAAAGGCACATCCTACCTGCTTCTCGCTGAAATGAAGTCACACCAGCAACCTCTCCATGCAGTCATTAGCAGGAAACAGTGGTATAGCTACTGCATGATTTTTGTGCTGCTGCTGTTCGCTGGCTCCCACACAAGCACAACCCTTTCATATTTTTTACCATCTTTACCACCAGCCAGCTTTATTAACAGCATTGCTGGGACCACAGGAGCTCTGCCAGTGCTTGGCGAGCCCCAGGGGCCGAAGGGCAAGGAAGGGGCTTTCCCTCGTGCTCTGGCTTGCTGTCTGGAGGGATGCTCCCAGCAGCAGGACCGCCTCTCCCCGCTGCTGTGCAGCACAGTGATTGCTCACTAAAGCTGTATTCCTGAGGGGATTTTTATTAAGACAGACTTGTGAGGCGATGTGACGGGAAGGCTCAGCAAACATCGATCTATTATTTTTACAGCACCTAGGGCTTTAATGCACAGACCAAATGACAGTTTGAACCACATTTGCTCTGCCCTTCCTCCATCCTTTTTGAAAGCAACGTGCGTGGTATGGTATCTGTGAGTTTGCAGTGCCTGTGGCTTCTTCAAGCATGAGACCTGTGAAACCAGCTGCCTCGCGGGTCCCTGCTGACGGCATGTCAACACAACAGCCTCCCAGCCTGGGTCTGGTCGAACTGTCCTGGGCACTGAGTGCGGAAAGCAGATCTAAATATGTGGAGGGAGCAACCCAGAAAGACTTTAGCTCTGGCCTCTGTTGAAATTCAGGTCTCACCAAGCCTGGCGATGCTATCGTGACCGGAGAATTAGCAAAACAGTGACTCTCGAGAATAAACAACAGTGAAGGACTTTGAGAGGTGGAAAGGATTTTATGCAGGTTGTCATTGTTTGATTTCCTTTCTCCTGACCTATTCTACTTATTCCTGAGCTGCAGCTAAAGGAAAGTTCCCTTCGTGCAGGGCCCTAGGTAGGCAATAGATGAAGATCCTAAGGCTAAGAGAGGGGACAACAAACCTCAGATAGCTCTGTCTTTGCACAGGGGCCTTGTCTTTGGCTGCCCTTTGCACCATTCCATGTCGTTGCATGCAAACGGGCATGTGTTGTTTTTGATACGCAGTTACATAAACTGAGGTCCAGACAGATTAAGGATTTGCCTGTTCACAAATGTTTGGCTGCAGGTGGCTGTCTGGAAACGACTGATGGAAGTACTGCTTCTGGAACGAGAGCCTTTCACAGGCTCAGGATGACATCCAGAGGGACTTACGTGCTTAGGCTGTCCTATAGGTGAGGCAAGCTCAATGTTCAGCTACATCTGCCCCAACCTCGGTCGTGTCTCTGGCCTTTGGAGCAGACCTCCCCCAGCAGCTACGTGCACTGTGTGCAGTGTAGAAATGAGCAAAATCCTCTCCTTCCACTCCCTGTTTGCTCTCTAATAGATTGATAAAGTGTGCATCCAAGCCATTTTCCAGCCTGTTCTCTTTATGCACAAGGTATATTAGAGCCAAATCTAGGCCTTCTAGTGGCATTTCACAGCACAGGTTTAAGATCTCTATCTACAAATGTAACTCCTTGCACTGTGCAGTACGTGAAAAGCAAGCCCTTGAGGACCAGCTAACTAGAAAACACCCCCCTAGCAACAGGAGCTCAGAGGAGCCCCTTGGCAGCGACTTTTTGTGGCATTCTCCCTCTTTCTCTTGCAAAGACAGTCTACCCAAATCCTCTGCCCGAACCCCACCAAACCCTCGGGCAAAGCTGCTGCTCAGAGCACAGGAGACCAGGTCTCCACTGTTGGTCGGATCTCCTCTGACCACCACAGCATGAAACATTCCTGCCTTGCCTTTCTTACTCTTCCCCCAAAAAGGATGCTCTTTGCTTTTAACACCATGGCAGACAGGGCAGCAGCTGGACAGTGTCTCCAATTCATTGGCACAGAGGTGTGCAGATGAGGTGTGTGTTAAAAAAAAAAGAAAAGTGAAATGCAGCATTAAGGTAAAAAATATTAGTGAGATTAAGGAATAAACAAAATTCCACCCAGGGATGATCTCTTTTGCTCTTTTACATAATACACTAATTCGGTATTTGAAAAGAAGAGTGAGAGAACTAAAAAAAATAACAATTGCATAGATTTTAGAAGGATGAAGAGTCAATGATTGCAATAATTGAGTATCTAACCTACACCTTTCAGAACAATCTGTCTAACCCACTACTGGGTAATGCAGAATAAGAGTACTACTCACCATTTAAAATGATGGCAAACATTACCTTGATTATTCACTAGTGGCATTTCAGGTCTGGCAGGCAAACTTGAGGGATCTAAAAGCACGCAGGAAGAGCTGAGGCAGGTTTCAGCCTCTGTCATTTGCCTGCATCATTTTCCCATAGCAAGGTCTATGTTAAGAAAGAAGATCCTCTCACACACGGTTTTGAACTGATGCAGTCCCCAGCAATCCGCGCCTTCCTGCTGAGCGCCTTCCTTCCACCACCGAGCTTCTCAGCGAATCCTGCAGCTTTTTGCTGATCTTTTTCACGAGCTGGTCCACGTCCTGCCCACCAGCTGTGCCGATGGTGTGCTCCTATCTGAGGTGGGAAAAGATCACCAATGATCAGGGACTGGCCGCCTCCCCAGGCAATAGGTGCTGGCGTAGAGCATCACCAGATTAGCACTGAAACTAAAATTCAAACTAAAATTCCCAGCAGAAAGCATCTAGATACCTCACTTACCTGGCCAGGCAGTGGTTGTGTCCTCCCTCCTGCTCACAAGGCTGCCATTAGCTGCATGGGTCTGCCTCTGGAATGTTGGCATTTTTTTTTCTCGCAAGCTATCATTTAATGGCAGGAAAATCCTCAGTATCAGAGTGGGATTAGTGGAGATGGAAGAATATGTCTGTCCTCTAAAGCTCCAAAAGCAAAACAGGGATTGCAGACAATCCAAACTGGTGCTTTCTCCCCCCGCCCAACTACACTCCCCCCACCATAAAAAAAAAAAGAAAATTTAAACAGCCCAGAACTGGATGCCTGCCATTCAAACAGCATTACCCAAAGCCATTACTCCACTGCCTATTAGATAATGGCCAAGAGGGTGGGAGTGGAGGGTGCAGCCTAAACATTGTTATATTTGGGGGCAAGCACAGGCTTATGGTTGCAATTAATTGAGCTTTCCAAATAGGATGTCAGTGAGCTTTGCTCCTAAAGGAGGAGACACCAACAATGCTGGGAAAAGGGACAGCAAAACCAGGGAGCTTGCATGGTATATATGGCCCTGAGAATAACAAACACTGCCCTGTCGAAGGGAGCAGTTTTGCTTGTGATGTTGCAGCTGGTGCGTGGAAATCGTAAGGACAGGTTTGGTACGTGGCACCGTTTTAGCATTCAGGCAGTGAATTGTTTTTTAAAGCCTTTTCTGGCAGAATGATGACAGTCTCTGTGGAGAGTGGGGGCTGAATGAGTGAGTTATCTCAGCCTCCCATGCCTCAGGTAATTGCGTTCAACATGTCAAAGGGAAAAATGGCTCTAGTCTTTATTTCTAAGTGAATTATTCTGCTTTTTTTTTTTTTTCCCCCCTCGGGAAATGGAATACCTGATTAATTTATGCTTGATACAGCAGGAAAGATTCACCCGTGAACCAGTCTGCTGCTGCCTGGCTCTTCCTGCAAATTAAAGCAGCCAGCTGCATTATTTTGGCTTTGTCTTGGCTTTCCCTCAGTCTTAAGGCATCTGGCTGGCACCTCTGTAAAGTGACCTGCATCCAACCAGCATCCAAACAGGCAGGTGCTGCAGGGCAGGGTGGAGGGAAGGGGCTGACCCACACAGCACTGAGTTTATCCAAAGAAAGCATGCCTGGGGGTGCTGAGCTGGGGCTTGTGTGCCTCTCCCCACCACCTGCCGGGCCACCCCCATCCTGTCCACTTGCTCTGCACGCCGCTGACTGCACTCCGGAGGAAAGAGATCTGCAAAGCCCACCTGGGTGCATTGCAGTCACCGCCACTGAGCTGAAGCTGCTGGAGACCTCATGGGGACAAAAGTGCCACGGGCTGGGCACTCGCCAGCTGGTGTAGTCCCTTCAGGCCCTGGTTCCCACGAGAATAGCAGGAAATCACAACCTGTCTGCTTGCAGAAAGCAGACTGTGAGCCTTAGGGGCCATGAAGGAAGCTGGTAGGGGGGAAGCTTTAGTCCTGTCTCCTTTTTCCCCATGATGCAGACAAGCAGTGGAGGCAGTGGGTCAGCAAGGAGGGTATGCTGGGCTCGGGGACAACCTGGTGTGTGATCCATCAGCAGCTCCCCAGGGGCTGGACCTGCTGTTTGGTTTGCAAAATAGCAACAAATCTGCTTGTCAGAAGCAAGGAGGGGCTGATCTGTACCAGGTAACCAGAGTTTTGCTGCGATGTGCAGGCTCTCCTTTGCCTCCCTGCTCTACTCCCATGGCCGCTGCATCGGATCGATGAGGTTGGGACAGGAAGGACTGCTGAGCTTCTGTGATCTGCAGAGCTCCCTCGCCGAGATGGGCATCATGAGGAACCTGGCAAAACACATTCCCTAACTTCCTTCTGCAGGAGATGGTGGCTTGTTGGCTGCTGAAGCCAGCTGGTGAGATGCTCAGCTCCTGGGGAGACAGCAGGACACTGGGAATCTCCTCCATGTACAACAGGCAGTGGGGGCTAGCAGGTCCTGGGGGCTTGAGGGGGCTGTTAAACTGAGAGCTGCATGCACCTCAGCAGTCACATCTCGGGGTGATGGTGGCAGGATGTGCCTCTTGCAAAATCAGCAGCCCCGACAGCAATGCTGCAGAAGCACCTTCCAGCAGGCATGCAGGGCTGAGCTGGAGGAAGGCTGGCAGGGAGCATCCCTCGGAGGGCTGCTGCTGCAGGCAGCCTCACGCAGCCCGGCACAGGTATTGCTGGCTCCCCGCAGCAGCATCGCAGCACGTGCTTCTGACACCAGCACTGCCATCAGCATCCAACCTATGAAGCTCAGCAGCTGCAACCGGCCTCGTGACAAAACCCATCCTCAACACCTCTGCTACAGTGTCTGGAGGCAGGAGCACCTGCAGCAGCCCACGTGCTGCCCCCTCGTGAGCCCTCTCACCCACAGCCCACCAGCTGCCCCACGCTCACAGCAGTAGCTCCGAGGTTCACAGCAGCATGTTTCCATGTGTCACCGACCCGCACGAGCCCACGCATGCCTCCCGACCACAGCACTGAGAAGATGCGACTGCCTCAGCACAAGTGTGGTGGGGAGGCTGCTGCGGGGAGCACTGAGGTCTCCATTTCTGGGAAACTCTCTGGCTGTGGGCAGCCAGCTGGCCAGTGAGCATCGATCTGCGAGCGCCTCGGGCAGGGCCCTGGAGAAGCATCAAGCTCACCACCACAGTGCCTTCTGCCAGCCCTTGCAGCTCTAGCTTCGTTTTCTGACCACCCTCGGTGCCGAAATGAGATGGCAACGTGAGAAAGAGGTCTGGTGAGGAGAAGTTTCCAGTCTGCTTAGGTAGAAAAGCTTGACTACCGAGGGGTAGATAAAAGAGGCTTGTGTTTGAAAAAAGAAAAAAAAAGAAAACAACTCAGGCTTTAAACCACACCTTGACATTTGTCAGAGCATGACTCAGGGCTGGTTGGTGAGGGCTTGGGGCTGGAAGCAGCCCTCACCGCTGTCCCTCTGCCCTGCCAATGCTTTGCCGCCAAGCGCTCCTCCTCACGAGCTGTGTTGTCCCTGTTATCTGAGGCCAGGGATGTGCTGCCACTAGGAGAAAAAAAAAAAAGTAACTAAATGTTTTCATCTGATCTGCCAGTGAAAGAATGAAAGAATTTGGAGAATAAAAGAACTTGGAGCATGACCCAGAGGAGTCCACTCCACTCAGGCAGCACATGCTGGTGCCATACGCCCTGGCTGAGCTCCGTGGGCGCACCTCGCAGGGCCAACCCCCTCACTCCTCCACGTGTTTCACTTGAAAACTTCACGTGGGTTAAGGGTCTAGCCATGCTCCCCACTAACAAGCACTGCTGCTGGTTACACAGGCCGCTGGCCACCACCTGTGGTCCCTGTGTCCCCACTGGTGGCACCAGGGCCCTGTGTCCCCTCACCCGACCCCGGCCTCAGTTTCCAGTGCAGCTGGGTGCCCGCTTCCCTCTTCCCACGGCAGCAGCTGCATCGCGTGCACAGCCCTGTCCTGCACACACCAACAACCTTAGGAGGAAATCCCTAATTGTATAATCCCTGCTGGTGCTTCCTGAGGTCCTTCAGGGAACCATTCGTGCCGCTGCAGCCCTACCAACCCTCCTTACCACTGCTGGGTCTGAGGGACTTGTGTGGAGAACTTGATCCATTTCAGACATAAACCCGCCTCACCTCAAAGACTAATTAGGTGCTTTTAGCCCCTCATTCCCACCGGCAGCCTCTGCTGAGTGACCGCATCTCACTGCTGGGAGTGCATAACCCTGCCCAAGCCCTGTCCAGCCCCCTGGGCAGGCATTACAGGCCGAAGCACGGCCCGCTGCATGGTTTCGCCTTCACTGTGCTGGCCTGGGCTTCCACGCTGCACCCCAACTTGCGTCCCCACATTGGCAGTGCTGCACCACAGCCATACCCTGTGGTGGGAGCGGAGACCCAGGAACCTGGAGCCAACAGCACGAGCGTCTTCTGAAAGGGAACAGCACACTCTAGAGTAGGGAGTTTGAAGCAAACGCAGAGCACCGCAAACCACAGGCTAGAGCGCTCGTCAGACAGCCCAAACCCCTGCCTACAGCTCAGTGACACCTCAGGCCGACCGCAGACAAAGTGAAGAGCTTTTCTTACCCCGGGGACGGATCGTGGCTCCATCAAGGTCAACGCCCCCACACTGCCTGGTGCGAGGGCTTTCTGATAGCATCCTGGCCACAGCAGCTCATGGGGTTCAGCCCGTTCATCTGACCCAGTTTCACGTCCCGCTCGTGCTCATCAATCATGGCACTTCCTAGCGGGGAAGGAGCAGTGACAGGCACCCACCCTCGAAGCAAGTTCCCACCTCCTGTTGCAGTACTGCAGCGTAGGGAGAACACCGCTGGGGTTATGGGGACACTCCCTGCAATACCCAGAGCAGCCCTGGGGAGAGAGAGGGAACCTGGCTCTCTATTAACCAAAGCTGAGGAGGACTTGAATCTACATCTCCCACCTCTCCACTCTGAGTCTTGGCCTCTACTACATTTCTTTTTCCTGGCCATGCTCAGATGTTTAATTTCAGGGACAAATGGTTGCTGGTGAAACCTGACCTGGGGCTGGGCCGCTGCCGTCTTCCCCTGCTCTCGCTTCTGCCTTCGAACAGCTGCTGCTTGTGTCCCACAGGCAGACAGGGAGGCAACCCACGGCCAGCAGTGCCGGATCCAGCCAGCCTGCCCTCCCTGCTGTGTAGGGATGCGGGGCCTGGGGGGCCTGGGCTCATGCAGCTTGTCCTGGCTGCCCTGCCCCAGCCCCGTGGTGTCTGCGGGGTCATTTCTGTCCTGTGTGACAAGCCCAGAGACGCTTTTCTCCTGCTCAGCTCCTTGTGCTGCGCTTTCCCCAGGCTGCCGGCAGTGACTGCTTTCAGTTCCTTGTTAGCCGATGGAAACGCTGCATAATTCCCTCGCAGCTGGCGAGTCCATTCATCTTAATAAAGCCACTTCCACAGCCCTGCAAACGCCTTTTGAAATAGCCTCTCTACAACAAACCCACAGTGTGCGATATGTTATCGAAGCCAACAGCCCCCCCAGGCCTCGGCAGGCAGGTTATTTACCTCCCGGTGATTAACATCTCCCACCAACGCAGCAGGATCAGTGCTACTTCTCCCCCTTGTACAGCAGAGACATTTGGGGCTTGTTCACCACTTACCTGGCCCCGCATCAGGGGCCTGCTCTGGAGCCAGCTCAGGTGCTTGGTGGGAGCAAAGCAGAAGCTCTCCTGGGCCATGACACCATGCTGCAAGGTAATTTGTGCTCTGCTCGCTGTCCTACTTCCCCACCTGACTACTGCTTCTGAGCCCCAGGTGACACGGAGCACCCCATCACACCAAGCACTCATCATTACCTGTTAATTGACACACAAGGACAATTCTGTTGTCTAACCTAGGTGCCGGCAGATAGGAAAGAAGCCAATCATCTATGCAGAAATGAACTTCAACAGCATAATAATCAGCACACTAAGCAGAAGGTGAGAACAGTTTATACTTACAGATGATCTGGAAGATTTGTTAAATGAACTTACCATGCCTTCCCGAGCATATAATCAAAATGGAAATGCATTCACCGAATAATCGAGCCCCAGATCAAGAACTTGGCTGAAAGCACAGCAGGAGAACTCACTAAAAGCTTTTCATTGTGGCCGAGTCCTCACTCCAGCTAACATGTGCTACAAGCAGCCACACACACACCTTTCACCCCTCCTAGCCAAGGAACTGGGCATGAGGAAGCCTGCAGCAGTGACAGCTTCCTGCAGTGGTGCTGGGCAGGTAAGCTGCATGCAGAACCACTGAGAATGGATGGGCCGTGGGCACGGGACAGAGAAACTCGGGCAGCCCAAATGTGGGGTGCGTGGGACTCGGTGGGAAACCCAGCGCTGCTGCAGGAAGCGAGCTGGTGCAGTCCCCGATGCACGCAGCTTCCTCCAAACCTCGACAGAGCTTGTCTGCAATGGTTTATATCCTCCAGCAATGCAGCTGCTCAAATGTCTGCTGCCTGACACGTGTGCAGGTTTCACACTGGGCAAAGATGAAGAAAGTCGTCGGAGACTGGGGGAGGCAGGGGAAAGGCCGTGATTTTCTGGGCTGCTGACATGAGGACAGGCACTACTGCTCGTGCAAAAGCCCCTGCCTCCTGCCAGTGGTAGGACAGTATGGTACATGATGGAGAAGAGGCACAATAGCTTTTTCTGAGGCACCGAACCAACAGTGACAGAGGAAATAACTCCTACACGAGCGCTGCGCTCTTGGAAAAGATTGGTGCCGAGCCCCAAGCCTAGCACCTGGCAGCTCAGAGAAATTTAGTCTCCCACTAGCTCGAGAGCAGCAAAGCTGCAGCCTGCAAACCACTTCACCATTTCTAGGTTGTGCTGGGGCTGCCTGCTGTTGCTGTGCAAGTTGCATCGGGTTTGCACGAGCCTGATAACAGCGGGGAAACTTCTCCTTGCTCTTGTCAGAAAAGCTGTGCTAGCAACAGCTGCGCCTTAGCAACAAGTGTGTTGCAACAAGTCGCTTGAGCTACCGTGCCCGATCTGAGTTATAGCAGAGAACATCTGCTCTGTGAGTACGGTGGGAAGCAGAAAACAATGAGGAGGTGAACACCACACGTAAGAGGCAGGGGAACTTACGAGGCTGCAGAACCGCGTTGCTCAAGCTGGGCTGTGAGAAAGGTGAAGGAGCGCTAGACATGCAGCATTAAAAATAAATCACACCAGGGCTCTGCAAGACACCGCAGCCCTCAAAAAAAAATTTTGATTCTACACAGAATTTTTTACTATGGTTATTGGTTCCTTTTGATTTCAGCAGTGCTTTCACACTTCTCCTCTGAGAAGCTGTGCCGGGGACACACATTCAGCATGTGCAGGTGCTCGTGTGGGATGGGGAAGTGCCACCGTGCCTGGCTCTGCATGGCTGCACCTACCTTCACCCCGGTGCCCCGCAGCAGGACAGGCAGGGCAGAACAGCAGATTGAAGGACCACCAAGGGCCACCAAAGGCCATCTCCTTCCTGTCCCCGCTCCTATGGCACAGATGGGTGGAGGAAACCCAGGAGATCAGGGAGCCTGGTCCTGCCCTGGGGTCACCTCGTGCACCTAGGAAAGCCAGGATCATTTAGTCTCCCATGATATTCCCACACGTCTCCTAAACTCATAATTTGTCTCCTTGCCCACTTGGCAGGTAACAGCACACTTTTCCAGCTCATCACTGCAGGGTTTGAGGCAGCAGCCGTGTCCCAAGCTCCTGAAGCAGCTCAGCTCACGGCCCTGGCCACACATCCCTCCATCCCGCAGGACACCCAGAACACATCCTCACCCTCCTTGGTGAGCACTGCCAGCAGCTGCTTGGGTGCATTTGGTGGCAGCCCACCCGCACTCTCCGCTGTCAGAGCAATGGGTGTGACAGAGGAAAGCAGGATAGGAAATCTTGCTGCTTGGGGCTGCTGCTATGATTTTTAGTGGTGCGTTTTAAAAATTGAAAATTAACGAGTAGGTTGTGGAATTGATGAATTTTAAAAAATTTAAAACTATGCTCCAAGCAGCCCTGGGCTTTGTGACTGCCAGCCTCTCACTGAGGCAGCCACACATCCCAGAGCTCCTCTGCGGGGTGAAGCTTCCCATCAAAACCTGTGCTCACTTTCCTGGGAACAGCCGTAGGTACCGGCATCACCCAGCCTTCGCAGCGCTCGCCTGGCCAGCGGCAGAAGCGAGGTTTTTGCTTTCTGTGGTGTGGGGAGAGGCAAACCCACAGCCCACCATCCTCTCAAGAAGTGTCCTAACAGCAGACAGCTACAGGCTGGCGTGGATCAGAAGAGGACTGTCACCCCCTCCTGTCGAAACCGTGACACTGTGCTGCACGATTAACAGATAATGCCAGGAGGTTTTTGCGTGGCAGAAACGCACCGAAATAGCAGGCCGGCTCTTGCAAACACATCCAGGGGGTGTGGCGGTGGGGGAAGCATTGCCTTCTGTTTCCTGGACAGCTTCTGCATTTCGCATTGTACCATCCTATGAATAAAATGCAGAAGCACCCTCTGGAACAGAGACCAGACCCCAGGAAACGTTCCCCGTGCACCATGCACCAAAAGTTCCCCTTGCAGCCAGCCCTGGCCACATGCAGCCCCCTCAGGTCCAGCCTGCCCCTGGTGTGACAGACACTCGAACAGATAAAAAAAAAAACAAAAACAAAACACTCAAGGCCCACAGTCGGTGGGCACCAGCAGAGCAGGAGCTGCAAAGGTGAAAGTTTTGTGCAGTGAATAATTTCTGGTTTGGGTACTCACATCCCTTTGGCAGCTCCCAGGTGGGTGGGAAGAACCAAGCGGGATGGGGAAGGGACAGCATCTCCAGAAGCCCCCCAGCACGTTGCCATCATGCACATGTCATGGGAGGCAGCAAGATCAACAGAAACCCCAACCGAGAGATGAAAGAGGCTGTTTTTGAGCAAATCTGACATGAGGCAAGAAAGCTCAGTCAGGGCCAAATTGAAAATTAACAGGTAATTAGTCTCTAATGTGAGCTAATCGTGTCTAGGGGAGGACTTAATTAAATGGGGGAATTAAATCACCAAGAATGTGTGGAGTGGCCGGTTCTGATGGGATTTGGCTAATGAGCCGATAATCGCATTGGCTGTGTTTCCTTCTCCTCCGGACACAGGAGACAGAGAGCAGGGGATCGAGCAGTGCCTCCCCTGCCAGGACGCGGTCTGAGACGCCTGCACCTTACGCTCAGTCTTGGGACTTTTCCTTGGCAAATCCCGACCACCTGAAGGACAAAAGCCAGCAAGAACAACCTGGTTTTGCTCAGGGTTTCAGCCCTGACCGAGCTGTTGCTCGCTCCCGAGCCACGGGAGGGAGGCCGAGGCTCTCCCGCGGCCCCTAATAAAATCCCACCTGCCCAGTGCCGCCGGGTGCGGGCACGGCAGCTCATTTCTGTCAAATTAGCCAGCAGGGTGTTTATGTCGGCGTCATACTTCTCTGACAGCTCCGTGCCAGCTGCAGGAAGAGAAACGCCATCCAGCCCTGCAGAAACGCAGAGCCGCACGGACAGACACCGCCTGACCTGCCGCGGAGCCTGCCAGCACAAAAATAACTTCTCAGAAACACTCGGACACGTCCGAACAAGCAGCGCGTGCCAGGACTGGATCAGCACTTTGCATCACAGGGCTGCAGCGCCTGCGATCCGGCCTGAAGAGCCCTAAATTTGGATTTGCTTGGATTTGCTGTGACTTCAAACCGGTGCCTGAGCTCACCTCTCAGCTCTGACATCCCCTTACGCCGCTGCGTGCCAAACCCCACAACAACCCTCCTGGATGGAAAAACCCCAAGCACTCCAGGGCAGTGACTAACTTGTGGCACCTCTAATGGGATGACTTATAATGGGAGAGGCTCTGAAAATGAAATAAGGCCAGATCCGGGTGGAACTGAGGAAAGCAGTTAAATTACCTAACCAGCGCACAGGCTTGTGTTTTTCCACATGCGAACGGAGGCTGAAGGAGGCAAACCAAAAGCTTACAGCCCCCTCAGTAACTGAAAATGACTCTTGCTGAATTATAAAATGACTCTCCAAGTGCCAGGATTTTCCCTGATGCTGCGTTTGCTTGCCTGTGGTAACACAACCTGGCGGCTCGGAGAAATTTTGCAGTTTGTGCCCGAGTGGTGGTGATAATAAAAAAAGCAAAACAAGAAAGCTGCCAGTCTGTGTTAGCGAGTTCACATTACAGAACAAAATATTCCCTCCTGGAACACGCTGGGCCTTATGCAGATTCAACTTCTCTGGGTGACGCAAATGCTGTAAAAACAACTCTGAGTCATAGAATAAAATCACATAATTCCCCCAAGCCAAATAAGGACAAAATTCAGCCCACACAGCCCTGTCTTCCCACTTTCTTGGTAGTAATAACTTTGTTTATCTTCCCCTTCTAAGCAATACCACCTCCCTTGCTCTCGTGGCAAGTCTTGTTTCCTATCACTCAAGCCTATAGCCTGTGTAAATATTGGTATTGGTATTGTAAACACCAAAGTCCTGTCCCAGTATCTGCATGGTCTAATGTAAAGCCTGCTGCACCCACGTTGGGATTAACTTTGCTAATTGGTATGAAGTCTTTACGAGGAATCTGGAAGACATTCTCCCAGGCCGTCTGTATTTTTATTTCATTTTTCACCAAAAGTCTGTTTGCAGCCAGTCAGAGCCAGGCTTGAATATCTTATAAATGTAACACAGCATTATGTAAGGAGCACTTAGTGCTCTAAGTCTTTAGGATGTGTTTCAATTTCCTAATACAACTAAATATACTGTTTCACTACCAGATTTCCCATGCACCAAATTGGGCGCAGCCTTGTGCAAAGAGTCCTGCAGCTTGTAAACAAAGCCTTCAGACCTGGTCTGTAGGTGGTGCAAATCACAACCACTTTACTGCTGTCATTTTCCATCAGCAACTGCTGAGCTTTCCACGTTGAAACCTTCAGAACATTTTCTTAACAGGGTGGGAGGAGCCGTGGAAGAAGAGCTGCACATAACAAACAAGCTGCAATACATCTGCGGTGTGTGCGAGCATATTGTTTTATTTATTTTGGGTGTCCTCGATTTTCCTTCTCCCTGACTTGACAGCATCTATGCGTGACAGCTGAGTGACTATGCTGGAAATACAGGTTGTAATGTTCTCATGGTAATGCACCACAGCTTGATTTAAATGTAAATCAAATATGAGCCGTTTGTGCCCTTACTAGGTATTAAGAACTGCACCTCTTTAGGGTCTGGTTTGGGAGACAGAGCGGCGTACCCCTGGCTTTACATTTCGCAAAGCCAAGCCTCTTCTAGTGGGCAAGAAGGTCACGGTTTTCCTGTGTGTTGTCACTGCCCGATGGCCAACACCTGTACAAAACACATGTGCCCGGTTAAGGCGCGGAGGCGCTCCTGGGTACTGAAGCCATTAACATAGCAAAGCAAAGACGCTCTGCATTTGGTATTCATAATCCAGAAGGAACGAGCTGTGCCGTGACCCACCAGCGCTTTAACTCATCCCTTCCCTGCGAGGCTGCAGCTTCAGCCAGCTTACGCACGCTCGCCCAGCTGCACCCACATGTCGGCCTTTTGTTTGAGCAGCCCTCCTTCCCTGTCTTCCCCACGCTTAAGCATCATCCAAGTTACCACTAGTAACTGAATATATTTACTGAACGCAGCTGAGGTCTCCAAGAACACAAGAGACCAAACACACATTTTACATTTTTGTGTTTGACAGTAACATTTATGGACTTGAGGCATGTTTTCCACTTCTGTTTTTTAAACACCATCAGTTCGGTCTGGTTTTAATGCTTTCCAGAAGGATCTACCAGATCTCTGACAGAGGACACATTGTCACCTATGTGTCACTTGATTAACTCAGCCCCTTTAAAGCCCCTGTATCATCAAAATTAATGTAGCACAAACGTTTGAGAACTGTTGGAAAAAAAAAAAAAAAAGACTATTAAAGCTGCATGACTCTCGGCTTTTTGATTAAGAAAAAGCAGTTTTACACTTCTGAGGCCTCCCATGCCGTATTCTTAAGAGAGATGAAAAAGGCAGGAAATAGTCTACCTGACACTCCTCATTTGCAGAGAAAAAGAAACACTTCAGTGTTCCCTTATATATCATAAACTAGCTAAAAAGAAATGACTAAGTTTTCTGCTTTCTCACCAAATTTAATCTACTGATAAGCCTGGAAAACTCAATGCTTTCACCTGGGACATTAAGAATCCAAGCAAAAGAATAAGTAAACATCTCTAAACAAGAGAAGGGCATTGTTCATACCAAACCATCCCAGTATATTTTCTGTAGTGCTGTATATGAGCTTAAACTGGGGGCCCAGCAGTAACTCCAACTTAGACAAATCACATATATATTTCTACAATACAGTACTCACTACAGTAACTGCCAAGGAGCTAACAGAAATTTCCTCCAAATACCTTTATTCGTCTAACTTACACTGTCATAAATGCACTGTCATGGGATTTGTGGTAAGTGCTGGCTTTTCTTTTTCACTAAGAAGAATGACTTAATTGAGATATATACAAATGTTTTTTGTGGCAAATGGGTAACATGCCTTTGCAGCTCAAATACTTGGTTCTTTACCTGTAAATAGATAAGAATCAAACATGAAGTTTACAGCCCAGGAAAGTCACTGGAGCACTTTGCCCCTATAAAGACACATGCATACAAGTCCTATTTTAGCCTTGCACGCCTAAGGCTATACAAATCTAAGGTGCCATGTAAACACCAGTCCATTCCTGGGCCACTGATGGGTTTTATGACCTTTGCTTTTCATCTCACATCTCCCACTTCTCTAACTCACATCAAAAGCAGCGTTTCCATGTCTGAGCTACAGAAGAAGAGCAGTGATGTGTTCACAAACCAGCGAGGCTGGCGCTGCCAGGGCTGACTCCGGCACCGACCGCGTCATTCTGCAGAGGGCACTTGTTACTCCTCCGGTCAGTCACCAGACCACGGTGCACACAGTTTCACAGCTGTCACGCTGAATATTTCAAATGGCTGTTTTTTTGCCAAGTCAGAACACATTCACAAACTGAGAGATCATCTCAGGACAAAGCCTGTCCAGGGAAAAGCCTGTTTCTATTTTGGCACAGCAGCTTGGAGCAAGAGGGTACAGATCCCAAGGCTGTCACAGCTGGATTCTGTGTGTGGAGGAGGTTTAAAACACAGATTTAGATAGTCCTGGAATTTCCTAAAGCAAATGACACTGTCAAAGCTCACAGGTGATACTTCAGGGAGATCAGAGAAAAAGCAGGCCTAACAAAGTGCTGTGAAGCATCCTCCCTAAGAAGCTCTCTCATTAGCATCAATCTGTATGAATTACAGAGTTAATCCTCCACACTCATGAGTAATCCTATGTATTTGTATAGCACTTCAGATAAGACACTACTCCACTGGACGCTATACAAACATGGAACAAGAGGCTGCAGGACCTCAGTGTTTTCTTGCATGCCACATGGAGTTCTTGGTGGCTCACTACTCAATCGCTAGAGATGGCAGGCAAGTGGAGCACCACAGCACGACAAGAGGGACTGTCCACTTGGGTAAAGGAAATAAATGACTGTGGTGGTTTTAACCTGCTGGGCAGCTGAACTCCACAACAAACACTGTCTCGCTCCCCCTGCTCAAAGAAAAGAGGGAGAAAATATGATGAAAAGGGCTCAAGGGTTGAGATAAGGACAGGGAGATCACTCACCAATTATTGTCACAGGCAAAACAGACTCAGCATAGGGAGATTAATACCATTTATTGCCTATCACTAGCAGACTAAAACAGAGAGAAACTAAAAGCAAAACAAAAACACCTTCCCCCTCCGTTCACCACCTTCCACCTCCTCTCCCCGAGCAGTGCAGGAGAATGGGCAATGGGGGCTGCGGTCAGTCCCTGACGCTTCGTCTCCGCCGCTCCCTCACGGTCACTCCCTGCCCCTGCTCCACGTGGGTCCCTCCCACGGGATGCCGTCCTTCCCGAACTGAGCCTGCGGGGGCTGCCCACAGGCAGCAGCTCTTCAAGCACTGCTCCCACACGGCTCCGTACCACGGGGTCCATCCATCCCCCAGGAGCAAACTGCTCCAGCACGGGTCCCCCACGGGCGGGCGGCAGCTCCCCCCAGACCCCCTGCTCCTGCGGGGGCTCCTCTCCACGGGCTGCAGCTCCGGCCCGGGGCCTGCTCCTGCGGGGGCTCTCCGTGGGCCGCAGCCTCCTCCAGGCCACATCCACCTGCTCCCCGTGGGCTCCTCCACGGGGGGGCTGCAGCGTGGAGATCTGCTCCGTGTGGGACCCATGGGCTGCAGGGGGACAGCCTGCTCCACCAGGGGCCTCTCCCTGCACAGGCCGCAGGGGAACTGCTGCTGCCTGCCTGGAGCACCTCCTGCCCTCCTGCTGCACTCACCTTGGGGGCTGCAGGGCTGCCTCCCTCACATGTTCTCACTTCTCTCTCCCAGCTGCTGTTTCATGGCTTCTTTTCCCTTCCTTAACTCTGCTCTCCCAGAGGCCCACCCAGCGTCGCTCCCTGGCTCGGCTCTGGCCAGCAGCAGGTCCCTTTTGGAGCCAGCTGGAGCTGGCTCTGGTCTGACATGGGGCAGCTGCTGGGCTTTGCTCACAGAGGCCACCCCTGCAGCCCCCCCACTGCCAAAACCTTGCCACATAAACTCAATACAGTGATGGAAAAGAGGTATATCCCACAAGTGACAAGGTAGGACAAGGGATAAAAAGACGTTCTGGAAGAATTTAAGACAGCAGCCCTGTGGGTGTTAAAACTGGGAACAAGGTGAGAGAGAGATGGTGAAACACAAGAAGTTTGGAGGCTGGGACTCATGCAGTCCTGTGACTTACACCCCTGTGCACTCTGAGGCCTCAGGTTTCCCCTGACCTTGCTTCATTCCACCAAAATACACAGGAACATGAGTAGCTGCAGTACACGTGACACATGCCTCCACATGAAAACATGAACGCTGGAACTGAAGAAAGTTTTGAAAGCATTTGAATGTGCAAAAGCCTTATCCAAGGCAAACTGAATTATCCCAAGTTAAATGACTCAAAATGGCTTAAATAACCCTCATGTTGGGAAGCAAACCAAGAAATGTCTGAAGTGGGAAGTGATACATAAGGATGTATAAAGCAAAAATGTGGTATGTTGCTCATGAGAAGGGGGTACTCTGCACAGAAATCCCAGGAGGGACTCAGATCCATCACTCCATTCTCACAGTATTTCTGTCCCCAGCTCTTGTCAGCACTAATCCAGGACATTTTCTCTACCCACAAAGCTGACCGAGCACATCCTCCCGCTAGCCCATGAGTGTCAGCAGCCAGCTTGTACCAGCGCCAATGGACACAGCTGCCATCCCTACTACCTCCCCCACAAGTTAGTGTCTCCAGCATTCCCTGCCTCACCCACCACAACTCACATCCTCACAGATCAGGATGCGCCACTGGGATCTGTCATGTTCTTCCCACATCCTAAAAGCAGGCAGAGCCAAAGCTTTGATCTTATTCCCATTTTGCTGTTGATGTCAAGGAACAAAGCCTATGCCGCAGCTTGCTGCAGGAAGGTTGAGCTGCCTTTTTTTTCAAGGCATAAATTTCCCCCACCGTAGCAGACCCAGAAAAAGCCTGGGTCTTACAGAAAAGCCTGCTTCTCACAGTAGCAAATAACAATGGTACTACCATACACCTGCTGCCTTCAATTCAAGGCTTAAAGAAGTCCCGTCCTTTAACTCAGCCCCATAAGCCCCATAAGCAACAGAGGAAAAACTGTTCTCAACTGCCCTATGGGAACACCTAATCATAAAAGTTGCTTCAAGAAGTGCACTTCAATCAGTGAACTGATTTTTTTCACAGTTAACATCAGTAGGAAAATTTCCCTTCAAGAAAACAGCAAAGGTATGTCTGGAGCTAGGATGCTTTGGAAACGCTGCCTCCATGCATCTCCTCCATGCTTGGAAAACTGCTTTGCTAGAGCATTAACCAAGATGTTATAACTCTAGAAAAGGCCTCAGCAAAATCAGCTCTGTATAGTACACAAAACCACAAAAGAAACGTCCAAAGTAGAAAAGTCCACTTCAGTTTTCAAAAATCCAATAGAAATTCTAACTATATTTCTGAGAGCAGGTCAGGGCTATAAATTCGATATCCTCTACAATCCGTACACTGAACACGGGGGCTGCTGAGGCTGTACTTTCCTAAATTGGTGCTAACTTTGTAAAATGAACATACAAAATAATACAGTGAACAAGGTAAAACTGCTGGCAGCACAGCTGCACCTGCTGCCTGCTGGAGTACAGTAGCTCACCCCCACGTTTCTGTTGTCAGAGAACGCCCACTCATGAGCTCTGAAGTTAGAGCATCCGAGTCTGAATCGATGTCACCTCCATACTGAAATTTCTGGTTATGATATGACAAAGAAAATGGGGTGGCACATTGATATGAAACGATGATAGAGCAGGTCAGGAATTCTTCAACAAAACTGTTTTGTGGCTGAAAGAATATGCTGATTCTTAAAAAAAAAATAAGTGTAACATGATGCCATTGCATGAAGTGGTTCAGAAATGTCAAAATGTCAACCTCGGGCATTTAAAAATAGTGTATTTTGAGAATAGTTTATTTTGAAAATAGTGTATTTTGAGAATTGGATTTAGAAAGAAAGACACGTTAATGGGATTTCTAATACAGTGAACAAAAAATAGCCTGAAGTTAACAAACAACCCAAACTTAATATTAAATGAAAGATGCTGCCATCTAAATCCTATGTTTTGAATTGGTATAGAGGAAAAAAAACAAAGTTGAAAGCTTCCATGTAAAAGGAAAAATGTATCCCATCCAGGTCTAATTTTAAAAACACAGCATGCTCTGGTAAAGAAAATTAAACATAGCATACAAATATAAACTAGCTTCTTCCTTATTTTGGAGGTTATTTAGTCATTGCATTCTGGTATTTTTATACTACTGAAAAAAGCGCGAAAAAAAGCATCTCTCAACATACAACTGCATCTTCTCCTGAATTGCTAAGAATTCAGATGCTGAATAGCTCATAAAGCTATTTTTGAGGACTACGTGCAAATTTTTACAGCCATATCCATTACGGTTCCACCAGATAACTGCTCTGAGTTAAAAGAGCTCAACAACCTGGAGGAGCTATGTTTAAATAACCTACAGTAATAATTCTGTAGGGAAAAAAAGCCTGGAACAGCAATCTTCCTGTAGCTCAGACAGAACCTATTACTTATGAGATCCTACCTTAGCCTTGCTAACTCCTCATCTGGAGGCACGGATTTGCCCGCGGCAAGTGCACTGCAGCTACACCAAGAGAAACAATAGGAAGTTTCTGGCTTTAGAGAAAGCAGGTGGATGTACAAAAATATCCAAACCAAGTGGAGGTTGCAAATGGTGGCTGAAGAGCTTGGGGAAAAAATAAGGCTTCCCTGGTTCAGAAGGATGAGGGCAGATCTTTGGGACTCTAAGGAAGGCACAGGCTTCTGGGCTTAGTAGGAAGAACAAAGGAAAACAAAACAGATTTAAGACAGTGTAATGGCACAAAATGGCAATAAATGGTTACTGATCCCCAAGTTCACGGCTGGCGATATAACATCCCACATAAACACTGGTGGAGGTTAAACCTAGCACAGAATTAATCCCTCAACACAGAGCATCTGGTGATTGCAGAAGGAAAATCACTCAAAAGCCAGGGAAGCTAGAAGACTATGTACCACACAAAAATGTGGATCTCTAATTGAATCATCCACCTGGAAACTCATCCCTTATCCCTGAGCACAATATATCTATGTAATTCTTACTAAGTCTTTATCTAACCTGCTCTTAAAGGTTTCCACTGATGTGTTTCATCTCCGATCCAATGCCAGCAGCTGAAGGAACTGAACCTAAGGTAGGGGTGAACATGTATATGGTGTCCAAGTCTGTCCACGTGGGCTTGAATTGAGAACAATCAGATTTCTAAACAGCTGCACCTTTAACATCAAAAGCTGAATTGGTCAAAACAGTATGATGCCTTTCTAATATGGGAGTGAGATTCTGGTAATTGGAACTAAAAAACATGAAGTTACTCAGCCTCTAGTGCATCCTAGGGAGAGAGTCCTGGCTCCACCGAGTTAGCAAAAGCCCCCAGAGAAGTGATGGATGGTGTGGTAGATGGTTTTGAAGCACCCTTAATCAAGCAGACATCAACAAGGATACTGCTGTCCTGATGCTTCCATCTTAAGACTGTCACAATGCTATAGCACAGCTTATGCCAGAAAGTTCATCAGTGCTGCAGGGTACAGCTCTTTATGTGCTACTAGTCGTGGGACTGCTGTCTTGTACTGCAGCATACAGTGTGAACCTGCCTCCATTTCACGAGTGCTTTTGGCAAAGCATATCACAAAATCATGATTAACTCCTTGCAAAATACCCCAGAGCTTCAAAGCAAGGGACCTATCTTCTCAAGCAAGGACATACCACTGAAGACCAGACCAGCAGTAGCAGAAAACACCTCCTAAAACCTTGATGATCACACAAAGCTCATCTTGCGTGGGGAACTTTTGATTCCCAGGGAGCTACTGCTACAGGACTGACTACATTTCAAAGGACAGCGCGATGGCTGCAGCCTGTTGGCTCCCATGCTAAGACAGAGGGCCTCACGCTGCTCCCAGTTCCCCAGGTTATCATGGAAGGAAGCTGATGTTTGCGCAACAAGAGCAACGCGGGGTCATTCACAGAGGAGAGAATGCACTGACACTTTGGGCTTCTGGGTTCTATTTCTAACTCAACCACTGGCCTCTTGCTTGGCTGCTTTGTGTCTGTTCCCTGGCAACCTTGGCTTTTTTTTAAAGCATGCTGAGACTTGTGAGAAGCACTGCAGAAGCTCCAGTGGTTGGGATGGGGCCATCATCTAAATTATCTCTATAAAATAGGCATGTACTTGAGTCCCCTTGGGAATTGCTCCATTTTGTCCCTAAAGGATGTTGCAATTCCACAGAAGTCTAATTATCAGACTTCTCAGCAGTTTAAGGAGCAGGGAGGAGAGGATGTATCCTTCTTTGGAATGGCTGATAGGAAAGTCAAACAAGCTTTCAAGTACGTGATCCCCAATATAGTAGACCCACACAACTGAAAATAGACGAACACGCAGAGTCAATTCACACAGAGAATCCACAGCTTACCTTCTCCAAACACAGATGAATAGAAGAGAGCTGGGAAAGCTCAACGATGAGGTACTCTCTTTCCACGAGCTAGTCCTCAGCTTGGAAGTGATTCTACACTTGTTCTGAGAACATTTCCCATAACTTGAATCTTATCTCTGACTAGGCTCAGCACAAACATGGTAAACAACTTTGGTTGCAACTCCTGGTCCGCTTAGTTTCTGGCCATTCCTTCTTTGTAAATAGCCCTTTCTAATCGCCTGTTTCCCTTGCTTCAAAGAAACGCTTTCAAATCACATGAACATCTGAGATCTGAAGCACCCTGAGAAGCAATATTTGCTTTTGCTTAGAGTGCAAGAAGAATTTACAAGAAGGAGACAAAAAACAAAGCAAGCAATGGGAATTGAATTGGAAATAAGAAGTAATTATTTAAGAAATGCTATCTGAAATCTCATTTACTTGTCTTGTTACACTATCTCAAGGAATATGCTAAAAAGTCCCATGCTCTTACTAGGCAGACTTTTTTCAAGCTGAATCCACCCGTAGATTGCTTTCAAGTAGAAACTAGAAGTCCCAGCTGAGATGACAGATGAGATAGGATGGGGTGCCACAGTCCACGCTTGAGAAAGTTCACATCTTACGCTGTGAGGATGAACAGCACAGGAACAGTTGCAGCACGATGATGCAACTGACCCAAGGTACGCCTCAGAAGAGATGTCAGCTGTTTCATGTCTTTGCCTAACCCTGATTCTCACTGCTTCCTCCTCAAGCTTATTGCTACGTCTTCCCCACCGAGACATCTACTGAAGGAGATGAGATCAACTCCCTGGCTACTGAAAAAAACACTAGTACTCGCAAACAAACAGTTTCTGTGCTGAGTATCTTTAAGTACATAATGCCAAAAGATTTCTATCAATTTACTCCAGAATGTACCTAAGCCTTCCCTGCAAAGTCTACATTCCTCGTCTATCAGAGCTTCTCCCTTGAAGAAATGATAAACACCTCCCCTGGAAAATTTAGTTTGTACAAAACAGCGAGAACAAAGCTTCCACCGTATCAAATACGTTGACACTGCCACTGTACTGAAACCTGTACAGATCATTAACCAGATTCAGCACAGTGTAATCTGTGCTCTGAACATATTGCTTGAACATTTATTTGAACAATGTAACTCACTTCGCAGCAATATTTTTCCGCTAACAAACCCGGATGATACACATGGTAAATCTCCCCTGAAATGGCAGGATTAACAGTGGATCTGTTCTTGACAAAATGCAGTTGAGAGCAGGATTTTAATTGCTTACAAACAGTCTTTGCAGAGATACAGCATGCCTTATGACTAAATATGCAATAGAATTTCCTTCCAAGCTTATCCTGAACAGATAGCCAAGGCTGTCAGTGCTGTGGATCTTTTAAGTCTTCCCAGTCTTCCCTAGATAGTGGCAAGAAAGAACTAAGTTTATCAGTAGAGAACCAGGTTCTGGCAGATGAACAAGTGGATGAAGACTCTGCCACCACTCAGGCTTTTCCTAGCCTTGGCTCTGGTCCAGGTCTGCTTTGTTAATCATCATCAAGTTACTCCAGCTTACTGAGTAATATTCCTGTGAACTGGGGATAGTTACACTAATGACTTTCTGGAGACTACTTACATGAGCACTGCATATGAGCAGTGCTACATATGAGGCAAATAATTCAACAAAAGCAAGCAAACAACTAGGAGGCTGGCACAACCACAAAAAGAATCCAAGCTGGTATGTTTCCTGACAAAAATGTTGAGCTTCGTGCAATGTTTTTGTCATCTCTACAGCCTTAGCAATCTTTCCCTCAACAAGAATCATAGAATCATCATAGGATCATTAAGGTTGGAAGAGACCTTCAGGATCATCTGGTCCAACCATCACTTAACTGCCAACGTCACCCACTAAACCATGTCCCTAAGCACCACGTCCAACCTTTCCTTGAACACCCCCAGGGACGGTGACTCCACCACCTCCCCGGGCAACCCATCCCAACGCCTGACTGCTCCTTCTGAGAAGAAATGTCTCTTCATTTCCAACCTGAATCTCCCCTGGTACAACTTGAGGCCATTTCCTCAAATCCTATCATTAGCTATCTGTGAGAAGAGGCCAATCCCCAGCTCCCCACACCTTCCTTTCAGGTACCTGCAGAGAGCGATAAGGTCACCCCTGAGCCTCCTCTTCTCCAGGCTAAACAACCCCAGCTCCCTCAGCCGCTCCTCACAGGACTTGTGCTCCAGGCCCTTCAGCAGCTTCATGGCCCTTCCCTGGACAGGCTCCAGGGCCTCTATGTCCTTCTTGTAGTGAGGGGCCCAAAACTGAACACAGTGCTCAGGGTGCGGCCTCACCAGAGCAGAGTACAGGGGGACAATCACCTCCCTGCTCCTGCTGGCTACATTACTCCTGACACAAGCCAGGATGCCGTTGGCCTTCTTGACCACCTGGGCACTCTGCCGAGTCACGTTCAGGCAAGCATCAACCAGCACCCCCAGATCCTTCTGCACAGCTTTCAAGCCACTCTTCCCCCAAGCCTGTAGCACTGCATGGGGTTGTTGTGGCCAAAGCGCAGGACCCGGCACTTAGCCATGTTGAACCTCATCCCATTGGCCTCTGCCCATCGATCCAAACAGTCCAGGTCCCTCTGCAGGGCCTTCCTACCCTCCGGCAGATCAACACTTCCCCCCAACTTGGTGCCATCTGCAAACTTACTGAGGTTGCACTCAATTCCCTCATCCAAGTCATCAAGAAAGACATTGAAGAGGATGGGCCCCAACACCAACCCCTGGGGAACACCACTGGTGACCGGTCACCAGCCAGATTTCACTCCAGTTATGATTGTCCAGTTATGACTGTCCGGTGAGGTTGACTTGTGTGATTCTACAACAGATTCAGTGAAGCAGATGAGCTCACAACAGCATAGAGTGAAACTATAGATTTCTCACTTGCTCCCCCTCCCAGAGAATAAGCTAATACTCAAGATTTGTAGTTTAATAGACCGCAGTAACTAGCCACAGGTTATTTTCATGAACACACTGATCAGTATGAGCAACAGTGAACACTGCACTTGATGGGAGGATTCACAAACTCAGCAGGCTACAGACACACAATTTTAATGATATACAGCGCAACTCGATTGCCATGATGAGAGCCTCAGCTGCGTACTGCTTGCTCAAGCCTTTCCTGCCCTCAGCCATTGCCTAGATCTCATGCTAGCACCTAACAAAACCAAAACCCACTACATGAAAATCCACATCACATTACTCTAACTCCCTCCCATCCCCAGCCAAATAGATGGTTTCAAGACCATGGCTTATATGCACTGGTCATAGTAATCGCACTGGCAGAAACAACACTCAAATGAGTAATTGTCTCCATTTCCTAGCTCTTCTCTTTATCTCACGATTTCTCCACCCACCCTCATTTCCATTTCTTAGGCAAAAGCTTCAAAAGTGCACTGCCCAGTACATCAAGACCTAATAAAGCACGACTTCCCTCTGTGAGAAGATGCTCTGAGTTGCTTTTACTCATGTCCTCACACTATATGCCATTTTGTCCATGGCCTAGTTTCAACCTCACACCACTAGAGGGAAATTGTTCCAGCAAACAGAGTTTCATAGTATTTTTCCTCTCAAGTATTTCTGCCAAAATGCAGCAGAAGACTTCCTCTTTCAGTTTTCGCTTAGTTAGCAGAGTTCTCCCTCATTTATGCTAACCATTACCACAAAAACCTGTATGCTCCTGGTACCAGTGTTGCCTACAGGTCTGCCCTAGAGCTGCTTCCTTGTTCCTGTATCTTCAGCTGCCCTATGACTTCTGCCACACCTGTGCTACCTGCAGTGGCTTTCACCAGGAACAAGCCTCATTCTCAAGCAACAAACACAAATCCTTGTGCTTGAGGTTCAACAGCTGGGTCCCACAGGCCACTTCCACACTGCACAATGTTTCACCAGGTTACCTCCCAGCTGTTGTTCAGTCTATGACTTTAAGCTACCTGATTAAGAGCTGCCAGGTTAGAGCTTTTGGAAGATATTTAAGTGCATGCTGCACATCCAGGGACATAGCATGACAACATAAAGCCCTACAGGATGAGGTTGGTAATTAGTGCAAGTCTAAAGCAGGTAAATTTATAGTGTGGTCCACACTCAGTGTGCTCAAAACAGAGTGAACCTCCAGAAAGTTATCCTGGTAAGTGTAGCTATTTCCTCCTCTCCGTGGCACTTGAAAGCACACACACACTACTTACTGACTAGTAAGGGAACCAACTGAACTAGGGAAGACTTGCAGATGTGGATTTATATGGATCCAAGACTGCGAGTCCACACTGCATCTCCACCAGATGAGGGACCAGTCAACCTACACAATGCATCTATCTGCAGGATGCTTGTATAGAGCAGAAGTCTCAGGCATTACTTTCTCTCTCCTCTCCCCTCTTACTCACCAAGAATTCACTTGTTTGAAGTGAGTTCAGAAGAGAACTTTAAATCCCACTTCTTTTACAAGAAGTACGGGGCACTTTTGCACACCTCCATACAAAAGACTTGAAACATCTAAATTTGTTGCCCATGGATAGTCCAGCACTCAAGCTCATTCCAGACTAGCCACAGCTCATAATTCATTTTCTAAAACCCCTTCAAACCTACAACTACTGGTATAGATTTGCCAGCTTTTGAGGGCAGACTGACTTTCGTGACAGAGGAGGGAAGAACAGAAAAGCTACCACCCTCCAACTGTACATACAGTGTGTCCCACAGGTTTCCCCCAGAAATGCATACTTATTTTCAACAAGGCTACCTAGCAACCACCAACAGGCAGAAAGATGCATGCCCTCTACATGGCCTTTCAATGTCTACATTAAACTGAGGCACAACTGTGAGATTAGACCTGTAATATTAAGAGTGGCTGAAGGAATCAGGAGCCTGAAACTGACTGAACTCATGCTCAATTAGCCTTTTTTTCCCCCTTTGGGGTATAAGCCTATCTTCTCATCTGTCGTCTACCTGCTGTGTTAGCTTCTCTAGAAGACTTGTGCAAGTGTCCTACATGGTGGGTGGAAGCTGATCTCTGCTTGCTACAGCTGTAACCTAGGTTTAGCTGCCATTTTCTAAGCACACACTGATGTGTACCACACTATGTTCACCTGCTTCCAGAGTTGCCTGCAAATGAGATTACTCAGGCTACAGATCTCAAACCAGAAGAGTGACGCTTCACAAATGAGTAGACTGTGCAGTTCAACTTTTTTATTTTAATAAAATCAAGAATATGCACAGCACATGCAGTGCTAGCATCTAAACTAATACAATAAGCAATTCTAAACCTACAGTGACTTGAAATTCAATTTTCACATTCAGCAAGTTTAAATCCATTCTTGCATATTGTTTTGAATCCTTGTATCTGAACTGAAAATATTGCTGGCTGATAAAACTTGCTAAAATGCACAAGTCACTGATTATGCCAATACAACAAAGATAACCACATGTTTGAGGATTGCAATGTGCCAGACATTCACTGAAAAAAAAACACACAACTAAACAAAACTCACGCAACAAACATCTGAGAATCTGGACACTTCACATCAGTGTTTAGAAGTGTTTCATTAATATCTTAAGACAAGTGTATCAAAACCTTGGCATGTTTAATTTTAAGTTGCCAATTTTTGTTTTACTATCAGAAAGTTATGGCTACACTGCCAATGCCGGGTCTGCTTAATTTGACTTAAGAGTTTAATATGACTTAAACATTAAAAGCTCACACTACCCCGAAATATATAATTTCACGCATACGGTGACATTCAACATTCAAGTGCCAGTGTTTTTGTACTGTCTTTTGGTCAAGTTTCTTTAAACTTTCAAAGAATCACTTTTAGGCTTACAAAAATAAATATTTGTCAAAAATGTTCAATAAATATTACACAAAACTAGCAGCAAAAAGTATCTAGAAATCTGTCGTGTGCAAATAGTTTTCTTCCCAGCTATCATTCCCATGGTCCCAAATAAGTTTTAGAATCTATTTCCTTCTCCTTAAACAAGCTGCGTTCAATCTCCAAGAGACAAAATAAGATTGGAAGTTAAGGACACGCACACAAGACATATATAAAATTCTCTGAATGTGCAATAAAAGAAGTATTTTGTAAAAAGTTATGGGCAAAATGTACAAGGGCCTAAACCTAGACTTGAAATAGCACCATAACAAATGACCTCAATACTGTCAAGTGCACCTACTTAATAAAAGTTTTAGAACAAGGCACAATACACTTGAAAAAATCTATTGCACTTTAGGAGATTTTTGCCATTTTCCTATGCCACTGTAGATTAGAGTTGTTAACTGCTCTGGCCACAAAGTCAGCACAGAAATTCCAAGTGGCAGAGGCATTTTTCTGGTGGACAATACTTATCTTTGGCCAGATTTAGCATAAACAGACTATAAATACAATGGAAACCTATGCAACTAAAACTGACTAAAACTGCACTTTAATAGCAGAATTGAAACCTTGTGCAGTTTATGTACATTTCCAACCTCTGTGATCTCAGGTTTGTTTGTTACTCTTCTGGAGCCATTTTACAAAGTCTACAGTAAGCCAGTTTAACATCTCCACGCAGCTTGAACAGAGTAATGTGAATCTGCATTAAAATAAAGCCTGCTGCATAATTCTTCCTGTTCATACCCTCTTGACCAAAAAACATCAACACTAGCATGCGTTATTAGACCAAAAATTCAGTCAGGCCCTTAAGGAGGACCAATCACTGCCATGGTCAGCCATTCTACCATTTCAATTTCATATGGCAGGCATTTTAAAAAGTCTAAATAGATGAATTCTCCTAAAAACTATTTCAAGTTATCAGACCTTTAAACGTTCCCTGTAATATTCTGCCCACATTTGGCTAGCTCACATTAATGATCTGCCTAAATATTGAAAAAGGAATTGCTGTATTTACTTGCATTAACTTCAAAAACAGTGCTTTTAATGTATGCATGTATCCATACATCATCTCATCATGACTGGAATGGCTTTATTAAAGGCTATCAGGTTCTAAGTACCTATCCAGGATAGAGTGAGCAAATCAGAACTTTAACTTAGTACAGTTTTGCCACATTAGAAACTAATTGCATTGATATGCTTCAAGATGTTTTATTTTTCAAATCTGCAGATACCAAAAGCCCTAATGCAGGCTACCGCATAAGTTTTTCTTTGTAATATTATGGATGAATCAGTGATTCCTGTTTAAGTTGTATCACACCTGTGTGCCAAGGTTTGATTTTAGCCCAAGTTCAGTAATTTTTATTTTGTCAAAACAATTGATATCTTGAGCATTACTGAGCCAACAGGACATCAAAATAAAAGTTGTCTAAAGTTAAAGGCACAGTACATTAACAAACAAATGATCCTCAGTCACAAAATTATAAATGCAGTTTCTGGGTGGGGATGGGTGGGAGGGGAGTTAATCCTGACTACAGCAATAGAGTCTTCAAAACCACCTTCAAGATAGGGCTACTTGTTCCTTTGTTTCCATCTTGTGACCTTGAGCTCCCTTAAAAAAAATTTCAGTGGAGAATCACAGCTGGTAATGTACTGCGAGTTCTTGAAGCTACACAAGGTATAGTCTGGCTAAGTTACATGTGGTTTCCATATTAGCTTGTTTGGTAGGTTATCTGCTGCAAGCAGATTCAGTTGCCCCACCAGTCAACCCCCTGGGAGTTATAGTTGCCTCCATATCCATCACTGTTGTAGAAGCCTCCATAACCACCACCTATGAAAGGCAAGAGAAAGTGATGCTTAATTAACCTGCTGAAGACAACTTGAGCCTTCACAAAAGAAAAAGCCCGGGGCACAAATTAGACATCTATGACCTACAGAAGAAAGCCCACCCAAAAGCACTGTCAAATGCAAACCAAACCACAGGAAAAAGAGGTCCTATCAAACTAATCAAATACAGGTAAGTTGTGCTAACAGACCCAATAGATACTGAAGCTTTGCATAGCAAGCACCAAGTGACCTAGTATTTACTGCAATTTTTGCTTTATTACACCTCCAGAAGTTTTACTATCAAGCATTTTACATTACACCTCCAGAAGTTTTACTATCAAGCATTTTACATCTGTTTTTATGACTACCCTGTTCTTTTTCTTACCTCCAAATCCTCTGCTGCCACTTCCTCCACTGCGGCTGCTGGTTGATCGGCTGCTGCTAAAGCTACTGCTACCAGAACCACTACTTGTTCGATAGTCTCTGGCACCAAATCCTCCGCTGAATCTACTGCTGTATAGAGGAAAAGAAAAAGACACTTGAGTAAAAGTTTGTCATGTTTTAAGCACTGCAGACATTGAGATCAAAGTACAAACATTTCTCCAATTCACATTAAAGCTGGCCAACCACTGCTGAGTTCAGTGCGCTTCTTAGCGAGCATCCCAACACTATCTGGGAAACGGCATTCTGTATAGCTAAGGGAAATTTACTGTTCAAACAAGGTCACGTTGAACTTGACATGTTACACAACAAGAGTTACTTTCTCAGGTCCTCATGAGGTTTGATGCAACCTCATCTGTTCCACAGAATTCCTGAGCCTATAATTAGGTCATCTATAATTAGTTCAAGGGATGCACTTATGACCACCTTCTAATAATGTAGAAGAGAAAAACCATCCTAAAAGCATGCTTCTGAAGAAAATACAGCAAAAAATCCATGAGGTCAAATCACACTAGCTAAATTAAGACAGATATTAAACTGTCACCTTCTGATGATGCACCTGACTTCTATTTATACAGCACTGGCTTGTCTTTCCTCAGACATTAACTGTATTTTTACACTGAAAACAACTCACAGGACTGCCTCTCACAACAGGGGAAGAATATATTTAGCCAGATCAGTTCTGATCATTACCTCTTAGATCGCCCGCGGCTGCCACCCCCTTTGTGATGCTGTTCATAAGCCATGTTTTCCAGCCAAGATGGTACTTCCTGCTTAGCCTCAACGAGAAGATCAAGTAAGTCCTTGGTGATGTTTATATTTCTCTCATTGAAGAATGAGGTGGCAAGACCTAGAAGTAAATATTCAGTTTTAACCCCACACAAAGCAGATACACTATAGCACTTAATCCCATTCCATATCCCACTTGTGGCTGTGGCAAGTACAGTATGCTCACCATAGTCAAGCTTGAGAACACGAGAATTATCTGAAGAGAAAGCTGTTTACTACCATTACTCCACCCTAAACGCTCGCACAAGCCCTTGCTACCTACTGATGGACACAGAAGATACCAAGCTTACATGTGGCATCAGAACTTCACTGAACAGCGGAGTCCCTAGCTGAAAGAACCGGTTACTTTCCACACTGTATGGACAATGGTTGAAGTCCATCCACATAACGTAGAAGCGTTGCTTGATTTAACAGACACAAGTGACACCAAGATACTACTTACTGATGTCACCACTTCACAAACATTAGATTTCAGTAGCACTTCAATAGCTAAACACCTCCAGACTTCCTATGAAGGAAAGCTGTACCCAGTACTGTACAGTTTACTAGCTATATTGCCTGGTCACAGAAGGCACACAGGCTTTTCTCAAGCACTCTGTAGTTTCAGTGTGCCACTTGGCCAGTAGTACTGCACCTAGCAAGTTAGGTATGAAACCTTGTCTGTACTTACCAAGATTTCCTACACGGCCTGTACGACCAATACGATGTACGTATTCTTCAATGTCACTTGGCAAGTCAAAGTTTATGACATGCTTTACATTTGATATATCCAGTCCTCTTGCTGCTACCTAGTGGTTAAGAAGATCAAATCAAATGGATTAAAAATTCCAGAAGTGGCCTAACATGCCTACTGGCTCAAGCTTCAGAGTTTTCACTTACAGCTGTGGCAACAAGAATTGGGCTCTTGCCCGAACGGAACTGATGCAGTGCTTCCTCTCGGTCTCTTTGAGAGCGATCTCCATGTATACTTGTACAGGCATATCCTTCATGGTAGAGGAAGTCCTCAAGAGCATCTGCTCCCTTTTTAGTTTCCACGAACACCAGAGTCAAGGAATCCTTGCCTAACAATAAAACAACCACAAGTTAGCAAAAGAAAGGCAGTACAAATACTTAGCTTCACTACCTAGAAAAAGGCAATTTCAGTTGTCTGCTCTCATTTGTTCTTTGTTCTAAACCGGTAATATGAGATCTTCCAGAGAGTTTGCATCTACTTAAAAGCCACTCAGTCATCATACAATGAGCGCCTTGCACAAAACAAATGCAAAAAAAGGTAATCTTTTCCTTCCCCTACTCAATGGAAGTTCTCATTACCTGCACCGTCAGATTTGCCTCATCTTAATATTCCAGTATTTGCTTATTTGAAGCCAGTCTTTACCTGTGGCATTTAGCAGGTCAAGCAGAAATGATCGTTTGTCTGACTCTTCCACCCACACTACTTTCTGTGTGATATTCTCAGATGTAGAACCTACTCTGCCAACAGCCAGAAAGATATATTCATCAAGGAAGTCACGAGCAAGCATCTAAAGAAAGGGAAGGAAAAAAATATCAGTATTTTTTCCCCCCTTACAGAGGTGAAATTACAGTCTTAAGATATTTGAACTTGTGAAGTACCTGGATTTCCTTGGGGAAAGTCGCACTGAACATCATGGTATGACGCACCCCCTTCGGCGGCATAGTATCTTGTTCAACGATTCGACGAATTTGAGGTTCGAAACCCATATCAAGCATTCTGTCAGCTTCATCAAGCACTAGGTATCTAAAAAATAAGAGGGTTTTTAAGGTGATTTTTAAGCTGTAACCAAATACGGACATTGGACTACATGTCTCAACTAGGTATTTACAGTTTGAAAGCTAGATATTAAGTGTTATCTTCTCCAGATCTCACTCGGAGACTTTCCTGTCGGCAACTCATGAGGATATGGACACAATCTCTTCACTTACTTGCAGAAATCCAGTCCAATCTTTCCCCTCTCCATCATATCAACCAGTCGCCCTGGAGTTGCCACAAGCAAGTGACATCCACGTTCTAAGTCACGTATCTGCTGACCGATGTCTGCACCACCATACACAACACAGGGACGAACTCTGGAACGATATGCAAACTATAAAAAAAGGTAAGTTAGCTCTACAAAAACTACATTTTACACTATACTTTAATGATGAGCTCCTAGACATACCTTTCTGGCTTCCTCATAAATCTGTACAGCCAGTTCTCTAGTTGGGGCCAAGACCAGTGAGATTGGATATTGCTTACGGCGTCCATACCTTCCATTCTCCTGAAACAAATTGCAATTAGTACCCCAGCTACAAGTGGAATTACAACACTGCTTTTGTAATAGCTATCTAAGGTTACTGAGCTTCTCTTAACAGGGAATTATGCATGTCTGAGAGTCAACTGTTTTAGAGCACTGCCTCTCAAGACTCTGCCCTGCTGCAGGGCCCAAGATTAAGCTGTTGGTTAATATGTTAACAGCAACACAGCTGCAAAAGCTTGTCCTCTACAACCTGCAGTCATCCATAACTTATGTAAGAGAAATCCTAGCCACAGAACACCAAAAAGCCTACTTCTTCCTATCCTGAAGTCACTGCAACGTAGACATGTGATGCATGACCAAATAGTTTTCTGCAGCAAGGAAGCGTTCCTAAAGCTTAAGCAACAAAGCATCTTGATGCACATAATTACGTAGGCAAAAACGTTTACAACTCCTTAGGTAGGGAAAAAAAGCAACAGGTTGCTCCACAGCCCATACTTTGCTGAGAGAACACTGAAAGTGAGAAACTTGCTTTATGTAACCAAAATGATTATAGCCCAGCTGCTGTGTTCAATAGCAGACAACAGCGTATGACAAAAATATACTGGTCTTAGCTTCTCCAGGATTACTAAAATACTTGCCTTCATAGCTCTCAAAGCATCACCAGGTCCATCTGCATAGATCTGGCTCAATATTGGTAGAAGAAACGCAGCCGTTTTCCCAGACCCTATTAGATACAATTTAGTATTATTAGGGAGTTATTTTCAAAACTACTGCCATATACTGCGCCTAATCCTGCATCATTAACATTCCCAGCAATATCTGCATTAGATGTAGGGATACTGCCCATGCTACTGGAACGCACTATTCACCCAGAGGAAGCCATTTACGAGAAGACTCGTTCAACATTGCAACACCCTGAAGTGAATGGGATTTAAGCTATTAACATCTCTCCAAGGATAAAATGTAAAACCAGTCAAGCCACATCTAATGCATTAGCAAGACTAAGCTAATAGTTTCCAATACAACAGGTACATTTTGGACAAGAAGTTTACTGCCTTACAGACCACATCTCTCACCAACAACTCAAGGAATACAAAAGCTATTGAACCTATTGAGACTGAACAGTAAGAATTTACAAACTTACCTGTCTGAGCACAGGCCATCAAGTCTCTCTTTTCTTTAATAATAGGTATTGCATGTTTCTGGACTGGAGTAGGACGGGTGTAACGTGTAAGCTCAATGTTTCCCATAATAATTTCTCCCATGTCAACATCGCTGAACTGTAAGATATTTTCAAAGATTTAAGTAGGGGATCCTTCCCTGAATGAAGAGGTTATTCCATCCACAGTCTTTCATAAAGTAGCTTCTGTTTGTATTTCTTACTACAGAACTTAAGGTCACAAATACTCAGGAGTTAGTTACAAGACATAAGATATCTACTTAGTGCCGTTATCATGTAAGTAACTCTTAAAAAGCCAGCCAAACCTTGAGTACAGGCAACACAAGCCTATATGCTTAAGACATGACAGTGTCCATGCTTTAGCAATTGCTGCAACACCCTATCACCTCAAAGCACTTCTACTTCTTTACACACTTGCTGTTTAAAGGCACATCACAGTTAAATGAACTAGAAGCGTTAACCAAACAAGCTTATACGACTTCTCCTTTGTCTTGTTCATTATACCTAATCTGAATTTCTGAAAAGAGACCTTAGCTGTAGAGAGTCAAGACAAGGTTTCTCTTGCTTCCTGAACTTAAGGCAGTATGACATGTTTCATGTTCAGAACAGTGCAGATTAAGTACATCAAATTAAACAAAGCACTTACACTTTCAATATGTGGAGGACAGTTGCTGCCTGTTGCTTCAACAGGAATGTCATCATACTTCTCAAAGTTAATGCCAGTATTGCTTCCTGAAAAGAGCTCCCTAAAAGCAGAAGAGATGGTGTTTTACTTATTAGATAAATCAACCAGCCCCCCCCCCATCATATGGATTTACACCATTCCAGTACTTACTGTTCCAAGCGTTCACTTGGGGGAAGAGGCTTTGACCAGTCATCTTCATCGGATTTGTCAGACCAGCGGCTATTTCCACCACGGTCAAATCTACCAAAGCCACTCCTATCATAGTCGCTGCCTCTTCCACGCTCTTCATATCTAAGTACAGCAAGAGTATTATTAGACCACTGTTCCTGGACACCAGGATTTTTATGACATGCAAGGAAAGTCAGAGCTACTGTAACCTAGTGGAGTGTGGTCTGTATATTAGATACATGACCATAGAACAATCTGAGTGATCAGGTGATCTGTACTCATACATTGACCTAGGAACTGAAACGAGGACTATGTATCAATATCTGACTAGTTCACATCCATCCTGTTTTGGACAGGGAAGTTTGTTCCTATTATAGCTTAGGAGTTGGGTTTTAGCTTAACACAATGAAACGTATCAAAATAAACTAGGGCTTGAGGGTTGTTTTGTTGTTTTTCTTTTTTTAAGTTTAACTTTAAAGTAGTCATCTGCCTATAAAGCTGCAATTGAAGTTTCTCAGTCTTTTTTTTGCAGGGAGCCTCTTGTAAGATATTGTTTGGTACCACCCCCCTTCTCTGTGCCTCACATTACATTTGCCTCCCAAGTCCAGACAAAACCCTGAAGTGCTTGAATTTGTTCTTCTACTCCCCCACCACATACATGATCAAACTAAGTCCCTCAATTACAAGTCACATTACCGATTTTATGAAGAGGGAGCTCACTTACTAGCTTGGAAAGAAGGTGAAAAACATCCTTACCTCAACTGTTTAGTTTTTGGTCTGGTAAATCATGTTTGAGAAAAGTCTGGATACTAGCATCAGCCTTACTAGTCGATAAAGGTCACTCTCACCACACTTGTGCATACAACGCATGATGTGTGTAAGACTGATCAAATAAGGCAGAGAACCTGCAAGAGTCTCACCCAGTTTTATTAACTACACTTTCAACATGGAAAAAAAATATTGAAATAAAAATCAGTTCTGATGTATCTTGTGCTCCCAACATCTCTTAAATTGTTTCCTGACAGTATCCACCCATGTAGCCCTTTTTGGTGAAATGGAAAGTCAGCAAGTCATTACAGCTGCAGTAAGTGGCTGGTGGTAAGCTATAGGGCACATCTTCCGACACATGCAAGCTCACCCTCCTTGAATTCCTGTAGCTTTAAACACGGTTCTCGCATCTCTCTCCCCCTCCCAGGTTCCTTGTACCTTATCCTAGAACCACACTTAAAACTGCTTTTTCCAGCAAGATCACAGGTGTACTACTAGAACAGAGACAGACTTAGAATGCAAAGCCCATACAAATAGGCACTTGCCTTCCTCCTCTTGATCCATTTCCACGGTCAAAGAAGCTTGATTTTGCTCCACGATCAGACCGTACGCCAAAGCTGCTGTATGCATCCTTGTCTCTGCTAGAACTCCAGCCACCACTATCAAAACCTAGTGGGGAAAAACATATTTTAGCCATACATTACACAGTCCAGGCTTTTACAAGAACTAAGTCCAGCCAGTAAGTCTTCACTGAACTTTTTATCTTACATGATTAAAAAAGGAAGACATACAAGTAGAAGACTTAGGCACTAAACATTACTCATTGCCAATACTGATTTAGCCAAATTGCTAATATGGCTGGGGGATTGATTCTGAATTGTGTAAGGCCTCACACGCTTTCTTGTTCTAATTATTTCATGTTTCTATTTACATTAAATAGGTACAAACTGAACCCATTATATGCATGGCTGCATTCTGATAGCAATAATTGAAGTAACACAGAACCAGGACCTCAAGTGTATCAGAAAAAAATTAAGATGCTTTCAAGCATTCAGAACCCTAGCTCTACATTTTCTCTGCAACTTCAATACAAACGAAGAGATTAATGGAACTGTAGAACATTGAGAAGTGTTTTGGCACTAGACCAAGGACCTCACTTACAAAATTTGATCCACAGTTCAACCCTCACAAATTTAAAAGTAAGACCTAAAGTCTCAACTGTGGGATGCAGAGAGAATAAGTGAAGTTTAATATAGTTATCACTCCTATCAGTGAGCATGCTTTTTCACGAGCTCTGCAAAAACAAAGCCAATGAAGATTTTTGTGCCAGACAAAACGAAAGCAACTAACAAAATTATTCCAAAGACAGTTCACCCTTAAGGACTAGAAAAACTTCATATTTAGAGGCAGAAGATAAGGAATAAAATAATCGTTCATTAATGCAAGCTTTAGCATGAGTTACTTCCAAAACATACTAAAAATCTGGGAGTGTACCTTCCTGCTGAGCAAGCTTAACAGTAGTGGTACTGACAGAGTGATCTTAGAAAGATCTAGATGTTTTTTGTTAGTGCCTGGATCCAGAAAATTGGGCTGACTCTGCACTACACTATACAAAGACCTTTCAAGTCTGAAGTTTCAGAAAGGAGTCCATTTTATACTCCCAACAGCATACCAAGTAGGCTTATTTATTTACCTTCCCAGTTTTCTGAATCTGCAGCAGTGTAAGCTGGTAACTCACCGTAGTTTTCCTTAAGCTCGCACAGCAATGTCTAGACCCAAGTTGTGAACACACACATGTACCATTCTTAACAGTTAGGGACACGTATTTCACTTCCAGACTGTTGTGCATAGTTTGATTTTTATCAAAGATGTGCACAGATTCCATTCAGTACGTATTTCTCCCCAAGAGGTAATTTTGGAGTTCAATAAGTTAATGAACTCCTAATCAATTTTTGTAGTTCTTGCACCTATGAGAAGTGGTAGTTGCCACGCTATTCAATCAGCATTTTAGGTCACATTTATAATGCTCTAACGCCAATCACTGTCAGCTTACTTGAAAAGCTGCCACACGCAGAAGCAATAGATTGTTTTAATAAAGAAAAAGTAACTCTTAACATTTACTCCTTGATCTTTATAGATCAGGTCAGACTAAATATCCAAGAGCAGCTTCCAGAAGTGCAATGAGAAAGCAGTAAGACAAGGCACTTTAGTATTACCAAGTGAAGCTCAGGGAAGTAAACATACTTCAGAGCAGGCAGCCTTGCATACTGAGCTCCATCTACTGTAGCTTGGACTACTTAATGGCTATTTTGCTTTTCACCAGTTTAAATGAATTTTTTTAATGCATTCTGATTTCCTGCAGTTGTGTTGTCCTGCTCCCAGGTACAAAACTGACGTTATTAGTATTATGATAGAGGCAGATATCTAGGTGTATGGAAAAAGCTTAAGCTTACCTAACAGATCATGAAAGCACGGTAAGGTTTTTTTTGAACAGAAATATTCAGGATGTTTTAAGTAAGTATTCTAGACCCTTTAGCCTGCTTCCTCAGCCAACACCTATGTAATCATGAGGATACTAACTTTTCAGGTAGAACAGAGAACAAACAGATATTTTTAAATAATTAAGTCCACTGCCTTAAGTAATTTCTTACTTAGCCACAAGTCCATTGTGCAACTTTAATAGTGTCTCTGCATTACTAAGCCATCATCAGCTACAGAGGAAATTGAGAACCCCAAGCTAGAAACTACACACTAGTTGTTTCCAGAGTATGTCTAAGGAAACAACACACAGCAGAAACTAACTATTTATTTTCAAGTCTCCTTTACCATTTTTACCATTTGAATGCAGCAATGCTTAACTAACACTTTCATGGAAGTCAAGGAGGACCTAGTTTGTGAGAAACCTGTTGGATTACTGAAATACAATTCTGTCATGTAGTTTCATTTTTAGATCCATAAATTGTATCAGGTGACTAGGCTTGTAACACTGCTTCAAGAGCTCCATTACAGAACCACTACTATCCAAAGTCTATTTTGCTGGTTGCTTTCTAACACACACACCTTGAACAATCTGTTCTCAAGGGTTTCAAGATACAGCCAATATACAGAACAGCCAGCAAAAAGGTACTGACTATTTAGTTGTAAACAACGTATACAACTGTTACATACTTTACATCATCCTAGAAAATAGCTCCATTTCACATCACCATACTGATACACACTTTGCTCCAAGTTGAATGCTTGAATCCAGGGTGCATCCCTGAACTGGATGGCTTTCTCCACGTAGCTATCATGAACTTTTATCACAGGGAGTCAGGAGGAATCCAGTGATAAAGTCTTCAAAAAGGTTTCAAGGAAGTTGAAACACCAAGTGTGCCAACCAACAGAAGCTGACAGCCTACAACCAACTAAATTTGGCACACGGCCTGTTCAAACGAATTACGTAACTTGTTTGCCTTTTTGCATGGTGATATTTAAGCACCTAACATCAGTTATTGAAAGAATGTCGTGAATGAAGAATCCAGAGTGACATCATGAATAGATCCTAGTATTATCTCCAAGTTGATCAAGTACAAAAGGCAACATTCACCCCTCTTGTTTCAAAGGAACACCTCAAACGCCTACCTAACTTCCACTTTAAAGGTAAACCACACCACCCACTGAGCAGAATTCAAGTATCAAGTGAGGCAAGATGGCCTCCAGTACAGAAGTATGTTTTCTGGAGGGCAGCCTCTAATATGGACATTTAAACCATCTCTCAGAAAACTTTTCAGCTGGAAGCTGTCCAACACTTCCAAGTCCCCAGAAAAAAAAAAAACACAAGGACATTTTAATGTTTCTTCTATTCTGTGCAAAGCTAAATTTGAGTGACATTCCCATATATACAGGGCACGAAACTCAATGTAAGGTTAAAATACCATTGTATCCAATGTGGCCAAATGTTGGCTTGTAACTTGTACCAAACTCCAATTTTTGATTCTTATTTCCTGCACTGCTTTAAGAAACCAGCATGTTCCTTCTGGGTTTATCTAGCAGATTTCCTGTTAGACTTTTCACTTTTGACGTTAAAATTACTGGGAACTTCAGGAGCACACAGCTGCCAAACAGTTCTTGCACTTTCCCCAGTAGATTCAGCTCTCAGGTTGCTCGGCATCATTTGGTGCTTTAGGCCACATCTTTGTTAAATATAAAGAAAACAGCTCAGAAGCATGTGAAGACAAAAGACTGAGCTGTTTCTTCAAGTAGCATAAAACTGGAGTGGAACATTTGTTTTAGTCATTAAGTAGCTCCAGAAGAAAAACGAAACTTTAGGTGTACGTAGGAGGAGAGTATTGAAATACATGCTAATGGAAATAAGAGTCCTCTTGCACTATCTGAAACAGAATCCTTCAAAGTCCAGAGCATTGCTTTAGAAGCATGAGATGAAAGTCATGCCATACTATGAAGTTTTAATTCCTTACCACTATGCTACAGCTTGAAGCTTTAGTTTCTCCATGCTAGCAGTTCAGTAATTGTTAGATGAAACATTTCCCTTTTATCTACACAATGCATTGTCATCATGTCTAGTAACTATTTCTGAAAGGTTGCAGATGTTGCAGTAAAATTCATCATTTACTTCACTGAAGCATTCCACAGAACATTTTTTAATCTTTTGTTCTAGAGAAAGTGCACGTTATATATAGGTTATTTTTCTCAGTACAACCCCTCTGTGCAAGTGTACAACCATGCGTTTGTGTTTCAGGCTACAGCATCAAATCTTGCCTTCTGCAATTACTCTTTTAGATTGTCTAGCTTCTGATAGCTTGTATGGAGAAGGCAACATCTGTAACTGTTCTGGTTGAGGTGCTCCCCAGCTGAGGATCAAGTCTGCATAAAACATCCATTTATAAAGTGAAACTCCGGTAGTTCCTACACTTTCCACATTGCAGTCACCCTCAGAAAAACAGATACTCCCAAAATCTGTTCAAACTGATACACAAGATCACATAGCTAGACAAATAAAGTAGACTTCATCGTGCTTTACTCAGTTAATTGCTTAGTGAGATATGGAAGACGCTTTGCCAATCAGATACTGAATTCAAGCTTAAAATGTAACCTGGAAAAGAAACCAACAACAGCATGCTAAAACAGATGAGTTTGCAATGTTTTGTGTAGAACAGTTAAGCAGTCTGCATAGTCACTTTTAACAGTAGTGTCCAAGCCTTCAACAGACTGCTCATGGCAGTTCAGAAGCAGGCAAAGAACCAGTTAAACGCATTGCCACCGTTTCTGATACATACCCTGTTTTGAAGCTTCCCTGTTCCGTAAGTGAGGAGGAATGTATCTGCCTTCTAGAGGACAAAAGAAAGACAGCATTACAAAATTGCGGCACTGGCACCTTATAGACATCAGCCTCTGCAACAACAATGCCTTTTGCATAGAACAGTAATGTCTGCCCCACAAATTTTAAGGCCTTTAACAGCATCTTTGAACAAGAATCCATTAACACTTAACACATCTCACAGAGGACCGGAGCAGTGAACACAAAGTTCTTGCATTCATTTGCTTAGCTGCCCTCTAAAAAAAGACATTCGTGTGCTATTTCTTTGACCAAGTCACACACGCCTTTTATGGATGTTACAGTATCTGTGATGAAAGCCTGTCTTCCTGGAACTGATTAAGACTTAATCTGGTGCCAGGTTATTTGAGCAGCTTAAGATTTTCACTATGTCATTCCAATACTGGCACTCACAGTATTACTACCAGTATTTTTCCTTCCCCTTGAATGTAATCATCCCAATCAGTTCAGCTTAGATCTAACCAGAAGCCACATGTAATTGCCTCTGAATAGCATTCTTCAGTTACAATCCAGAAGCATCTGTCTGCTAAGCAGCACACAAAGCAGAATGTACCAGGCACAAGCTGAACGGGAGTTCCTGGAAGATCCCCTCTTCTAACATACCTCAGCCTGGCATGTCAGAACACAGTTGATACTCAGTGAATCAAGATTAATACAGTTAGATACTAGGACTACTACAGTTAACTATTAAAATTTTCCCTTCAAACATTCCCACTTCAGCTGGATGTTGTGAGAAGAGAGGTCATCACATTACTACTACAAACACTGGCCTCAGTTGTTTGACCAGAGGCCACAGAAAACCTGGGAAACCAGATTCTCTCAAGTTGGCACAATAATTAAGTAAAAGCACTACCAGAACATTCAATTTACACAATCACTGCAAATTAAGCATGCCTACCTCAAGTATGTAATTTTAAAGCAGGCGCGTCTCTAGCAACTGCCTTGTATTTTCCTGTAAGCCTGTGAATGTTGGCTTCAGAAATTACTTTCGCTGCTACAAAAGCCTGACTTGTTTTTGGAAACTGCCTAGGTGATTGCGAACTTGAGAACTTGTATGTACTTACTGCTTGTAGAGCTTCCTTCGCTCTGAGAGTCTGAGGAATTCAAGTCTAGACCAGAAAACTGGAAAGAATAAGATAGCTAAGTAAGTATCAACATGTTGCATCATGCATTTATACTCAGATAAAAAAAAAAAGCTCTGCTGATCAAGGGCAAGCAGAACTCTGACAAGTTACTGCTGCAGAGGAATTGCTTTATGTCTACTGCATCTCCTGTAAAGACAAAGAACCAAGACTGTAGTCTTTTGATACCACATTAGCAGTAAAACCAAAAGGCTACACCTTCAGGTGTCTTCATAGCAAGGCCAGAAGACTCCTACATCTGCCAAATCAAGGACTGCTGACTTTTGCTTAATGCACTGTCTTTAGGCTAAGCACCAACCTAAAATGGTCTTTCATCCCATTAAAATGCATCCTGAGACCAATTAAACAGTTTTTTGAAACATACAGACTGCAGCTCAGGTGCTCCACTTAATTGGTATTACTTCATTGGCATAGACTCAACCATCTTTTTTAGACTGCATTAACACCTGGAGATCAGCACCTTCATTTTAGAGGCAGCTACCGTTCCCAAAACATCAGATGACCACTTCCCACAACCACCCTGGCAAATACTGGTTTTGGTTTGCTTTTCTTAAGTTGTGTGTGCAACCTTCAGTTTACTGAAAAGTATTTCAAGTCATGGCCTGGTATGTAACCCAAACGTTTTCAATCAAGCATAATACAGGCTCATTTAAGCAGAAGGCTGTAGGCAACTCACAAAACTTGGGTATGGATTTAGTGCAGTTATTTACCAACATGGCACGATGAGAAACCGACTTGGATAAAAACAAAAACATGTTTATATGCAACTAAATTTTATGCAAGGCCAATTGCAGGCAGCATCTCCCAACATGACCTGAAAGAATCCAAACCAAAGATCCCAATGCATTATTCCTTCAAGATGTCCGAAAAATCCTGATAGGTAGGGGACTTGCATCACCCTCTTTAAAGAGGGGAGTTAAAACCCAGCCTGTTCAGTTCATCCGAGCATCAAAAAAGAGGTTTAAAAAAAAAAAAAAACGCGTTTGGACAGTAAACAGAAGCAGACGTTAGGCACCGTGGACAAGCGTCTCTCCCCGGGCAGAGAACAGAAACGCCGCCCGGGTCTCCCCCCCCCCCCCCCCGCAGGCCTACAGCGGCCGCCGAGCGCTCCTCTCGGAGATGGCGCCTCGGCTCAGCCCGGCGCGGCCGCCATCTCAGTGCGGCGGTGCAGCCGGCACTGCGGGCTGGGATTTGGGCGCAGCAGGGAGCAGCCGCAGCCGCCCAGCTAATCCTGCGGCCGGCACCCGTCACGTGCCGCCGGGGGAGGGGGGTGATATACACCGGGGGGGGGGGGGGGAAATGATACACGGCACCGGCTCCCTGACCTACTTCGCCCAAGGCTGCGGGGCAGCGGCTGCACGAAGCCTGCGGGCCGCCGCTCCCCCACGAATTAAAAAAAAAAAAAAATAATAAGATTAGGTAACAGCACCCCCCACATTGGAGCTCTTAGCTCCGCCCCGCGGGGGGGGAGAAGAGAAGGGGGATAAAAAAAAAGGGGGGGGGGGGACGAGGGAACAAACAACACCGAGGGGCCGGGACCTGCTCCGAGCCCAGCTGCGTCACCGGGTCCCGCCGGCCCGGCCCGGGGAGGGGGGGGATCGGATCGGGCACGGCGAGGCGGCCGCCGAGCCCCGCTGACGCAGCGCGAACAAAGGCGGCCGCCAGCGCCCCCGCCCCTCGCCGGGGGAGGGGGGCTGCCGACACAAAGCGGCGGCGCCCGCCCCCCGCCCCGCTCGTCAGGCGCACAATGGCCGCCATTTATCGGGCCTTTCTCCCTGCCCCCTCCTCCGGCCTCCCCTCCTCCTCCTCCTCCTCCTCCCCCCCCCCTTAAACTCCCGGCCGCTCCCCGCCTGCCGCCGCCAGGGGTCCCGGCGCCAGCGTTACCATCGTCGCTTCCCCCGCCACACAAAGCCGGGCCCGGAGCGTGGCCAGGAGGAAGAGGCCGCAGGGGGCAACGCGTGGAGCCCGGCGGGGCAGCACCGAGGGGCCCCTTTTTCACCCACCCTCCTCCCCCCCCCCCCAAGCCCCGAGCTCCCCGGAGCGGCCCCCCCGGCAGGACCGAGGGGAGGCGCGGCACGCCGGTAACTGCGCAACAACCGAATGCGCCACAAAACCCCCCCGGTGCGGGGGGGGGGGAGAGGCGACGAGGGCTGGGCCTACGCGGGAACTAAAACAAACAAAAATAAAAGTAATTTAAAAAAAATAAAAAGGGAAGGGGATGGGAAAAAAAATCACGACGCAAGCACCGCGGATCGAGAAGCGAGGCGAGCCCCGCGCCTCACACACGCACCCAGACCCACCCCCCCCCCCAGTAGGCCCGGTCCGGTTAACGGAGCGCCCTGCCCCCCCGCCCGTCACGTTCCGGGCCCCGTGTCCCCCCACCTGCTGGTCTAGACTGAGGGCATTTTCGACCGCCACATGACTCATAACGAGAGATCGTCTCGGGGTGCCCCGCTCCGCCTCGAGAAACACAGATCCGCCGGGCCGGGAGCTCGCTGCGCTCGCACGCACGCCCGCCACGAAACGCTTTCCTGACTGAACCCCCCCCGCCGCGGGCCCGGCCCTTATATAGTCCCCGCCCGCCCGCCGCCGCGCGCTGACTGTCCAACCGCGCACGCTGCGCTTCTCCCCCCCCTCCGCCTGGCTTTCGAGAGTGAAACCGACGCGGTGCGCCGGGCGGGGCGTAGTGGGGGAAAGGGGAGGGGGGGAAGTATCGCGAGATCTGCGTCCCACCCTCCCCACACACACACACACACCACCGCAGCTCAGGCTTCGATGGAGGGCGCTCCGGAAGTATCGCGAGACTTAGCGTGCCGGGCCCGCGCGGCCTCCCCCGGCGAGCACCGCGAGGTTTCCTGCCGGCGGCCCGCTCTCCTCCCCAGCCTGGCGGCCCCGAGTGCTCGCGAGATTACAGCGCGCCCCCCCCCCACACACACACTCCCCAGCCCCCTGGCTTTGTTCGGCGCTCTCGCGAGAGCAGCCCGCCGGCCCCACGCCGCGATGCCTCTAGAAGGAGCAGGTAGCCCAGGTCACGTGGGCGGCCCGGCGGGCGCCCGCCGCCATCTTGTGCGCCTCAGCCGGCGCTGTGGCCGCAGCTCCTAATGGAGGCGCAGCGGGCGCGTCGCGCGCGCCCCGACCGCTGTGTGGGGAGGAGAAAGGCCCCAGTAGTGGCACGCTGAGGGCTTTTTTCGGTTATAGCGTTACCTAGACCCGGAGCCGGGGCATCAGTCGGCGGGGGAAGGGCTTCTTCACCCAGCCTCGTGTCCCTCTGGTATTAAGCTTCCGCACGGTGCTCTTGCAGCCCGTGCGGGGGCATGGCAGGAAGCTGAGCGCCTTTGTAGGCCCCACTGTGCATGCTTCATGGGGGGTCCTGTCACAGCTCAGCTGCCCTCAACACAAGTCAGGAACACATTCACTTGTGCCTCCAGGGCTGCATACAGCTCTGGTACGTATCTGTCCACTGGCACATAACTGAGCCACTTGCCCCAGTATGCTGGGGTTGGCAGTCAACAATAGTTAACTACAAATCTCATCTTTTTTCCCCCAAAAGCCTTGTTTAGCCATCAAAATCCACTGAGATGCCAAAGGTCCCCTGTGACCAGGTAGTGACTGTTTTATCAAGCTATTCCATTGCAGACGCAAAAGGCCTCACCTTGAACTCATCAAGACTCATGTCTACTGCTAGTCTGTAAAACTAGAAATAAGCATCAAGATACTTTTCACTCTTGAAAAAAAAGAAAATACCCCTATTCCCATTCCACTGCATCACAGCCTAGTGACACAGAAAATACTAGAGCTGTTGCCTTGCACTTGGGTCAGTAAAAGTACCAACAAACACATTGACAGGATCAAGATACTTAGAGGCTATTAGGTCATCAGGAAAAGGAAATGAGCTTTGTTTGTTCTTGATGCACACATAGCAATTATTCCTCCATTTCTCTCCTCCTTGGGTTTCTGCCTCTTTCAACAAGAGCTTATAAGGAAGACACGTACTCCAGAAGTATGGCTAAATTCACTATGAAATTTAAAAGCAAGACAAAACGTTTCCACAACACTTACACATAATATATGTTTATATTTCTTTACTTAGTTTTTCCTGAATACACAGTTCTTCTAAATAGCTGCCCTTAAGATTGGGGCTCTAGAATCAAAGGCCTTCCATTCCAAAAATTAAATCCTACAAAATTTAAACACCAACGAACAACTCCTTAAAGAAGCATGCACACACATTATGGAAAAGGGGAAGACAAATACTGTACAAGACAAGTTCCATCTTTAAACAAATCATTTACCATTCTTCTGCTTAGGTCTTCCATAATGCTTCCTTAGCTAGCTATAACTCTTGAGTTAAAGGGTTATAGCTGCACTTCCTCCCCAGGTGCACCTATTTATATCATTTAAATGCTTGCAGGTGTGGTCACCAAGGTTACCTGAGATCAGTTAGAAGGAAAAAAAAAATCTATATTGTAAACAAAGCTGCTGTTGGACTTAGGCCCAAATTTGTTTGTTGGTTTGTTTGGTTGTTTAAAAGCAAATTTCAAATAAAACTTTTAATTCCTTTTGTTCTTATAGCTTTATGGACAATTCTAAAGTCTCAACAATCCTGCAATGTCTACATCCTTACAATGTTTGCAAAGCTTTTGTAAACAATAGCACTGTTTGATATAATTCATATACCCTAGAAAACGGCATTAATCCTTTGTCACTGTGCAAGTTTTAGAAGTATCATGGTAATTCAATTCCCGGGCCTGAGGTCAGGAAAGCAGGTGCGCCCACGTGCGTCTGTCATCCACAAAAAGTGATAGAGCAGTAGGTTTGTAGAGGGGCCCATGTGCATGGGTCACGCTGTGTCGTGCTGAAGGTGTGCCTCAATGTAGTCCACCCAAGGCAGAGCAAATTACAAAGTTGGAGTCCTGTTCTGCAGGCACACAAGTGCTCCTATTGCTTAGGAAAGTCAGTTTTCCCTTTATTTGTCAGTAAATTTTACCATCCCCTTTAGACGGAACTATGTATTCTCAGTTTCACTTTTTATTCTCCTGTAGCTGACTCAGAGACAATTTGTTAGAGGAAGTTGAGCAGCTAACGAGTACCTGAGCCAAGCACTTAGCTAACACTGGAGTCCTCATGAATAGTGTTCCGTGTCTGTTAAACTCAGCAAGTTTTTGATGGTGCACGCAAACAAAAATGCTTAAAACATGACACTACCGGGTGCTTGGACACTCAGTTCTTAAATCCTAGCAGGATTTCCGGATTTTCTGTTCCCCCACCTGCAGACTCTCATCTGGTATCTGCTCTCAAAGGCTGTGCTGTTAGCCTCGGAACAGCTAGAGATGCCACTTTCTGAGGACTGAGGAGATAGTTGCTGTGCACTACAGGAGTATCCCTGGTATCCCTGGTCACCACCAATCAGTTGGGGTTGTAAAGTCAGTACCACTTACGAAACTGTAGCTGCCTTTTAGAATATTCTTCCCTAAGCTAATGGACACTGACCTTGCACATGAGTTTCTGTATCTGTTTTGAAACTATCAACACGTAGACATTCTCTGCCCTACACCCCCCTTCAGCTTCTCCTACTTCTCAATCAACCAGAATTATCTGTTGTGCATTGTGTATCATCATGAATGTCTCGTTTTGGTTGTTGTCAGCTAGTCTGGCAGGATGCACAAGGTATTTCACCCATCCTTTTCCTAGTCAAAGACACGTGACGCTCCAGATAGATGCTATTGATCTGTGTTGACTTCTCTACCACAGCTGTCATCTCCGTGAACGTCCATCCCTCTCCTCACTGGACAGTATAAACATGTTTATCTGTTCCACTGGGCAGTCCAATGACATCTGGCCATGCTTCAAGCTTGTTTTGGCTTGCTCTGCTCATGCTATAGCTGTTACATTCATCTTGCCAAGTCTCATCTGATCTCTGTAGGCTCCTCCCTCCCACCCACATGCGTTAAGTGCACGTCCACCATCCCGTCCACAGTAGACCACCCCCATTGCCATTCTCTTATACCATATTTCTTCCCAGTCTTCAGGACTAGCCTTGGCCAGAGACATCCCCAGCCTGAAGCACACAGACACAGACATTCTCAGCAGTGCTCAAGACAAGGGAGAGGGGCTAGCAATGAGAACCCTTAGAGAATAGGCAGAATACTCTGTTTGACTTTGACTACCTGATCTAGCATCAATTCTGCCAAATTTTTTTTTGCTTCAAAAGGTTTTGAACAACTTTGGCCAGCTAGGGTGACTTTCAAAAGCACGTAGGGCAATAAAAAATGCAAAGCTAATGTTGTCCAGCTACAAATTAATGGAACAACTGAGAAACAGTCCTTAGTCAATGCTGTATCCCTCTCAGTAATATCAGAGATCTGTCTTTAACAGCATAATTTTTGAATGTTGCATCTGATCAGTTCCCAGCTTTCTAGGGACATTTTTAGGCATCAAAGAGCAGAGCCTTACCGATTTGGAGGAGGACCAGGAAAAGAAGAAGCACATGCAACTGTTGATATGCTGTTAGTGAAGCCTTCGCTACAACATCTGCATTTCCCTACAATAGCATGCACAACTTTGGATGAATGGAAAAGTTTTAAATAATGTATGTAAAGGCAATTTTCATGACAGAATAAGATTAAAAGCATTTTTAAAACTGGCACCACTCCTCTAACTTCAAAACAAGCCCAGGCCTATTGGATTAGATGGCCTTCCCTAGTTCCTTTCATTTTGGAGGCTGTGGTTCTTCAGACATTTCTCGCAGCAGCAGTACTGGTGAAGGCGGTTCCCAGCGCTTGCCATTTGTTCCTGCCCTCGAGGTGTCCCTGTGGCTGTCCCACTGTAGCTCTTAGTGATGCTAGGCAGTGCAGTGAATGAAGGAGCCGATCTGAACTTAAAATAACTGTCTGTTTGGAGAGCTAGAGGAAAAAAAACTGTCATCTCTGCTGCCCAGAGAAATGCCTGTGGGACGCTATTTTGCAGTCAATGGCTTTCCTCAGATTAGTGCATATTTCCTGCCATACATGTCTTAACCCAGTGCACAGGGCAAAGCTTGTATGCCTAATCCAAGCGTTTCTTTCACTGGCATTACCCATTTTGTCCCTACCTCACTCTGCACCCCCAGCTCATTTCAGCCTCTCAAATAGACCATCAGGAAGGGGGTTTTACTTTCCACCGGGAGCAGTCCTTCCACTTGGCTGGGGAGGCTACACAGACACCCGTGCCAATCCAACATGAGCAGGGGTTACTAGCCCCAGGCAAGTAGCACAGGGACCTGGAGCTCCTGCAGCCAGCGCTGGGGCTAAAGAAGCCTGTGTGGAGCCACAGCCCCGTTCTCCGGGTAGGCAGGGACAGACAGGAGAGTGAAGGATGCTCATCCACATTTTCTCAGGGAAGGAATGCACTGGAGTGCACATTACAGAAACCTAGGGGAGTCAGCAGGGAATTTCAGGAACATCTGGGCAGAGTTTTCTGTTGCCTGTAGAACTGCATCTTGTGTTTTAGCCAAAATATGCACAGTTGGTTTTCTGGTTTGAGTCTTTCCTCTCTGTTTTGATACAAAATCTTACTCTAAGGAATAAAAGAAGTTGCTAGAAATAAAAATGGGATCATTAAACTGGACAGGATTTGACAGCATATTTACAAAATCCTCCACGTTGTGCTTTGTTTGTTGCTGCCTATGCTGAGTACACCTCAACCCTACTTCTTAGGATGAACATTATGTATTTAATTTACAACCTGATTAAGAGCTCCTCTGTTCTTTTGTTAGCGTATTGCCACCCAAGCCTTGCTGTCTCCCCTTACCTTGTCTCCCTACGCTCCCAGACCAGTAGAGGCTGATAGAATGTACGTAATGGCCTGGGGAAGCCTTGATGAAGAGCAGATTCAGGGTGATCCTCTGAAAAGATGCCTGCAGCATGTTTGAAAACTTCAAAGAGTTTCGCATCTTGTCCTGAAAAAGCCACAAAAGACTGTTTACAGAAAGCAGAAACTTTATAGAAAGAAGACACAGAATCAGAGAAGTTCTATAAACTATGACCCTACAAAGAGTATTTCACCAGTTCAGGCATGTGCTAGTCCTCATCTGAAGCAGCACTTGATGCTTTCTTTGTTGGAGTACTCTTTTTCTTTTCTTCAATAGTTTAAAGACAAGATCAAGTAGTCACCAGCCCCTGTGGGAACTGGGGAAGTACAAGCGCAGTTTTGTCCTTATTTCCTCCGTTACACTCAGATCAGACATGGGGAAGAATAATCCATGAGTTTCACACAGCTTTTACTCCCATGCCCATGCTGAGTGCTTCCCTAGGGCATTGCTCTGAGAAGAACTCCTTGCAGCTCAGGCCGACAGCAGATACTTCTTGAGCTGGGGTCAGGGCCCAGGAACTGGTGACCTGAGTGCTACACAAGGCTGCCACTGAAATGGTAGAAGAGGAGAAAAAGAGTATGGGCAAACGGAGTGGAAAGAAGAAAATAAATCGTTAGTTTTAGCTCAGCAGGCTCCTGATGTGTCTGCTGGGTGGTCTGAAGAAGGCTGTGCTCAGCCCAGCCTAGCAGGGATTGCTGCTGCTGGCTAGTACCCAGGCCAGAGCCTGATGAAATGTCCAGTGCCTTGCTCGCAGCCTCAGGCCCACGTCCCAGCTAAATGTCCCTGCTGCACCCGTGAATCTCTTACTCTGCCATGCACATCTCATGGCTGTGGAGGATGTGCCCTGGCTATGCTGCACACATGGGCTGAGGCAGATATTTCCTGGCATTTTGAGGAGGCGCCTCGCCACTGCTCTCCCCTCTGGTGTGAACAGGTTTGACTCCTGCTGCCAGGTGTGAACACCTGACAGGCTTTGACCTTTGCAGGTGGTGGTTGTGCAACATGGTGCGGCTGCCAGAAGTGTTCAGGTTAAGCAGCCATGGCCTCAACTATCTCAGGAATGCTCAGGGTTGCTAGTACTCCTTATTAAGTGAGAGCTGCATTTGGAGTAGTGAATATTTTTGCTGAAAGGCAGCACTAACTATATGCTGTAGATTTAGCCCTGTCGAAACCATCTTGGGGTTTGTTTTTTTGGTGGTGGTGGTGGGTTTTTTGTTGTTTGTTTTTCTGTTGTTTGGGGTCATAGGGATAGAAGGGAGAGTGGTTTCTGACTTAAATGTCAAGGGTTGTTGTCCTGAGTGGAAGAACAAAAGGAAGAAAGATGGAAGTTCTCTGAACATTGAAAAGTTCTGACTTGGGGTCTGTTTTTCACATCCCTGGAATCCTTGCTAGCTTGGATTTTAAAAACCTTAATCACTTCTAGCTTTCTGCATTCAGATCTCTGCATCACCCCCAATGGACTCTACATTATATTACCGCCCTCTCTTATTCCCCAAGTCTGCACGCTGCTTTGCCTTCCCAAATAATGCTTTCCATGTTCCAATTAGATTAAGGGCTTGCCTGCACAGGAAAGCTGCACTACTATTAATTTGCAGTATGCTTTAGAGGAATTATATTAAACCTGGGCAAAAGGCCATGTGGATAACCTGGTATTCCTTTGCAGGAATACAAATACCTTACTTCAGGTTAGATCAGGTCAATCAGGAACAGGAAGAACTTGCAAAGCAATACATTTTGCTACACCAAAACGAAGAGAGTCCAGCAGCTTTTTTCTGTGGATTCTGTCCTCCAAATGGAAAGAAAGGGTAGGGCATGGTCTTGTAATCAGCAGGAGACACAATCTGCTGAACAGAGGTAGAATACTTAAAAACGTAGCTCTATATTTGTATATATGTTTATGTATATATATAATAGTATGGACTCGCTCAATATATATATAAAAAAAAAAGTCATGAGTATCTGTCTACTGCCCCTCTTTGAATACTCCATGTCCTGGACTAAACTGTAGTGGTCTGCAAGCAGATTGCAAGTTTACAAGTGTGTCTTTCTCTTGTAGGCAAGCTCAATGTAACAGAAGATGAAGATAAAAGAATAGAGGCTTACAGCAGGAGAAAAAATAATGGAGGAGCATCAGTAAAACTTGGATGCTGTGCATTCTCATTTTGAACTGGTTTGAACTGGTAAGCTAGCAATTATCTAAATCCAAATAGACACCTAGTCAGGATGGCTCCTATATTCAGCAGCATTAATATTATAATTGAAGAAGGCACTAATCCTTCTCTGTATGGTTTCTGTAAACTTCTTTCTCTTCCAATTACAATTTCTAAATACCAAATGCAACTTTCATGTCATGTTAAGTGTCTTCTTTGAAAAACACAGCCCCTCTAGAGGGTCATGACCAAATATTAGGGTGATGGCAGCTCAAAAACGCCCATGGGATGATCAGGGCCCTGAGGGCACCCCAGCCCTGACTGCTTCGGCATCCCGTTGAGGCTCCCCCACCTGCCCAGGCCCAGGCCCCCACATCAGCCCAGGGCTGCCAGCCCCTTCCCCAGCGAGGCCACAGCAGGGCCAGGCTCCAGCTCCCCACAGCCCTGCCCCACCATGGGCCCTGCCCCGCCATGGGCCCAGCCTCGAGGGCACATGAGCCAAACCCAATCCTGGTTCGCAAGAGAAGGGGTGAAGAAAGCCCGTCTTCCTAGTTCCTCACTGCTACTGTTGTATACGAGCCCTATCCCTTGGCCAGTGAAGGATTCCCAGCAACTGCAAGGGAATAAAAGTGGTGCAGAGGTTCATAATAGTAATTCGAAAGGTTCAGATCGGTGTGAAGGGAGGAGTGGGAAAGCCCGGGGGTGGAGGCAGCAGGAGGAGCACTCAGGAGGGGAAGGCTGTGTCAATGACACCAGATTAGCAGGTCATCAAGACCCCAGGGCATCTGCTTGGTGTTTCACAAGACGCAGATCTGGAGACAAAGAAAAGCGATTAGTCCTGATGACTCCTGGAGTTGAGGCAGGATGGAATCACTGTCAGCTCTAAAAGGATACAAAAGGACATCCAAACCCTGTGCACGGCCACCGCCACCGACCTAAGAATTAACCCAGGAGACATGAGGACAACTTGACAGATGGCATCCTTTGTCCTCCATCACAACAGATCCTGGACCTATCATCTGGACACAACTGGATGGATTTTGGGTTGAGTACGCTGGCCTAGTGGCTGGTGGCTGGATGGAGTTCTTGGAGATCACACACTTATGAGCATTAAGCTGTGAATGCGGGTGAGCAAAACCTGTTTTGTTTCAGTTTTTGTTTTAAATAAGATTGCTTTCTCTTCCTTAAGGTCCCTTCCACCCTGGATATTTTCTACATTGTAGGTACAGTGTTGCAACAGTATTTAGAGGAAAATATACAGAGGAAAAAAGAGCATTAAATAGGAGCATTCAGCTGCATAATCTTTATTTCAGTCATCTCTCTAGTGATGGCAGCAGAGAAAAAAATCATATATTTTTTTTTATGTCAGGACAAAACATTTTTTTTTCTAGATGGGTTCTTCAAAGACCACCGTATCCCCTTTGCTCACATTGTCCAGCTGTGCAGCTCATGTAACTAGACTTCTGGCCCCCTCCCTTGTTAGAGGGTTAGCTCAGGCTTCAGTTTGCACGTTGCACCCTTTGCAGTTAACAGATCGTATCAGGCAAAGGCATTTTGAGACACCTAGTCCATCACACTGCTTTAGATATATCCATCCACTCTGGGGGAGAGCTGCGGAAACCAGGAACCCCTGCTTCATGCCAGGACTGCAAAGCTGCATTGCAAGCCGAGGGCTCCCAGCTGGAGCAGTAACCCTCCCACCCCTTCCAGAGGCAGCAGGCTCAGTGCCTGCAGGGGAGCAGGAGCTGCTGCCTCTCTTGTTGGACAACAGCACCTGTTGACTTCCCATCTACACAGCCCTTTGTCTAAAAGATGGCATGGTGGTGCTGTTCAACTCAAAGAAGTGGCTGCATGGGTTGTTGCTGTGTGGCACTTTGCTTTAGACTAACTTAATTCTCCTTCTACTATAAACTCATCACTTTTTAGACTACTCACAGTAAACAGAAAGAGTAGTTTTTTTCCTTCCTCTTTGCAGCTTCTTTTTATATATTTGCACACTGCTATCTTTCCTCTCCTCAGATTTCTCTTCTCGAGATTAAATTGTTCTTTGTAGGTCCTCACAGTTCACGTTTTCTGAACTTCTGGCAGAGCAGAAATGACCTGGACCTAGCAGGCATGGAAACTGAGACTTCTGTCTTCACAGATTAGACGCTACAGTGTGGGTGTAGTGAGAGCTCCATACCTAACTCCTGATGTGGAACATCTCTAGAGGCAAGAAGATAAAGTATTGCTGAAACTTACCTAAGTGGTTCAGATTTCCTCTTTAATCAATAGCCTCTAGGCTGTTTCAGCCTACCAGGATTTGTTTGTGCAGATGTGGTAGTGTTTCTGTGATACAGACAAAACATCCCAATAGCAACAAGCAGTGCTAACCAACTCATTTCACACAAATTGCCAGCGTTGTGGGGGCAGAGCACTCAGGTAGGGCTCATCTAATCAGCTGTAGATGCCTATAGGGAAGACGGTCCAGCCAAGCTAGTCACCTCACGCCACTCTTAAAGCCCCTTGGGAGAAAAAGGCACTCTGAGGTGATGAATCATCTCATCCTCAGGTAGATATCTAAACCAGATAAGATAAGACATACCTTTAAAGTGCCTATGGGGCAACAGATGTAGAGATAGACACTGTAGACATCTAAAATTAGGTGAGCCGAATCTCACCTATTAAACTGGTGACGCACAGGTCAAAAGCAGCGCTTCCTGTGGGGAATTTTCAGAGCACACCTTTTGCCTTTTTGAATTTACAGCCACCTCAAAAAAGCGAGATGCAGCGACTGTTGAGAGACATAGCAGAGTCTTCCACCAAATGGCTGAATCTTCTTGCTGATTTTCAAAATAATAATAATAAACCCCTTCATTTTTAATAATAATCATTTTTCAGAACAGAAGTAGTTGCTTTTTCACTTATGTTCATGCCAGCATGTGGAGTTGGTAAAGCAACGTTTAGATTAGGAAGCACTGATGTTCACCATGGCTAAAATAATGATATTCTGCGGAGAGGGATTTTTAGGTTGGAGTCATCTGATACAGTTGAATTCCAAAGATTTATCTTGCAGAATCTTTTGAAAATGTGTGCTTCAAAATAATCTTTTTTTACTACCATAGAATTGTCTTCATTTTCTTCCCTTCATTTTTATTACTTAGTTATTGGTTTGTAATTAAGAAAAAAAGGTTCTTGTGATACCACAGCACATCTCCTGACCCACTTCAGTGCAAATACATACATAACCACTTGTTTGTTTGTACTTTTACAGGTGTTGGTCCTGTGCAGATACGGAACGTGGTTAAAGTTTCATAATGGAAAATCTGACAGGCAGTTAACTAATCCATGAGTCACATTTCGTAATAGCCTAAAGGTCTCTGATGTTCGACCTTCATTTGATACCCTTGCCATCAGGGAGTTATACATAACCCATCTGAAGAACATTCTGTATATAGATGACTGCATGCTGCCCTTTTATACCTGAAAGAATGAATAGGCATTGCATTTACTGAACCAGGGAAGTCTTCTGCCTGCTTTTCCACCCCTCCCTCTCCCTCTGACTCTTTGCAGGACTGCAGAGGAGCATTGCGGGAAACTCAAATGAGAACAGTGGAAGAGTGCTTAGTTTAAGTCCCCTTCAGGGCCTAGCTGAAAGGTAAGGAGAAGGGTGGGGATTTTGTTTTTGGATTCCATTTATGTTTGTTTTGAAGGAATTCCTTATCAGTACAGCTCCAATAATGAAAGTAGCAGTGCAGCTACCAACACTAAGAGAGCTCTGGTGTTCTTACCTGCGTACGGTTCACTTCTGCTTAAGGCAGGCCAAACAGATACAGAATGAGACATCCTATTGTCAGATCATCCCAAATAGGAATCCAGCCTTTGCTGTCAACTGTGGAGCTGTGCCAGCATTAGCAATGTCAAGGTGTTTGTAGGATGACTTAATGTGTAGAGGATCCTTCTGGAGAACCTACCACTTTATTCCCCAGCCAAAGGGTGGAAAAGCAACACATCGCTTTGTAGGGTACCATAAGGTTGTTGCCTTTCAGGCCTTCTCAAGTTGCCCAGTAAGGCAGCAAAGGATACTGACATTACTGCTACTTCCAAAGCTAAAATAAGGCAGACACATGACTTCAGTAACCACATGTGAAGTTTACATACTATAAATCATTGTAATAAAGAAACCAAAACAAAATCCTAGTGTGCCATTAAAGCTGGAATATGTTTTCCACAATAAGTGCTTTTAGGTTTGATTTGGCTTCTTTTTCATGGCTGTGGAATAGTAGAGCATCTCAGGAATATTAACTCATTGCCATTGCAGGACAGAAAGTTCTGGTCTTCGTGAATGGACCCAGTAAAAAACACACCAGAAGGTTATCTTATTTTTTCAAAGACACTGGCAACTTCAACTTGTACTGCACTGCCAAATACTAGACAACAAGAGCAGCTGGGAAGACAAATGGAAAAAAGAAGGCAGAGGAAAAGAGCTGCGTCCCAAGCTTTTACTTCGTCTGTCATTTTAAGAAACGGTGCCATTTCCAAACAACTATTTTGTAATTGTGTCTTAAGATCTCAGCAGACACTATGTGTGATGTACATGTAGCTTGTGAGTTGCCTGCTGTGCATGGAGAACTGCACAGTGAGGGTCTGGCACAGTGGGAGGGGGAACACGCCCAGCCTGCCTGTAGGCACCAGCGTGGAGGTTAGTCATCCTGCTGAGTCAACAGGAGACACAAGCACCTCCAAAGGGTGCCTCTGCCTACTTGTCGTCTAAAGTTAGACAGCTAAAGTTATAATGATAGGCTCATAAGCAGTGCTCATTTATGCACAAAATTCATCTTGCATGGGTGATCTGGATTACCAGATCAAAATCTTTTCGTCTGGAGTAAACTCTGTGAGGGGCTGGGCAGGGGTCTGCAGCGGCTGTTTTAGGGCTCTCCTTGCTGCCCTTCTCAAACAAATGCAGAAGGTGGGAAAAGGTCAAACCAAAGTCCCAGCAGGATTTGTGTTCACGCAAATCTAGCGGTAGAAACGAGACAGCAGAGTCTGAATTCTGTCAAGGAAGTTGCTAAAAAGAGGCTGGGACAAGGGAAAGGATTGCACAGCGGATGTATTCACCCCTCTGTCAGCAATTCTTCCTCTTTGCCCACCTCTGCCTTTCACTTGCATAGAGACTGATTCCTGGCTGGTATTTTAATGGAGTGAATTCCCACTTACCAGAACATAGTAATTGTTCAGGCTTCTTGTTTACACAGGTCTAGATGTACAAGTTTCGTCCTGTCAGTCACAAATTTCTAAGCATCTAGACTCTACTTCAATAAACAGGAAGAGTTAGGTTTTTTTCCATCTTTGCAAATACCTTTACAAGAAAGTCATCAGCAACAGTTGGATGAACACACAGTTATCCTTGTCAAACTCCAGGCAAAGTGACAGCACAGCTAGAATCAGTAAGAGCCTTTTTTTTTTTTTTTTCCTGATGTGATACTGACTATGTGACTAGTGTTGAGATAAACCTGGCAGAAGCAATGTAGTCTAAACTCTAGGAGACTGAGGTTTGGAGGGCTTTCCATCCTGTTCCATCATCTCAGGTCACAGCCTTGTAGCATCACTTTTACTGTAAGATTTGAGATTATCATTTAGGGTCCCTGCAAAAAGAAGGGCACAGCTACCCAAAATCTACTGGCAAGATAGGCTTGCTGAAACAAATGTAACATAATAAAATGCACGACAAAGTTGTATGACTCTTGTCTGGTGGCCTGAGGGAATCCATTCCCTGTTTGGCCTGCAGTACCCACTGAACTCAGCGTAACTATCTCCAACAACTTATCCTGGCATAGGATCACAATAGTCATAACAAACTTAGGTTTCTAAGTGCCAAGAAGACAGAGAAACCACAGTGTACAACTGTTCCACAACATGCTGCGCTCTTGTTTTGGCTGAATTTTCATCTTTTTAATTAAAAAAAAATCTTTGGAAGAGAATTTTTATTCTGTCTGTCTTTCCTCTTTTTATTAGAGTATTTGCTATAATTAAATGTGAAATGACAGGGACATCATTACCTGACATTGTTCTCTCTTTTTCTGAGCAGTTCTTTGCACTGAGAATTAATAAAAGAAAATATACCTTTTCAGCTCTTTGTGTACTTCCCTTGGTTTGTTTTCAGCTTTTGACAATGCTTTTCAGGATGTCAGCTTCCCTGTTTCTTCCCCATTTCCTGGTCCCCTGAGCTTGTATTGAGCCTCTGATGCTGCAACAAGGCAAGGTAAATCACTGAAAAAAAAAAAAAAAAAAGTAAAGTATTGTGACAAAAGGACAGGCATTGCCCCAGGGATTCATAAACTGAAAGATCTTTAAAATTCTTCTGAAAAACAGACTGCTTGTGAGTTGACAGTGTCCTTTTAAGAATAGTTTATATTGAGAGATCCCATGACCAAGTTTTGGCTGAGCACAAGTGCTAATGACTTTTTTGAAATGAAAAACATTTCTAAAGACAAAAATAGCTAGTACTGAAATATCTCACAGTCATTATTTACAATTTCTATGTGATCCCTTGTCTAGATTTATAATGATTACTTGCCGTGCCAGCGGAACTTAAAACTTTGTGGCTTTGTCTTTAATGCTATAATTAAAAACAGGATAATTTTCATGGGTCTAGAATGATTTGTAATTCTTGGGAGAGCTCTGTCTTTTAAGTGGCCTTACCTAAGATACAATCTTCACTGACCTAAGCATGTAGGCACATTTTTTACACTCACTGGGGACCCTGCAGTGACTCCACAGCATTTCCAGAGCTGGGCAGACTACAGACCAAAAACTTATTGTTCCTCTTAAATATGGGATCATTCTGTGGTGTAACCCCTAAAATCTGTTATCTTGCTTGTTCTCTGTATTTTGTTGGAAGGATGGATGTTCCTTATCATGCAACAAAAAGACCAGACTGCTATCACTCGTACATTCATCAGGGCAGACCATGCATTTTAGCAATAGTCATTGAGGAGTAATTATAGGGGATAAGTAGAAAGTTAGCTCCTCAAACGGGAATTTCTTCGTACTGGAACACTTTTGATGTATAAAGATTTTTGGCATGATTCTTCTAGGGATAGATTTCTGCCATGCAGAAACTTTTAACTTGTCCTTAAAGGTTTTGTTTTGGGAACAGTTCATGTAAGATATTTGACTCTTGAACCTGCTTGTGTCTAGTAGTATTAATAACCTGGGGCAGACAATGTTTATATAGTACTGAGCACCATGACGGCACTTAGTAAATAATGAAATAAATCACAGGCTTTGTTTCTGTTAAATACTATGTTTGCCTTCTGAGGATAGAAATCTTCTGGATCCTGCTCAACAACATCAGTCGGGTGAAACTGGATATTGCGCCAATTTTATCCTAGCTCCTTTAATGTATGGCACCAGTACAGACAGTGCATTGGCTGACAAAGAACTCATAGTCTCCCACTGGGTTTCCATGGCAAGGTTTTGGCAGCTGGGGGCTGCAGGGGTGGCCTCTGCGAGAAGAATCCAAGAGCTGCCCCCATGTCAGACACAGTCAGTTCCAGTCAACTCTGAAAGGGATTTGCAGGAGGCCAGAGCTGATCACACCAGCCAAGGTAGGTGTCTGTGAAAACATATTTAAGAAAGGCTACAAAATACTGTACAGCAGCTGTGTACAGGCTGTCCCCCTGCAGCCCATGGGTCCCACACGGAGCAGATCTCCACGCTGCAGCCCCCCGTGGAGGAGCCCACGTGGAGCAGGTGGATGTGGCCTGGAGGAGGCTGCGGCCCATGGAGAGCCCCCGCAGGAGCAGGCCCCGGGCCGGAGCTGCAGCCCGTGGAGAGGAGCCCACGCAGGAGCAGGGGGTCTGGGGGGAGCTGCCGCCCGCCCGTGGGGGACCCGTGCTGGAGCAGTTTGCTCCTGGGGGATGGATGGACCCCGTGGTACGGAGCCGTGTGGGAGCAGTGCTTGAAGAGCTGCTGCCTGTGGGCAGCCCCCGCAGCCTCAGTTCGGGAAGGACGGCATCCCGTGGGAGGGACCCCACGTGGAGCAGGGGCAGGGAGTGACCGTGAGGGAGCGGCGGAGACCAAGTGTCAGGGACTGACCACAGCCCCCATTGCCCATTCCCCTGTGCCACTTGGGGGGAGGATACAGAAAAGTCAGGAGGGAAGCTAAGCCTGAAAAAAAGGGAGTGGAGGGGAGGTGTTTTTAGTTTTTTAGTTTCTCACTGCCCTACTCTGTTGTTAACTTGAAATAAATTAAATTAACCTTCCCCAAGTTTTCTGTTTTGCCCATGACGGTAACTGGTGAGAAGTCTCCCTGTCCCTATCTCAACCCATGAGCTATTCCATCGCATTTTCTCCCCCATCTTGTTGAGAAGGGGGAGTGAGAGAACCGCTTGGTGAGAACCTAGCGAGCAGCCAAGATTAACCCACCACAAACACTTTAATAAAAATCCTACGTCTCTGGAGCCCTCATTAAAAATATCCACAAGAATTCTTAATTTTTATACAAGTACACAGTCAAGGTAGAAATGGAAAGCGGTGAATACATCCAAAGCAACAATTACAGCACAAAGGAACCATTAGGGTCCAATTTCATTGCCGTGTTCCAGACTTCTAGATGTGCTCTGAAAATACAGTTACTTTGCCTGCAGTGGAGGGGGTGCCCAAGCATGTGAGAGCCAATATGGAATTAGTGATGTGAAGAAAACCCATCTTAGTTAACTATTTTAAAGTACCAAGCAGAGAGAAATTGAGAGGACAAGTGTTATTGCATTCTACAAAGTTGGCCTTCCAGGCCCACCTGCAGGTGCAGAAGCTGAGGGAGAACATGTGCTGTAGAGAGAAGCCATGGGATTCCTTTCAGAACAGCCTGACAGCTTTTCAGGAATCCCAGCGCTTAAAATATGCCTCAGAAAAATCATGCCGCAGTTGAATGTGCCTAGCTTGCACATGTTTTCAATAGAAACATCAAAATTGTTTCAAGATTGAGGCGTGTACATGTTAAACTTTGAGTACAAGCTGAAGAACACACAGAACCATACTAAATTGGTTTCTGGTACAGCCTGACAAAATACTCAAGATGCAACCTAATTCCAAGTGCTCCCATAAAAAAAACATATCCATGCAATCTCCAAATCAAATCAAACCACCAAATCAATCTTAAATTTGTAGGTGAGGTTGCTAAATTCTCAGTCTGATTCAATCCCTTTTCCATCAGGAATTGGCAAAGCTGAGAAATACTTTATGACTGAAGTCAGCATATTTAAATGTTTGTGACATTTGTACTTTTGTGTTTTGAACGTATGAGTGGGGAATAAATGTGTAAACTCAATATGCACTTATTATGGAATAATAATACTTGTAGGAATCAAAATTTGTAGCATATGTCCAGAACTTCATTACTGCAGATTGAGTTATGCTGAGGAGTCCTGAGCTGTTCCAGAAGACAGGAAAGGACAACATTCAAAACTCCAGAAATCACTGAAAAAGGAGTTAAGGTAATACAAACTGCAAAACCAGACTTAAATATTGAGTTGAAAGCCTCTGCCAACTCTGGAACACAAACTAAAGTCTGCTCTCCCAGAAGCAATAGCGGCCAGGGGGAAATGCGAAAAGATCAAGAAACAGCGGGGTGGAAGACAGAAGCTAAAAGACCATCAGGATGAGGGGTGAATTTCCCACCTTAGGCATCATCAAATGAAGGCTGCGTGCCCTATGAGCCTCGATAGTTCAACATAAGCTACTAGATTCAGCAAGGAGTTTCTTGGTCAGAGTTATGTAGGAGGCCAAGCCAGACAATCTGGATGGTTTACAATGAGTAGCTTGAGTTTCAGCACTCTGCTGCTTGTTCTGTGACAGAAATTGTAGCAGTATTGAATGGTAAATGGGTGAGTGAGTAGCAGCACGCTGGCAGAGCCCTGGCTGCTGTAAGAAGAGAGGTACACATGTATCTAGATGGTTCAGGCATGCCCAGTGTCAGCCGTGAATTCTGCAGTTTGAGTTAATCAGAGGAGCATGCGAGTTGTCTGCTTGCCATGGGGGTGGGCAGCAGCTAGGCAGCCTGCAAAAATGGTTGTCGTGGGAGCACAGAAACGAGGAGCTGAAGGTACTGTCTCGAAAGAAATCTCTATGGAAAGCATAAAGGGAGATACCATTCTGCATGTCTAGGCTAGTGTGAATTCATCAGGCTCCGTGTTTGAACAGGAGCCAGGTACAGTGTACAAGTAACTCCTGTTTGCTGTGCCTGACCTAAATCCAAGTTTTGCTTTGTCAGGTTTTGTCCAACGTGTGTTCTGTTTCCCTACTGTGTAGTAATGCTGCTGGAGGCTGGGTGTTAGCATTGGAAACCTGATGATTCAGTCACAGAAGTATGAAGGCCATATTGTGGCAACAGGGAGGAAGCGGGGGCATATACCCTTACCATGTGTTTTCTGGTGGTCAGAGGTTTCAGTTCATACTGAAAGAATTCTTATTTGGACAGTTTCAAAGGATTAAATGCAGACCGTCCTCACATTCTAGATGGCAGTCAAGCACCACAAGCAACCTCCTTCTCTGCCAGCAGTGCTTCTGGAGAAGTAATGTCTTGTTTGGTTATTTATAAATAGTCATTTTCCAGGATCAACACCTATCAGAGCCCAGCCGTTCACCTCCACTGCCTCTCATTCTTTGGTAACTGTTCCCCCAGCAAGAGTGCACAGGCAGCACGAGTCCTCCAGCTGCCCTTGATGCCTCTCCTCACCTTCAGACTCAATGGCTTGGGGACCTTAGGGTGGTAAGAGAAGCATCTGCTCTTTGAGCCCCTGCCTTAAACAACCACATTGCCACGAATTAGTAAGTTTCTGATACCAAGGAGTCAGAAACTGTACCAGATAGGAAGACTGCCAGCTCCCTGACACTCACCTCTGGTTGGGACATGAGAGGAAGTCCCCCTGGTAGAGTACCTGTGTGAACACCAAATCTTGCTCACCGATGGTCACAACAATGTTGAGCTGAGCAAATGCACCCTACCCACAGACAACGCCAAGGCCCTCTCCTCAGCAGAAGAAGGTCAAGTGAGCTTGGCATTGAAGGCAGAGTGTGGTGGTATCATCAGTGAGATATGAGTCGACAACAGGCAGTTGAGATTGTTGTAGGGCCCCAAGCCTGGGAAGTGAGGTTCTTCCAGACAGTGAAGACATTAAGTGTGTTTCCTGTTTCAAAGGTCAATGTTTGAAACCCAAACAAATTATGTAATAAAACAAAAACATTAATGAAATTGAATATATAATACACAAACCAAAAAACAAGGGCACCAACAGGTAGCAGAGAAGGGAAAAAACCCAACACTTTTGATCTAACTGGTGACAAATACATAACGTTGCCAAAAAGTGATGTTTTTGCTGCAGCAGTAAACTCTATCCCAAGTTAAGAATTACGGAGAGGAGCCACACTGAACTCAGCGCATGCTCCCCTTCATGTTCTTAGCACTAATTCTTGACCCCAGCACAGCCAGCCTGGGAGCACCGTGCCTGGGCCAGCCCCGTGGCTGGTGAGGGCACTGTCCATCCCAGAGCGACCCTGGGCTCCCAGCTCTTCCTACCACGTGGAGCAGCCTCGCTCCTGCTGCTCCCTCAAAAACGTAGACTGTTTATGAACACCATTATCCGCAAAGCAGAATTAAAGTTAATTCTATTGCAGGTTGACAGATGCCGAATAATAAGCCAAAAACAAATCTCGAAGGAAGGAAAATAAATGCCTACGGTACCTGGATCAATATCTCAGCGTACAATGCTCCAGGGAGAGAGGCTGTACAAAATCTCTAAATGTTTAACCGCTTGTATGTGTTTCTGTGGAGAGAGAAGTGCCAGATTAGTTTTTCAGTGATTAGTATCATGTCCTTGGCTGCTCAGTATTTTTATCTTAGCAAGCCCAAGATGTATTTTGGTTTAGGCCCCAGAAGTTACCAACTCTAATTAGTGAATTAAAAGAAAAATAATGGAGTGCGTTAAGAACTATGGAGAGATTTTTCAAGATTGTTTATGAACCTATCTTCTTTGCTTGTTGGTTAGCATTAAGCACCTATTAACTCCGTTGCAGGAAGGTGATGGATGATTAAACTGGGTTAAATGGAAGTGATTACGTTGTCTTATCCCTGTCATGGAAAAATTCACCGGGACACAGAAGAGGGAGGAAATTGTCACACAGATGCCAGGAAGTTCTGCTGGAAGGTATATGAAATTGTTTTTCTCCCTGCAAAAGAGCTTTATCCCACCCAGGATCCACCTGGATGCCCCAGACTTGCTTTGAATTGAATTGTTTTCACCTTGGAAAGCTGTTGCCCCAGCATTGCACCTGCATGGCCCTCTGCAGGTCTACTTGACCTGGATTTTGAAAGCATCCCTGAAGACACTGAGAAGCAAGCATCTCGCCCCTGTCGTGACTGCTAACACAGAAGCAGGGTTTTATTGCAGGGACTGGTGCACGGTTTCCTGCTGGCCAGCAGCCAGGAGCTTGCTTCCTCCAGGTAACAAACATCCCTGAGTGCTCTCTGTGCTGCCACTCCACTTTACGGAGATTTGCAGCAGACACCGTGTGGCAGACCCCTCTGTCATAACTTTAGTCTCTTGTGCCATCAGAGAACCGCCCTGGGGACACGGGGCTGAGACGTCTGTGTGCGAGCATGTGCGTGCGCCTCTGTGCACACAGCTGTGTTTGTTTTATGTTGTATATAGAAGAAAATAAGATTATTTATGTTCTAATCATAATGTGTTCCCTGAGCGAAATGTTTTCTGCTCTGATTTATTGCTCTCTTTAGACCTGCCCTCAAGCATTGTTTTTATGTTTGGAGCTGATCACATTTTTTTTTTCCCATTTGGAAAAGAAAATCTTAAATCTAATGGTGTGTTAGATGAAAAAAAAAAAAAAAAGTACTTGAAGGAAGGAGGAGTTTCACTTCTCTGTTTTCCTTTTTTTTTTTTCTCTCCCATCTTTCCTTTTACCCTTTCTCCTACTTTATCTCTGAAAATGGAAGGAAAAGCAGTATCTGGAGAAAAGGCAGGAACAATTTTTTTTTCTCATTCTTTCATTAAGAAATTGGAAAAAAATCAAAAGATTTAGCACAGAAAACATCCACCACAAAAAGTACCTGTCATTTCCAGGTTAGCATTGTTGTGCTGTTGATCAACAGCATCCAACCAGCAAATCTGTGTAAAATAAAAATGCATGTGCACTGTATCTGGCATTTATGAGTGACTACAAATATATATATATATATTTACTTCATAGTGCTTTACAATGGTTATGTAGGTGTTTTAGAGCATCTTTTTATTTTTATCTCACAAATATCAAAAATTGAGGTTCCCCCCACCCTTCATTTGCTAGAGGACTTCTCTGAGGACCAAAGAAGTGACATGAATTTTGTAGGCAGAAGATAGAGGAGAATGCAAATCTTTAACAAACTGAGCTTTTCTCCCCTATATTGTTCAGGAGTTTTGGCTCAATCTCAGAAGAGCTTTCACACAGTCTGAATAAAATTTCTTCTAAATTCCTTTCTTTAAATCTTTCCCCTTTACTCCATTTTTAAAATTCTCCTCAGTGGCTCCAGATTCCTTTCTGTTTTGAGGTGTGAAATCTCTGCAGCTCTATTACCTACACAGCAAAAAGAGCATGAACAAGGATTGGGGGGTGGGGTTGAGGCGGAATTAAGATAAATCCATCATACAGCACTATGCCACGAGAAAACAAAGAATTCCAGAACATATATTTTTTCCCCTCTTATGGGTCACATCTATCAAGCAAGAGAAAATCCTGTGCTATTGTATTTGGTTTCTGAGCTGGATGAACAAACTACCCTGGCTGTAGCCTCCAGGGATGTTGTCACCAAACAAATGCTGCCATTAAAGTGTTGGTAGGAGGTCCATTAGGAAATGA